>NC_138173.1:71340930-71940930 GCF_964165515.1 Mesoplodon bidens
AAGATTTATTGCTTAGCTTCTACAGATATTTAGAGGATGAGTCTAAAGGATGAACAAAACATGGCTTCTTAATGTGTAAACAAATTTTGCTGAAGGAAAGGAATAAAGTGAATGATCTGGAAAAAATACATTCACTTACTTTATTCGATTATGATCCATGGTAGAGTACATGATAGATAACCATGAGGATTTCTCTAAATAGGGTCTCTCGGTCCATGTCACAAATCCGATACTTTTGTCTTTGAATTCTTCAAAGTACTGGATGTTTATTATTCATGCTACTTCTCTAACAACTTGTGCACATGCTCTTCCCCTCGGCGACCTGGGTTCGAGTCCCAGCTCTGGCACTTACTTAGTAGGCTGAGTCAATTAACCACTGTTCACATCTTGTGACATTTCCTTCTAATCTTTGTCTTATGCATTTTAAATTATTGACATATTATTGCATAATTTTGCGTCCTGCCTTTCTCACCTAAATTAAGCTCTTCATTTCCCCACGTTATTGAAAGCTCCTCTTTATGTTTTATTTTAAAAGACTGCTTATTATACATTTGCATGGACACACCATGATCTTCATGTCCCTTCCTCTGCTCTCAGAGGAGTTTCACACCACGGGTGGTGCCATTAGATTTACACTGGTAGCTGTCTGGAGGGTGACTAGGAAGGGTGCGGATTGGGAGGGACCAGGGTGACTGAGAACTACTTTTATTAAATGATTATTATAGGTGGAGTCAGAGCAGCTCCGCTGAAGAGGACCCTAAAGGTCTTTTAGTCCAACTCCCTCATGTTATGGTTGAAGAACCAGTGGGAGACTCGGGTAAAATGACTTCTCCAGGGTCTCCCAGCCTCACCTGGGGCTCCCCAACAGTCCAGTGCTCTTTCTATTCTGGTCCAATCACAGCCAAGTAGTGGCCGAACGTCAGCTGAAACCCACTCCCAGGGGAATGTTTCATTAGCAGATAGAGGTCTGGTCTTGAAATACATTTGGCAGTTCCTTTTTTTTTTTACAGATTGTCAGTGTGATTAGTAATTACTGACTGCTGGCTGAAAATAATTTCCTGCCTACCCAAACAAAGCAAATTAAGGAGAACAAATGATGTAACGCTGTTCCAAAAAAAAGGCCACTGGGAAGCTATTATTATCTCAGACTTATAAATGGGAAGATGAGAATAGGGAGGCTGGACAACTTGTCCAAAGTGATCAGCCCAAATTAGAAGTCAGAATTCCTGATGGCTACCCAAGGCCAAGACCTCTGCTGACAGTTTAGCTTTGTTGGCTACAGGGAAGGCCAAGTTAAACAGGACAGAATTAGGGGCAAAATTCCATGCTTTCTCCTGCTCTGTGACCCCCTGACTAAGAAGCTTTTGCCAAATTTCCTCACTGCTATATCAACCTTCTGACCCCCGTGCAGTCAGCAAGATGAGGCAGAAATATCGGAAGTGGATAAAACTCTTCCACTGCTTCCTAACCATGCCCCACTGGGCAAGTGGCTTCATCTCTCAGACCTCAGATATCCCATCTGGAAAGGGGGATGAGAGGTAATCGCCCGCCCAGCACAGTGATCCAAAATGTAAAGTGAGAGAGTACATTTCCAAAACACATTTGCCAGGGCTTTTTTGCTGGCAGGTGAGAGAATGCCTGTTCAAAAGAGTTTGTCATACAGAGTGAAGTAAGTCAGAAAGAGAAAAACAAATACCGTATGCTAACGCATATATATGGAATCTAAAAAAAAAAATGGTACTGGTGAACCTACTTGCAGGGCGGGAATAAAGAGGCAGACATAGAGAATGGACTTGAGGACGTGGGGTGGGAGGGGGAAGCTGGGCGAAGTGAGCGTGGCATCGACATATAGACGCTACCGAGTGTAAAACAGTCGGCTGGTGGGAAGCCGCAGCACAGCACAGGGAGATTGGCTCCGTGCTTTGCGATGACCTAGAGCGGTGGGATAGGGAGGGTGGGAGGGAGGCTCAAGAGGGAGGGGATATGGGGACATGTGTAGGCATAGGGCTGATTCGCTTTGTTGTGCAGCAGAAACTAACACAGTATTGTGAAGTAATTATACTCCAATAAAGATCGATTAAAAAAAAAAGTGCTTAGGCAAAGCAGAAATTTACAGCAAGAACTCGGTGCCAGCAGTGACCACCTTTCCCTGCAAAAGTTAAGGTAATAATAATAGGACTTGCTCCCAGTCCCTACTAGAGAGGGAGCCTAGGTCTTGCATGACTTGTCTCATTAAATCCTTGTAAACTACGAGATGCCTCATTTTACCAACCTTGCTTGATACTGGGGCAAACCAAGGCCTGAAGACCAGGATGCCATCAGACAGAACTGCAGGGTTGGATTATCTGACTCCAGACCCCAGGCTCCAGGCCTCCACGCTCTTTCGCCTTCAGGATTTGAGGAAGGACAGGCAGGCATTTGTAAAGCACTTGCGTCCTGGCACTGTGACAATTTTTTGAGGGAGGTATAATTATCCTCTTATCTCTACAAGGGAAAAATATTTGTCCTATCTCAGGAGTTTGGATTTAAAGGAGCAGGTGCATTATGTACTCTTTTCCTTATGGGTTGGGTCCAAACCCAGTCAGCAGGCCAGTGTGTCTGTGACTAAAAAGAAAGCAACTTGACCTTGGTCGGCTTACGCTGAAGTCCTGCAAGTTGAGGATGGTGGCTCCTCAGACCTTGAGTGTAGCTGTGTGAATAATTAGTAACTGGACATTTTCTGAGTGATCTCTGTGGGTGAGGCTCTGTGCTGATCAGTCACATTTGCCTCCTCATTTAAGACTCACAGCCACTCCGTGGGATGGTATTATTTCCATTTAACAGATGAAGAAATCGAGGCTCAGAGAGTTTAAGTGACATGTCCTGGGTTATTGAGCGAGTAAACGGCAGAGACAGAGTTTGGATCCACAAATGTCAGATTCTGGATTTAGGACACTTTCTATCATTCCTCAGTGGTTTCATTCGGAATCAGCACCAGAAACCTTCTAGGTCTCTGGTTAATGAGATCAAAACAAACCACAGAGATGCTTTATGTCCCACTACATTACAGAAAATCAGACTGGAAGGGCCATTCAAGACCAGGAAATTTAGTGGTCCTTGAGTTTTGGGGGATGCCAAAGTTCTTTGACACTTTTCTCTGGAAAATGCACATAGCACAGATACACAAACTCTTGCTTCCAAGTCTGGGGAAAAAATTGTCCTTTCCTTCCTTTTCTTGTGCCTTCACATTAAGTGTGAATTTAGTATGATGAAAGGAAGTCATAGTCAGTATACTTCCCACTAGACTCTGAGTTCCTATGTTAGTCATAGTTCTCTAGAGACACAGAACCAATGAGGGGTGTGTGTGTTTATCTATCATCTGTCTATCTATCTATCTATCTGTCTATCTATCTGGAGTGGAGAGACTTATCTTAATGAATTGGCTCATGTGATTGTGAGGGCTGACAAGTCCAAATCTGCAGGACAGGCTGGCAGACTGGAGACCCAGGAGAGAGTTAAGATTGTAGCTTGAGTCCAAAGGCAGTCTGGAGGCAGAATTTTCTCTTCTTCCAGGGACCTCAGTCTTTTCTCTAAGACTTCAACTGATTGGATGAGGTCTACCCACATTACCAGGGGGGATCTGCTTTATTCAAAGTCTGCTGATATGAACAGTAAACACATCTAAAATATACCTTCACAGCAACATCTAGATTGATGTTTGGCCGAACACCTGGGCACTATGGCCCAGCCAAGCTGATACAAAAAACGGACCATCACAGCTCCTCAAAGCAGAGCCTGGGTCTTATCTGACTCTGTGTCCCCAGGGCTGAGCAGTGTGCCCTGCACATCGGGTACTCAGGACATGTAGGTGCATGAATGAGTCAAATTCTAAAGCTCCCAGGATGACCTTGGAGGAAGCAAGGAAAGAGAAAGAACATTATACTCAGCTCAGAAGAGTGGACGTGAGTCCAAGAAGCAATTGGGAATCACTGAAACTTTATTTTTTTAATTTAATTTTTATTGGAGTATCATTGCTTTACAATGTTGTGTTAGTTTCTACTGTACAATGAAGTGAATCAGCTGTATGTGTACATATATCCCCTCCCTCTTGGACCTCCCTCCTACCCCACATCCCCCCAGCCTAGGTCATCACAGAGCACAGAGCTGAGCTCCGTATACTCTACAGCAGGTTCCCCCTAGCTATCTGTTTTACCCATGGTAGTGTATATACGTCAATCCTAATCTCCCAGTTCGTCCCACCCTCCTCTTACCCCGCTGTGTCCACACGTCCATTCTCTACGTCTGTGTCTCTATTCCTGCCCTGGGAATAGGTTCTTCTGTACCGTTTTTCTAGATTCATTGAAGAGCTGTGGGTTAGGGAGGTGAACGTGGCAGTGACGTGCAGGGACCTTGGCAAAGGTGACCTTGCAGATGTAGCTCATCAGAGCAACCTTGGCGGGGATCCACGCCTGCTGAGACCTGCAGAGCAAGGGCTGGGCTGGAGCCTGGCCATCAGGAGGTCTGGTCTCCATGCTGTCTCTGCCACCAGCAGGCTGTGGACCCTTGGTCGCCTCGCCTCCCTGGACTCAGGTCTTGCTTCTGTGGTTGGGTCATCAACTGGCCATCTGTAGGCAGGATCCAGGCTGCAATGGGGTTTATTGATTCAGGTAAATTTTTAAAAGCAGTTTAAATAAATGGCCAATATTTTTAAATGGGGGGCCTCCCTGGTGGTGCAGTGGTTAAGAATCCGCCTGCCAATGCAGGGGACACGGGTTCGAGCCCTGGTCCGAGAAGATCCCACATGCCACAGAGCAACTAAGCCCACGAGCAACAACTACTGAGCCTGCGCTCTAGAGCCCGCGAGCCGCAACTTCTGAGCCCACGTGCCACAACTACTGAAGCCCGCATGCCTAGAGCCCGTGCTCTGCAACAAGAGAAGCCACCGCAGTGAGAATCCCATGCACCGCAACGAAGAGTAGCCCCCACTCGCCACAACTAGAGAGGGCCCGTGTGCAGCAACGAAGACCCAACGCAGCCAAAAATAAATAAATAAATTTATTAATAAAGTAAAATAAAATGAAAATGGGTAGATTTCACAGAATATCATGGACCTGTGGCTTCTGAAACTTTGTGAAGGGCTAACAACTCTGATCCTGACTTTACCGGGCAGACAGGGCAGCTGCCGCCTCGCCAACGCTGTTAGGCTCTTCCCGCTGGGATGCAGAGGGTGCAGGCAGCCACTAGTCAGCACTGAGCTGGCACGGCTGTCGTTCACGCGTCTCTATTACCTGCCAGGCCTCGGCAGGCCTTGGAGTTTATGGTCCTTGCTCTAGATCCCTCCAAGGTCTCTTTTACACTAATGCCAAGACATCCGGTGACTTGCCCCACTGTGTGTCGGGCACGGAGCGAGGCGGTTTATGTGCATCTCAGAGGCAACACTCCAAGATTCTAAAGGCATAGGCTGAGCAGGCTCGGAGTAGAGGGAGCACAGGGGTCGGGCTGGCAAAGGCTAGGGAGGGAGTGATGAGACAGGCCACCTTCTCTGGCAAGTTGGATGGCTCCCAGCTGGGACAGCACTGAAATAATTTTTCTCTCGTTTCCTGGGAATTCTTACATAACATGCTTTTGAAATATACATCTCAACACCTTAAAGAGTTTGGGAAAACTTTATCTCCCCAAATGGTTCAAATTTGGGGAATTTGGACTGGAGATGTACACAAATGCTTAGTTACAGCCCTTCACTGCCTTGTATGAGGATGCCCAGGGTGTAGCCTTATGACCTCCCGTAGGTGAATTCTTGAGCCCCACTTAGAAGGACATTACCAAACTGCATTTTCTAGGATTCTTTTGGTGACGAGTGACAGAAAGCCAATTTGTAATGGATCAGGTACAGGGGAAAATTTAGTGGAAAGACTTTTGCTTGTATCCAGCGGTGAGAACTTCAGAGACCATGGGATTATGTCCTTGATCTCAAGGAGTGTAGGATGTTTCCCAGGAGCAAGGGGAGCCCATGAGAAAAATACCTACATTTGATTTCTGCATGGAAGACATGTGGGATCTGGGGCCAGGAAGCCCAGCTTAGTCATCCACTAGCTCAGGTAATAGGGTAAAGTCTGTTTCTTCATCTTTAAGACAGCTTCCTTCCTTGCAGGATTGTTTTGAGAATTAGCACAATGCCTGGCAATGTTCTGGCCCACGGTAAGAGCTTAATACATGGCACTGTGGTCGTTATTATTCTAATAGCCAGTCGATGGTTCTGGAGTTGCTAAGATCCCCATGGTCTGGGGGTCTGGGGAGGGTTCAGAAAGGAGATGGGCTGCAGCTGGGCCTTGGAGGGTGGAGAGGATGTGAGTGGGCTGCCAGCAGGGTGGAGTCACCCCAGGGGAGGGCACAGTGTGTGCAGGGGTGAGGCAGGAGTTAGCACTGGGTGCTCAGGGGAAAGGGCAGACTGACCTGGCTGGAGAGGAGGGTTCACACAGGGGCAACTGGTTAGAACAACACTCGGCCCTTGTGACAGCTGGTTAGAACTGCCTCTGTAATCCTCTCTGAAATGCCTGCCCCTTTGCCAAGTGGAAATTGGCATCCTTTGCTCTGGCCTGGGACTCTTTCTCCCTTGCCTGCGTACATGTAGCCTTGGGCAGTGGACCCAATGAATTGTCCTCATTCTCTGCCAAGTATCCAATTAAGAATTGCATACCTGGCACTGGCATTTCTGTGGAGCTGGCCTTAGGAGTGCGTCCAGAGAGTGGGTCAGCCAGGCTCAAGGAGGGTAACGTTCAGTGACCACAGAGCGGCCAGGCTGGGGTCCCTCTGACTTGGGATGGCTACTTGCCAGGCTTCTCTCCCTCTCTCTGTGCAGACATAAGGGACTGGGGTGTCAGAGCAGGATTTAGACACCTTGGTACCCAGAACATTTTTCTTGGAGGAGCCCAGGGAAGTCATGCAGTGCCTACCGATATCATGTCCAACTTTCACTGCAGACAACGCTGCAGCTTTTCCAACAGGTGGTTGCAGCTCTTGTTTGCAAAACTCCCGGGGGGGCAGGCGGTGGGGTGGGGTGGCGGGAGTGGGGCTGTCCCGCAGCTGTCCTTCATTCTGTTGAAAGCCTTAGCAGTTTGCAAGCTTTTCCTTACGTTGAATTACGGACCAGCACGTATTCTTTTTCCGGTACTGATTTTTGTTTCACTTTTATTGATCGCATAGTTACAAGTGTGGATGACGTTTTCTTAATAGGTTTTAACAGGGTCTAAACTCTAGGAGGGGAGGTGTGTAAATAAACGATGCAATGAAGGGAGCTGAGAGGGGAGGGAGTAGGGGGGTTTGGGCTGAGAACAGAGCCACACCCATCTCAAGGCTCCAAACTGGACACTTGACCTCAGGGGTCCCTCTGAGACAAGGCCAAGTTGCCTAGTCCTGGGACAGGAGAGCAGGCTTCTGGAGATGGCTCTTTAGGATTTTCGCTCTGTAACAACCACCCTTTTGATTTGTACCCTCTGCCAAAGAATGGGTGACTCCCTTTCATCTGTGACAGCACTTCTTTCCCTCCTTGGGGTGAATAAGACAGTCCCTGCCCACAAGGACATCACAGTCTAGTGGGGAAGAGAGATCTGGAAAGGAAACTATGCTGACAAGAGTACACCCTGGGATGGGGCGTCTATAAGGCACTAACAGGAAGACGAGGGCCCTAATCCACCCTGAAGGGTCCTGCCTTTCCCACCCCACCCCACCCCACCTGTGGTCCATCTCCTGTACTTTGCAGGTAAGATCAGCGGTCATCTTAATCGTTCCTATTTCTAGCTACTCTCTGTCAGTCGTACTCTACTGAATACTCACTGCACTGGGTCCTGCGCTAGATGCTTCTCATAGATTATTTCAGTTAACAACCCATTGAGGAGAGGATTTCTCAGATCCCCACGTCATGACTGAAGAAACCGAGGACAGAGCCATGACGCAACCTGCCCAGGTACACAGCCAGACGGAGGCAGAGGCAGAACCTGAATCCCGGCCGTCCGACCGCATGGCCTACACTCCCCGCGCCCCTGATGGCAAAAGCTCCGCCTCTCTAGTGCTGAATCAAACCTCAGAGACGGAGTTTTGGGCGAGGTAGAAAAGGATATCTTGATTGCTTTGCCGGGCAAAGGGGGCCTCAAATAACTAGGTGTCCCAGCCCCTGGAGGATTTGATGAGGGGTTTTATAACAAGGGTTCAAGGATGGGGTCTCTGAAAAGATTAGGGTGTGTGCAGGGCCTGCTCCCTTTAATCTAGTCTCAGGTGGTCTGGTGTCCAAATCCTTTTTTATTTTTATTTTTTGCGGTGGTACGCGGGCCCCTCACTGTTGTGGCCTCTCCCGTCGCTCCGGACACGCAGGCTCAGCGGCCATAGCTCACGGGTCCAGCCCACGGGTCCAGCCGCTCCGCGGCATGTGGGATCTTCCCGGACCGGGGCACGAACCCGTGTCCCCTGCATCGGCAGGTGGACTCTCAACCACTGCGCCACCAGGGAAGCCCAGTGTCCTAGTCTTGATGAACTCCTCTGGTCCCTATAATCTTTGCCTCAGGTGGTTTCTGGCTGCCCCTCCCTTGATTAGCAACTGTTGAATCCGCCCTTGGAACTCAGGGAAGGTCATGGAGTCTTGCCTACAATCAACAGGGGACAAAACAGTCATCCATGCCTGGGAGCCCCATAGGGTCCCACTCCATTCCCCCCCTCCCCCCACCCCGATTCCACACGACCTCAGCACTCCACAGCCCTAGTACATCATTCCTTGACAGGTTTCTCCTAACAAATTAGGGGTAGTCTGGGGGGGTTATTCAGAAGCAGATGAGACTAGAAAAACACATAAGTAGATTGGAGGAAGTTGTGCAAAGCCTTGTATTTCACAGCTTCCATTTGGATTCAGTTCTACAGGCATCAGGGAAGCACTGGGGTGTTTTGAAGAGCAGTGACCTCGGATTTGTACTTGAGGACCGTGTTTCTGGAAGTGGGGTGGGGAATGCACTGTGTGGAGGAGACGGGGCAGAGAGGCCGAGGGAGGCTGGCCAGGTTTTCCAGGTGAGACGTGAGGGCGCAGGGGAGGCAACTATACGGATAAACGCGAAGTGAGTTCCAGGCATGGTGCTGAGCACGTTCCGAATAATTGCATTTGATACTTACAGTTGTGTGAGGTGGGAATTACAGAAGAGTGTCTCAATGTGGATATTCCTGTAATTACCCAGTGAGCTTTAAAGAGTGAGCTTTAAAGAGTGGTCTCCCCGTGTGGTCTGCACCAGCTCAACAGCATCCCTAGGCACTTGTTTAGGCAGGCAGATCCTCCAGCCCTACCCTAGACCTACTGAATCACAAACCCTGGGTGTGGATCCTCCCAGCAATTTCTGTTTTAACAGCCCTCCAGGTGACTGATTGCAGCTCAGGTGGATTAGAGGTTAGGTATCTTCTCTGACCTGGGGATTAGGCCACATGCTTCCCAGCCCCCCCAAACCAGGTGCACGGTGGGTCTGATGCTGTGAGGACAAGAGTTGCAGGGTTTCCAGGGGAGAATTGTTCTTCAATCAGGAACTGATTAAGTGCCCTGTGTATACTCAGTGTCTCGCTAAATGCTCTCGGGCATTCGAAGGCCCAGCTTCACAACCCACTTCCAAGGATTTAAAAATATTTTATTTGTCTATTCACTCAACAAACAACTCTTGAGCACCTATGATGGGACAGTCAGTCACTGTGCTGGGCATGGGATGTGACCGTGCACAGGATAGAAAAGGTTGCCACCCTCAGCTTCTGCATCCTAGGTGGGAAGAATAAAAGGAAACAAGTAAGTTAAAAACAATGACATATACTGTAAAGGAGGTGAAGCAGGGTCAAATTCAAGAGTATCTGAGAGGGCTTCCCTGGTGGTGCAGTGGTTGAGAGTCCACCTGCCGATGCAGGGGACACGGGTTCGTGCCCCGGTCCGGGAGGATCCCACATGCCGTGGAGCGGCTGGGCCCGTGGGCCATGGCCACTGGGCCTGCACGTCCGGAGCCTGTGCTCCACAACGAGAGAGGCCACAGCAGTGAGAGGCCCGTGTACCAAAGAGTATCTGAGAGAGAGAGGTGGAAGGCATGGAGGGTATCTCTCGGAGAAAGAGAAACTTGAGCTGGGATCTGAATTACAAGCCAGGCATGCAAAGATGTGCAAAGGGCAATCCAGACAGAGGCTGGTGCCAAGTGTCTGATGTCTGAGGTGGGTGAGAGCTCGGGGAGCTTGAGGCTGAGGCAGGAGGCCCGTGGGCTGGATGGTGGTGAGCCGGACAGAGGGCCGTGTGGACCAGCTCTGCAGTGGGCTCAGGGGCGCCGCCGTGAGGTAGCAGCAGTGCCTGGCGGGTACACACAGGACCCAGGAATCCTCCCCAGGCTGATGGGCCCCACCTGTGATTCCAGCACCTGGAAGTCGTGCGAGCCGTCCTTGACCTTGAGATGCAAGGAGCCTCTGGATCCCTTAATCCAAGCTCAGCCTCCAGGAAACCCAGTTATGTGTCTGTCGACCTTTCTCTTTCTCTCAAAGAAAAATCAACCAAAGGAGGGCACCTTCCAGAAGAGGAGCCCACTGAAGCCTTTACAGAGGCCCCACACTCAGAAACTCCTGTGTCAGAGATGAAGCATCCACAGCCTAGGTCTAACAGTCCAGTTTTACTGGTGAAATCGTGGTGCAGGGAGCAGATGGGGCTCCACACCACTCAGAAGGGGCTGCCCCTGACGATGGGTTTCATGCCCTTTTCTCCACCTTCTAATGCTGGGCATGAACTCACTAACCCTCAGCCCTAAACCCAGCCTTTTCTACTCTGCTCTGAGATGCTGGGACTGGGACTCTGAAACCACATTTCTATCCCCCCATGGGCTCTGCGTTAGGTTCTTCCATAGCAGGTGCCAGAGGGCGTCTATGAAGACACAGGAACACTGTATACTTCAGTCTGTTCCTCCTCTCAGTTGTCACTAGTTGACCCCAGGGGTCAGATGAGCTGCATTGACAGGTTCCACACTCCAGGGTCAACTTCCGTGTGCCCACGACAAAGAAAGCCCCCCACTAGCCAGCTGCAGCCCTTTCCTTAGTTGTCCCTGTTCCAGTTCCACAGGGCCCCTCCTCGGAGCTTCGAAGCGTTAGTAACCCCAGACTCTCCTTCCGTGTCCCAGCCCTGAGCTGCTGGATGCTTCTGCAGTTGTGACTGTGATTTCCCAGTGTTCCCTTTTTTTTCTTTTCATTTCTCTCGTACCTGGTTGATGATTCTTTATACCAGCTTCTCTCTGTTCAAGTGACTGGTAGAATTTGTGTCTCCTGATGGGACCCTGAGATGTACTACTTCTTAATTTCAAGTAGAGTTTAAAAAAGCTCCTTTGCATCCTTTTTCTCCTCTGGTCCTCATTTCCTTCTTGTAAGTCAGGGCTTGTTCATGTTACCAGGGAAGCTGAGGCCCAGGCAGCTCAGCCCCCTCAAGTAGTAAGTGGTAGGGTCAAGTAGTAAGAAGTCAAGTGGTGACTTGACTTCAGGTCCCCTGCCATGAAGGGCACTGTGCATCCTTCCAAAGCCTGGCTGCTTGTCCTGGTTACAAGGGAAAAATCCAGGATTCCCACCTTGACTTGTGAAGTTGAGGTTATTATGTACTTTGTTATAAGCATTATAAAACCTATGCGTTAGGGAATACATTCCTTGGAAATAAAAAGGCAAGAACTAGAATTTGTTAGTAAGTGCCCGTGATAAATTCCAAAAGGAAGAAGACATCTCAATAAAATAGGATTATTCTATGAGGCTTACAGTTCTAAAAGGAATTTACTGTGAAAATGATGTACTTTCCAGGTTAACTCTTGTTCCTCTCTACGTGACATATTGGTTGTATGTTTTACAGCGAGTATTTTAGTTGTGCATCTTTCTATATGTCTTGTATTTATAGGAGTTTTGGAGCACATAAAGAAAATGTGTGTTTATCCATAGTATCAGGGAATAGAGCTTCTCCTTAGGGTATTCTGTTGGAATGACTGTAATCATTATGTTGATCGACCATTTAAAAACAGAGTAACGTGGCAAACACGTACACGGTATTTACAAGATCCCAGGCACTGTTCTGAGTGCTTCATGTATACTAACTTACATAATTTCCAAAACAACCCTAAGATAGGACTGTTATCTTTTTCACTGATGTCATTAAGGCACAGGGAGGTTAAGTAACTTGTCCAGGGTCACACAGCTGATAGGTATGAGAGCTGGGACTTGACCCCATGATACCTGGCTCCAGAATTCTTGTTCTTATCCAGTATACTGATCCTATTTCCAAACTCCTCCTTTTTTTGCATCTGCCGTTGCCGGCATAGTCAGGTTATATGATCTCTAAAACATAAGAAAAAGCAAGGCTGATCCAAGTTTGTAGAGCGTGCAGTCATGGTGGTGCAGTGTTACTTTGACAAGGTGCTGCCAGCATTGGCCAACCTCGTCGGTGCTGGAGAGGGTGACGGATGGCATGTGTTCATCCTCCCAGTGGTCCACGTCTCTCTGTGTCTCACCCTTTGGAAGTGTTCTGCATGCTGGCCCTGGGACTGGCCATGCAACTTGTTGTATTAGATTCCTATCTTGCATGACAAATTTCTACAACCGTAGCAGCCTAAAACAACATACATTTATTGTCTCAAAGTTTCTGTGGGTCAAGGATCTGGGCATGGCTTGGTGGGTCCTTAAAGTTTCACAAGGCTGCAATCAAGGTATCAGCTGGGCTGTCTTCCTTTCTGTAGCTCAGATTCCTCTTCCACGTTCGGAAGGCTTTTGGCAGAATCCAGTTCCTTGCAGCTGTAGGACGGGTGTCTGTTTTCCTGCTGGCTGTCAGCTGGAGGCTACTCTCAGCATCTAGAGGTCACTCATGGTTCCTTTCCATGTGGCCCAGCATGACAGCTCACTTCTTCAAGGCCAGAGGGAGAAACTCTAAGGCTGGTCCACTAACAGGTAGGCTGTTAGCAGGACATCACTCACTGGAAATCATGTGAGGGACAGTCCCACCTATGCCATATTCTATTGACCAGAAACAAGGCACAGGTGCCCTCTGTATCCAGGAGTAGGGGGTTATGCATGGGTATGACTCACTGGGGCTCCTCTTAGAACTCTGTCTACCATGATTGTTGTGACCAGTGGGACAGTAGCAAACTTGACCCAAGCAGAAGCTTGGAAATGTGCTTGCATGTTTCTGCTGGGCCCCCGGCATTACTGTGAGGCCATGCCTGCCTCGTCTCCTGGAAGGAAGGAAGAGACATGTAAAGAAGCTCTGAGGCACCCCAATCAGAGCTTAGACCAATTTAGAACCAGTCCAACTCCAAACATGTGAAAGAGCCCAGCCCAAATCCTCAGAGTTGCCTGTCCAACCTGCAGCTGACTGTAGATGCATGAATAAGCCCAGTCAAGACCAGAACCATCATCTGGCCCATAAATTCATGAGCAGTAATAAATGGTTGTTATTTCAGCTGCTCAGCTTAGGTGATTTGTTATGTAGCACTATTGTGTCAATGCTAACCGATACAAAATTACCATTTGCTGCATACCCACTCTTTGCCAGGTGCCATGTTAGTTTTTCCATGTCTCTTTTCTCATTTAATCCTCAAAACAGCCCTGCAGGAGAGCTTGGGTCTATTCAGTATTTTCATTATTGGTGTGGGTAAGGATATTAAGGTTATGATTACAAATGGCCAACAAGCACAGGAAAAGATGCTCAGCATCACTAATCGTTAGGGAAATGCACATCAATACATTGAGATACCATCTCACACCCAATAGGATGGCTACTATTAAAAAAAACCAGAAAATAATAAGTATTGGCAAGGACGTGAAGAAATTAGAGCCCTTGTGCACTGTTGGTGGGAATATAAAATGGTGCAGCTTATAGGTAAAACAGTGTGGCAATTGCTCAAAAATTAAACATAGAATTACCACATAATCCCGCAATTCCACTTCTAGGTTTGTACCAAAAAGAATTGAAAGCAGGATCTCAAAGAGATATATGTACACCCATTTCAGAGCAGCATTATTTACAATAGCTAAAAGGTGAAAACAACCCAAGTGTTTGTCAATGGATGAGTAGATAAACAAAATGAGGTATGTATATATATTATATATATATATATATATATATATATATATATATATATATATATATATATATATATATACATAGAGTGGATATTCAGCCTTAAAAAGGAAGGGCATTCTGACACATGTTAAATTCTGGCTACATAGACTCAAGTCTTCTGACACCTGCTACAACATGGATGAAACTTGAGGACATTATGCTAAGTAAAATGAGCCAGTCACAGGAGGACACTGTATGATTCCATTTGTATGAGGTATCCAGAATAGTCAGATTCATAGAGGGAGAATGCAGCATGGTGGTTGCCAGGGGCTGGGGGGCAGGGAGGGAGAGGGGAGTTAGTGTTTACTGGGAACAGAGTTTCAGTTCTGGAAGATGAAAAGAGTTCTGGAGATGGATGGTGGTGATGGTTGCACAACTGTGTGAATGGACTTAGTAGCACTAAACTGTACACTTGAAACGGTTAAGATGGTAAATTTTATGTTATGTGTATTTTCCCACATTTAAGATTATGATTTCTGTCTCATCTGCTTGCAATATAAATCCTCCTGTCAAGAGTAAACAAGGCATGGAAGCGGCCGAGCCCTTACACTCATAGGCTCTGATGGGAGCTTAGCTGGGTTCAAATCTGGGCTCTAGCTATGTGATGCAGCAGTACGATCTTGGCAATGCTACCTGAGCTCTCCAGGCTGCAGCTACCTCATTTGCAAAACTCAAGATAATAATAGGACCTAACTCCTAGCATTATTGTGAGGGTTGAGTGATGGGATACAAGGAAGATGCTGAGCGCAGTGCCTGGCAAGAAGAAAGCACCCGGTAAATGTCAGCTGTTGTTGGTACCTGATAAAAGATAACACCCACCCCAGTGATCCTAAAAAACCACCCAATACATGCTCATCACTATGCAGAGCATAAAGAACATAATTAAGAATCTTGGCAACTGTAAAACAGCATATGGTTTCATACCTACTGTGTGATCATAAGAACAAACAACTTGTTCTTTTCCCTTTGGGTTAGTATTTAAAATTAAGGGAAAATTGCCCACAATCAAGTCTGGGCATGATGAAAATGGGTCACAGTACAAAGCCTTCCACAGTCAAATGATTCAGTTAGTGTTGAAACAGCCAAGCCACAGCTCTGGATCCTCTTTTCAACTCCCTCCAGCTTACAGACCCCTTTCTCCTCTGAAGCCCTGAGCCTCTCTTGAAGGTCTTGGGATGCGATGTCTCACATCTGGGGCTACATCTGATTTACCCTCCAGTACATCTCTGTGCTGCTGACACTAAGAAGGCCTTTCTGAGCACCCAGAGGATTGGGTTCCTTTTGTCCTGAGCACTTGGGGGACATAGCTAGAGGCTCCCTAAGAACTTAGAGGTAAGTTTACACTTAGAGTATTCAACTCTAAATCCCTCCCATAATGGATTACAACAGAGGTGCAAAATGTGGCCATTTAAGCATGAAGACATCTGGGTCACCTAAGACCTCAGTATCATCCGCTAAAGAAAAAGCGTGTCCATAAGTAGGCAGCCTTAGCTCCTGGTGGTGGTGTTGGTGGTGGTTACTCAACCTTGGAGGAATGGAAAAGGGAGTCATAGAGGCAAATATTGTCAGGACCAGCCCAGCTCTCATCAGGGAAGGAGTCATACCTGCGTCCATTGGTTAAGCCACGTCCATGGTGGAGGTGGACACCCTGGACTGTGTTAAGTCTGACACAGTTGTGGCTCCAGTTTCATGCTCACCAAGCCTGTTGGGTAGACCTGTCTACAGGGAAATAACGTATTGGTTATATGAACTCAAGTATTCTTGTTCCCATATGTGGTAGGCAGAATAATCTCTCCACCCCCGAAGACGTCGGGTGTCCTAATTCTTAGAAGCTGTGACTATGTTATGTTAAATGGCAAATGCAAATTAAGGTTGCAGATGGCATTAAGGTTGCTAATCAGCTGATCTTAGAATAGGGAGGTTATCCTGGATTATCTGGGTGGGCTGCATGTAATCACAAGGGTCCTTAAAAGTGGAAGAGGGATGCAGTAGCAGCAGTGTGAGGTCAGAGCGATGAGATGTAAGAAGGATTCAGCCAGTGTTTCTGGCTTTGCAGATGGAGGAAGAGGGCAGCAAGCCAAGGAATGCAGCCACCTCTAGGAGCTGGAAAAGGCAAGGGAACAGATTCTTAGAGCCTCCACGGGAACGCAGCCTTCTGACAGCTTGATTTTAGCCCAGTGAGACGGGTGCCAGACTTCTGGCCTACTGAACTGTAGGATAATAAATTTCTGTTGTTTTAAGCCACTAAATTTGTGGTGATTTGTTACAGCAGCAAGAGGAAGCTAGTACACCGCGGCAGTGATTTCTCAACATAAATGAATAAATTGGCATTTTGATTTATGTTTCCGTTTCAGGGTATGTGGTTTAAACTCTCCATGGACTGACAAAATCAGATTTCTGACTCTGCAAAGCTAAGAAGGCTCTGCTCCTGGAAGGCCTCTCCACTGACAGACTGTAAGATTAATTTCCGTATTTTGAGAACGTCTATGTGTTGAGTGCTTTTGGTCTATTTCCTAGAATTCTCTCTACAGCCCTGTGAGCTAGGTATGCTTATGCCCATTTTATAGATGAGGTAACTGTGGTTCACGCTGGACCAAACGACCTCAAATGATCTGGATTTACACCCCATGTGGGTGTCTCTAACACGCATACCTCACTGCAGTGCTGTTCTAGAGAAGCTCCATCCCTTGGAGAACATTCCATCTGGTCACGCCTCATGAGAAGAGGAGCTGGGCCGAAGGAGGACGGCGAGCGTTCTCGTCTTCGTGCTCAGCTGGGGCTTTTACCATTCTGTAGGGAGAAGGGGCTGGAGTGAACCCCACACACATGCTGTTATGTGCAAAGAGCCGCCCTTCAACTTCTGAACACTCTCTGTACGTTAACTGTTTTACAAACTGTATACAGTTCATCACACGGTGCGTTCTGTTATTCTCAATTATTATTATTATTATTATTATTTTTGTCTCAAGGATTTCTGAGTGAAAGAACTCCCTTAGGTAACCTGAGCCAGATATATTTACCCTGAACCTGGTGTGTTTCACCCAAAGGAAGAGTAGGCAACCGACACATGGTCAGAGAAAGCAGCCTCGGAGCCCACCATCCTGCATAGCCGAGGGTCTCCTTTTTCTACATAAACCTCTTGGTGGAATGCTCATAGATATAAAATCAGGGCCAGCAAACCCTCTTGGTTTCTCCTGTGCCTCCAGGAATGTGATTGGTCTACTACAGAACAGAGTTGAGAACAGATGTTGTTTGATCACGGTCTGCTCCAGTGGGTCTATATGACATGGAACATGGGACTGCCACTCCCCGAGCCTCCTGACTCACTTGGTCCAAGAGGGGACTTGCCCTGAGGATTGGGGTGATGTGCCCGAAGTCCTGCAACTACAAAGTGGCAGGGCTGGGATTCACACCCAGACTCCAGGCTCCAGCATTGCCCTTCCAGCTGTATCCCAGCCTCTGCTTTCCCCACGGCACTTAGCCTGGTGCCTGGCGTGGATGAAGAGCCCCGAGGAGCTTCCTGAATGAAGCTGAGGCTGTACATGAGGGAGAGAAGCGTGACTTCCTCTCCTTGTCTGCCAGGGGTTTTGCTGGGTAACCGTAAGAATCACTCGGCTGGCTTTCATCATCTACCAATTGGGGGTATTCACCTCTGGAAGTCATTCCGTCACTTGTGTTCTCAAGTCGCTCCAGAGGTAGTTTGCTGGGGCCTTGCAGCTTTACTCCGAATTTTCCATACAAATAAGCACGTAAGTGGAGAAGCCCCTGATTCCAGCCAAACCCCAGATTGCTGCTCTCTTTCCCAAAGGAAAGAAAGGAAATGTGTCTCGCGCTGCAGCTGGGCTGCCCGAGCGAGTCAAGAGCTGGGAGGCACTGATCGCTTTGGGGCCGGCATCTTCCTCGATTTCATCTTTTCATTTTTCTGCTGGGCTTGAGGAGACCTGGGTCTTATTATTATCATGCGCCTCAGCAGAGATCTCGTCCTTCCCACCTTCCCCACTTACGGTGGGCCCAGCGAATTCAGTTCAGCCCCAGAAGCACCGATTGTGTGCCCATCACGCCCGAGACCTGAGTGCGGCAGAAGGAACACAGAGATGAGTGAGGGGCGCCTTCTCCAGGGAGGACACACTCTGGCCGGTGACCAGCCGAGGAGGGGCTGGCACAAGCAGAAGTGTCTGTCCCCCCGTGCGGCTGGGGAACTCACAGCGGGGGACCTGTGTCAGGTGCTTCCCTGTGTTACCTGCATCCTTGCTGTTCCCCACCCTGCTGCACAGACAGGAATCCAGGCTCGGAGGCAGCGGCCAGAGCACGGGAGGTGGCAGGTTCCTGAGGACCTGGCTTCCAACCCAGTCCCCGCCACTCCCTATGCCTGTGACCTTGGGCGCTTTCCCCAGCTTCTCTGAGCCTCAGCTTGGTCATCTGTAAATGCAGAGGTACAGGGCCATGGGGCTCAGTGAGAACGCAAGGTTGGAAAGTTCAGTGCAGCATCCTCAGCGCTCCTGGAGGTCAGATAGCTCCTTGGGGGCGAGCTCAGGGGCTGCCTCCCCTCCGGCTGTCTGCTCGGTTCAAGAAGAGCTGGGCTCCGTCACCCCAGAGGACATGCCTGCGTGGATCCCATAGGAATGGGTTTAGTGGCCTTGTTCTTCATTATTAGCCTCCCCAGAGGGACGTGTGCCTTGCCTGCCTGGCAGGCGTGGAACTGATGGGTGAGAGGGGAGGGCAGACCGGCCCGATGGGTCTCCCCGCAGGAAGGAGCCTGACCCTGAGGACAGCCACCCATGCAACTGTGGCTGCACAGCCTTCCAAGCTCTGAGCCAGACCTCCACTCCCTTTGCCCCCCTTGGGAGGAGGTGGTTGGAAAGCTCATTTGCCGGGACTGCAAGATGCTGTGTGGCCCTGGGTTTGGTAAAGGTGGCAAGGGGCCTACGTGGGGGTATATCTATTGATTCCAGTGGCTTTCATTTCCTTCCTTGTTTCTCTCATTTTATTTTGTTTCAGCAGCGGCTTTCTTTTTGCTGCCTCTGAGAAGACCCTCGAGAGAGGCTGGCTCGGGGTCTTCCTTGCAAATGCACGTCTGGCTCAGGCCTGCTTTGAGGGATAGAGGGCAATTCGCCTTGGAAATCGGCTGCAATATTGGCAGTTCTGTGGGACATCCATTACATGCCTCCTGGAGAGAGCTTTTCCGGGGGGCCTTGCGATGGAGTGATGCTGCTCACGAGGGGGTGGGGAAGCAGAAATAACCTAAAAGGAAAGGCATCTATTTTAATGTTTTTGCAGAGCTGTGTCTCCTGCATATGGGTCCAGCCCACTCTTGTGAAGCAGCTCCTTTTGGAAAACAGGGGACTTGCAAACGGCTTGTTAAAGCTAAGGAAACGAAGAGGAGAGGAAACAGAAGCGTGTGTAAGCAGAACCCAGCGCCTTCAGCTGGATTGGCAGGTCCCCGAATCCAAAAACCCTTGGTTTTCATTGGAGACCAGAGAGACCTCACTTATCCTCATGGGATGGAAAGTGCCAGGTAGCCAGGAAGAAGGGGGCACCGTCACCCCCGCTGCCCTCTCTGAGTTGACAGCTTTGCTAGTGAGACATACACAAAAAAGCCCTCTTGGTATAAGAGAGCAAAAGTATGCCTAATAATAACGGCTAACATGCTTGCTGTATGTTGGTGCTTTAAAAGCATTAAGCAATTTAAGTTCACCAAAACCTTGCGATGCAGATATTATGATTATCATCTCCATTTTACAGATGAGAAAACGGAGGCACAGCGCAGTGAAGTGAGTTGTCCAAGGTCATCTCTAGTAAGCAGAGGAGCTGGAATCAAATCCGTGCTCTCTAGAACCCATGCTTATGTTCCTTACTACTCCTTGTTTCTGTCTCTTGCTCACCTTGGGAAATCCGGGCAACTCCGAGAGCTTTAAGTGGTGCATTTGCTGGCTTTTAAATCCCAGATCCCTGTTTGGTCGGCTTGTTGTACTTTTCTCCAGACTCACTTTTTTTTTTTTTTTTTTTTAAATAAATTTATTTATTTTTTGTTGCGTTGGGTCTTCGTTGCCGCGCGCGGCCTTTCTCTAGTTCTGGCGAGCGGGGGCTATTCTTCGTTGCAGTGCGCGGGCTTCTCATTGCGGTGGCTTCTCTTGTTGTGGAGCACGGGCTCTAGGTGCGTGGGCTTCACTAGTTGCAGCACGAGGGCTCAGTAGTTGTGGCTCTCGGGCTCTAGAGCACAGGCTCAGTAGTTGTGGCGCACGAGCTTAGTTGCTCCATGGCATGTGGGATCTTCCCAGACCAGGGCTCAAACCTGTGTCCCCTGCACTGGCAGGTGGATTCTTAACCACTGTGCCACCAGGGAAGCCCTTTTGTTTAAAATTTATAAATTGAAGTATAGCTGATTTACAGTATCACTTAAGGTTCAGGTGCATAGCACAGCGATTCAGTTATACATACATATATATGTGTGTGTGTAACTTTTCAGATTCTTTTCCCTTATAGGGATCCACATAATATTGAGTAGAGTTCCCTGTGCTATACAGTATGTCCTTGTTGGTTATCTATTTTATGCATAGTAGTGCGTGTATGTTAATCCCAAACTCCTAATTTATCCCTCCCCCGACCCCCCTTCCCCTTTGGTAACCATGAGTTTGCTTTCTGTGTCAGCAGACTCACTTCTTCTTGAACCTTGGCCTTCTTCCTCTTGTGTGGCTCACCTCACCGTGGCCCAAGGGCAGAGTCTGGAGTCAGCAGGGTGCAGGCTGGGAAAGCAGAGGGTCTGGTCCGGGGGTAGTTGTGGTCTTCATCTCAGAAGCATCTGCCTGGCACATAGGGGCTTGCTCTGAGCCGGGCTCTGTGCTGGGCACTGGGGATACACCTGGCCTTCTGCATCTTGCCATCTACTTGGGGAATCAGACAATAAACGAATCAACATACAGAAACCTGGGTGAACGCTCTACAGAGCAGTACAGCTGGCTCACGTGTTCAGGAGTGATGGGTGTCTATTTCGAGTTGGTTGACCAGATGAGGCCTCTCAGAGAAGTGACACTGAAACTGGGATCTTAATGTCGAAATGGAGCCAGCCGTGGGGTGATTAGAAGGAGGGGTGTTCCAGGGGGAGGAACCTGCGCGGCTCAGGGCCCCACTGTGAGGGCAGGATGGGTGTGTGTGGACAGAGGCTGTGTCACGGGAGCATGGCGGGTGAGGAGTGTGGCAGAGATAAGGTGGGGGAGGAGGCTGGGATGCAGGGCTTCATAGGTCACGGTGAGGCGCTACGATTTCATTTAAGTGCGTTAGAAAGCCACGGAGGCTGTGAGAACGGGAGGGACAGGATCGCATGAAATGCTGCCATTTTGTTGACACCAGCCCCTCTGCTGTGGTGCATGTGTCAGCCTCAGAGGCCAGTGGTGTGGCCTCATGGTTAGAGCTCTGGTCATGGAATGAGAACAGCTATTCCATTCATCCTCTCGTTCTTCATCCAGCAAGTGTCCTTGGGCACCGACCACGGCCCAACACTTTGCTTGGCCCCGATGATACAAAGTGGGCTGGGGTACATCCCCGGCCTCCAGCAGTTCCTGCTACGGGGACACAAGGAAAGTATTGGCCCCGCACTGGTCAGCAGAGGTTGAAAGTCAGCTTCCCCGAAGGGTACAGGACAAAGGTACATGATCCTCTCTCTGGTCTTTTACGAGATGCACCTGAGACAAATTAGAAACTAAGAGTAATTTTCTGACTGTTAAGAAATCTTAATTAAAATAACATGTATACAATCCAATGGAATAAATATTAACAGAACCACTAAGTTTGTCTGGTTATGGGGACTCAGAGAGAAGGTGGTCCTGGAAGATGAGGAGGAGAAAGGGTTGGGGGGAAATCTGGGCAGAGGGAACAGGGTGCTTGGCCTGGGTGTTCTGGACCCTCGTACTAGGAGCGTCGGGGGAAGGAAGGGAGCATGACGAGGTCCGACTTGGAAAAAAATCCTCTGGCATCTCTCCTTACAAATGTTACAGCCTCACATTTCAGTCAACACCCTTTCATGGGTAGGGACACTAGCAATGCTCAGAAGTAGCCAAGTTCCCAGCAGCTGGAAACTTACAAGACCTTGCTGACAACTGGTAGAGAAAAACCAAAACCAAAACCAACATCAACTTTCTTCCCCTCAATCCCAATGCATGTTAGAGTGCCCTCCGGTGGCTCAAAGGGAAATGACAACCCCACAGACCCCAAACAAAACGCTCCATTGTTCTCTACTGTTTACTAAGTAACCAGCCTATTTATTGTGCTTCACTCCGTGTACCTACCATTCACAGACCTGGCAAATGTTGTCTCTTCCGTGACGTTCTCCTATATTTCCATCCGCAAATAACTTCTGCCTGCTCAGTCCTTATTACTCATCCACGCATTTTTCACTTATCTTTCGAGAAACTACTATTATATGCTGGGCTTTTCAGCATCTGCCTTGAATTCGAGGTACCTGTGAGTATTCCCCTGTCTTCCCAGGCACACCAGGAGCTTCTGGAAGGTGGAGAATCAGACTGAGTCCCTCCGTGTTTGATAGAGGGGAAGAACATTAATTAGAAGCAAACCAAATGTGGCCACTTGTACCTGCAAGCGGGGTGTGTGAGACACAATTCACTCAAAAAGGGACATACAGTTCTTTTTTTCCCTATGTTTAATTTAAAATTTTTTTAATTGAAGTATAGTTGATTGGCAATGATGTGTTAGTTTCAGGTGTACAGCAAAGTAATTCAGTTATATAGAGAGCATTATATACATATATATGTGTTCTTTTTCAGATTCTTTTCCATTATAGGTTACTACAAGATATTGACCATAGTTCCCTGTGCAATACAGTAGGTCTGTGTCGTTTATCTGTTTTATATATGGTAGTGTGTAGGGACATACATTTCTATTCTGACCTTTTTCCTTTGCTGAGCTTTGCTGGAGAAGAAACAGTTGTCGCGACTGCTGCTGATGCAGGGCCAGCTAATGTACCGAGTGCTTAGGAGACCTGAGTGATGAACCTTTCTGCACATCAGTTTGTTCCTCTGTCCAGTGGAGATGATGGTACCTCTTGCACAGACAGCTCTGGGAGCGTTGGCCGAGTTTCTGCATGTAATGTGCTTAAGAGCTGCTCGGCTATTGCCCACAGTGGGACTGGCTCGTGGGAATACAATAGAATAATGACTGCCTTCTCGGTCTGCTGTGAAGATGACATTTGATAATGCCTGTAAAGTCCTAGAACATGGCCTGACATCATGAGATACAGTCAGCCCAGAGAGGCATCCATCCACCCGAATGGGTGATTTGAATATATAGACTGGAAAAACGCATGTGGAGACATTTGTGGTTAACTGAACACAGGCTGGCTATTAGATGACATTGGGAAAGAGAAAATTGGTCCCTGACATCCAGGAGCTGGCCTGATGCTCTCAGCCTGGCCTGGCTGTTGTCATCTATTCTGTCTGTTTTTTTGTGGCTACTGAAGTCTCTGTTTGCTTAGCTTAGTCGTGTGCTCATAACTGGACAGTTATTTCCTAAAGTGCCGGTCCAGTAAGTCGCCCAGACTATGCCAACGGGCTTTGTGTGTGTGTATGCTACCTGCCTTCAACACCCATTCACACAGGTAACAACTCTGCCTTGGCCTTCACTTCCTGCTTGCACAAAACCACGAGGGCAGCCGGAAGGGTGTGCTCAGGGCCTTCCCGGGGCTTTACTGAGCGTGAGCACAGCCCTGTGCGCACGTGTGACCTTCTAGGTTCCTAGTAGTTGTGTCAGAACTTTCCAAAGCCACCTATGAATATCTCACTCCCCTGTCTGTTCAGCTGGTTGCTTCCCCAACCCTCCGTGGGCAGCTGTCACGTGGAACATTTGCCATGAAGTGTTTCCCAGAAATGTCCCAGGAAAAAGTCTCTTCCCACTTGGCGAGCTCTGAGTCAGGTCAAATAAAGACAGGCCGTGAGATTGGACAGTTCCAGCAAATGGCCAGACAGGTCCCGGAGTGACCGTGCTCGGAGAAGGGGGCTTTGGAGGGGCTTCGGTCCCACCCTGCCCCCCTCCACAGGCTGCTGGTTTCCACTGTGACTTAGGGCTGTGGTTTTCAAGCCAGTCGTGAAGCTGGAGAGGAAGGATGGGGACACGGCAAGTGAAGATGCCACATGGCTCACTTTTTTCGAAAGAATGGACTTAGCCTTTTTTTCTGAAACAACTGTTTCCTAGATTGTTGCATTTACGGAGGAGTGGATGTTTGAAGGGCTTCACTCCACCTCGTCCCCATTGGCGTCATCCTCCCAAGCCGTTTTTAGGAATAATTAATCTGAGTCATTTGCATTGTGCTGGTGCAATCACTCCTTTCTTCTCTACTCACATATTCAAACATTCTGCAAGAAAGCCCCACGCCTTCCGCAAGTACGTTTCTTTGCACAAGTCAAGAGGAAGGGTCTAGGGCTATATCTGGGGCAAGAGGATTTAAAACAGGGACAAGAAGAAAATAGAAGCGACCTTCTATTTCTCTGTCTTGCCTCGTCTCCCAAATTCTTGGGGAGATTGCCCTGGTTGTGGGACTCAGAGTAATTTCATTTAAATTTCAAAAGACTGAGAACAAGGCAGATACCTGGGATGTCCCAAAAGAACATTTCCTGAGCACATAAGGCAGCCAGGGGTTGGGTATCCAGTGATGAGTAAGACACAGACTCTTTTGAGTATCTCATAGTTCAGGGGAGACATAAAGGTATATGATTAAGGGAGATGAGGCAGGTGCTATGAAAGAGAAATCCTGAGATCTCAGTTGTTTAACACGAGGAATGTTTCTCACGCACCCCCAGCCCCTCCCCTTTGTGATGCAGGCTGTGGCAGGGCAGGGACCCAGGCTCCTTCCACCTTGTGGCTCCTTCCTCTGTGGATCCTCAGTGTCCTCTCCATTCAGCCTGATGGACGGGGGCGGGGGAAAGGGGGTCAGCACATGGCTGTGATGCGAGCTTGGAAGGGCTGGGTGTCCTAAGAGAGATCACAGAGGTTCTGGGTGGGGAAGGACTTCTTTTTTTTTTTTTTAAAGGTGAAGTCTTTTTATTATTTATTTATTTTTGGCTGCGTTGGGTCTTCATTGCTGCGCATGGGCTTCCTCTAGTTGCAGTGAGCGGGGACTACTCTTTGTTGCAGTGCACGTGCTTCTCATTGCGCTGGCTTCTCTTGTTGCGGAGCACGGGCTCTAGGCGCGCGGGCTTCAGTAGTTGTGGCTCGCGGGCTCTAGAGCGCAGGCTCAGTAGTTGTGGTGCATGGGCTTAGTTGCTCTGCGGCACGTGGGATCTTCCCGGACTAGGGCTCGAGCCCGTGTCCCCTGCATTAGCAGGTGAATTCTTAACCACTGTGCCACCAGGGAAGTCCCTAGGGGAAGGACTTCTAACCGAGAGCTCTGGGATAGTTTTTTTGAGCAACCGATCTTTCAGCTTGGCTTCAGTGGCCCTGGCCTCATGCTGTAGACAGGAATACAGATGGGCGTGGGCCCTTCAGAGTTCAGCTTAGGCATCTCTAGGGGAGTCAGGCTACTCCGTGAGCTATCTTGGCAGCTGGGAATCAGCAACATCAACACACTTTCTGTCCTTTCTTTACTTGTGCATCGGGCTGGACTCTCAGCTGCAAGGGACAGAAACAAAGCAGGTGAGGGCGGGAGATGGATGAAGAGGGTCAAAAGTCACGGACTTCCAGTTATAAAATAAACAAGTCACAGGATGTCAGGTACAGCACGGTAACTGTAGTTAATGATGCTCTATTGTATATTTGAGAGTTGCTTAGAGAGTAGATGTTAAAAGTTTTCACTGCAAGGAAAAAACTTCATAACTGTGTGTGGTGATGCATGTTAACTAGACTGACTGTGGTGACCATTTCACAATATCTACAAATACTGAATTATTATGTCGTGTACCTGAAACTAATATAATGTTGTATGTCAGTTATGTCTAAAATATATATAATATAAAATATTTCATATTATATAATATACAGTGTTACATATATACTATGTATGTATGCATACTATATCCATATATTCATACATATATTATACAGTACATATATGTATACTGCCATGGTCACAGGAAGTATAAATCAAGTACAGGTGAATTAAAAAAGGAAAGAAATTAGTTTAAGCAAAGAGGGGATTTATCATGTTGATAACTTGTATCAGTTTAGGTTCTAGTGGTCAGGATACAGTCAGGAGAGAAAGAACCCAGTGCACAGAACAGGGCAAGTTTGATAGAAAGAAGCCTTCATTGCAGTGTATTCCTGTCCCCACCAGACTCTGCCCCGAGGGATTAGAGTGATGAAGGGTCGGCCCGAGGAGGGCAAGAGAACCCTAAAAGGATGTAGCAAGAGGTGATGTAAGGAGTGGCCGTCGCCCCTTGGGCTGAGGTAGGGCGACCGACGGAGGCCTGGACAGCACTGGACACGGACGGCATGGCTTCAACCCTCTGAATGGCAAGAGAAGTTGCTGTGGTGCTGGGCCAGCAGAACTTACTGGAACTTGCAAGAGATCTGCTTTCTATGAAGTCAAGGAAAGCTGTTCACAGGGAGGTGTCTCACCAGGCACTCTGCACTCACCCTGAGGGGGCGGCCAGGGAAGCTGCTGGCCACTGCGCCCTGTAGGAGCCTGGGCTGGGGGGGTCGCCTGAGCTGGGTGGAGGAGCCCTGTGGCCCCGGGAGCTTGCCTAAGGTGCCCTGGAACCAGGGGCACGTCCCCTACGCCGGTAGCCTCTCTCTGGCGCCGTCTACGGACAAACATTAGCGTTATGCCAACTGGCAAAGGAGAAATATTTAAAGGATCCAGGCCTATTTCCCCAGAGCCAGTGATGAAGACTGAATTTGGAGCTGAGAGGCAATCAGTGGATAATTGGCACGGTGGTTAATGGTGATTTGTGGCCTTCGGGGAAGGCTGGATCCAGAGGTAGTCCAAAAGACGTAATAGATTCTTTTCATCTCTTTGTTCTGCTTGTCTCCTGATTTTATTCTCTGGTTTTTTCCCCATGGGTCAGGCTAGAGAGCTTTTGGCAGCCCTGGGCTCACAGCCTCCCAGTTTAGGCCCCTCATAAGAAGAGGTGTCTTCTATCTGCAGATTAATCCCAGGGAAGACTGACTGGCCCTCCTTGCACTGGACCCCATCTCTGAGCCAGTAATGGAGGCTTTATCAGCCCGGGTCACATGACTACCCTGTTCCTCACCATGACCAGGAGCTCACAGGACCACACAGGAGAGGGGGAGGCCCCAGGAGCCAGCGACGTCGGTTTCACCAGCCCAATACTCTACTTCAGTCCTCCGCCACGCCACCCTGCCCACACATGCCCCCATTTCAGTTACTGGCACCACCATCTGGTTGTTCAGACCTCTTGAGATCCCTTCTGCTTTCGGACCTAATCCAGCAGCGAATCCGCCACTGCCCCCTCCCCCATCCACCCCGCCCCCTCTCCCTCAGATGCTCCGGTCAGCGCCCAGCCTGCCTCCGCCTCTCTTTGCCCTCTCTTGTCTATTCTCAAGATGGTAGTTACAGTTTTCCTGTAAATAGTGAGTCGGACACATCACTACTCCCATTAGGCCACGTGGAGTGAGCGCCAGAGCCCTAACAGGTCCCAGGTCCCACCCACCTGGCCGTTCTCCTCCCATCTCATATCTGCCCACTCTACCGCTCACCACGCCCCTCCAGCCACACTGGCCTCCCTGCGATTTCTCAGAACTTGGCTCCAGTGGTTTCATTCGCCAGGAACCCCTCTTCCCCAATCCTTCGTCGGACACCAGCACTCCGTGGGGTTTCCTGCTCATCCCTGGTAGAACTGCAACCCTCCCTGGTGCGTGATCCTCCGTTACTGGGTTCTATTTCCCCCATGGCACTTGTACTATCCAAAAATATGAAATCGTTCACTTATTTACTATTTTTTTTTAAAGCAATATCTCTATCCTGCTAGGTATTAGCTCCACAGGGCAGGGAGTTTTGCCTGTTTTGTTTCTTGCTCTACCTCCAGAATTTAGAATGGTGCCACAGGCATGGTAGCCCTTAGTAAATATTTGTTGGATGAATGAATGGATCAGAATAAAGGGGGTGAGAATGTGGGCTGGGCAAAATTATCCCACCCACCGCAGTGTATTCCTGTCCCCACCAGACTCTGCCCCTCGACAGCAGAAACACGTCCCATCATCGTTTACTTTTCAGGGGCCAGAAGATTCTCACAGGTATAACGGATGCCAGCTTGAGGACATCTTCTTTGAGGAAGAAGCTTATGACTGGTGCTTGGAGCAGAAGAACAAAGAAAGGAAGTCGGACTCCGATTCAGTGGACATTGACAGAACACCTACTGGTAGAGGCTCTACATTTGGTCTCCCGTCCTTATCACCTCCTGTCCATCCTTCTTGGTAGAGGACTTTTGACCCCTGCTCCATCCTTATACATGTTGTTGGGATATTACAGAGTCAACTTAATAATTCATATTGAAGTGATTACTTCAGGACTATGATATGTCAGGGAGCTAGGGACTAGGATGCAAGGATGCACAGGGCAGGTGGTCCCAGTTTTCATGGATTTGCAGTCTAGTGGGGGGACAAGTAAACATGGACTTAGGGTGCAGTGTAGGTTCTATGTGCTGCTAACAGTCAGAGAAGGCTTCCTGGAGGAAGTGTCATTTCAGCTGGGTCCTTAGCAATGAGTGGAAGTTAATTAAGAGAAGAGGTGGAGGGACTTCCCTGGTGGCGCAGTGGTTAAGAATCCACCTGCCAATGCAGGGGACACGGGTTCGAGCCCTGGGCCGGGAAGATCCCACAAGCCGCGGAGCAACTAAGCTCATGCACCACAGCTACTAAGCCCGTATGCCACAACTACTGAAGCCCGGGTGCCAAGAGCCCATGCTCCGCAAAGACAGAAGCCACTGCAATGAGAAGCCTGCACACTGCAACGAAGAGCAGCCCCGGCTCGCTGCAACTAGAGAAAAGCTGGCGCGCAGCAACGAAGAGCCAATGCAGCCAAAAATAAATAAATAAATAAATAATAAATAAATAGAGTATAATCCATAAAAAAATATCAAATCACTAAGTTGTACACTTGAAACTAATACTGTAAATCAGTGATACTTCAATTAAATAAACAACAAAATAAATAAATATTTAAATAAAACTATAAGAGATTTTGTTGTTGCTTCTCTAAAGATGGCGCCTTGATAGTACTTTTGGTAGCAAGGACACCCTAATGAGGACAACCGCTGACGTCTCTTCCTGGAGCAGTCGGGCTCCTCACCCCCAGCCCATTCCAGAATAGGGTGTTGGTCCTACCTTAGCACGGGCACCACCGTCACGATTGCTTTTATTTTATTTTATTTTTTTAAAATATAAACTTATTTATTTAATTAATTTATTTTTGGCTGCGTTGGGTCTTTGTTGCTGCGCACGGGCTTTCTCTAGTTGCAGCAAATGGGGTTACTCTTCATTGTGGTGCACGGGCTTCTCATTGCGGTGGCTTCTGTCGTTGTGGAGCACGGGCTCTAGGCATGTGGGCTCAGTAGTTGTGGCACGTAGGCTCAGTAGTTGTGGCTCGCGGGCTCTAGAGAGCAGGCTCAGTAGTTGTGGCGCATGGGCTTAGTTGCTCCGCGGCATGTGGGATCTTCCTGGATCAGGGCTCGAACCCATGTCCCCTGCATCGGCAGGCGGATTCTTAACCACTGCGCCACCAGGGAAGCCCTATAATTATTATTATTATTATTGCTATTATCATTTGGTGGCAGTTTGCTACCAAACGTACTATCAAGATATCTTTAGAGAAGCAACAACAAAATCTCTTCTAGTGTTATTTAAATATTTATTTATTTATTTATTTGGTTGTTTATTTAATTGAACTATCACTGATTTACAATAGTAGTTTCAAGTGTACAACTTAGTGATTTGATATTTTTTATACATTATACTAAATTTAAAGTTATTACAAAATATTGGCTATATTTCCTGGGCTGTACCTGACATCCTTGTGTCTTTTGTGTTTCACATTTACTTGTTTGAACATCTTAATCCCCTCCCCCTATCCTGCCCCTCTTGCCACTCCTCTCCCCATTGGTAACCACTAATTTGTCCTCTGTATCTGTGAGTCTCTTTTTGTTTTGTTATAGTTTTTAAAATGACAGCTTTCTCAGTCTGTCTCTGTCTCTCTATTCCTTCCTCCCCTCCACCCACTTCATTTCCTTTATTTTTTTAATACGGAAAATTCCCAAATCTATCTGAGAGCAGAGAGAAAAGTGTAATGAACTCCCATGGGCCCATCAATCAACTGCAACAATTATCACAGTTTTGTCAATCTCATTTATCTGTACTCCATCCCTCTTTGTGTCTTTCACCCCATGCTGGGATATATTAAAGTAAATCCCAGACAGCAAATTATCTCATCTATAAATGACTCAGTATGTGTAACAGATAAAGTCTTTAAAAAATAAAATGACGATACCATCATCACTCCTAAAACTTAAAAATAATTCCTTAATAGCATCAAATATACAGAGCGGTTTCAAATTTCCCTGATGGACTAAAAAATCTTTTCACAATTGCTTTTGTTTGGATAAGTCTATACATTGTATTTGTTTGATGTGTTTCTAAGTTTCATTTAATCTCGGATAATGTCTCTCTGTCTCTCACTCTTTTGCTCTCTCTTACTCTTGTCAATTTCTTATTAAAGAAATCATTTATTGTCTAGATTTTTCTGTGTTCTGGATTTGATGGACTGTACTCTAACATACTCCTATATCTTCCATATTTCCTATAAAGCGGTAATTAGATACAGAGGTTTGATCAGATTCACATTTAACATTACGGCAAGATAAAATGACATTTTTTTTCACTTTGACCCATCAAGGTTTTGCACAGTGCACAGCATTACGCTGGTTAGGGAACTCGGGAGAGAGGCTAGTTGGGTGATGCTTCTGTGTTTATTATGAGGCTGGGTTTTGCGTGAAGAGGGGCTAAGGGCTATCCCAGGCTAGTGATGCAGGGAAGGGCCATTGCTTACAGACCCTCCCCCCCACCTCAACCCCCATGCAAAGGGAGCAGAATTAACATGCATTTTCTTTCATCTCTGTCTTCTCATTGGACATGTCTGCTCATGGTCTCCTGCAGACTGATTGTACTAGGGAAACAGAGGCAGCTTAGAACCTAGCATAGGATCCCCAGCACTAATCAGGCCTTTGAAGGATGACATTTACCCTAGAAGATCTTTCTGATGACATGGAAGATATTACACCGACTCAGGAGCATGTGTTCACCATCATTTGAACGTTTTTCTTGGACTTAGCCTGACCTCCTCCCAATGCAGAGCCTGACCTGAGCTTGTGTACGTGTAGTTTCTTTAGGACAGTGATCCCAAGGAAGCAGACGGGGAATTGAGAAGACTGAAACAGGGAAAGAGAGGAAACCAAAGCAGGTGAGCAACTGAGCTGTTTGATGCTGTGGACAACTGGAGCTCGGTCTTGCTGAGGATTCTCAGGAGAACTGTGCTGAATGCCTTCTGGAATTTTCCACCTGAGAGATGAGAATGAGCATCTTCATCACTGGCTATCACCTCCCATTCATGAAGAGTAGACACAGGGGATGTCCACATGCACCTTCCAGGTTTGCACATGCACCAGAATGGCTGAGTTAGTCCTCAGCTGTGTCCCACAAGAAGTTAAAAAAACAATGCTGATACAGAAAACCAGAGTTATATGGTCCAACAAAGGCAAGGCCCTGTCCAGATGTACCTGTGTGCTGCTGTTTGCTACATCTTGAATTAAAAGGTGGGCCATCGCCAGGCATGTGAAAAGATGCTCAACATCACTAATTACTAGAGATATGCAAATCAAAACTACAATGAGGTACCACCTTACACCAGTCAAAATGGCCATCACCAAAAAGTCTACAAATAATAAATGCTAGTGAGGGTGTGGAGTTAAGGGAGCCCTCGTGCACTGTTGGTGGGAATGTAAATTGATACAGCCATTATGAGAACAGTATGGAGGTTCCTTAAAAAACTAAAGTTACCACGTGGTCCAACAGTCCCACTCCTGGGCATATATCCAGAGAAAACCATAATTCAAAAAGATACATGCACCACAATGTTCATTGCAGCACTATTTACAATAGCCAAGACATAGAAACAACCTAACAAGCTACTGGGCAATACCTTTGGTGACTGTCCTTGGACAAAACTTTGGAACTAGCTACACAGTATCTGAACGAATCTGTCCCCAGTACTTAGTACTTGTCACCTGGTAAACAGTGGATAGCTAAATTTTCACTGGATGGATTAAAGAATTATTTCAACCTAATCATAATGTTGACAATAAAAGCCAATGTCTAAGCTTTTAGTATCTGTCAGCCACTGTGATTTACATTAATTCTAACTAGCACTGTGTGAGGAACTTACCATCATTATTCCCATTGGGCAGATGAGAAAACCCAGGCTCAGAGAGGTTGAGTGATTGTCCTGAGGCTGAAGCCAGCATGTGAACACAAAGCCTGGGCCCTGAACATCTGTGGTATCCAGACTCTCAATGGGAGGGGCTACAGGTTATACTTCTGTGTCCCTAGCCAACTTGTAAGGGAGTTTTTTGAGTATGTTTTGGGCCCTCCATAATTTCTCTTATTTCATTGATGAACTGCATTTAAGTCAATGACATAGTTCACTAAAGTAGAAAGAGTTCCCACTTTGCTCTAAAGCACAGATTTCCGAGTAATCAGGAGGGAAGATTCTCTTAGTTGGGTGCTTGGAGGAGCATCACGGAGCCTGAAAAACTCTAGATTGAAGTTACATGCAGCATGTTGCTACCTATAACATTGGTGCATTTTCTGGGAGCACAAATCCACAGGCTTCACCAGATTCTCAGTATGTGAACTCAGAAAAGCTAAGAACAAGTGCTTTAGACAATTAAAACTAGCTCCATCAAGAATTATCCTGATGGATATAATTTACTCTCCAGAATTGCCAGAGAGAGGAAGTAATTTTGAACATGTGGAAAAAAGGGGCAGGATTGCTAAAGAGGGGTTGACCTGATTACAAACTGTCAGGCACTGTGGGCTCTCTCTTCTAGCTTCTACCAGATCCTGCTGAATCCTTTGTGTCATATCACTCTTCTCCCGTGAGACGGGGGCCACGTCATACTCATCATCGATTCTGTGAAGCGTGGCTTGGTGTCTGGCACACAGCAGGACTATGAAGATGTTAGTGGAACTATTAGGTCTGGGAAGCAGTGGGCGTTTCTCTAGAGTTCGATTTCCCACCAAAATGAGGTCGGTCTCTTGTGTATTCTGAGTCTCGATGATGGGGAGATGAAGTTGTCGTCTTTTAGTCTACCACTAGGCGGCGCTATTGGTCTGCAGTTGGGTCCCTCCATTGTCTCCTTCTGCTCTGTAACAATGCATTTATTCAAAAGGATGGTTGCTACCAACAGTTAGACTTACAATGTATAATGTCACATAAAAATGATCAATAACGAATGGGATGATTAGCTGCATCCCGACTCTCTTGTACCTGCTTTTGCGTGGATGGTACCTGCAGGATCGACACCACCTTGCCTATGCTCTGAAAGATTCATAGATTTGTCGTGAGAACCCACAGGTTGCTGCCAACTATTTCAAAGGGATTTGCCTTCCTCGCTCCATAGGCTCGTCATGAGGAGGATGGAAAATGATCCCTGTCGCGCAAGGTGCACCTATTTACAGTCTCAATTTTAGGTTCGCAACATCAGATTGTATAACTTACAAGAGTCTCCCCTGGAGGGACGTGCAGGAAGTTTTAAGCGTGCAGGCAGCAGCGGGAGGCAGAACTAAGGTGGTCCCCAGCTAGGCTGAGCGGTAGATGAAAGGTGCCTTTGAGGATGCTCTCTGAGCATCCCTCCTTCCCCACTGTGGTCCTGCCCTCGCCGAGACAGCCTGCCTTCCTTCGGTCCCCTTGCTCTAAGCTCTGGCCTCTAGGGGGCAGCATGGCATAACGACAAGCACTCTGGAGCCTTGGTCAGGGCACTGGGGTTCTAGCTAGCGCTGCTTTTGCCTGGAACTTCTGCTGTGTGATTTTGGGCAAGTCGCTACCTGTCCTATAGACAGTCTTTGTTTCCTCGTCTGCAAAATGGAGATGTTAATACCTGTTTTATCAGAGCGTGTGAAGGCTGTTCCTATACTGTGCTATGCTCTCTCAGTGGGAGGCATCTAGAGGATTAGAAAAACCCAGGTTTGAGGTCCTTTTTAAATTAATTAATTATTTTTTTAAATACAGCAGGTTCTTATTAGTTACCTATTTTTAAATTTTTTAATTTTTTTTTATACTGCAGGTTCTTATTAGTCATCCATTTTATACACATCAGTGTATACGTGTCAATACCAATCGCCCAATTCATCACACCACCATCCCCACCCCCCCACTGCTTTCCCCCCTTGGTGTCCATACGTTTGTTCTCTACATCTGTGCCTCAGTTTCTGTCCTGAAAACCGGTTCATCTGTACCATTTTTCTAGGTTCCACATATATGTGTTAATATGCAATATTTGTTTTTCTTTTTCTGACTTACTTCACTCTGTATGACAGTCTCTAGATCCATCCACGTCTCAACAAATGAGCCAATTTCATTCCTTTTTATGGCTGAGTAATATTCCATTGTATATATGTACCACATCTTCTTTATCCATTCGTCTGTCGATGGGCATTTAAGTTGCTTCCATGACCTGGCTATTGTAAATAGTGCTGCAGTGAACATTGGGGTGCATGTGTCTTTTATTTATTTATTTATTTTTTTGCGTTACATGGGCCTCTCACTGTTGTGGCCTCTCCCGTTGTGGAGCACAGGCTCCGGACACTCAGGCTCAGAGGTCATGGCTCAGGGGCCCAGCTGCTCCGCAGCATGTGGGACCCTCCCACACTGGGGCACGAACCCGTGTCCCCTGCATCGGCAGGTGGACTCTCAACCACTGCGCCACCAGGGAAGCCCTTCTTTTTTCTTTATTCTGTTCTGCAGCAGTGAATTCCACCATTCCATCTTCCAGGTCACTTATCCGTTCTTCTGCCTCAGTTATTCTACTATTGATTCCTTCTAGTGTAGTTTTCATTTCAGTTATTGTATTGTTCATCTCTATTTGTTTGTTCTTTAATTCTTCTAGGTCTTTGTTAAACATTTCTTGCATCTTCTCGATCTTTGCCTCCATTCTTTTTCCGAGGTCCTGGATCATCTTCACTATCATTATTCTGAATTCTTTTTCTGGAAGGTTGCCTATCTCCACTTCATTTAGTTGTTTTTCTGGGGTTTTATCTTGTTCCTTCATCTGGTACATAGACCTCTGCCTTTTCATCTTGTCTGTCTTTCTGTGAATGTGGTTTTGTTCCACAGGCTGCAGGATTGTAGTTCTTCTTGCTTCTGCTGTCTGCCCTCTGGTGGATGAAGCTATCTAAGAGGCTTGTGCAAGTTTCCTGATGTGAGGGACTGGTGGTGGGTAGAGCTGACTGTTGCTCTGGTGGGCAGAGCTCGGTAAAACTTTAATCCTCTTGACTGCTGATGGGTGGGGCTGGGTTCCCTCTCTGTTGGTTGTTTGGCCTGAGGCGACCCAACACTGGAGCCTAGCTGGGCTCTTTGGTGGGGCTAATGGCAGACTTCGGGAGGGCTCACACCAAGGAGTACTTCCCAGAACTTCTGCTGCCAGTGTCCTTGTCCTCACGGTGAGACAAAGCCACTCCCCCCACCCTGCCTCTGCAGGAGACCCTCCAACACTAGCAGGTAGGTCTGGTTCAGTCACCTATGCAGTCACTGCTCCTTCCCCTGGGTCCCAGTGCACACACTACTTTGTATGTGCCCTCCAAGAGTGGAGTCTCTGTTTCCCCCAGTCCTATCGAAGTCCTGCAATCAAATCCCACTAGCCTTCAAAGTCTGATTCTCTAGGAATTCCTCCTCCCGTTGCCGGACCCCCAGGTTGGGAAGCCTGACATGGGGCTCAGAACCTTCACTCCAGTGTTTGGACTTCTGTGGTATAAGTGTTCTCCAGTTTGTGAGTCACCCACCCAGCAGTTATGGGATTTGATTTTACTGTGATTGCACCCTGCTTACCATCTCATTGCAGCTTCTCCTTTGTCTTCGGATGTGGGGTATCATTTTTGGTGAGTTCCAGTGTCTTCCTGTCAATGATTGCTCAGCAGTTAGTTGTGATTCTGGTGTTCTTGCAAGAGGGAGAGTCTAGTTATCTATTTTATACATATTGGTGTATATATGTCAATCCCAGTCTCCCAATTCATCCCACCCAGGTTCTAGGTCTTAATTTGCTGTGCCGTCTTGGGCAAATCTCTCTGGGCCTGAAATTGCTGATCTGAAAAAGACAAGGTTGGAACAGGTGATGCTTAAAGCCTTTTCCATTCCAACCGTTTATAAAATCTACCTGTCCTGTGTTTTACATCTTCACAGCCTTGACCTGGAAAGCAATCAGGGAAACTAAAGAATTATGGAAGCAAATACATGAATGGGCCATTAGGATGACCTGGTTTATTCCTCTTGCATAATTCATTTTTTACCGGGGGATGAAAATGTCCATGATACGTTCTTTTCGTGGTTTGCTGGTCTTACTACTGCAGCTCAGAGACTACCACCCCTCCCCCACAAACCTTTTCTAATATCCCCAGGCAACGTCAAGGCTTTTTGATTCTGTGAATTCTCATTACCACCTCAAGACACACATGTATCTTTGAATTGAGTCTTACTTTTTTTTATTGCTTTTATAGGATGTTATAGATAAAACTTATTTTCATTTTATGATTATGTGTACATGCTTGTTTCACTCTGTACGTGTAATGGGGTTGCCAATAATTTCTGTGCTCTCAACAGGTAACACAGTGCCTGGCACGTGTAATCACTTGAGAAGAGATACTTAGATGAATGAATGAGTGGAGAGAGTTGATGGGAGACAGAATTGATAAATGAATAAATGAATGAAGTGTCTCTAATAATGGGTTTCAGGGTCCCTGGCAGTGCTGTGGATGAGGATGGATTTTAGAAATCATCTGATGCATTCATTCTCTGCCAACACAGGTGAAAATAATCCTTTTTATGCTGCATGAACAATGGATGTCAAGTTCATACATTTGCAATCCCAGGCTCAGTCTTTTTTTTTGTATTGTACGTGTTCAAGTATAGAGTTCATGTTCTCTTTTATTTTCCTTGAAGGTTAAACTTTTGCTTCTTTTCATCTATACAGATGGTTTAAAATCCCATCTTGAAGCTTTAAAGATTTTTTTCTCACAGCAGCTAGATATAGATATATAAAATCCACCCACCTTACAAGTGAAAATGATTGATATACATCAAAAAAGTTATCTGCATCAGATAATAAAACCCAACTCAGGTCTCTCTTTAACAGCTCACTCCAGGAATTTCACTGAAAAGGCAGGTTCCTTGGAGACTCAATGGTGGGGATTTAGGAATGAGGAGAATTGGTGGTGGGAAGTGTCAACTGAAAAAAAAGAAGCACAACGTGAGAATTGTGAGTTAAGTTATATCTGGGGCAAAGTGAGGACTATAGCCTGGGAGACAGCATTTCAGATAACTCTGAGAAACCGCTCCAAAGAGGTGGGGGGGAAGGTCAGTGTTCTATAGGATTTTAGTGCAGGAGGGCATGTGCATCAAGCACATATGTTGGCAGAGGCTGGCTGCTAGTCACGAGGAGCAGATGCCTCCATTAATGATTTTAGTGCTTTTTCTAGATATGAAGAGATGCAAGAATTGGGCTCATAAAGTCTTCTTCTGAAAATATCTAACTATCTGATGACCTGTTCTGCCAGTTTCTCCCAGAGCACAGAGGGCCTCATTCCTGATCTCCACCCTGAACTCCTTTCAGGGGATGTTGAAGGTCCGCAGCTGCAGCAGCTCATAATTGCATCCTTGTAGAGGTAGATAGCAAGTGCCAATCTGTAGTTGGCAGAAGGGAAAATCATATTTATGTAGGATTTATTTATAAATGTATATTTATTTATTTATGTATCCTAGGCACTTTATATAGGATACATCATTTAATCCTCCCTCCTGCAAAGCAATTAGCATCAGCCCTAGTTTTGCAGGGAGGGAATTTGAGGCTCTGATATCTTAAGCAAATTGTCCGAAGTTGCACATGCCAGCTGGTGGTACTGGCCTCCAATCAGATTTCTGAACATACAGACCCCTTCCTCACACTGTATGATTCCACCACTGTGGAACTCTGTGAAAAGAGACATCGGCAGGATTTTAATGCAAAAATTGAGTTCATCTTGTAAGTTTCTTTTGATCCCTCCTTGCCCAAGGCTGAGTCCTGGTGTGTCTTTATCATCCATAGAGGTTAAGAGTGAGGGCTGAGAAGTCAGGCAGACATAGGTTCAAATCCAAGCTCTTCCACTTACTAGGTATACAGTTTTGGACAAATTACTTAACTAATTCTTGGTTTCCTTACCTGTAAAATGGGGGTTCTCATGTTGTCTACTTCATGGGATCATTTTGGAGATTATGTGATACAATGCATATAAAGTACTTAGAGATGTGCCTGGATGTAGTAGGTGCTCGATGTTAACAGGACGAGGTATTGAGAAATTAATGGTGTTTTGACTTTTCCTGCTTTGCTTTGTGGTGGATTCCCCTCAGCCCCACCTCTAGCCCAAGAGAGAGTCCTCCCCTTCCTCAATTTATTTCAGTATTCTAGAAACGGCCTTAATAAGTATTTCAATCTATGATAGCTATTGATATGAATGGCACCTCCTGGACTAACACAGTGGACCACTTATACAACAGTTCTCTGGGGGGGAGGAGAAGTATTGTCCCTTTCCTAAGGCAGAGTGGAAGTCTTCATGTCTTGGAGGGATGGACCTCCCTTGCCCCAGGGTGGAACTGACCAGTGGATGAAGGCTCAGTCCCTTCTTGGTAGGGCTGGGGATGGAGGCTGATTCTCCAGAGGGGAAAGGATCAGGGATACAATCCCAAATAAAAGGAATAGAAATTCCCAGCCACCAAGAAGAAGGTGAGGGGTTTGCCGAGGCAGAAGGACCTTGAGCTGGGGAACAGTGGGAGGGTGCTGGGTGGACTAGATTTGGGACTCCTTTAATGGGGGACTTTGGCTGGTGGGCTCCCCATTAGCCTGGCCAAATTTTTCTTAAGTTAACTTTCTCTCCTTCCCAAGTGTCGGAGTGGCATGGTGGCTCTCCCTTCTGTCTCTGACTCGCTCACTTTATCCTTTACAGGTGTTTCCCCCAATAAATATTGTGCACATCTTACAGTATTTGTTTCTCAGAAGACCCAAACTAACACATGCAACATGATGACTGTGGATAATTTCCAACCCTGAGTTAAGTAATGTACTGTAGAAAATTTAAAAAACATTTTGTGTATTTCATTTACTTACCTTTAGCTATTACTTACTTTTTTTTCCCAAGGGACCTGACATCACACATGCCATCAGTCTGCTTTATTTTCCTGAAGACCTCCCTCCAGGAGCACTCTGACCCTTTCCCCCATCTGGGGTAGGGGTCCTCTGGGCTGGGATGCTGCTCTCTCTAGATCTTCCCTTTGCCTGGGCTAGATTTGCCGTCTTCCTCTTGACTTTCTTGTGTCACTGAAGCACAGCTTCCAGTAGCTTCCCAAGAAAGGATACATAGAAGATAATTTTTGACTCTGCAAATATCTGTAAATGTCTTTATTTAGCTTCTTCAGTTAGAAATGGTCTGATGGTGTTTTGAGTCCAATTTTTTGTATGGGACCTCTTTTTTTTTTTTTCTGTCTGGAAGTTGATAGAATCTTATAATAGTGTCTTAGTGTGGACCTTATTTCCTTTCCTGTGCTGAGCATTTCTGGCCCTTTCCCACTTGAAGATTCAAAAGTTATGAGACCATGAGCAATGCAAAGTTTCTTTCCTAACCCTGTCTGCTGGCCACACACTTTCTTTTCTCAGAGCATCATTGTTACCAGTTACTCATGTACCTTTTGGCCATTGACACCTGGACATTCACATTATTAACATTTCCTCATTCCATTAACAAGTCTTTGAAAACATCCCTTTAATAACATTGCAGTATTCTGATAAATGGATCTGCCATAAAATAGATGTAACCAATTCACTCTCATGAAGTTTTAGGCTGTGTCTACTTTTTATAATGTCAATAGTGATGTAATAAGTGTGTCTACATATCTTTGTGTACATATCAAATTATTCCCTTATTTTCCAAAGTGTGTTGAGGATCTCAGTTCTGGGTTAGAGTGGACATGGTTTTGTCTGGTTTCATATTCTTTTTTCCCTGTGGACGGTTGAGGATGGGACTCCATTTTTACTGGTAATGAAGTGTGAATGCCAGGGAACATTTGGTTGTCCTGTGCCCACATGGGGTGTTCAGAAATTCCCTTCCTGCAAATCACTTTTTGCTAAAGGGAAGCTTTCTCTCTCATGCCAGATGACATCATCTCCAGGCCCAGCTGTCCACAGAAACTCAAAGCTGTGAGCTTTGGAAGTCACAATTTCGAAATCCCTCATCGAGCTTCCAATAACCAAAAAAAATTACGTACCTATTTCTTCTTCTCCACAAGTTCTGAATGCTTAGAGTATTCAGATGCTTTCAGAATTGTGCTCTCAGCGAGGTCTGATGCACACAGGATAAGCACCATCTTATATTGGTTGGACAGTTTCCCTCTTTAAAGCATTTTTATATCTGGAAACACATCTGATCCCACCCACATCTCTGCAAGTTTTCAGAGCCAGGCTTGTAGTTCCTCCTGGTAATTAAATGGTCTCACAGGGGGTCATGGTCACAGAGTGACTTCAGGGCAGATCTGGGTCTTAATCCCTGGCTTTCAAGCCAACCTAGAGCTGATTCCACTAGGCAACATAACTGGGGTGTTTTCAGAAAACAGAAAGAACCATCAGAGAATCAGAGCTACTGGTGAAAAGATTCAGGGGCTCTGGAGTCAGGAGGACCTGGCTGTAAATCCTGGAAACTCTCTCATCCTCTCTGTCTCGAGTACTTCTTCTGAACAATGGGAATAATGCTACCTACCTCACCGTGTTGTTAGGGGCATTAGAACACATACATGAAAATATCAGTCATGGTGCCTGTTGTACAGCAAGTTTCCAAGCACATGAATAGGATTGTTATATGAGTGATTTGAAATGCAAGTTGAAAAACTGGAGTCAAAGTCTTTAGAATCATGAACTGCCACAGGTAGAATGGACCTCCCATATGGCAGTCCGGACCCAGGAGAGGAAAAGGGACCCCCTTAGGGGTAGAGCCAGGATTAGAACCAAGAGTCCATCTTCCTGTCTATTGTTCTTTTTGCAACTCCACTGAGATGGCCCAACCTAGGACCCCCATGACCTGATTGTGGCCAAATTCAATAGGCACGGCTGTGCACGTCCGTCTTCTTGAGATGCTTTCTTCCTTTGGCGTCTGTGACTCTGTACTCTTTTGGTTTCCATCCTGCCCCTCTGGTTGCTCAGTCCAATGTTTATTGGATTCCTCTTCCTCTGTCCTCTTGCAATGCTGCTGTCTTGGGGGTTACCAGGGGCCCCCGTGAGCCTCTGCTTTCCTTATCCCAGGCACTCTCCCCGGACGATCCCATCCACACCCATGGCTCTGTGGCTTTTGTAAACTCTGGCCTCTCAGCCTTGAATGCTTTTTCCCCAGCCCTTCAAGTCCCAACTTAATGGTCATGTCCCTGAGAGGCTTTCCCTGACCCCCTTATTAAAAAGAAGCTCCATCTCGCCACCTTCTTTACTTCCTCTGGAGCACTTGGCGCCATCTGGTCATTGTGGCACATTTGGCCACCCCCTTTTTTGTTTCTTCCCCCATTAGAGTGGACACTTGGGAGAACAGAGGCCTTATCTGACCTGTTTACCAGGGCCGAGCAGAGTCCACGATCACGGTCCATATTCCAGCACGGTATGAGCTGTCCCAACCCCACATCTGATTATCCTCCTGGCCTTGTCTCAGGAGGTGGCACTATCTGCCAAGTTGCTTAGGTCAGAAACTTGGGAGCACTTTTCAGCTCTTAATCCCAATCGTTCACCAAAGCTTGATCATCATAGCAGTGCTCCCCACTGGGGGGAGGGCGGTACTGCCAACGAGACAAAGGTGGTTGGAAGTGTGGAAGGTCTTTTATTGGTTGTCAAAAAACTGAGGAGTGAAACCAGCCATTGATGGGCAGAGGTGAGGGATGCTAAATGCTACCCAATGTGTAAGATAGTCCTACCCCCAATGTCAGTAGTACTCCCATGGGGAGATTCTGTGAGGGTCTAGCTCACTTATATCTCTTGAGTGGGGTCTCAGTCTTTCCAGACTGTTGACATGACAATAGTCTCTTTTGGAATGTAAGACCTTTGAGTTCTGTAGTCTGGAGTAGGGGGTCCTCTGGGCCTGGAGATGAATTCAGAGATAGCAAACAAAGACCCAGGGTTGGTCTTAGGGAGAACTCAAAATATGCATGTGGAGGAGAATGATGGGTTGGTGAGGAAGGATTTGGAAGAAGACAGGGGAAAACGGTGTTTTGGGGTGCAGTGTTGTGAGGACCCAGTGGGAGGACGCAAAATGTTTGAATAATGGATGGATTATCACCTGTTAGAATAGTTCTGACTGTTCAGTTACTATGGTTGGGTAACAAGTCATCTCAAAACTTTAAATGACAATAATTCTTTCTCATCTTATGCTTTCAGTGGGTCAGGAATTCAGCTGGGTGTTCTTTGAAGTTTGAGATCGCCAGTGAGATTGCAGCCAGGCAGTGGCTGGGGCTAGGGTGATCTCCAAGGCTTTATACTCACATGACTGGGAGTCGGCTGGGCTGGGAAGGCTCAAATAGGTGGGCCTTTTTGGACTTGGCTCTCTATCTCTGTGTGATCTTCCCATATATTCTATCCATCACGTTGGCTCAGAGCTCCAAAAGGCATGCATCCCGAGTGAGTGAGCCAGGTGGGAGCCATATTGTCTTTTCTGTCCTAGTCTTGGAAATCAGGCAGCGTCACTTCTGCCCTTCTTTGTAGCTTGGGGTGGTTACAAAAGCCTGCCTCATTTCCAGGGGAAAGAACACAAGGCTCAGTTCTTTTTTTTTTTTTTTTTTTTTGCGATACACGGGCCTCTCACTGTTGTGGCCTCTCCCGTTGCGGAGCACAGGCTCTGGACGCGCAGGTTCAGTGGCCATGACTTACGGGCCCAGCCGCTCCGTGGCATGTGGGATCCTCCAGGACCGGGGCACGAACCCGTGTCCCCTGCATCGGCAGGCGGACTCTCAACCACTGCGCCACCAGGGAAGCCCTTTTGGGTGGTATTCTGCTCCGAACTGTTGTGGCTAGAACTGAATGGTCTAGAATGGCTTCACTCACTTGTTGCGACCTTCACTGCAAGGCTGGTCTGGGCTTGGTCACTAGATGGCAGAAGGTTTCTCAGGAGAAGAAAGAGCAGGTCCCAAGGCACATAGACTTATCAATCTCAGCTTGCATCACATTTGCTAATGTCTCATTGGCTGAAGCAAGTCATACGACCATACCCAGATTCAAGAGTGGAGATATGAACCCCAAGAGTGGCCAAGTCTCATTGCAAAGGAGCACATGCACAGAGTGGAGGGAATTTGTGGCCACTTTGCAATCTACCGCCTCATGGATAGATAGGTCAAAGGCAGTTGGAAGGATGTGGAGAGCAGTACAAAGTAACAGCTACCCATCTGGCCAGCTGCAGAGGACAAGGAAGCATGTATCTGTTCATCAAGCAGAGATCCAAACCTTGCTTTATTCTCTGCTCTCTGATGGACACTCTTGATGCAGAGATAGCCACTGTCCTTACGGAGCTCCAGCTTAGTGAGGAAGACCCAACTCATGCTAGGGAAGGTCAGCATGGGCAGCTTTCAGAGACCCTGGAGAAACTGATTGGGGACAGCCAGCAGCTATGGGAGCAGCGGGCATCTGGGAGGGGCTGGATGAGTCAAGAGTGGACAGCAGGCTGGGTCAGTGGGGAGGCCCAGAGATGCACGTCAGCAACAGCTCAGGTTTGACTTGGAACACCTGTGATCAGGGCCAGGAGGATGCTCAAATATTAGGACTCTCCAGCTGGAAGGGAGTTTGGGTCTTATTCTGTTCAGTCGTCTTGTTTTATAGTGTCACAGCTTTTATATTATATATTTCTTGAACATGTCAGTCAGGATAGGGTAACTGCTATAACAAGCCAACCCCTGAATCACAGTGGCTTAACATGTTACATGTTTATTTCTTACAGCAAGTGTGTTGCAGATGCTCCTGGCCAGCAGTCGGTCTTCTAGAGTCACTCAGGGGCCCAGGCTCCTTCTGTGTTGTGGCTCTGCCCTTCCCCAGGGCCCATGGGCCCTCTTCTGGACACTCTGCATTCAGAGGGCAATGGAGGAAGAGGCTGTGGGAACATTCTGTGGTCAGGCCTGGTGGTGGCCCCCATCACCTGTATCCATTGGCCAGACTCACTCATACAACTCACACTGCAAAGAAGCCAGCAAGCATAGGTCAGCTGTGTGCTATGAATAACGTGAACTGGGTTTTAGGAACATGTAGAAGTCCTACACGTGGACACCCTTTGCCTAGAGATCAAGTTTTTTAGGAGGCTGGGACTGCATCATGTTTGTCCTAAATCCCAGGACCTGGCTCTGTGTCTGGTGTAGGGAAAGCACTAGACACATAAGAATTGAAGGTATCTAACTCTGACTTTGTCCTGCTTCAGGCTCTGTCCTCACTCATCAGATTCAGTGACTAAACCCAGCTTTCTGTCCCCGCCCCCTTCTCTGGGCTTGCGTTCACCCAGGCTTTTCCTGTTTCTAGCCTCTATGCTGGCTCTGGCCTCTTGGCCACAAACCTCGGCCCATCCATCTCCTGCAAGGGGAAAGAGGACCAGAGAGCCAGAAGGAATGCCTTTCACCCTCCCTCCCCTAAACCATCATGGCTCCTTCAGCCATGCCTGCCTTTTAGCCCTGAACAGGCCTCTACCCTAAATGATGTGTCTGGAAACGTTCTCAGTGAGAAGACAAACCTAGCCCATGTCAGGGCTGCCTGTGACAGATCAGAGCCACGCCAGGCTGGGAAAGGTCATCATCCTGACCCACAAAGCTCACAGGGACCTGGGGCCCCTGCAGCTGCATCCCAGGCCTGGGCAGACAGTGCCGCTCCTAGGGCTAGTCCCTTGTTAACCTCAGACCCAGAAAGAGCGAGTCCAAGGATGAAGGAGAGGAAACAAACAACTCCCAGCACACTGCACGATGTTGTTTCTCAGCATGCGGAAAAAAATGCCAGTTCAAAGGGCTGCCCCACTTTCCAGCAACAAGGTTTCCCCTGGGGAGGCAGGAGCCTGCTGTGTTGATGGAGCCCAGGGGAATGATCAAAAAGAGATGTTCTGGAGACACACAGGAGACAGGCTTTTGATAAACAATGTTGGCTTCTTCTGACAAAGAAATCTGGAATAGAAAAAAAAAGATCAAGATGGCGTTGGGGGGACTTCCCTGGTGCCGCAGTGGTTCAGAATCCGCCTGCCAATGCAGGGGACACGGGTTCGAGCCCTGGTCCAGGAAGATCCCACATGCCACGGAGCAACTAAGCCTGTATGCCACAACTACTGAGCCTGCTCTCTAGAGACCACAAGCCACAACTACTGAGCCCACGTGCCTAGGGACTGTGCTCCGCAACAAGAGAAACCACGACAATGAGAAGCCCAGGCACTGCAACGAAGGGTAGCCCCCTCTCGCCGCAACTAGAGAAAGCCCGCACACAGCAACGAAGACCCAAGCAACCAAGATAAACAAACAAATAAATAAATAAATGAATTTATTTAAGAAATGGCATTGGGATAAATAATAGCTGTCCTTTTTTTTTTTTTGGTCTACTATATGCCAAGTACTTTTTATACCAGTGAAATAATCCTGTGAGGTGAGGGTATTATCTGTATTTTATAGTTGAGGAAACTGAAGCTCAGAGAGCTTAAGTAACTCGATCAAGGTCACACAGCTCTAAGTGGTGGAGTCAGGGGTGGGACCCAGGACTTTGCTGATTCCAAAGCTGATTTGTCCCCCTCTATTTCATACTTTCCAGCTTCCAGATTTTTCTTCCATAAAAACAAAGAGTCACTGCTGTCCTAAGTTAAAATTTATTACGTGGGGTAATTGTGTCCAAAGCCATTTTATGTTGTATCTCTGTAAAGGCTGACAACAGTCCTATGAGAAGCACACTATTATTTTTCCAGTTTTTTTGATGAGGAAACAAACCCAGAGACAGGGAGTAACTTGTCACCATCTTGGGGCCAGGAAGTGGAGAAGCAGGACTGGGATATGGATGTGATCCTAAACCCAGTGCTTGTTCCTCAATCCCAGGGGTTGGCAAAATGCGGCCCCTGACCAAACCTGGCTGGCTGCCTCTTTGTGTATGGCCTGTAACCCCCTTTTTTTTTCTTTAACATTTTTTAAATTGGAGTATAGTCTTTCGTACAGAGTGAAGCAAGTCAGAAAGAGAAAAACAAATATCATATATTAACATATATATGTGGAATCTAGAAAAATGGTACAGATGAAGCTATTTGCAGGGCAGGAATAGAGACACAGACGCAGAGAATGGATGTGTGGACATGGGGGGGGAAGGGGAGGGTGGGATGAACTGGGAGATTAGTTTTGACATAAATACACTACCACATGTAAAATAGATAGCTAGAGGGAAACTGCAGTATAGCACAGGGAGCTCAGCTCGGTTTTTTAACATCTTTAAGAATTGTTTTTACAGTTTAAATGGTTGAAAACATCAAAACAAGAATAATATTTGGTGATACATGAAAATTACATGAATTAAAATTTCAGTGTCCATATATAAAGTTTTATTGGAACACGGCCATGTCAATTGTCTCCTTATTGTCTACAGTGGCGTTTAAACTCCAGTGGCAGTATTGAGTCCTTGTGACAGAAATCTTGTGACCCACAAAACCTAAAATCTTTACTATCTGGGCCTTTAGAGAGAAAGCTTGCTGTCCTCTGTGCTACAGTGTCCTGCTGCGAAGACAGAAAGAAGTCACCACCACTGAATTCAGGGAGTAAGGGGTCTGGTCTCAGGGGAGCTGGGCCTTTTCTGCTGATGGTGCACGGCAGGGTCGTTACCCAGAGAAGCTGCGTTGGAGAGCCCAGGCGGGGTGGCCAGCAGAGTCCAGTGCATGGGGAATTCAGGGACTCAGGTGCCTGGGGACTCAAGAGCTGGCTCAAGGTGAGGAACAAGGCAGGGAGGTGGCAAGAGGGCCCAGGACTTGGGTGGGACCAGAGCTTGCATGTGGCCGTGTCGGTGGGAATTGAAGGTGAGGTGGGTTGGATCAGCAGAAGTTCCAAACTGGAGCAGGTCAGGCCTAAGAGTCTGATTCTGGGTGAGCTTTGAACCCCGGTCCTGTTCCTCGGCAGGGCTTGGAGACAAAGTGGAGCAGAATGCCAAGAAAGGAGGTAGGAAGAGGGCCCCTGGGTCTCGGGGTGCTGGTGTCCTCAGAGGCCTCCCAGTGCCCAGGTTGTGTGGGTGTGGATGCAGCCCCCAGGCTATAAGGGGCCACGTGCCCTTGGGGCATGAGGATGACATCCGCAACCGGGAATGGGTGGAGATGAGAAGCTGCTCCCTGTTCCCTGGGAGCCACATGGGACGCCTGGGCTTGGGCGTGTCTTAGAAAGTGAAAGGGCCCCAACCACACAGTCAAGAGGGAATTTCCTGGCAGCCCACGTGGGATAGGGGCAGAGTAGACATTAGGTTGATTTCAAAGAATGGAGGAGAGTGATATTTCCTAAACATCTAAATCTTTGGGCTGACAATTGTGTCTGCTACACAAGCAAAGTGCCTATGGTAACCTAGCACCTAGACACTCAGTGTCAGTTCCTCCTTTCCTCCCCCTCCCCCTCCCCTCCCCTCCCCTCCCCTCCCCTCCCTCTCATGCCCCTCCTTCTGCTCCTCCCCTTTGCACCTCCTCCCTCCCCTCCCCCTCCCCTCCCCCTCCCCTCCCCCTCATGCCCCTCCTTCTGCTCCTCCCCTTTGCACCTCCTCCCTCCCCCCTCCCCCTCCCTCTCATCCCCCTCCTTCTGCTCCTCCCCTTTGCACCTCCTCCCCTGTCCTCCCCCTCCTCCCCTCCCTCCTGCTCATGTTTTCCATTACTATCGAGACAAGGCTGATCTGTGACTTTATTAATAGGGACCTCCAGCCCTTACTGAACACGTATAATGTGCCAAACACTCTACTAAGAGCTTTCAGTGTCATAACTTATGTTTTCCACACAACTCTCTCCGCATTTTACACAGAAGCACAGTAAGAGCCCAAGGTTGCACAGCCAGGTGTGGTGCCTCAGGGGTCAACCCTGCGAGTCTGTGCTCCTGATTCTTCTGCCTCACTACGTCCCGAGTGGTCTGGAAGGGAACGGAGAGTGGTGGGCAAAGAGTCCAAAGGAATCTTGTTCAGAGGACCTTGGACCAGTTCTCAGGTGTAAAGTCGATCCTCCCAACCAGAAAAAGCATGTCATTGGAACCCCAGGCTCAACTGTGTCCCCTAAGGGGACACTCCCAGGTTGCGGTTGGGCAGTAAATCAGAGGGGGTTCCCAGGGCCCGTGAGGAATGCCTGGAAGACTCTGCTGGGTCTAAAAGACCTTCCAGAAATGCAGTGTCTGATATGGCGGCGGCAGCAGCCCTGCACTTTGTCATCCCGAGGCCCCTCTCTGTCTCCTTTTGTTTATAGCTACTGAAGTCTTTTGCAGGAAAATGGGGTTTTCTTTGTCTTTTGAGGGCTTGGTTTCCTGCTGCTGATTCTCACCTGAAGCCATAATTCTCCATTTGTGGCTCAATAACCTTCTCCCGGGTGGTTAATTATGGGCCATATGCTCCTGGGGCTGGTGTGCTGGAAAGGCAGATTGGCATGTTCCGATGTCTGCATCCTCTTCCCATTTCTCTTTTGGGCTCGCTAGCTCCAAACCTGTCCTCCTCAGTGTCTCCCTGGGGCCTCATGAGACTCTTTTCCTTCTCAGGTAGTGCTCCATTTTGCAGATGACTCCAGCTGGGCTTAACTGGGCATTCACTAGTCTATCTGCCAGCATCTCAGGGTTGACCAATTGGCAAAAATCAACCAAACGGCAGATGACGTCTGCCGTTTAAATCCCCTGCAAGTGAGGTGATGAAGTGGAAAGAGCTTTGGCCTGGAATTCAGGGAAGTTGACTTCTGCTACTAGCTGTGCTGGGAAATTGCTTTTATGACTTTGGAGAAATCTCTTTACCTCTCTAGTTCTTAGTTTTTAAATTTTTAAATAAAGAAGAAGAAATTTTGGTTAGATCAGTGGTTTCTAACCTGATTTCTAGGTCTCTAAAAAGATAGTGATGGGCATAGGGGAGCTTTAAAACAGCTTTGGACTCCCTCTAATTGCAGACTCTTAGAAGTGATTGCTGCCTATTCATCTTTGAGTCTACATCATAAAAGAGTGTTTGGTACAGAAGATGCAAACAATGAATGTTTGTTGAAATACAGAGGCCTTTCAGAAAGTCCAACACAAGTTGTTCTTTGGCCCTGAAGAAGCTGGGCAGACTAACAAAAACCTTGGTTTCTTTAGTGGTTAGCATTACATTAAAGATGTAAAGCTGTCTCTGCATACCCGACTCTGTGTAAGTTAGGCAGGAAAGGAATCTTTGAGAAGGGTGCTGGCTAGATAAAGCACTGATAAAAAGGCTGAAAACCAGGCTCAAAAAAATGATGGACACCAGGGCAGCCAAGGCATCTGAGAACACAGGTGAGTTTCAGTGTTCAAGATGGGAGGTCCAGGACTTCCCTGGTGGTGCAGTGGTTAAGAATCTCCCTGCCAATGCAGGGGACACGGGTTCGAGCCCTGGTCCGGGAAGATCCCACATGCCACGGAGCAGCTAAGCCCGTGCACCACAACTACTAAACCTGCGCTCTAGAGCCTGTGAGCCACAACTACTGAGCCCACGAGCCACAGCCACTGAAGCCTGTGCACCTAGTGCCTGTGCTCCACAGCAAGAGAAGCCACCACAATGAGAAGCCTGCGCATGGCAACAAAGAGTAGCCCCCGCTCACTGCAACTAGCGAAAGCCCGCGCATAGCAACAAAGACCCAATGCAGCCAAAAATAAATTTTAAAAAAAAAGTACACTGGTAATAACATTAAAAAAAAAAAGATGGGAGGTCCAACTGGACACTCTGAGACCATGTGACTGCCCACCTGCTGGGTGGGGAAGAGGCGTTATCTAGCCTCCTTAGGTTTCCATAGATGCGGTCCCCCACCAAGATTATCACACAGTTTGGGGATTTCTGCCAAACAGGAAAGAACTTTGGATTCCAAAAAAATGACAAAGGACCACTGCACCTGTTACTCCAGTCCTGCTGTGCTTACCTGCAGCTCTGTTTGGTAGTTATGGTGGCTTTGGTGATAGGGAATGGGAAAACAAACTTACGCATGAATTTTGATAGAGAAAAACATCTGTGTCCCTGGATTCCGTATGAAAGAAATTATAACAGGATGCTGGTAGATGAAGGTGGACCCATTTCTAGTCTACAGAGCTGAGGTTTTCTACCAAGACAAGTAATGGGGAATCCCCTGCAGAGATGCAGATACAGGTGCCAAGGGAGACTCACCTTTCTGTATCTCTAGCTGTTTAGTGGAAGCCCCAGTGAATTGTCTTGCCTGTTCTCTCTCAGTCTCAGAACCCCAAACTGGTTGACTTCATTGAGACTCTGTGAGAATAAATAAGATAATGGATTCGAATGTGTACCACCCTAAGTGTACTCACGTTTCCAGTAACAATCAGCATTGATGGCAGCAATACTGATATCTGTCTTGGTATTTTCCTGGAGAGTGTGGCCGGGTAGCCATGGATGGGAAACACCTTCCCTTTTCCTTCTCCTTCTCATTAACTTATATTCTTTGTGCTAATTTTGTCTCTGCAGTTGACATTATGTCATTTGCAACTGTCCAATATCTTTTGAATAGCCTCTGTATGTCTTAATCATTTTTCACATTGCGACTCCTGCCTTATCAAGGTAGAATCCAGAAAATTTTCATCCTCAGGCTTGCTTTCAGCCAATAATAGTAGCAGAGGACCTAGGTCCCTATAGTTAGATGAGTTTGTTTGAGACTTGGAATCAGAAGTGAGCAACATGAGGCTTTAGTCTGGCTGGGGAAGGTCCTCGTCCAGAAAGTGGTGGAGATGTTTGGCTCTTTGGGGGCAGCAGTGGTGGAATTTCTGTCATCCAGTCCCAATCATTACAACTGCTACATAGTGGCAGTTGTGATGTTTTTGTTAGAGGATCCCCACAAGTGTGTTTGCACTTGGTAGATTCAGAGTCCATTCTTTGCTCTTCTCAGAGATGTTCTGAGCTAATAGCCTTTACTATATTCCTTTTGTGCTTACATTAGTCCTTCATTAGTACTAGTTGTGAGATCAATAAAGATTTTACCTTTTCATAGGTGGATATTATAGTTCTTGAAAATATGTAGACAGATAAAGAAGAGATTAAGAACAATGAGAGAGGGAGAGAGACAAGGAGACCGAAGAGGGTTCTGGCTACCTCAGCAATGATCCCTGGTGAGTTAGCTTCTGTGGTAGCCAGCCTCTACTACAGCCTCATGGTCCCCAGTTCTGGTATCCATGTCTTGTGTAGTCCTTTTCTACATTGTATCAGGGCTGGCTTGTATGACCAATAAAATATGGTGGAGGTAACAGTGTGTGATACCCAAGCCTAGGTAATAAAATGCATTGCATCTTCTGCCTCGGTCTCTTGGGTCATTTTCTCTGAAAGAAGCCAGCTGCCATGTTGGAAGGACACTCAAGCAGCTCTGAGGAGAGCTCACATGAAGAGAAACCAACTTGGCAGTTCCGACTTGCTGACCATGTGAGTGAGCCTCCTTGGAAGTGGATCTCCTAGCCTCAGTCCATCACTTAGATGACTGGAGCTCCAGCCAACACCCATTAGAGAGAACGTGCTGTGAGAACTTGAGCCAGAACTGCCCAACCAACCTGCTCCTGCATCCTTGAGCTACAGAACTGGGAGAGATAATAAACGGTTCTTGTTGTTTAAGCCATTAAATGTCAGGTTAGTTGTCACACAGCATTAGATACTTGATACAGTTCTCTTGCTGTCCTTCCTGTTGGTAAAGACGTTCTGGTCTCTGAGGTAGGGGCAAACAGTAAAGATGCTGAAAATCTCCTGTCTTCGGGTTAGTGTAGTTGTTCTGCTTCATAACAGCACTCAGTTCTCCACTTAGTAGAAATACCTCTTGGGTTCTGGTAGATAATGGCACATTATTTCTGGTTTTCAGTGTTATTGCACCTTTAATTCTCCTGGGTCTATTTTCGTAAGTATTTCAATGGGAAGGTGGATAAAGGATGAATCAAGTGCTCTTATCTTGCTGTCCTCTTTTTTTATATATATAAATTTATTTATTTATTTATTTATTTTTGGCTGTGTTGTGTCTTCGTTGCTGTATGCGGGCTTTCTCTAGTTGTGGTGAATGGGGGCTGCTCTTCATTGCAGTGTGCGGGCTTCTTGTTGTGGTGGTTTCTCTTGTTGCGGAACATGGGCTCGAGGTGTGCGGGCTGCAGTAGTTGTGGCACACGGGCTCAGTAGTTGTGGCATGCAGGCTTAGTTGCTCCACGGCATGTGGGATCTTCCCGGACCAGGGCTCTAACCTGTGTCCTTTGCATTGGCAGGCGGATTCTTAACCACTGCACCACCAGGGAAGCCCTCTGCATGAGTTTTTAAAGGGCATAGGTTGTGCCTTAATTATCTCTTCCAAGATTATAGGATTACTGCTCCATTTATGCTTTTCACAATACAGAATAAATGAATGAATAAGTGAATGAATGAATACATGATTGGATGGAGGAATGACATCTGTGTTTCAGTATGATACTAAATGCAAGGAAAACAAAAACTGATATGTTAATTGAAATTTTAAAAATATTTAAAAATTTAAAAAGTAAAATTAATTAAAAATAATATATATGTTAAGTAAGATGAGGCTTAAGCGTACTCTCAGCGGTTAGGATTTAAACTTGGGTATGCCTGATTCCAAAACCATGTTCACCATTTAATCTCCCCCAAATTACGGAGCCCCTGTCTACTACATGCACTGAGAATCACCTTTGTGCCAGATACACCCTTGGAGGAAAGTTCCTCTATTTATTTCTAAGATAAACTGAGTTCTGTTTTCCCTACGCATCCCAACCCACACATTGACATACACAGGCCCCCAAGTCACACCACCGCGCACAACCGTTTTCTCCTTTTCCTTCAAGCTGTCTTCCAGGCCTGTCTCTCTGGCAAATAGCCATCACCCGTGAAGCCCTTTCCAGTGAGTACACATGTCGGGGAGGGTTTTCCTTAACTAGCTTGCCTCACCAGGACGCAGGCTGTCTGGATTTCTGTCTCCTCACATTTCCTGGCGTGAGGACTTGTGACAGACACAATCATAACTAGCCTGTAGAGTCTATTTGTTCAGCTGGGCATCTCTTGACTGTGTCAGTCGACCTGGCTCTTCATCCCCATTTAGGTTCTGGGGAGACCTAGTGCGTTAGAATTAATGTTGCCATTTCCCTCTGCAGCCCCATTCTCCACTCCGCTGGCTTTCCTGGCCTGGGGTTGTGCAAGGAACTGGGAAGCCAGAAGAAGGCAAGGAAGGGGCAGTTTTATGAGAATATACAGCTTGGTTCTGTGTGTGTGCGTGTGTTTCTGTGTGCATGCACATGCATGCACTCAGGGAGTAATGGGAGGATTCACTTAGCTGGATTTAGAAGGTCTTAGTTTGTTCTCTGGATTGTTTCACTGTTGCTGGACCTTGGTTGTTACAGCTCAGTTGGGACCAGTGGGTAGAAGTTCTTGGAGTTCTACTTGGAAACATACAATTACAGTGTAGTATTATAGTAGACATGCCTTTGGTTGCCCTGAACCTTTGAACACTGGGGTGGGTTAGATTAGACCCCCAAATCTTCATGGCTTTAAACAATAAAAGTTATTTCTCATTTATACTGTGTGTTCATCATGGGACATCTGGGGGTCTACCTCCCTCTGGGACTCAGGCTGACAGACAGGCCACCATTTGCCAGTGGCCCTGGTGCAGAAAAGTGAAAGAGCAGGGGCATGTCACACTGCTAACAGGAAGCTTGTTATTCAGAAGTGTCACAATCTCTTCTCCTGTTTCAGTGGCCAAAGCAAGTCATACGGGCATGACTGTTTTCAAAGGGAACAAGGAAGTACAATATTACCATGTGACCAGAAGGAAAGAGAACTATAATATATGTGAACATATATGTGCTAATGACCGTCAGCATATCCTTTCCTGATTTTGGAGAATTTTCTAGTTTCTGAACTCGACTTTTCTAAGATAGAAGTCAGAAAATCACTGTGATGGGCAGAATAATGGCCACCCAAAGATGTCCAGGTCCTACTCCCCAGAACCTGTGAATATGTCTTCCGTGGCAGAAGGGACTTTGCAGATATGATTACATGAAGGATCTTGAGATGGGGAGGTGATCTGGGATTATCCAGGTGGCCCAACAGCATTACAAGGATCCTTATAAGGAAAGAGGGAGGTGGGAGAAGCAGAGTCAGAGACGGAGGTGTGAGGATGGGCACAAGGTTGCAGTGTTGGATGCAGAGACCCTTGGGCCCAGGAATGCAAGCAACTCTCAAGAGCTGGGGCAATGGAGGCTTGTTCCAGGGGGACGGTCTGCAGGGATCATTTCTCCCTACAGAGTAATGACGTGAGCAGATCTCTGCAAAAAGGCTGAATTGGGTTGTGAGATAATATAATTCACTTTGCTTTCGTGTTCACATTCAATCATTTTCTTCTTTTCACCTCATTTGAGAAATATTTGGATTATTTACCCATTAACGATATCCACAACCTACCACTGGCATATGTTATAGGGTATGAGAGGTTTGCCCTAATACACTGGCTTCTGATTCAGAGCACAGTGCAGAGTTCATCAGGATTGGTGCTGCCCCCATTTGACGAGGATTCCAGTCTGTTTTGCTGTGTAACAAACATCCCAGTGGGATAAAGCAATGGGCAATTATCCCCATGTTCATGGGTCTTCCTGTTGACTGTATCTATGGTATCTAGGCTGACCTGGGCTGGGATCACCTGGTGGCTCTGGTTTTCTGTAGGTCTGACTGCAGCTTGGGCTCAGGTCTTGGTCCTGGGCTGAAGAAACAGAAGGTCTCCCAGGTCATGGTAGACCACCAGAGCACAGAAGCAAGCCCACTGGCAGCCTAATCACATTTCGAGTATCCGCTCCTGTCCTGACAGCTAATGCCCCATTGACTAGATAGAGCAGGGCGTGTAGTTAAGCCACAGCTGGGGTGTGGTAAGGGGGAAGGGATGCAGACACTGTTATTGGGATGTGAAGAACTGGACCTAATTCAACCTACTACAATAGAGAAGAAAACATAGGTTTGGGGAGATTAAGGTTGTTTTCTTGGATCTCATAGAACTAAGTCTTTTGAGTCAAGGCTACTTCTCCACTCATTACTCTACACTGTCACCAAGGCAGATCTCATGAAAACCTCTAGCAGGTAACCTTCTGGGCACTAATGTCTCATGTTGTCCTGGTCTTGTTTTTCTGTTTCTGGAGGTTTGTCTGTTTTCAAACCACAGTGTTTCAACAACTCAGCTCACCATTTATCCCTCGGGGGAACTCTCTCTCTCTCTCTCTCTCTCTCTCTCTCTCTCTCTCTCTCTCTCTCTCCCCGATCAATTCCATCCCTGTTTCTGTGATGACATGTCTCTCTCCGGGTCTGTGTCTACTCATCTGTAAAGAGATCCAGTTCTCTGCTGCATGTGTGGAGTGGCAGCCCCCTGCAAGCAGAGGAATCTGGATCCTTCTGGTAGCAGTTTGCAGGCTGCTCCAGCCCTTCCTCCGTGCAGCCCTTCCTCTGTGCAGTGCTCCCTTGGCCCACGGGGTGGGGTGACAGCGCTGCCAGAAATGCAAACCGTGTCTCAGGCATACTCAGAGCAGGGGACTGTCCACGGGAAGGAACTAGTTCTGCTCTGAGGGCCCTGGCCTGCTCAGACCCTGCATGGAGTGCTGTGTTATAAGGGTGGCCCTATAAATCAGAAGCTTGTTTCTGGGTGGAGGTTCTGACATGATCATGGGGTCCAGAGGGGCTGAAGACTCTGAGCTGCGTTTGGCAGGGCAAAGGGATTTGGTGGAGGATAGCATGTCAGGTATTCATTTAACTCATTTCAATAAGCATTTCTTGAGCCCTAGCAATGCGCCAGGACAGCTTCTGAGAACCGAGTTATAGAAGTGCCCAAATACAGACCCGGTCCTCATGAGGCTTAGGTCCAGTGGGAGAGATGAGGGCATTAAATAAAGAGTTACATTTTCTCCTTCAAGCTTGGCAAAAACCGTGCAAACAAGAGCAGGAGTGTTGGGGGGTATTCTTAAGAGCTTTAGGGCCTTACCCAGACAAAATTTAAAGCTGTGAATTAGCTGAAGGAAAAAAAGAAGTGGAGGATTATAAGTCAAAATCTGAATTTTGATTTATTTTCTTAAGAAGAAAAAACTGGGGAATCCTTGGGCCCACACTCCTGATTGGCGATCAAGTCTTGAAGCTGATTGGGGGTCATTCCCTTTCGCTGGGGTTGGAGCTCCCAGTTTGCCACTGTCCTCATGGATCTGTCTGTTTCACAGACTCATTCACCTTCTCTTCCAGGGTACCTGCCTGGATCCAGTGGGCATTTGGGTTGGCAGCCTCCATTCCACCTTGAATGTTGGGTTTAAACTCTACTGGGTTAGAGATGCTTTTGAAATTTTATTAAGTTAAAGACCTCTCCAGAGAGATGTGCTTTGCACTTGAAACTTTTGCATAAAATTACAGGTGGTTTCCAGACCCTCTAAAGCTGTTTAGAACCTGGTTCCCAGGTTAAAAACCCCTGCTTTGAAAAAAGGATCACCCAGTTTCTTTGAAACTGCAGAAGCATTTTACAGCTTATAAAGCATGCCCCTTTTCCCTGCAGAGCTTGTGGTGTCCCCTCTCTTAATTCCCGTAGCACCTCCTTCCACAGTCTTGCCTTATACCCTCTGTAGGCAAGTGTAGGGGTCATCCAGCCTCCTTTACAGATGAAGAGAGAGGTCCAGGGACTCTGAGTGACTTATGCAGAGCTGCACAGGCAGGATCTGTAGGGGCTGGCACTCAGCTCGCCCCACGATTCCAGCTTTAGTCTTCCTTTCCTTCCATTTGCCAGTCGGTTATAAATAGCTCAAAGAAGATTTTATTTCCAGCTTCCAAGTGACATGTGCTGTCAGCAACACCACAAAATACTTCATTGATGTTTTTAAGGGGGTAGGGAAGAGGAAATAAAATTGCTTATTTGCCCAAAGCAATGTTCAGTGAAGTGAAATCCATTGACTCCCCATGGGACTCTGCTTTTCCCAAGTGAATGGATTTTCAGATTTGGAACACAGGTGGCCTTCAGGCTGAATGGCCGCAGCCCGCCTCTCTGATTAATACGATCAATGCCACACTGGAGGGAGGGCTAGGAGTCGGGGACACGCCCACTCCTCACCACCCACTGCTGGCCTGGGGAAAACCATGTGAACAGGAGCAGGGGGGTGGGAGTGGGGGCCGTTCCCAGCTGCTTTGGGAGCCTTGTCTGGAAAGGGTAACGTTGTTCTTCTGTCTTGCTGCATGCACGTCAGGGTGAAGGCAGGAGGGAGAAGGCGTTTCTCTTCATGCTGAGCTTTCCCAGCACAAGAGGAAGTCACAGCCAAACCTTTTTAATCACAGAGAAGGGTTTGTGTAAGACGATGTGGTGACACCAGGTGATTTTTGATGATATAACAGCCAGGGGATCCAGGAATAAGCAACAGGGCTGAGCACCAACATAGAAAAGGGAAGGAAATAACCCAGGATTATTATATAAGTAACCCTGAGACACAAAACCTGGTGCAGAAGGCTGGTAAATGAAGAAGGGTGTCTGGGGCTCCTTAATAGCCGAAGAAGCTCTTCCTTGGCCTGGAGCTGCTAGAAACAGCCAAGCGTTATGCAGTGCTTTACATGCTCTGCAACTCGTGAGCTGCTTCTCCAAGACTCTTTGGAACGAAATTCATTCTTATTGCACCCATTCGGTGGATGAGATAATTGGGGCGTGAAGAGGCTCAGTCATTTGCTCGAGGTCACACAGTGGTGTGGGGTTGAGCCTGACAGTTTCGCCCCAGGGTTTCTCTTTAACCTCTTTGCCTTATTGCCTCAGTGAGCAGAGATTGAAATAGAGAAAGCTCCCATCCCTAGAGGAAAAAGGAACCGGGGAGAGAGAAAGAGGCAGAAACAGGCTCTTGGCCGCAGTGTCTGGCCCTGAGAGGGCTCAGGTCGCCTGTCTGAGAAAGAAAAACAAACCACTGGAAAGAGGAAGGGGCGATGAGACCCCCACTGAGGGCTGACCCTGGGTCTGATCCCTCTGGACTCTCCAAAGGGAGAGAAATGAGAGCTGATTCACGTCCTGACCTTTTAACACTACTCTGAAAGAGGGTGGTGACCTTATTTGTCTTATTCACAGCTGTGTCCCCACGGGCTCCTCACAGGTGCTCAGGAAAGCCTTGTGGAATGAATGTGGAAAGTAACTGGCCCAATGTCAGCCACCATTATTTAAACTTAGGTCTGTTTGCGCTGAGGGTAAGCTGGATGTACTCATCTCTGTGCATCCAAGATGGTGAGAACCGATGGAATTTAGGTCCACGTGCCCTGGTGGAGCAGCTCGCTGGGAACCAGCCCTGTGTCAACCATCAGAGTTTGGGGAGATGTTCACCGCATGTATTATTCAACTTAACTCAGTGTGCATCTATTGGGCTCCGACCATGTGCCCAGCATTGTATTTGGTGTCTGAATAACACTGAAGAAATAGAAGACAGGCATCATCTCAGCCTTTGAGAAGTTTCTCCTGTAGACATGGAGATAAAGTGAATATCTCAAGGAATCTTATTCTCTTTCTTCAAATGTGACACGAGGAACTTGTTTTTACCAGATGTGTCTTCTTACTACGCTGTAAGCTCCTCTCAAAACTGACCCTGAGGCAAGACTTTGGGTGCAGTTTGTTTATTATGGATGTGATCCCAGGAAGCACTGGCATGACAGTGGGATGGGTCCTGGGGAAGGAAGGAAAGCCACAAAGAATGTATTGATGAAGGGCTGCTATAGCAGGCGGCTGGAGGTCCATCTCACTGGGGACCTCTGGGAGACAGTTTCGGACACACCCCAGAACTGTCCTGCTGCAGGTCGAGGGGGCCAGGGTCTTCATCCACCAACCCCACCCCTGGGGTCTTCATTTACCAACTCTATCCGTGATTGGTTCCATGGTTGCTCCTGGATCACTGAGTCCCTGGCCTGTCCAGCCTGCCCTTTGGCCAGAGCACATCCTTAGGTAGAGAGATGCAGGGAGCATGGCGAGTCCAGGGAGTCAGTAGGAGGCCCCCGGGGAGGCTGAATGGACCACAGGGCAGGGACCCAGCAACATTTGTGTCTGTGACAGGAACCATCCCCACTTTACCCACCTCTGGATCTTCATGTAGGAAGTGCTGGGTGCATTCGTGGTGAATGGGTAAATGAATGAATTCTCCCTCTAATTCTGACTTTCCCCGTTTCGATGGCCTCTGAAACAACACTGACCACTGGATACCAGAATATCACGTAGTGCCGTCCTGCAGCAGTGCAGACCAAAGGTGATGGAGGAGTTGGACAAAAGGGGACTCAGAACCGGCTGGAGAGGCCAGGAGGCTGTCTGTGGGGATGGGCCTGAGCCAGGCTGTGAAGGACGGGTGGGGCTTCCAGAAGGGTGAGAGGGAGGCACAGCAGTCCCGGGCACGCAGAGAGGCAGGAAAGAGCGCGGTATCCAGGGCGGAACTTTCAAGGCCGCACAGGCTCTGATCCCCCGCGGGGGCCTCAGCCTCCTCTTGCTGATGGCAGTCTGCAGCGGGCACCGCAGGCCCGAGCTGCCCCGTGAACGCCATCTGTCCTGCCCCTGGTGCTCCAGCTTCTGGCCCTGGCTGCTCTCGCCCTTGATTTGGGGCCTGAGCATGACTCTGGAGTCTTTCCACGTGGCCTCCAAGCCTGGCTCTGCTCTTACTGGTTGAACGGTGGTGGGGAGGTTCACGGATCACACTGAGCCCTGTCTGTAAAAGGAGTTCATACTGGCATGACACCTCTCGTCGTGGTGCTGCGAAACCAGCTAATGCACGTGACGGGCTTAGAACAGGGCGTGGCCCGCAGCGCGCACTGAGGGAGGGTTTGCTATGACTGCTGCCCAATCAGGATCCGGTTTCTCGCTGCCCCCCCGCCCGGGGTGCTGAGGATACCCGGAGGGGCATGCGCAGTTCTCGGCACATCGTAGGTACTTCTCATTGGAATTTTAATATTTTAATTTTTTAATAAATTTATTTACTTATTTAGTTTTGGCTGTGTTGGGTCTCCGTTTCTGTGAGAGGGTTTTCTCCAGTTGCGGCGAGCGGGGGCCACTCTTCATCACGGTGCGCGGGCCTCTCACTATCGCGGCCTCTCTTGTTGCAGAGCACAGGCTCCAGACGCGCAGGCTCAGCAGTTGTGGCTCACGGGCCCAGTTGTTCTGCGGCATGTGGGATCTTCCCCGACCAGGGCTCGAACCCGTCTGCCTTGCACTGGCAGGCAGATTCGCAACCACTGCGCCACCAGGGCTTCCCTGGAATTTATTTTTATTTCACAGATGCTTCTCACTGTGTCTGAGGCCTGACCTTGGTTTCCCAGTGATCACTCCGCCTTACCCCCCCGCACCCGCCTCCCACGCCCACCGGTTAGCAGCTCACCCCGCGCCGCTCAGCCTCAGGCGCTGGTTCCCCGGGCACCGAGGCGCGTGTGGAGGGTGAGGAGGAAGGGGGCGCGGTTGGGGAGGATGTCCTGCAATCTGCGGTGGTGTGAGGGCCGGTGCTTCGCGTTCTCCTGCTGGGTGACCCGAGCAAGTTACCCACCTCGCTGAGCCTCGGGTCTGCTGCGAATCTGGAAAGGGGTCAGTTGTACCTGTTGCCTGGGGCTGCTGGGAGAATTAAATGAAAGTGACAAACCCCGTTTCTGTCCCCGCCCCCTCAATTTCTTCCATTTCTGGGAGAAAGAAGAGGAGGAGGAGAGAGGAAGCTGGGCACACGGGGCCGAAGGAGGCAGTTGGTGTTGGGGACTCGGTTCCGGGGCTGCCTCTCCTCACTGTGATCTTGGCAAAGTTGTTTTACTGCCCCCAATGCGGTTCCTTGTTTGAAACATGGATCTAATCGTGCCTGGCTTGTGATTTTCTTGCAGGATTGGGATGGAGATCAAAGCTCCAGTGCGTGAGAGGATGGCTTGTAAAATGTAATGCAGGATGCACATGTCAGGTTGTTGTTGCTATAGATATCTCTTTTTTTTTGGTCCAGCAGCCTTTCCCTTTCTTTTCAGTAATATCATCCTGCTTTTGCTTCGCACAACCTCCCCTCCGTGTTCTCAGTTCCCAAGATTTGGCTAGGCTACTCCCCCTCTCCCGGTTTCAGGAGGGACCTGGCTAGTTGTTAAATTCCATTTTCTCTGGACTTAACAATTGATTTAGGGATGGGCAGGGGTCAGTCTGATGAAATGCAATCCTATGCTGGAACAATCAGGAGGGGGGATTTTCTGCTGTGATTATAAGATGCAAGGATCTCGTATGGCGGTGGTTTAAGGTGTCGGCTAGTCGTGTGGGCTCTGGAATCAAATTAGATTCTTGTTTCAACTCTGTCATTTATTAGCCATGTGACTTTGGGTGAGTTACTTAACCTCTCAGTGACTCAACTTTGCCACCTATGAAAAGAGATGAAAATATCACCCCCCTTGTGGCATTGTTGAGAGTTTTATTTTTTTTAATTAATTAATTTATTTATTTATTTTTGGCTGCATTGGGTCTTCGTTGCTGCGCACGGGCTTTCTCTAGTTGCAGTGAGTGGGGACTACTCTTCTTTGCGGTGTGTGGGCTTCTCATTGTGGTGGCTCCTTTTGTTGCGGAGCACAGGCTCTAGGCATGTGGGCTCAGTAGTTGTGGCACGTGGGCTCAGTAGTTGTGGCATGTGGGCTCAGTAGTTGTGGCCCACAGGCTCTAGAGCGCAGATTCAGTAGTTGTGGCACATGGGCTTAGTTGCTCCGTGGCATGTGGGATCTTCCTGGACTAGGAATCGAACCTGTGTCCCCTGCATTGGCAAGCGGATTCTTAACCACAGCACCACCAGGGAAGTCCATGTTGAGAGTTTTAAATGACTGAATATTTAAGAAATATTTAGAATATTGTCAGGACGGAGTAGGCACTTAATAGATATTAGCTAATATCAGTTGTTAGGTTAGCTTGGAACTGCCAACGGTCACCATGAGAAGAGAGTCTGTCTGACATTGAAGTCAGTACAGGTTTATGACATGAGGAGACTGAATCCTGATGTTATCACTTGAGCACCTGGATCCATCCATACCTGAAGCCAACCATCTCTAGAATTTCTTTTTTTTTTTTTTTTTTTTTTTCTTTTTGCGGTATGCGGGCCTCTCACTGTTGTGGCCTCTCCTGTTGCGGAGCACAGGCTCCGGATGCGCAGGCCCAGCGGCCATGGCTCACGGGCCCAGCCGCTCCGCGGCATATGGGATCCTCCCAGACCGGGGCACGAACCCGTATCCCCTGCATCGGCAGGCGGACTCTCAACCACTGCGCCACCAGGGAGGCCGTCTAGAATTTCTTATTTAAGCTGATTAGATTTGATTTTCTATTACTTGCAACTGAAAGAGTCTTAATTCTAGTAACTATTATTCCCACATAAAAAAGACTGATTGTTGCTAGCACGTTAGGACTTTCTGTGATTCTCCTTCCTCTTCAGGCTAAAGTTCCAATCCCTTGGCTAAACCTCTGAGAGTTGATGACCTGGCTCCTGCCTAACTCACTGGCCTCCCTTTTCTCTGTATACACTTGTCCTCTACTTTCCCACCTTTCCAAACTTGTGGAGCCCTAAGTCCATCCTGCTTCCTCTTCCTCTGTGACTTTGCACGTGCAGTTTCCATTCCTGGGAATGCCCTTCCCCACTGGTTGCCTCTTTCGCACGTGAGACGCTCTCACCAACTCTTCTGAGAGTGGCTCAGTTTCCCCTCCTATATCTTTGCATAACAGGTGCTTTTTCCAACAAGGATCTTCACCCTTATCCCAACACTGAGATTTCCTTGAGGGTGGGGACCATTTAGATAGGAGTAATTAGTGCTACATCCCCAGGGTCTGGCACACAGCCTACTGCATAGAAAGTGCTCAGTGTGCATTCATGGATGGACTCAAAACCACCCATGAGAGTGGGACTGAGACATGAAAGACAAAAGCAAAGTGACAGCATTTTGATATGCTAAGAGCCCCTAATGTGATTTGTTAAACACCCCCAAGCCTTTAGGGTACCAGAGAAGGCAGCCAGATCAGAAGCTCTGCAGCTGAGGTTCCTGTTGGTTATTCGCCCATGGCTGGTTTGGCCATGTCACTGACAGTGAAGCCAGCTTCCACCTGACAGGTGCTTGATTTAATAAAATCCCCAGACTCGTATCAGCCCTGACATGTCCAGGGAATAAGATGGCAAGTTAGAGAGATGGAAACTCTACTGCAAGCCAAGATTTAAAAGGTCCTTGTAGCCCTTATTTATGGAGTTTGGGTTTCCCTTTAACTCTTCAGTGAGAATGGGATGGCTTGCCGGACCTAAATACTAATGAATTTTGGGCTGTGTTCTGCCTCCTGGCAGGCAGTGCTTAATAAATGTTCCCATCTTTCTACAGGGAACTCTCTCTCTCTGCTAATTGCTGTCAGCATCCATCATGATCACCAAGAGAGCAGTAACCCAGCCAGAGGGGCCTTGGAGCCGAGCTGAGCTCCATCACCAGGAAGCAAGGGGGCCATAAGGGGCTGTACCTGCTGGACATGTCTGCAGGGAGGCACCAAGGAGGCACATGCACAGCAGGAGTCTGGACCAGCAGTTCACAGACTGGGCACCTTGGAGCCACTTGCTCTGGGAGAGGCCTGAGAAACCACCATGGGAACTTGGGGGTGGCTGAGCTATGGGCACCAGATTCCATCAGCCTCTTAATCAGACCAGCCTGCCTTTATCTCTTTCATACCTCAGACCAGCCCTAAAGATTTTGTCAAAGGAGTTCTGCTTATTTGAAAAGAAAATTTGAAAACCACAGATCTAGTCCAATTCTGACCTTTAACAGGTGAATAGACACAGTCTGGGGACCAAGGAGTGGTGAGGAGGGAGGTGCCACAAGGTCAAAGAGAAAGTCAGGTTCAGACCTGGGACATGAATCTGGTCTCCTGATTGCACAGACAGCATTTCTGGGGTTTTGTTTGTTTTTAATTTTCTACATCCCATGTCCATCTGTTTTATACTTTAACGAATGCACAAGCACCAGCCCCTGTGTGTCAACCTTAGAGATTGTAAGTGAGGGAGAGTGAGGGGGATTGAGCATCCAAAGGGCAGGGCAAGTCACACATGCTCGTCATTGGTTGGGAATGTCACAGACTTACCCTCATTTATTTAGCGAACTTTTGCTGATTGCATGTTATACGCTGAAGGTACAGGCAAAACATCACACAGATCCTGATGTATGAGAGCTTATGGGCCAGTGAAGGAAGGATAAGGAAACGAACAAGTGAACAGAAATAAAATAACTACAATCTTTGTTTCATGTAATGAAAGAAACAATGTTTTGTGATGGAGTGTAAGGGCGGGCCAGAGTGGTGGGTGACGTACTTCACAGGGTGGTCACGGGAAGACTTCTTCTGAGGAGGGGCCGTTTGAGTTGGGGCCTGAGAGTAAGGAGTCAGGCAATTCAGAGCAGGGAGAAGTGTTCTGGCAGCGGCCTCCAGGCAGATCCAGTGCCATCCAGGAGGAGCACGTGTAACCCACTGGCCTCTGCGTTCCCCGACCTCTTCCCCTCAGTGATTTGCCCCAGGCATCTCGAGCCATTCACCCCAGGGCCATCTCTGAAACCTCCACTGAGAAGATCATGCTCTCTGGCCACCACTGCCCACTAGGTGTCCCACTAGGTGTCCCAGCACCAAAATGGCATTAATTAGAAGCAATCAGATTAGGAATCCTTCCTGCATCTGCTTTTGCTCTCTCTCCATTTCCTCCTGTTTCAGTGGATGTTGCTTCCTGCTTCTATCAAAGGGACACTCCCACCTGTGGTCTGCGTTACAGGGTCACTCCTCTACTGGGATGATTCATGTTCTAATACTTTCCGCCTTGACCACTGCCCCACTAGTTTCGGGTGCTTTCCTCTGCTCTCCATCATAGGATCACATCTTCAATGTCCTTTGACTTCCTCATCATCCATTCCCTCTTCTGCCACCACCATTTGGGCTGAATATGACCCCGTCCTCCGCTACAGCAACTGCTTTGTCAGGTCACCATCAACCTCCAAGCTGGCGAGTTCGAGGGTCTCTTCCGTGTCATCACATCTATCTCCTAGTCATATTTCACATGCCTGGCTCCTCTGTGACTTCTTGAAACTGCTTTAGCTTCACTCCCACAGCTTCCTCCAGCTCCCACCCCTCCCTCCCAGGCCGTCTTCACACAGTCTTCTCTGCTGGATGCCCTCCCCTGCTCTGGGTCTGAATGTTGGATCAACTCTGGGTCCCTTTTTCTTCTTTACCTGCACACTGTCCTTAGGTGACCTCATCCACTTCCATGGCTTTAAATACCATCTTCATGATAATGACTTCCAAATTTATATCTCCAGCACTAACATCCTGAAGCTTCAGACTCATGTATCCGGTGACTTGACATCACCACTTAGATGACTAATGAGCATCTCAACTTAATACATCAAAAAAAGTCTTAATTTTCTCACCTTACCTCCAAAGTTGCTCCTCCTTTACTGTTCGCCATCTTGGTAAATGTCACCATCTTCTCCCCAGTCACTCAAGCCCCAGTCCCGGGAATCATCTAAGCACTTCACCCCACGTCCAGCCCACCAGTGAGCCCTGTGGGTGCTCTCCTTAAGAGAGATTCTGAATCTGTTCACTTCTCTCCAACTCCCCTGCTGCTGCAAATGCCCCAGACGCCACCATTTCTCCCTCAGCTTTTACGGCAGTCTCCCAACTGGTCTCTACATTGCCAGCATTGCTTCCTAGAATCTGTTCTTTATATAGCATACTGAGTGTTCTTGAAAACTGTAAATCAGATCTTGTCACTCATCAACTTAAGGACCTTCAAAAATTCCCACTTGCATTTAAATTTAAACTATTTGCCATGCCAAACAAATCATTACATGAGCTGGCCCCCGCCTGGCTTTGACTTCCTCTCATCCTGCACTTGACTTCTCTCAGCATATTTTGTCCACTCTGGCCTTCGCCCTTTCTACCGTCTCTTCCTTCCTTCCTTCCCTCTCTTCCTCCCTCCCTCGTTTCCTCCCTCCCTCCCTCCCCCTCCCTCCCTTCTCTAAGCATCAAGTCCATTTCTGCCTGAGAGCCTGTGTTAGTTTTCTCTTGCTGTGTAACAAATGGGCAGAAACTTACCAGCATGTATAGTGGCTCCAAAAAGTTGGCAGTCTCTCTCTTCTTGTTCCCAATTTGCCGTGGGGAATCAGCCGACACGGGCGTGTGGGGTGGGGAACAGGGGACGGCTTAACAAAGGGACCGGAGAGGGAGCCGAATAAAGCCATCCAGAAGCTTTCTCCTGCACCAGCCTCTTCAGCAGAAGTCACATTCTATGACTAATCAGGAGCTGGAAGTCCTAAGGCTGCAGAGGACAAAAGGAAATATAAATGTTACATAAGGATAATAGCACCGATCTGTAAAGCTCTGTGGTGGGGAGTCACTCTTACCCTGTAATTGTCACCAGGCTGTGTCAGCGCCAGAGGCAGGGAGTCACTTTGGAGGGCCTGACAGGAGGAGAGATGTTATGTCTCTGGGGATGCTTGCATATGGGTCAGTCTGCAAACGGAGACAGGGCCAAATTCTTCTTCTGCCAGCACAGCTGTGTGCTGGCTGCTGATGGGGCGGGAACAGCATGGGGGAGAGATGGAAAGGGAGACCAGCCTCTACCTGGTGCCTTCTGTGGTCAGGGAAGGTGCTGAGCATGCTACCCAACTCAGCACCAGCCATGCCAGACTTGCAGTCTTGTGATAAGACCAGCTCTTGCTGACCCTTGATCTGGAAAGTATTTCTTCTCCCCCTCTCCCTGGATAAGCCCTACGGATTCTTTCAGCCTTGACTCAGATAATACACCCTCCAAAAAGCTTTTCCTGATTTCTCTTCTCCAGACTGGAAGAAGTGTCTCTCTACCCTCTCTTAGCCTCTAGAACTTCCTTTCTTACTACAGTATAGTTTGCTGCTTATATTTTCTGAGCTTTTGCAGGCCAAGGACTCTGTCTTTCTTTTTTCCATCTCTATGGTATCAACACCAAGCACACTGTTTGGCAATTAGCAAGTGCTCAGTTTGTGCTAATGTAATGAGTCTCTAATGTGACTCTCATGGAAAGCCTGACATCCAGCTTGTTGGATCAACATTGTAACTCTCACATTTCAAATGAAGAAACTGGACACGATAGCAGTAACATAACTTGCCCAAGGACACAGTGCTAATGAACCATAGAGCCTGGTTTTGAATCATCATTATTATTATATTGATAGTTTCGATTTGCTGAGCACCTACTATGTGTCAGGCACCGTACTTCATTCTTCACATGCATTATCTCTTACCCATCCTCACATTAATCCCGGAAGTTATATATTATCCCCATGGTATGGATGGAAAAACTGAGGATCAGGGAGACTTATTACCTTTCCGAGGTTATACAGATAGTGTAGTGGTGAGATGGGTTGGGATCCAGGTGTGTCTGCTACCAAAACCCATGGTCCTTTTGCTGTAGCATGCTTTCTCCTAATCTACTAATAGAAGACAAGGTGGATGCAAAAAGGGAACAGTCGAAGATGTGGTTGATGGATTCAGAGTATGATGGTTGAATGTCCTCAAAGTCAATGTGAAGTATGAAGACAGAGCATCGTATAATCTTTGCTGGCAGGCACTTGACTGTAGCTTAAGCAATGATGGAAGATCATTAGAAGAAAGGATGTGCTCCCAAAGGAGGATGGATGATCACCACAAGAAAAAGACTGAGATTCAGAGGAGCAAAACTGGTCAGTGAGTAGGGCCAAGAGACATAATGCTTTGGGGAGTGAGTGTGAGTGCCATTTTGCTGTTGTTGTTTCTGGCCGACTTCCTCTGCTGGAGTTTGGACTACAGAGGGCAGAGTCTTTACTGGTGCATCCCCAGCATACAGCACATGAATGGCACATAGTAGACACTCAATAAAGAAGTCTAGAGGCACAAATGCACAAATGATCCCAATCCTTCTGGTCACTAAAGGGGTGCCTTTTGGTCCATCACCAGAATATTTCATTGGGTCTTCCCAAGTGGAGGTGAACTACTTTTCACCTGTGGAAAACCATTCTATGTTTGTTGTTGTTTTTCCATGCTCCATGCTGTTCAAGTAGTTTTTTTTTTTTTAAAGAGCTTTACCAAGGATCATTGACTTACAGTAAACTGAACATATTTAAAGCATACAGTTTGATAAGTTTTGATATATGTATGAAACTATCATCAAATGTATGAAACATTTGTTTTTATTGAAGTATAGTTGATTTACAATGTTGTGCCACCCTTCTGTACAGCAGTGACTCAGTTTTACAGACATGTACATTCTTTTTCATTGTGGTTTATCCCAGGAGATTGGATATAGTTCCCTGTGCTATACAGTAGGGTATTGTTGTTTGTCCATTCAAGATAAGAAATATTTTAATCACCTCCAAAAGTTTCCTCATGCCCCTTTGTGATTTTTTTTTCTTTATTGGAGTATAATTGCTTCACAATGGTGTGTTAGTTTCTGCTTTATAACAAAGTGAATCAGTTATACATATACGTCTGTTCCCATCTCCCTTCCCTCTTGCGTCTCCCTCCCTCCCACCCTCCCTATCCCACCCCTCCAGGCTGTTACAAAGCACCGAGCTGATCTCCCTGTGCTATGCAGCTGCTTCCCACTAGCTATCTACCTTACGTTTGGTAGTGTATATATGTCCATGCCTCTCTCTCGCTTTTTCACAGCTTACCCTTCCCCCTCCCCATATCCTCAAGTCCATTCTCAAGTAGGTCTGTGTCTTTATTCCTGTTTTACACCTAGGTTCTTCATGACATTTTTTTTCTTCAATTCCATACGTATATGTGTTAGCATACGGTATTTGTCTTTCTCTTTCTGACTTACTTCACTCTGTATGACAGACTCTAGGTCTATCCACCTCATTACAAATAGCTCAATTTCGTTTCTTTTTATGGCTGAATAATATTCCATTGTATATATGTGCCACATCTTCTTTATCCATACATCCGATGATGGACACTTAGGTTGTTTCCATCTCCGAGCTATTGTACATAGAGCTGCAATGAACATTTTGGTACATGACTCTTTTTGAATTATGGTTTTCTCAGGGTATATGCCCAGTAGTGGGATTGCTGGGTCATATGGTAGTTCTATTTGTAGTTTTTTAAGGAACCTCCATACTGTTCTCCATAGTGGCTGTACCAATTCACATTCCCACCAGCAGTGCAAGAGTGTTCCCTTTTCTCCACACCCTCTCCAGCATTTATTGTTTCTAGATTTTTTGGTGATGGCCATTTTGACTGGTGTGAGATGATATCTCATTGTAGTTTTGATTTGCATTTCTCTAATGATTAATGATGTTGAGCATTCTTTCATGTGTTTGTTGGCAGTCTGTATATCTTCTGTGGAGATATGTCTATTTAGGTCTTCTGCCCATTTTTGGATTGGGTTGTTTGTTTTTTGTTATAGAGCTGCATGAGCTGCTTATAAATTTTGGAGATTAATCCTTTGTCAGTTGCTTCATTTGCAAATATTTTCTCCCATTCTGAGCATTGTCTTTTGGTCTTGTTTATGGTTTCCTTTGCTGTGCAAAAGCTTTGACGTTTCATTATGTCCCATTTGTTTATTTTTGTTTTTATTTCCATTTCTCTAGGAGGTGGGTCAAAAAGGATCTTGCTGTGATTTATGTCATAGAGTGTTCTGCCTACGTTTTCCTCTAAGAGTTTGATAGTTTCTGGCCTTACATTTAGGTCTTTAATCCATTTTGAGCTTATTTTTGTGTATGGTGTTAGGGAGTGATCTAATCTCATACTTTTACATGTCCCTGTCTAGTTTTCCCAGCACCACTTATTGAAGAGGCTGTCCTTTCTCCACTGTACATTCCTGCCTCCTTTATCAAAGATAAGGTGACCATATGTGCGTGGGTTTATTTCTGGGCTTTCTATCCTGTTCCATTGATCTATCTTTCTGTTTTAGTGCCAGTACCATATTGTCTTGATTACTGTAGCTTTATAGTATAGTCTGAAGTCAGGGAGCCTGATTCCTCCAGCTCCATTTTTCGTTCTCAAGATTGCTTTGGCTATTCGGGGTCTTTTGTGTTTCCATACAAATTCTGACATTTTTTGTTCCAGTTCTGTGAAAAATGCCAGTGGTAGTTTGATAGGGATTGCACTGAATCTGTAGATTGCTTTGGGTAGTAGAGTCATTTTCACAATGTTGATTCTTCCAATCCAAGAACATGGTATATCTCTCCATCTATTTGTATCATCTTTAATTTCTTCATCAGTGTCTTATAATTTTCTGCATACAGGTCTTTTGTTTCCTTAGGTAGGTTTATTCCTAGATATTTTATTCTTTTTGTTGCAGTGTTAAATGGGAGTGTTTTCTTGATTTCACTTTCAGATTTTTCATCATTAGTGTATAGGAATGCCAGGGATTTCTGTGCATTAATTTTGTATCCTGCTACTTTACCAGATTCATTGATTAGCTCTAGTAGTTTTCTGGTAGCATCTTTAGGATTCTCTATGTATAGTATCATGTCATCTGCAAACAGTGACAGCTTTACTTCTTCTTTTCCGATTTGGATTCCTTTTATTTCCTTTTCTTCTCTGACTGCTGTGGCTAAAACTTCCAAAACTATGTTGAATAAGAGTGGTGAGAGTGGGCAACCTTGTCTTGTTCCTGATCTTAGTGGAAATGGTTTCAGCTTTTCACTATTGAGGACGATGTTGGCTGTGGGTTTGTCATATATGGCCTTTATTATGTTGAGGAAAGTTCCCTCTATGCCTACTTTCTGCAGGGTTTTTATCATAAATGGGTGTTGAATTTTGTCGAAAGCTTTCTCTGCATCTATTGAGATGATCATATGGTTTTTCTTCTTCAATTTGTTAATATGGTGTATCACATTGATTGATTTGCATATATTGAAGAATCCTTGCATTCCTGGAATAAACCCCACTTGATCATGGTGTATGATCCTTTTAATGTGCTGTTGGATTCTGTTTGCTAGTATTTTGTTGAGGATTTTTGCATCTATGTTCACCAGTGATATTGGCCTGTAGTTTTCTTTCTTGGTGACATCCTTGTTTGGTTTTGGTATCAAGGTGATGGTGGCCTCGTAGAATGAGTTTGGGAGTGTTCCTCCCTCTGCTATATTTTGGAAGAGTTTGAGAAGGATGGGTGTTAGCTCTTCGCTAAATGTTTGATAGAATTCGCCTGTGAAGCCATCTGGTCCTGGGCTTTTGTTTGTTGGAAGATTTTTAATCACAGTTTCAATTTCAGTGCTTGTGATTGGTCTGTTCATATATTCTATTTCTTCCTGATTCAGTCTTGGCAGGTTGTACATTTCTAAGAATTTGTCCATTTCTTCCAGGTTGTCCATGTTATTGGCATAGAGTTGCTTGTAGTAATCTCTCATGATCTTTTGTATTTCTGCAGTGTCAGTTGTTACTTCTTTTTCATTTCTAATTCTATTGATTTGAGTCTTCTCGCTTTTTCTCTTGGTGAGTCTGCCTAATGGTTTATCAATTTTGTTTATCTTCTCAAAGAACCAGCTTTTAGTTTTATTGATCTTTGCTATCGTTTCCTTCATTTCTTTTTCATTTATTTCTGATCTGATTTTTATGATTTCTTTCCTTCTGCTAACTTTGGGGGTTTTTTGTTCTTCTTTCTTTAATTGCTTTAGGTGCAAGGTCAGGTTGTTTATTCGAGATGTTTCCTGTTTCTTAAGGTAGGACTGTATTGCTCTAAACTTCCCTCTTAGAACTGCTTTTGCTGCATTCCATAGGTTTTGGGTCATCGTGTCTCCATTGTCGTTTGTTTCTAGGTATTTTTTTTTTTTTTTTTTTGCGGTACACGGGCCTCTCACTGTTGTGGCCTCTCCTGTTGCGGAGCGCAGGCTCAGCGGCCATGGTTCACGGGCCTAGCCGCTCTGCGGCATGTGGGATCTTCCCGGACCGGGGCACGAACCCATGTCCCCTGCATCGGCAGGCGGACACTCAACCACTGAGCCACCAGGGAAGCCCTCTAGGTATTTTTTGATTTCCTCTTTGATTTCTTCAGTGATCACTTCGTTATTAAGTAGTGTATTGTTTAGCCTCCATGTGTTTGTATTTTTTTTACAGATCTTTTCCTGTAATTGATATTTAGTCTCATAGCGTTGTGGTTGGAAAAGATACTTGATACAATTTCAATTTTCTTAAATTTACCAAGGCTTGATTTGTGACCCAAGATATGATCTATCCTGGAGAATGTTCCATGAACACTTGAGAAAAATGTGTATTCTGTTGTTTTTGGATGGAATGTCCTATAAATATCAATTAAGTCCATCTTGTTTAATGTATCATTTAAAGCTTGTGTTTCCTTATTTATTTTCATTTTGGATGATCTGTCCATTGGTGAAAGTGGGGTGTTAAAGTCCCCTACTATGAATGTGTTACTGTTGATTTCCCCTTTTATGGCTGTTACTATTTGCCTTATGTATTGAGGTGCTCCTGTGTTGGGTGCATAAATATTTACAATTGTTATATCTTCTTCTTGGATCGATCCCTTTATCATTATGTAGTGTCCTTCTTTGTCTCTTCTAGTAGTCTTTATTTTAAAGTCTATTTTGTCTGATATGAGAATTGCTACTCCAGCTTTCTTTTGGTTTCCATTTGCATGGAATATCTTTTTCCATTCCCCTACTTTCAGTCTGTGTCTCTAGGTCGAAGTGGGTCTCTTGTAGACAGCATATATATGGGTCTTGTGTTTGTATCCATTCAGCCAATCTGTGTCTTTTGGTGGGAGCATTTAGTCCATTTACATTTAAGGTAATTATCGATATGTATGTTCCTATTCCCATTTTCCTAATTGTTTTGGGTTCGTTATTGTAGGTCTTTTCCTTCTGTTGTGTTTCTTGCCTAGAGAAGTTCCTTTAGCATTTGTTGTAAAGCTGGTTTGGTGGTGCTGAACTCTCTCAGCTTTTGCTTGTCTGTAAACGTTTTAATTTCTCCATCAAATCTGAATGAGATCCTTGCTGGGTAGAGTAATCTTGGTTGCAGGTTGTTCTCCTTCATCACTTTAAATATGTCCTGCCAGTCCCTTCTGGCTTGCAGAGTTTCTGCTGAAAGATCAGCTGTTAACCTTATGGGGATTCCCTTGTGTGTTATTTGTTGTTTTTCCCTTGCTGCTTTTAATATGTTTTCTTTGTATTTAATTTTTGACAGTTTGATTAATATGTGTCTTGGTGTATTTCTCCTTGGATTTGTCCTGTATGGGACTCTCTGTGCCTCCTGGACTTGATTAATTTCCTTTCCCATATTAAGGAAGTTTTCAACTATAATCTCTTCAAATATTTTCTCAGTCCCTTGCTTTTTCTCTTATTCTTCTGGAACCCCTATAATTCGAATGTTGGTGCGTTTAATGTTGTCCTAGAGGTCTCTGAGACTGTCCTCAGTTCTTTTCATTCTTTTTTCTTTATTCTGCTCTGCAGTAGTTATTTCTACTATTTTATCTTCCACCTCACTTATCCGTTCTTCTGCCTCAGTTATTCTGCTATTGATCCCATCTAGAGTATTTTTCATTTCATTTATTGTGTTGTTCATCATTGCTTGTTTCATCTTTAGTTCTTCTAGGTCCTTGTTAACTGTTCCTTGCATTTTGTCTATTCTATTTCCAAGATTTTGGATCATCTTTACTATCATTATTCTGAATTCTTTCTCAGGTAGACTGCCTATTTCCTCCTCATTTGTTAGGTCTGGTGGGTTTTTATCTTGCTCCCTCACCTGCTGTGTGTTTTTCTGTCTTCTTATTTTGCTTATCTTACTGTGTTTGGGGTCTCCTTTTTTCAGGCTGCAGGTTCATAATTCCTGTTGTTTTTGGTGTCTGTCCCCAGTGGCTAAGGTTGGTTCACTGGGTTGTGTAGGCTTCCTGGTGGAGGGGACTAGTGCCTGTGTTCTGGTGGATGAGGCTGGATCTTGTCTTTCTGGTGGGCAGGTCCACGTCTGGTGGTGTGTTTTGGGGTGTCTGTGGACTTATTACTTATTATGATTTTAGACAGCCTCTCTGCTAATGGGTGGGGTTGTGTTCCTGTCTTGCTAGTTGTTTGGCATAGGGTGTCCAGCACTGTAGCTTGCTGGTCGTTGAGTGAAGCTGGGTGCGGGTGTTGAGATGGAGATCTCTGGGAGATTTTCGCTGTTTGATATTATGTGGAGCTGGGAGGTCTCTTGTGGACCAGTGTCCTGAAGTTGGCTCTCCCACCTCAGAGGCACACCACTGACTCCTGGCTGCAGCACCAAGAGCCTTTCATCCACACGGCTCAGAATAAAAAGGAGAAAAAGTAGAAAGAAAGAATTAGTAGAAGAAGAAAGAAAGAAAGAAAGGCGTGAGGGAGGGAGGGAGGGAGGGAGGAGGGAATGAAAGAGGGAAGGAAGAAAAAAAGAAAGAAGGTAAAGTAAAATAAAATAAAGTATGATAAAATATAATAACGTTATTAAAATTAAAAATAATTATTAAGAAATACAAACAAAACAAAAAAAATGGACGGATAGAACCCTGGGACAAATGGTGGAAGCAAATCTATACAGACAAAATCTCACACAGAAGCATACACATGTACACACTCACAAAAAGAGGAAAAGGGGAAAAAATTATAAATCTTGCTCTCAAAGTCCACCTCTTCAATTTGGGATGATTCGTTGTCTATTCATGTATTCCACAGATGCAGGGCACATCAAGTTGATGGTGGAGCTTTAATCCGCTGCTCCTGAGGCTGCTGGGAGAGATTTCCCTTTCTCTTCTTTGTTCGCACAGCTCCTGGGTCTCAGCTTTTGATTTGGCTGCACCTCTGCGTATAGGTCGCTGGAGGGCGTCTGTTCTTCGCTCAGACAGGACGGAGTTAAAGAAGCGGCCGCTTAGGGAACTCTGGCTCACTCAGGCTTGGGGGGAGGGAGGGGCACGGAGGCGGGGCGAGCCTGCGGCGCCGGCCTGACGTTGCACCAGCCCGAGCGGAGGCGGGGCAAGCCTGCGGCGGCCGGCGTGACGTTGCACCAGCGTGAGGCGCGCCGTGCGTTCTCCTGGGGAAGTTCTCCCTGGATCCCAGGACCCCGGCAGTGACGGGCTGCACGGGCTCCCCGGAAGGGGGGCGTGGACAGTTACCTGCGCTCGCACACAGGCCTCTTGGCGGCGGCAGCAGCAGCCCCAGCGTCCCACGCCCGCCTCTGGGGTCCGCGCTTTTATCCGCGTCTCGCGCCCGTCTCTGGAGCTACTTTAAGCAGCGCTCTTAATCCCCTCTCCTCGCGCACCCAGGTTCGTGGGGAGTTTCTTGTCTTTTGGGAGGTCTGAGGTCTTCTGCCAGCGTTCAGTAGGTGTTCTGTAGGAGTTGTTCCACGTGTAAATGTATTTCTGGTGTATCTGTGGGGAGGAAGGTGATCTCCGCGTCTTCCTCTTCCGCCATCTTCCCCGGAAGTCTCTCGACGCTACTCTTCACCCCTTTCTCTCCTGATTTTTCTCTCCTGTCCTTCTCGCTGTCTTGTCCCCTTCCAACCACTGATTTGCTTTCTGTCACTATACATTAGTTTATATTTCCCGGATTTTTATATAAACAAATCATACAGTATGTACTCTTTCTTGCGTGGCTTTTGTCATGGGGCATAATTACTTTGAGATTCATCGAAATTGTTGAGTGTATCAGCAGTTCATTACTATTCGTTGCTGAGTGGTATTCTGTTGTATGCAGGTACCCTAATTTGTTTATCCATTCAACTGTTGATGAACTTGTGGATTGTTTCCAGTTTTCAGCTACACAGGTAAGGTTTCCATGTATATTCATAGATAAGTCTTTGTAGGAACATATGCTTTTACTTCTCTTGGGTAAATACTCAGGAGTGGAATGGCTGGATCATGTGGTGGGTATAAGTTTAACTTTTTAAGAAACTGCCAACTGTTTGCCAAAGTGGTTGTACCATTTTACAGTATATTAAAAGTTCCAGTTCCTCCACATTTTCACCAACCCTTGGTGTGGTCAATTTTCAAAATTGTCTCCATTTGAATAGGTGTGTCAGGGTATCTCGTCGTGTTGTTCATTTGTATTTCCCCAACGAGTAATGATGAGGCACTGCAAATATGGGGAGATCTCAGGTCCTTGATAAAGTCATTGAACTGTGATTTAACCAGTCCTGGAAAACCTATGCTGAGATTCTTTTATGTGAGCAGATAACTCTTCTGCGTTGCCTAAGCCATTCTGAGTCTGTCCCTTACAGGAGACAGCATTGTCACTGGTTTTCTAGGTTGACCAGCCTCATTCCCTAGAAGCTGGGGGGCGGGGTGGAAGCAGCACTGGCCTTCAGCCCCAGAAGGTCTCCTGAATGAAATGGTCAGTTTCTCAAATCGTGATATCCCTTTTGTAGCTCTTTCACACGTACTATGCCTTTATTCGTCTTTAAGCCCCCAAGATCGTGGCATTATCTTTGTCTTACAGATGAAGAAACTGATATTTCATTCAAATTAAAGTGTAACAGCTTTGAGATTGCAGCTTCGATATGACTCCCACTAGGATGTTTTGTTGGTGCAGCAACCAAAACTCTGATAATGGAATTTCAGGTGTGAACCTGCAGAGGAGATGGAGTTTGAGGGGAATTGGGACTATTTGTGCATCCCTGAGAAAAATCATCAAGGACATTGTGTACTGTGCTATATAGGTAGACCTGGGGCCAGGAATCATGGAGATTTTCCTGGCTTCTTGGAGAATGATGTTTTTTAATTTTTTTGGATAGTGTGTAATTTCACAGAAAGCTCGAGGGTCTGGAGCAGAAAAGAGGTTGCCTCTGATTTGGGGAGAAGTGGTCCAGTCCGACAGTCTCTCCATTGTTGTGAGGATATTTCTAGCACCCATGAAGGGGCTTTGGGGAAAGGGCTTCCTCAGTTGCAAACCTTGGAACAAGCACTTGTGTGCAGGTGGTTTTTGAAGGATGTGCTCTCAGGAGACGCCAGAGAAGGAATGGGCATGCAAGCAGGACTGGGAATGGGAGGAAAGTAATTAAGGTGCCATTTCAGCAAAGTCCTGAGGAGCACACCACAGCCTGAGCCTTCAGGGAGCTCTGAAGCCCAGCTGTGCCTCAGCCTGGAGGGTCACGCCCAGAAGCAGGGGGGGCTGCGTCATTCTCCAGCACCTGGGGTCACTGGCTGAGGACCTCCAGCAGGGGCTGCTTCCCACTGTCCTTGAGCATGGGGCAAAGTGCTTCAGAGCCCCGAGAGGAGTCCCCTTGTGAAAAGTTTCAGGTTTGGCGTTGAAACAAAAAGTCCACAGAAGCTGGGGAAGGGGGAGGGTACACTCAAAAGAGATCTGCAGAGTCTGGCCACAAAGGAGGACTCCCCTCTCCTCTGGGTGGGTCAGAAAACTCTACTACCCTTCTGGTGTGAGGTGCAAAATAAATTCAAAGAAGCACAGACCCAGAAGGCAAAGATTAGTGTTTGAGTCATGGCTCTCTTATTCATGACACATATACCTTCGCAAAGTAATTAATCTGAGCCTCAGTTCCTCATCTGTAAAATGAGGACGAGCACGTTCACCTGCCGGGGCTGCTGGGGTCATTAAATCAGATCGAGAGCTGTATAAACCATTGCTTAAACTTTGGATGTCAGTGTTTTCTAAACAGAGGACATCCTGTGATGCTGGTGGCCGTTTCTGGGGGAGCTCCTGGGTGAAGGAATGTGTCCTCATTTGGGGGAGACCCAGACAAGCACAGGGTATTGGTGAGAGGAAATGCAGAACAGCTCCTGTGTTCCAGAGGATATTATTTTGTTGAATCTTCCCAAAAATCCTATGGTTATTACTGCTTCTCTTTCATGATATAGAAACCATGGCTCAGCGTGTTCTGGGTATCTTCTCTCCTCTCCCGGAGCTGAGCTGGATGGACTGCTGGATGGGTCCCTTGCCCCTTGGTTGGGCGTGTCGGGGGGGCACCAGGAGATGTGAGATGGGAGGAGAGGAAGCTTCTGGTGTTTCTGCTGTGGGTTGGCTGCCTTCCTCTACTGAAGGCTGCAGCTCCTGTCCACGTAAAAGCTATTCCCGTCCACCCTTCCAGCTTTGGGCTGGTCAGGGTTCCCCTCCTGTTACTGGTCCTTTAGCTCTCCTCCAGTGCTACCCTTCCCATCTGAATAGTTGTCTGTTAAACTCTCCCCATGGTACTCATCCTGAGTGTGCGACCCGTTCCCTGTCAGAATGCAGAAACCAAGTAATTGGCCCAAAGTCACACGCCTAGAAGTGATGGGGTTGGGATTGGAGTTCAGTCTCACTTGAAGCTCATGTTTCTTTCCACGACATCATGGGACTTGTGTCTGTGCTCTTCTTGGACAGCCATCAGCAGGCTGGTTAGCTGGAGAAGACTGCCATCCCCAGGGGTCTCCTATTCTTGTCTACATCTGACATGTCCTTAGGTCCAATCAGAGCAGGAAAAATCATCATTCAGGGGAAAAGAGAGAAGGCCTCGATGGGATGCAGTGAGTATGACAGATGGCCTGCCACTCAGGGCCTGCCCGTGTCTCATCTGTAAAGCACACTCCTTCCTGAGAAAGCTGCTGAGTTCTGAGATGGGAATTCCCAGGGGTCCACCCAGGGGTCCACCCAGGGTCGGCCAGCTGTGGGCATCATCAGCCGTAATAGACGAAGGGCCTGCACAGCCAGCTGACCTTTACAGTAACAGCCCTCAGTCAGTGCGGGACCCCCCCCACCCCGCCCCGGTCCACCTGGCCTCCCTGTCTTGTGTGGGTGTCCTGCACTGAGGCATTGCCAATAGACAGAGCCCTGGTTGAGGGAGCTCGACCCGCGAAGGGAAGCCCAGGGAAGGACATGAAAGGGGCCACGCTGAGCATCTGGTGGGGACTCTCATGGCTCCTGCCAGAGGTCTCTTTGGAGGCCCAGGGCCCCCAGGGGCAGGGCCGAGCAGGTCAGGAAAGCCCCAGGAGGAAGAAATGGGGCTTCAGCGCTCCCTGATTAATGAACAGATGCCTTTGCCCTTCAGGGAAGATTCCCTGGACACAGGGAAGGAACAGGGATTTTAAGGGCTTTGGGGAAAACTACCACCACCTGACGATACTGGCGAACATATATCTGTTTTTTTGGGACAGATTTTCTCCCCACCTTGGAGGAAATTAGCTTTGATATATAAAACATAAAGTGAGTTTATGTGTATGTATGTGGAAGAGATGCAGAGAGGCAGGGGAAGGAGAAAATAGCTGGAGAAGAGTGGAGACGCTGAGACAGGGAAAGTGCAGAGAGAGCAATGGAAAAGCAGACGGCGCCATCCAGAACGGCAGGAGAGCATCGGGAGTCTGAGAATTTCTGTTGAGCTGAGTGGGTTGAAGTGTGGGCTGATGGTCATGGGGTGGGGGGAAGCCCTGTGAAGGGGCAGGTCAGCCCAGCCCAGGACGAATTCACTGTTCTCAGCCTCTCCTTTCAACTTGTTTTGGAGGGAGGAACCTTGAAGACCCGAGGAGAGTATTGACAAGATCAACTTCATAATAAAACAGAAATTGATGTGTGTATTTAATTTCTTAAACGGTTTGGCAAATGCTATATGCAAAGTTAGTTTTTAAAGGCATTTGTTCTTTTACTGGGCTTCAGCCAATAAAACGCACAGGACCCGTGCATGACAAGGTAGAGTCCGGTGTCACATGCCACCTGGTCAGGTCCTGGATGAAAAGCCACCCAGGGCACAAGCTTGGTGCTGCCACTCACAGACCAGGTGACCTTGGGCTCGTGGCTTAGCTTCTCTCCACCCACTTTATCCCAAACATTGGGTGTCATACATGGACACGTCGGGGCGTTGCTGTGAGGAAGGAATGAGATGGTACCTCAAGTGCGCGGTGGGTGAGAGTTAGGGACACAGATGGGACACAGACCTGCTTGGCCGCCGACACCTTGGGCTTGTTGCTCTGCCCATCCTGGGGAAGTCACTCCTCTTCTGAGTTCTGTCCTTACTGCCCCCAGCCCAGTAGGAACAATGAAACAAAGCAAAACAGAGGCTGGGATGTAACTCTAAGGCACTATAAAAAAGCATCTTCACCTCTCTTTGTGTTTGGGAGTGTATACACAGAAAACGGAGGTCAAAAGAGAAAGCGCAACTCTATGAATTTGGGCATATACCTTATAATTTCTAGAATGTGGGGCCTCGTTTAAACTGAGCTGGGGACTGTGGCTTCTAACTGAGGCCAACGCAGGTCTTCCTACCCATCTACCCTGAGTGGAAGAGAACCAGGCCTACAGAGGAGGTGAGCTCTGCCTTCTCCGCCCACTCAGGGGCCAGAGCAGAGAGCCCACAGAGGGCATCTTGGACAAGGGTGATGCAAGAGGGAGTGGGGCCCTGTTCATAAGGCCCACTTGCCGGCTGCCATGGTTTAACCCCCTCAGTCTTCAGTGTCCACGAACATTGAACATCAAAAGGTTAGGGCTTGGGGTCTAAATCATTTTGTTCCCAAAAGGCTCTTGGGTTCCTAGGCCAATATTTCCATGTTCTTCTCAGAAGAGAATGACAGCTATTGTCCCAAGTCCCAGTGTACCCTCCCCCCAGTGCTGTTCTTCCTTGCTTCACGTGCATATAATTAAATGGCCACTAAAGTAGATTATCTAAGGATTTGCTGTGTTCACTATAAAAATAGAACAAAGCAGCAGCCAACCTTCAAATCCTAAAAGCTTATTTCAGTTAAAAACAAAACCATAAACCAAACTCCAGATCTGCCCATCAGATCCCAGGCTACATCAACTCTCCAAGACTATAGGCTATGGCCAGGAGGGGTCAGAGAAGGATCATGGAGAAGGGAGAACTGGCATCAGGAAGGAAGAGACCCAGGTGGGACAGCCATTCCACCTTCTTTGAGGCAATTCTCAGAGGTGTGGACAGTCCACGTGTGTTTGGAGGAGGTGCTCTGTGGACCGTTTTTGTCTAGGATCGAGGGTTTGGGTAGTACGGGCTTTGCTAGTGAAGGCAGTGAGGCTGGAAGAGAAGGACCTGGTAGGATTTGGTGATACCTTGTATTTATAACCTGACTGGCACTCTCCACAAGGCACCTGGACCTGGTTATCTCTAAAGCCTGAGCCACGCCCTGCACATCCCAGGCATAGGAGTCAATGAATTCCCTTTCTGTTCATCTCGTTTGAGTTGAGTTTGTGTTACGTTCAATCGAAATCGTTCTTATCATTTAGAAATGATGGGAGAAGCCAGGAGAATGTGTGAGATGTGTCCGTGATGGGGGAACACACAGGGTGAGGGATTGAATCATCAGGAGTGCTCATGGGTAGATGTGTGAAGAAAGGGCATGCAATTCCAGGAAGTTGGAGTTGGTTTCCAATCTTCCTGAGTCCTAGGTGGGGCTCTTTGGGAAATCCATTGTAATATTTGAGCCTCAGTTTCCTCGTTTGTACGATGGAGGCAATATTGAAATATGGATACAGTCTGAGGGTCAGATGAGGTACAATGTGCTTCAGCAACCCAGTGTGCGATGCCGTGTACACAAGCAAGCACGAGCACAGCGGGCTCTCGGCCACTGTGATTTGCCTCTGTGCAATACCTGTTGTTTTCTTTTGTTTTCTTCAATAGTAAGAATGGTGATTACACTTTACACACTGGGGTTTTACTCACCTCAAAGTGCTATCTCCTGTGGTATCTCGTTTTCCTTCAGTGCATTTTTCTTTGGGCTCAAGTGGCTGCCATGCTCGGGGAAGTGGCTGGGGAGACGTGGAACTGACATTTTAAAATCATTTATCTCTCCCAGGCTTCATGCGCACTTAACCCTGTTTAATTATCTCAACAACCCTTTGAGGCTGGGATTGCTCTTTCCATTTTCAGATGGGAAACTGGGTTTCTGCGAGGTTCGTTGACTCGCTTTGGGTCATACGGCTGGCAAGTGGTGGAGCCTGAATTCAAAGCCAGGCTGGAAGGGGAGGGAAGCCCCACCTCCCGGCTGGGAGCGAGGGGTGGGTGGTCTTGTTTCCGCCTTATGGCTTCAGCCGAGGAGAGCCCCTGACTTGGGTTGGGGGAGAAGCCGGAGTGAGATGCCGTCGCTCCGTCTCTTCCCCCACCAGCGTCCTTGGGCTGGTGCCTCAATGCAGGGCTCACATGGACCTCCTTTCTCCCCTCCACCTGTCTCTCTCCTGTGCCTTGCCAGAGGGAGTGGGACTGGCCCCATCCCTGATAATTAAGGCTTCCTTTTCTTGATTTAAACACCAGCAAAGTCACCTCCTCTTTCTCCCACCTCTCAGGATGGCTGCTCAAAAGCAGTTGAGTTGACAACTCAGAAGAGAAGGCAACTCAGACAGCAGCAAACTTTCTCTGACAGCTCCCCTAGGGAGCCTAGAACAGGGGAGCTGTCTATACCTTCAGGAACACCAAATACTCTCCAATTGTTTTTTTTTTTTTAAAGAAAAGGGTTTAAACAAGCCCCCACACATCCTCTTATTAAGTGGAATAAAATTATAAATGGATATACTTCCCCGGGGGCGTATGTTGGTGGAGTCTTTCCTGCACTACATGTACCAGTATCATTTTTCTAGACTGGGAAGCTGCCTCCACCGTATATAAATATATGTGTATATAAATGGTACACTTTATATATATATTATATATATATGTATAATATCACCTGCTATGCCCTGGGCATTGTGCCAGATATTAGGGACATGAAGGTGAATAACATTCACCTTTAAGGAGGTCACGGCTCATTGGAGGTGAGATGGGAGACACTAGGTAAATGGGAACTTGTAGTGAAGGATGTCACGAGGGTCAGTCAGGGTGCCCTGGGGGCACGGAGGATGGGGGGATGTCCCCTTGCCGTAGAAGGGAGCCTGGGAGAAGCAGAGTCTGAGCTAAAAGTACATGAGAAGTAGGTAGGAAGATACAGGAGAGGTGAGGAGGAGGAAAGAGCATTCTTTTTTTTTTTTTATAAAGTAGATTGTTTGTTTGTTTGTTTATTTATTTATGGCTGCCTTGGTCTTCACTGCTGCATGTGGGATTTCTCTCTAGTTGCAGTGAGCAGGGGATACTCTTCGTTGCAGTGCATGGGCTTCTCATTTCAGTGGCTTGTCTTGTTGTGGAGCATGGGCTCCAGGTGTGCAGGCTTCAGTAGTTGTGGAGCGGGGGGCTCAGTAGTTGTGGCTCACGGACCCTAGAGCATAGGCTCAGTAGTTGTGGTGCACGGGCTTAGTTACTCCATGGCATGTGGGATCTTCCCGGAGCAGGGACTGAACCTGTGTCCCCTGCATTGGCAGGTGGATTTTTTTTTTAACATCTTTATTGGAGTATAATTGCTTTACAGTGGTGTGTTAGTTTCTGTTGTATAACAAAGTGAATCAGCTATACATATACATTTATCCCTATTTCTCCTCCCTCTTGTGTCTGCTTCCCACCCTCCCTATCCCACCCGTCTAGGTGGTCACAGAGCACCGAGCTGATCTCCCTGTTGCCATGCGGCTGCTTCCCACTAGCTAGCTATTGTACATTTGGTAGTGTGTATATGTCCATGCCACTCTCTCACTTCATCCCAGCTTACCCTTCCCCCTCCCCGTGTCCTCAAGTCCATTCTCTACATCTGTGTCTTTATTCCTGTCCTGCCCCCAGGTTCTTCAGAACCTTTTTTTTTTTTTTAATATTCCATGTATATGTGTTAGCATACGGTATTTGTTTTTCTCTTTCTGACTTACTTCACTCTATATGACAGACTCTAGGTCCATCCACCTCACTACAAATAACTCAATTTCGTTTCTTTTTATGGCTGAGTAATATTCCATTGTATATATGTGCTACATCTTCTTTATCCACTCATCTGTGGATGGACACTTAGGTTGCTTCCATGTCCTGGCTATTGTAAATAGTGCTGGCAGCCGGATCCTTAACCACTGCGCCACCAGGGAAATCCCAGAAAGAGCATTCTTGTAGAAGAAACAGTCTGGCCAAAGGCTTCAGAGATGAGAAAGTACACTGCTTTGGGGAGACCTGAATACAGCGGGGCTACTTCCCAACATTTACTGTTTCTAAATAGGGGTGAGGCAGGCAGACTCTGGGAACTTTGTGGTTAAGTGTGTCTGTAAGGAGATGGGATCAACCAGCAACTTTATGGCATCCAGCAATTCACAAATGCTCTCACAGCTAAACCCCCATCTCACCAGCCTCCCCCAATGGTCCAGAGAAGTGTGCGTGTCTGATCTTGTTGTGGCAATTCCAGCTTTATGCTTGGGAAAACCAAGGCTTAGGAGATGGCCATGTCTCTTCTGAGCTTAAAAGTGTGTTGCCTCACACTTTATATATATATATATATATATATATATATATATTTTTTTTTAATCACTGCCTAACAAATGAGCACACATGAAGCAGCTTTAAACAACATACAGTTATTGCCTCACAGTTCCATAGGTCAAGAATCTGGGTTAGAGCTTAGCTGGGTTCTCTGCTTCAGGATCTCACCAGCTTGCAATCAAGGGGGTTGGCTGGGCTGCATTCTTATGTGAAGGCTCAGCTGGAGAAGGATCTACTTTCAAGCTTTCTCAGTTGTTGTTGGAATTCGTTTCCTTGAAGCTGTAGGATTCACAGCAGCTTGCTTGTTCAAAGTCGGCAAGTATCCTAGAGCAATCTGCTAGCAAGACAGGGTTTTATATAATGTAACCTGGTCACAGGAGTGATATCCCTTCCGTTTTGCCATTTTCTATTGGTTAGAAGAGGCTCTTCCCCTTCTCAAGGGGAGGATATTACCAAAGGCATGAATAGCAGGAGGTGGGGATCATGGGACCACCCTGAAGGCTGTTTGCCACACACACCAGCCTTTACCCATGCTGCAGTCCCCTCCCCTGGCTCTCTGTGGCAAGTCCCACCCATCCTCCAAATGGCAGCTCAAATGCACCCCCAGCTCTCCTTGGGAAGGCTCTCTGACTGCCTCCTTCTCCTCCCACGGTGCTACTGCTCTGCCGTCTCCCACCTCTATCCCAGCCGTTACTGTGAGCTATTGAACTCTCACCGCTGATGTGCAAGTCTCTCTCTCTCTAGGTGGGCACAGAACCTTCTCACTGCTGCATCCCCAGTGCCTGATGCCTGGTGGGTGCTCAGTAAGTATTTAGAACTAACCAGATTGATGAATTAAGTGATTGGCTTTGAGTCCCAAGTCTATTTAGGAACTTGAGTCCAATTCTAGGCGTCAATCCACCACACCACCACCTCTCCAGTTTCCCAAAAACCAAACCCGAAACTCATTAACATCATGGATACTCCTGTTAGAACTGATTACGTTTAAAGGAACAGCTCCCCCTAAGACGTAACAGTGACGGATGGTAATACATCATGTTGTAATCATGTGATCATTGTAATCATGCTTTTCGAAAGCACTATCATGATCACTATTACATTCGATTCCTTCAATGCTCAGTTGGGTTTGGTCTCCTTATATATAGTGTAAGTAACTGAGGCTCAAAGAGATGGAACAATTTGCTTAAAACTATTCAGGGGAAAAACAAATCGCAAAGCTGTGACTCTGCAGGGCCGCTAATTCTAGTCGTTCAGCAAATGTTTACAGTGGTGCCCATTTTATGTTAGACATCCCTGGGGATGCAGACCTAAATAGGATTAGCATGCTACCCACAGAGAGTTCATACCTTCATGATGGAAACAGATTGCTAAGATTGTAAATATAAAACAAATTGACACATGCAGTGATAGAGTTATGAAAGGTAGGTTTGGGGAATTAAGAGGAGAAATACGTCACCCAAGTGGGAAGAGGGGGTCTTCAAAGTGTGCACGTAAAGTCACTAGGAGCAGGTAGGCAAAGGAGAGTAGGAAGGACTTTTGTGGGGGGGGGGCCTAGGTGCTCGGCGTGTGGGGTCTTAGTTCCCTGACCAGGGATCGAATCCGCGCCCCTTGCAGTGGAAGTTCAGAGTCTTAACCACTGGACGGCCAGGGAAGTCTCAGGAAGGATATTCTTAACAAAGAGTCTGAGCAGAAGTGCAGAGGAGGGCTTCCCTGGTGGTGCAGTGGTTGAGAGTCCGCCTGCCGGTGCAGGGGACACGGGTTCGTGCCCCGGTCCGGGAAGATCCCACATGCCGCGGAGTGGCTGGGCCCGTGAGCCATGGCTGCTGGGCCTGTGCGTCCGGAGCCTGTGCTCTGCAACGGGAGAGGCCACAACAGTGAGAGGCCCGCGTACCGCAAAAAAAAAAAAAAAAAAAAAAAAAGTGCAGAGGAGAAGGCCAGTGCGATGCATTTGGTTGAACCATGAGAAGTTCAGTGTGACGTTTGAGAAAAAAGACAGGGGGGACGTCTAAAAGCACCCCCTCTCCTCTCTTTTACTCTTGTTTCTCGAGCATCTTCCTTTCCTCCCAGGCTGCTGCTTCTGCTATTCTCTGGAATCTATCCTCTCCTGCCGTCTCACAACGTCATTCTTGTTAGTTTCCCCTTTCATCCTCATCTCCAGCCTTTCCTCATACTTGGTTCTCACTGGTTTTCTCTGACGCCCCGCGGGCTGGCCTCGACCCCCCCATCTCTCCAGGGCTGCTCACAATAAGGCCACCAGTGGCCTCGCATCGTGCTGGATTGTTGAACACCGTGAGCCTCGTCCCACGTGAGTTCCCATCAGACCACGGAGTCCACTAAGCTCTCCTTCCTGAGATGCTCTCCTCACCTGGATTCCCGACACCACTCTCTGAGTTACGGCCCCACATCTCCACCTGCTCATCACGTGCTTCCTATTCTTAGGACTCCTTCAGGATTTTGTCTTCTGCCATCTTCTCTTCTCCTCAGCTCCAGAGGGGGAAGGGCTGCGTGTGCAAAGGCTCTACGGTGCAAAACGTTCTTGTCGTGTTTGATGGGCTAGAAGAAGCCTGTGTGGCAAGAACTTAGCTTGTGACAGAGCCTGTAGATGTAGGCAGAAGCCAGGTCGTGAAGGGTCTCGTAGGGCGTTGCCAAGAATGGCATTTATTTGATATAACTGGAAGTCTTTGAAGAGCAAGAAGCAGGGAAATGACACGATTCTCTGTATATTTACAAGGTTGCCCTGGTTCCTCTAGGAAACCTCACGGGAGGGACCACAAGTAGAGGAGGAGAGACCAGATGGTGTATTTTAAAGGCAGAAGTGATGGTATTTGCTGATGGGTCAAATGTGGGGCAGTCCATGGAGAGCCTCTTATGGATGCTCTTGATGTGGACAGTCCCTCTGTTAGTCTCTTTATTATACAAGACACTTTCCTTCTCTTTGTTGAGCACAAGGCCAAGGGCAAAGGCTGACAGATTTGTCCAGGCAAGATACAATCGTCCATGTTTAGATGGAGACAGTTTATTACGCACATAGACAGTGAAACGAAGAGGAGCCCAAGCCACCCGCTAGCTACTCAGATCCCTGTCCCACACCCCAGAAGGAGAACGCCAAAGCCACAGGGCCCAGATGACAACGTAGCAAAGTGGTGGGACACTCCCTGCTGAGTGCAGCTGTGTGGGAAGGGGGAGGGGTGAAGATTCTCATATCTCATCAGAAGTCATGAGAAACTATCTCCTAACAGCTTCCCAGGGGGGATGGGGAGTGAGTAGAGATGAATTTGTAGTGGCTTCTTAGACGCCTCCCATTGTCAGGTTCTTCTTTCTGCCAAGACTCAGATGGGCTGTGGCTTGAGGCTTTGTCTGCCTGGTTTATGTGCCTATGTGTAAGGTCACCAGGGCACAGGGGGAGCCCTTATTCTTTAGTATCATTTATTACAATGAGCATTTGTATACAGCAAACACACATGGTACTTGCTATGAACACTTACGGTGCTCTAAGTGCTGTACACGTATTAACTCACGTATTGAATCTTCATGAAAATCCTGCGAGATAGGCACTATTTTCTTAGGTTGATTTAAAAAATTTTTTAACTTGTGGTGAAAAAGACACAATTCACAACTTATCATCTTGACCATTCTTTTTATTTATTTATTTATTTATTTATTTATTCAGAGTCAACCTTGAGACTTTTATTGGAACTACAGGGAAAGAGAGGCTTTCCTTCTGCAGGGATTACTGGGCTGTGACAGGACATAAACCTGAAAGCCAGTGGCTCCCTGGGGTCAGGCCATCCTGAAATACCCCCATCCCCCTTCCAGGAAGGCAGAGCCAGCAGATGGGGACTAGGCCCTCCCTGACCACATCCTTTGAGCCCCTGAATCTAGCCATGCTTAAAGTTACATCCATCCCAGGATTTCTCAGTTTGGCATCTTGACCATTTTAGAGTGCACAGTTCAGTAGTCTTAAGTATATTCACACTGTTGTGCAATAATGCTCTTCAACTTTTTCATTTTGCAAAACTGAAACTCTATACCCTTTAAATAACAGCTCCGCAGGGCCCCTTCCCCTCAGCCCCTGGCAGCCACCATTCTACTTGCTGATTCTATGAGTTCAACTCCTTTAGCTACCTCATCTAAGTGGAATCAACAGTATTTGTCCTTTTCTACGTGGCTTATTTCACTTGGCATAATTCGAAAGTGATCCATGTTGTAGCATGACATAGAATTTCCTTCCTTTCTAAGGATGAATAATATTCCATCATATGTATATACCAGTTTTTAAAATTCATTCATCCATCCAGAAGTAGGCACTATTTTGATCTCCATTTTTCAGATGAGGACCCAGAGCCAAACAGAGGATAAGTAAATTTCCCAAGCTAGTAAGGAAGGGATGGAGCTGGATTTGAACCCATGAGGTCATAATGTCCATTTTGTCCACCCTGATTTCCCTGGAGCTAGAATGCATGGCACACGTAAGGAATTCAACAAATGTCAGGGAGTTAATTGAAGACTAAGGCAAAAACGAATCAGATTTAGGGCTGATGGATGTAGGGCATGAAGGTGTTGGGGGGGGTCAAGGGTGGCTAATCACCTTCTTGCCTGGTGATGAGGGTGTTTGCAGTGCCATCAACTGAGGTAGGGTATTCGGAAGAAGGGCAAATATGAGGGACAGTTAAGGAGCTCACTGTTAGACATTTTGATTTAAAGATGTCTGTGGATCACCTATGTGGAGATATTCAGTGAATCATTGAGTAAATAAAGAAAAATGAGATACAGTTTTCTCCCTTCAGGATGCACACAGAAATATCAGAGATATAATCACAATTCAATGCACAATAAATAAATAAAGCTGGGAAGAGAAGAGGAGAAAGGATTAGAACAGGGAGAACAAACATCACCTTTTGTATATCTTTTATCATCCTACCTGATGCTCTTCCACAGTGTTGGAGAGGAAGTGGAGTCATTGATCAGACTTTGGGAAGCTATTCTGGTCTTGACACTTAAGCAGTGGGGTGTCTGGAACTGAATCTACTCTGGTTAATAGTTCTTTGCAATTGTTCTCCCAATTAGGTGATGTTTCAGCTCTCTGTCATACCGGATTTCCTTACTTGTTTTTGAACAGGGCCTCCCTATAATAACCTGCTTTCCTTAATTAGCTTAAGATGCTGTTCACCCACCTCCTGGTTGGTGTCCACGTGGTTTTGGTAGTCAGGTGTCCAGTTAAGGTGGACACGAGGGAGGACCCAAGATGTGTACTGAGACACAGATTCAAAGGGTCCTTTAGGGACACATGGGTAGGCGATAGTTGTCACAAGAGATTCCGAGCTCCTAAGAGAAGAAAGAAATTTGAGGATAAACACTTCTGAAATGAGGGTGAAGATTGCAGTGGAGTGTTTACTGCTTTTATCATTTCTGACCATATTCTCCTCCATCCTTGTCCAGGGAGGTAGGTTTTTTTTTTTTTTGCGGTACGCGGGCCGCTCACTGTTGTGGCCTCTCCCGTTGCGGAGCACAGGCTCCGGACGCGCAGGCTCAGTGGGCTCACGGGCCGAGCCTCTCCGCGGCATGTGGGATCTTCCAGGACTGGGACACGAACCTGCGTCCCCTGCATCGGCAGGCGGACTCTCAACCACTGTGCCACCAGGGAAGCCCGAGGGAGGTAGGTTTTTATGCTGGAGATTTTGAAATTGGGAGAGGACGGGGACTTACAACAGAAGACTTTTGGTTAACATGGACTATTCCTGTGAAGCAGGCTTGAGGAACTCACATTTCTGCCTTTGTGTTGGCTCCTTGTCTCTGGGAAGATTGAAAATTCTCCCAAATTGCCCCAGGCCTGATGAGCATTTATCTTCCTGCATCATGACTACAATCCTAGGCACATCCATTCATAGATGGGGATAAAACACTTCCACTAATGTACATGGTTCCCATTTTGGTCACCCCCCCAACCCTGTGGGGTCTAAACTGTTATTTATCTCATTTTATTGAATAAGAAGTTGGATGTTTACAGTGATGAGACTTCTCCAAGATCATATAGCTGGTAGCGGCAGAATCAGAACTGGTTTCTAGATTTCTTGATTCTTGGTCCAGAGCTTGTTGCTACCACACCATAGTGCTTAGCGGGGGCCCATTGACAGAGCCCTTCATCTCCTGAATATTTTCATTTTTCTCCTTCCTTTACCTTAGTGGCTCATTAACCTGAGTAGATAGTGCAAGCGTCTGACACTCAATGTGGGGCATGAAAATCACATGAATCCCTTCCCATGCCCTCACGAAAATCTACCTGACATGAAGACAAGCCTGACATGTGGGCAGGTCACGTGAACACTGCATGATGACTGGGAGACAAAGGCATGTTTGCGTGATGCCCCAATAGCCAGGTGGGAAGGTGGAAAAGAGAGGTTGCTGACAAGGAAGTCAGAAGACCCAAACCCGAGGCTTGCTTCTTCATCGTTGTAACCCTATTTGTAAGCCAGGTAGTCTCCCTGGGGAGCAGTGTCCTTGTCTGTCAATTAGGAAAGCCACCCTACCCGTCCCTGTAAGGCAGAAAGAACTAGGTGATCTGTCAGGCTCTATACAACTCGAAAGCAGTGCTGTAATTATCCTAGGTGCACTTGAACCTGAAACCTGATATATAATTGCTTCTCTCTCTGTATGAAATGTGATGAGACACTTGCTCATTTCTTTCCCCCACTAGGGAATAGCAGTTATCTAGGGGGCATTTGGTTTGGTTTTTAATCATGCACAGGTGTTGTAAGATTCTGGCAGAATAGAGCCTCTTTAGGTGCCCCTTCACAATCTCTGCATGTAGAGACAGAGATAAGATTATTTATACCCCATTCCATTATTCACAGCCTCTTGGAATGTAGCATTAAATAATTCAGAGACCATACAAGCTTGGGGATTGATGGTGAGGCTGATAGTTTTTGCAGATACAGCATGCAGCAGCTGTAGAAAAGTACAAGTGCATGCGGGAACAATTACTGGGTACCCACATACTCATCAGGACCCTGGAGAGGCGCCTTCTCGCTGGTCTAAAAAGGACTCTAGATCAGAGGGTTGGGAAGCCTTGTGTCTGCTGTGAAATGTCCACCCTCCAGCCACCTTCTAATCTAAAGCTCCTTGAGGGCTTCAGAATTATCCACCACACCTGGCATAGATCCAGACCCAGTAAGTGTTTGATGAATTTTAAACAGCAAACGGTCTTGGTTTCTTAGCTGCTTTTTGTCTGTACTACGACACCTGTGGGACAGGCAGAGCCTCTGGCCGTTGGAAGACAGTGTCCTGGTTCTTCTGCTTACTAACCTGGTGCTCTTACTGACAGTGGGAAAGTGTAGGAAAAGAAGAGGAGAGGACGTGAAAACTGAATCCAGAGAAGCACAGGATCTGGGAGGATGCTGAAGAGGGGAGAGGTTCAGGTAGGAAGGGTGGTCGGGGATGGCGAGTGGGATCAAGCAGTGTGGCATTTGAGGAGGAAGAGTCCTGGGAAGTGACCACTGGGGTTGACAATGAGGAGGCTGTCCACGCGCATCTCTGACCTCGTAAATGAAACCTTCTTACTCAGGCAGTACACCAAGGCGGCCACGTGGGCAGCAGGCTGGCTCGGACCCACCTGGTCACTTAGATGTCTGGCCTCTCGCTCCCTGCATTTAGCTCCTGAGTTCCCAGCCCCTCCGCTGGCTCTGATGTCTTCTTCTGGTCCTGCCCTCAGCTTTCAGGCTGGCCAGACTCTCCTCTGGCTCCCAGAGTTCTGGTCCCCTCTCACGCTAGACTCCAAATTGGCTCTTGATTTCAGAGCTACCTGCAGCTCTGGACAGGAGGACCTCCTTCTCTGTCAGCCTTCTGACCCCACAGAATCTTCATGGCCAGGATGGTTCCTTGTTTCAGCGTTCAGATGGACATCCCTGGTGACTTGCCATCCCTGGTGTCTTGAAATTTAGTTAAATCTTTGTTAATGTGCTAGATTTTAAGTAATTAGAAGCGCAATAATCAGCATGCTTAGGTTGTAAGTGGAAGACATTTGATGAGGGAGCAGGGTCCCAGATGAAGCGTGGGAGTTGTCAGAACTCTCCTCCCAGGGGAGCAGGACCACGGTGCTATTGGATACGTGTGTGGGCAGTGGTCAATGCAGTCCTGTGGTTTCCTGGAGCCATAAGGAATTTGAGCATCGCAGCCAGGATGAAGGAGCGAGACAGAAAGAAACAGCTTGGAAGTACAAGCCCAAAGGAATTAGGCTGAGAGGCAAGAAATGGGTTCTGTCATTAGCAACAGATGAGACTGAGCTCTGATGGAGGAGCTTAGAAGAAGGTGGAAGTAAAGACCTTCTGAGGCTGGTTAGGTGGAGGGAGGGCCCTTTAAGAGAGTGCTGCTGCCTTGTGGAACCAGTTTGGACCGGTAGGGCCTGAGCGTGTGGGTTGAGGGGCTGGACTTAGACAGGAGAAGGGAGACCTTTTCCTGAGAGGGGAAAGGAGGATGCTGAGGGGAAGAGGAAGGAGCCTGAGGGGCCAGCTGTTGATGGCGTAGAACTTCCGCGATGCTGGCAGGATCTCAGAGAGCAACTTCCCTGGAGATGAGCATGATTTTGGGGTCAGGAAACGCTTGGCTATGTGGGATCACCAAGAAGCTGGGGAGTCAGGCTTCCGAGGGGCAGGGGTGGGAAGCTGACATTGCTCACCTGGATTCACATGTTAATGGAGCTCCTAAGATATTTCAGGAAGTTGACGTGGGCTCTTTTACTCCTCAGAACACTATGCTATGGAGAATGTATTGCTCTTCCCCATTTTGCAGATGAAGTCTTGGAGGCTCAGAGAGGTTAGTTCACATCACCAAGGTCACACAGCTGAAAGTGACCAAGATAGGATTCTAATCTTTGTCTTCTGATTGTGATGACCATGATCTTTCTATTTTGCCCATGGTAAGGAAAGTGGGCACATCATCACCACGATTTATCATAAACTCCATTTAAGACCATGGTCCAGCCTCTGAACAATAAGAAGCATGACAGTTATAAGAGCATTAATCATTTCTACCTGAATGGCTTTCCACGGCTTGTCATTTACTTGTTTCATCAGATTCTGATCTTTATACCATTAATTACCATTATGGGACGATTACCATTATACCATTAATGGGACGATTGGTGTAGATACTACTGTCCTGTTGGCAGGTGAGAATAAGATTGACCAGAGAGGACCAGGGAAGTTGGTCCCCGGTTGTGGCTGGAACCAGATTTCTTCTATATTTTTATTCAGGCCTCTTTGCTTCTCACACTGCTTCGTGTATATTTTTGGGTTTACTATGCTTACAAGGGACTGATTAAAAGAGTGACTCGGTGACTGTGTGTGTCCTGATACTGCTCCAAGCTCAGGCCTTGCAGTATGGGGCTGGTGCTGTCATTTGCACTCATGGGCACAGAGGACAGGAATGACTACAGGTTGAAAATCCAGTATGTTCCAGATTTGGAACAGACGTTATCTTATTTAGTTCTCCCCGCCCCCCCAAAAAAAGAACAAATGTGAGAGGTAGATCTTGCTGCTATACCCATTTTATAGGTGAGGAAAAGTGTGTCCAGTGAACGGTGGCACCTGATCTCGTCTGAATCGAAAGCCTCTCCTCTTTCCACAGCCTCCTGATTCTCACCACTTTTCTTCCAAAATGCTCCCAGGCACTGGATGTAGGTCTGCTTTCAACACCCTGGATGAGTTGGGAATATCACCCTCCCGGCTCTAAAAATCATGCTTCCTCTGACTGAATGCTTATCAAATTGATCGCGGTGATTGATTTCATTGCTTTTCTTTCTTGCTACGTTGTAGATTCTGTGAGGCAGGAATAGGTTCATTTTGCTGACCATGAGTTCTATGTGTCTGGCACATTATAGGTCCCCAATAAATATGTGTTGAATGGATAAATCCCATTTTATAGCCAAGAGATCTCCATTCCTGAGATGTTAATAAAATGCGAAGTTGGGATTCAAATTCACCCTCTGCTTCTGAGTTGGCCCACCTTCCACTTTTAAGAGGTTTAGAGATGGGTGGTGCTGGTGTGTGTGACGGGGGGGAGGGTGAGGCCAAGGTTGGGAAGAAATAATTAAATTAAAACGTCCTGGGGAAAGTGTATCAGTTCATGTCTGAGGGTGGCTCTACTAAGTTGACAAGGAGAATTTCAGCAGAGCTGCTGTGCTGGTTGATATGTAATCCCCAGGCCCGTGTGCAGGGAAGGAAGAAAAGCCAGTGATTTGAAATGTCACAGCCACCGGTGGTATCTGGCGCCTGTTTGCCCAAACTCTTGCTCTCCATAGAGACTGTAGGCTATGTGGGTTTGCTGGAAACTGATCACCTTGGGCCACACGACGGCAGGTGCATGGTGAAGAGTGTGGCGCTTGGAGCCACAGTGCCTGGGTCTGAATCCCATCTCTCCTGCTTTGACCTGGGGCAGGTAACTAATGGCCTGCTGCCTTGGAATCTGGTCTGCAAAATGGGGATAGGAAGGATATCCCCTGCAAAGCCCTGATGGGAAGATTAAATTAAATGATAAATGCAAAGTATTCACCCCAGAGCCTGGCTCTTTACCAGTCCTGGCGTCATGGGCTCTGGGCTATTTTAAGGATAAAATAAAATAATGAGATGAAAACACTTCACAGAAAATCACAGGTGCTGCCCTCCACCCTGTGCCCCAGAGGACCCCATCACCAACTGCACAGGGTCTCCTGAAGGATTTTCACACCTGTGACCATATATTGCTTGTCTTCTCTGCTCATGATGACAATCTACTACCTTGTCTCTTTGGCAAACTCCTGCTCATCCTTCAATGACCATAAATGTCACCTCTTCCATGCAGCCTTCCTTGACTTTCCCAGATACTGCTAGTTGTTTGATCCTCTGTGTCCACGGAACTTGGTGTAGACGTTGAGACGCGCACGTGTTGCATCGTCCTGTGATAAGCTGGTTTGGTGTCAGCTTCTTCACCCCTAAGCTCTGAGCTCAGAAGACTCAGCTTCTTGAGGTCTTACCAATCAGTCCTCCTCACCTCTGGAGCCAGCACAGGGACTGACATATGGGTGGTCTGAAATCCATCCATGCTGTCTTGAACTGAAGCTTGAACTGATTCACAGGAGATAAGAAGTCATTTGGGAAATCCGAAAAGGATTATCTGATCTTTTGCAGACCTTGATACAGAAATATAACTGGGTTATGAATAGAGATTTAAATTACTTGCTTTCTTCAATCTTTTAAAAAAACCTTTTAATAATGGAAGAAGAGTCACCAGTGGGTTGTGTGGATATATGCAATTTTTTTCTTCCAAGAATTTGTTTTCTGCCTCATTAGTAGAAACTCTTCCACACATTGCAAGAAGAATCTTTTCCTCTCCTTCGCTAGGAAGGACAGTCAAGAAATGACTTGTGCTTTATTTTTTCATAGGTGTGGAGTAGATAATTGCTTAAAGCTGAATTTTGGGCTGCTAATAATCCAATTAGGGTCTTGGGCATAATTGTTTCTGTGTAACCTGATGCCTTCTGTTCTCCATGGTTCTGACTTTTGAAGCTGGTTCTCTTGGCAACAGCCTATCTTTCTGGGGAGGAAGAAGTACAGCCCTTTGGGGGTATTCTTTGCTCAGCAGATAAGAGGTAACACCTGAGAAAATAGAGCAGCAATGGTGGGCATTATTAGAATAATGATTGAGACTTGATGAATATGCAGATACATCAGTGTCTGAAAGAGAATGAAATCTCTCTGAACCCTGACATGAGTCCAGTGTTTCTTTCCTCCCACTGCTTACCTCACAGTCAGAAGACCAGGAAGCAAATCATCTCTTTTCTGCCTTGTACTCTGACCAAATGACCTGGCCAGGGAGGAGGGTGGGGCATCTGAGTTTTCTTGCTGCTATGTTGAATTTGTAATCTCCCTTTTCCAGTCCACTCCAGAGAATCAAAGAAGCAGCTCTGCTATGGAAAAGCCCAGAACTGGGTGACAGGACATGTGGATTCTGGTCCTGGTGGTGACAGGCCACTCTTCACCTCACAGAGTCTCAGTGTCCTTGCCTGGGTTGGGAGGGAGATGGGTTAGACTCAAAGGTCATGAACCATCGGCCCAAAGGACAAATCTAGCCCTCACAAATGTCTGTTTGGCCTATATGGTCCCTAAAATACTTTAATTATCAGCATTTAAAACTCAGAATAGGTTTTATACATACACCCCTGTGTTCATTGCGGCACTATTTACGATAGCCAACACATGGAAGCAACCTAAATGTCCATCGACAGAGAAATGGATAAAGGCATTGTGGTACATATATATGATGGAATATTACTCAGCCATAAAAAGGAATGAAATAATGCCATTTGCAGCAACATGGATGGACCTAGAGATTGTCATACTGAGTAAGTCAGACAGAGAAGGACATATATTGTATGATAATTGCTTAGATGCGGAATCTAAAAAAATGGCACAAATGAACTTATTTACAAAACAAATAGAGTTATAGATGTAGAAAACAACCTTATGGTTAACGGTGGGGAGAGGGGGGAGGGATAAACTGGAAGATTGGGACTGACATACACACACTACTATCTATAAAATAGATAACTGATAAGGACCTACTGTGTAGCACAGGGAGCCCTACTCAATACTCGAATGGCCTGTATGGGAAAAGAGTCTAATAAAGAGTGGATACATGTATATGTATAACTGATTCACTTTGCTGCACCTAAAACTAGCACAACCTTGTTAATCATCTATACTTCAATAAAAATGTAAAAAAAAAAAGAAATTTCTGCCTTCCATTGATAATGGGAGAAATCTAGAATTCCTGAGCCCCTATTTCTGTGCAAAGCTGGAATTCAGCAGTTCTCTCAGTGCGCATCCTTAGTTCACCACAATCCCCACCACTCCCTGTTGTCTAACACTAAGTTTGTTTCACTCAGCCCAGCACCTGTAGGCATTTGAGTTTGTGACCCCTGGACCAGAGAATCTTGAGCTTCCAATTTAAATTTGTCAGTATCTGGCTAAGACACATGGGACGATACTGTGTTGCCTTTTTTGAATATCAGTCCTCATTTTATGGATGCAGAAACTGAGCCTCAGCACGGTTGATGAGCATGTCCTTGGTCGTGAGGGCTGTAAGTGGTGGAGTCAGCAGTGGGACTGCGGGGTTCCAGACTGCTAGTGCTGCAGCTGTCTCTAGGAGTTACATTTTTCCACTTCATACCCAGGACCTTGTCGGTCCCGCATGTACTTATGCCAAGGCAATCAGATGATCTGTGTGTTCAGAACTATAATCAAATGACCTTGAGAAACCGCCTGAAATGAGCCTGAGTTATCACTTAGCAGAGCATTCTAGAGATGAAACTGCTGATTCAGGTCGATTTTGACTCTGAGAAGGACCCCCACCACTTTGGATATTTTGGAAAAAATGGTCATTCCTTAAATTCTGAGCACTTGACAGTTTTTATAGTGCTTTCACTACTGATTTAAAATCAGTATAAAGAAGTAGGACTTACTGAGGTGCACAGGGTATAATAGCATTTAACAGCTCCTATTCCTGATTTTGTGATTGTGTGTGAATACTGACTCTGCCACTTTCTAGCTATGTAAACTTGGCTTCTTAGTCTGTAACAAGGGGATGATAATTGCCCCTCCTGACCTCACAGTCAACGTGCAATGACGTATGACATGTGTGTGTCACATGCATTGTATGGCATGTGGCCAATATCGAGACCCAACTGTACGCCCAACCCTGGCCCACTATTTTCCAGACATTCACTCAATGGGTGATATTATCCCCATTTATATTTGTAGAGTTCAGGCTCAGTGGCGGTAAGAAATTTATGAGGGTTACATGGCTAAGGAATATTGGAATTCTGCTTTATTTCAAACTGTATCATAGTTTTCACTACATCCCAGCTGTTCCTCCTCATTCTTGTCTTTGTACTATTTCCTTTACTAAATTCTGAATCAGTCCAGCACTGAGCCTTGGTTTCCCTTCTGCAAAATGAAAGGATTGAACTAGATGAGCTTGTGGGCCTCTCACAACCCTGAGATTCTACGATTCAAGTAATGAATGAAGAGGAAAAGGACAACATTAAAAAAGTACAAATACAAGCCTTAACTCCATTTTAGTTCATTACTTAAGTAGGATCAGATAATTAAAGGAATTAGCTGGAGTATAAAGAAAATAGTTTTTTCCCTTATATTGTATTCTCATTTTCTCTCTCTCTGTCCCACTTGGAAAGTTCATTTGTACAGGACAAACACTGGGGCTTAATCAGAAATCCTCCTCTTCCACGGCCCCAGTTTTGATTCAGAAAAGGGTGCTGACACACCGTTATTGATGAAGACAAGCTCAGTATTACAGGAACAAAAGCCCAGTGCCTTGTATTCGCACTCAGCCGGCAGGAGACAAAAGGGTAGTGACTATAAAAGGGAATTTGAACACATGCTCTGATTTTTAAAATTAGTCACAAGATCCGTTCTTTTTTCGTTTTCCTGGGGAGATTATTACAGGGGCAACAGCGAATATTCCTCTGTGACTTCCTTTTTCTTCTTTGTCTTTGGAGGTGACAAAGCCAGGTTAGATGATCCCAGTTTTGGTGATAACACCCCAAGCATCCAGGGCCAATCGAATGTCCTCCTCTTCGCTCCATCAGACCCAATCAAGAGGTTGACCCTGGCTTGTCAAGGTCATCGAGCTTTATTTATCACAGCCTGTTGGATCTGGTGCTTGTTGGCCTGGACGTCTGCAGTGGACGTGAACATGTAGTTGTCTTTGATTTTGTCTGTGGCTGACTCCGTCGTCAGGGGAGTTTGGTGATAGAATAATGGTTGAGTTTGTTCCTCTCGGAGGGGCTTTTTTATTTATTTTTTATTTAATTAATTTATTTATTTTTGTTTAAAAAATTATTTGTTTAATTTATTTTGAAGAGGAACACGGTGATTAAATATCAAGATTTATAAAAAGTCTACATAGTACCTTTGAACCCCATCCATCCATTTTCTATCCACTACAGCAATTAATCTGTTTGATTATTTTCAGGAGTAATATTCTAAATATTTACCAACAGACTGAACAACTGAACAGAACAGACAACGTGCCTGGCTGTTATGATAAGAACCAGCTGAATATCAGCCCTACATTAGTTTTGTATTTGTCCTTAGCGATTTTTGTTAAGTAGTATCCATTTTCCCCTCCTTCTTTTCTTTTAAACATCTTTATTGGAGTATAATTGCTTTACAGTGGTGTGTTAGTTTCTGCTTTAGAACAAAGTGAATCAGTTATACATACACATATGTCCCCATATCTCTTCCTTCTTGCGTCTCCCTCCCTCCCACCCTCCCTATCCCACCCCTCTAGGTAGTCACAAAGCACTGAGCTGATCTCCCTGTGCCATGCGGCTGCTTCCCACTAGCTATCTATTTTACATTTGGTAGTGTATATATGTCCATGCCACTCTCTCACTTTGTCCCAGCTTACCCTGCCCCCTCCCTGTATCCTCAAGTCCATTCTCTAGTAGGTCTGTGTCTTTATTCCCATCTTGCCCCTAGGTTCTTCACGACCTTTTTTTTTTTTTTTTAGATTCCATATATATGTGTTAGCATACGGTATTTGTTTTTCTCTTTCTGACTTACTTCACTCTGTATGACAGACTCTAGGTCCATCCACCTCACTGCAAATAACTCAATTTCGTTCCTTTTTATGGCTGAGTAATATTCCATTGTATATATGTGCCACATCTTCTTTATCCATTCATCTGTCGACAGACACTTAGGTTGCTTCCATGACCTGACTATTGTAAATAGACCTGCAATGAACATTTTGGTACATGACTCTTTTTGAATTGTGGTTTTCTCAGAGGGGCTTTTTTAAACTTGGGCTTCCTTGAGAGCTGCCGGGTCTTATCTGATGGAATGTGGGTGACATGTGGGTCTTTGTTTTTTTTTTGAGTGGATGCCTTTTATCACTGCTTTCTTGGCCTTCGGAGCCTTTGCTTTGGGCTCCGTTTTGGAGAGCAAGGGATTTCTTTCAGCACCACCTTGGTGAAAATGTCTTTTTCTTCTTAAAAACAGCTTTTTTCCCCCCTGAATAAAAATAGATCAAAGAAATGAAAGAAAAATAAATAAATGAAATACTGTTTGTGGTAGAAATTTTAGAGAATCTGAACGTTTAAAAAACTTGTAAGCATATCATCAGTTCTAAACACTGTTATATTTATAATATATATGTGTGTATTTGTGTATGTATACCCTTCCAGTTTTTTTCCTGTAATGAGTATGTATGTATAGATCCTGCCAAATATACAGACTTGTATCTAGATCTTTCACTTAACTTCATGTGTGAACATTTCTCCCACGTTATTGTATATTTTTGAAAATGACTTTGATGGCTGCACCCTTCATGCATGGATCTGCTGCTTTGTACCCAATCTTTTGTCCCACATTTAGCTTGTTTGTAGCTTTTCGCCATCGTAGATGATGCTACCCTGAATATCCCTGTAGGTTTATCTTGGCTTGCATCTCTGATTGTTTGAGCTGGCAGGCATTTCTCAAGACTCTTGAAGTGTGGGACTGAGTGTCCCTTTTGCTTAAACAAAAATCCTGGCAAATTCCTTGACTCTGTCTTCTCCCTGTTGCTCCGCTCTCAGGAGAAATCCCAAGCTATTTGGCAAGTGTTTGAAGGCTTGCATGATGTGGTCCCTTCCAAAGCACCCAGAACTGTCCGCACAGCACTCCCCCATCTAGTTTATGACTTCATCAGTGTAAATTGCCTGTAGCGCTTACCTGCTCCGTGCTGTTTCACATCTCCCTGCCTTTGCTCAGTGCTTCCAAAGCTCCAGGTACTCAAGTAGCACCTTCTTTGCCATAGTCCGGTACCACCTGTACCGTTATTTTGTTAATATTTATTTTAAAGATTAACTGTTACTTAAAAAGTAGGTTTTCCCTTAACTACTATAGGTGCAAAAGCATGGGTTTAATGTACTGAACACATGTGTATGTGTGTATGCGTATTTTTTTCTGATGCACAGGAAAATAAATGTAGAACTATTGAAATAAAAAAACAAAGATTCTCCCCACATTACCTAAAATTGTCTTCTCTGGTGGCACATACTCCCTATTTTGGGAAACATTATATTAGATCCATTTTCCTAGTATATTATCCCCTCTTTCCTGATAGACTAACTCCTATTCATCTGTTGTGTCCTAGGTAGGCTGCCCTGACCCCGAGTCTGAGTTGGGGCCATTTTCTCCAGTGTCCTTCAGTACCTTGTGCTTTTTTCATCTTAGCACTCAGCACACAAAATTGTAATTGCCTATTTATTTACAATCTTTTTACTTAAAAAGAAAATGGAAATAATGATAGTATTTACAACACAAAATTCATCCATTCACTTTATTTATTTATTCATTCAGCAAATGGTAATTGAGCAAGATGATGATATTATACTTAAGAGCTTAGCCAGATGTCAGGTGCCTTAAGTTCTCTCCACTATGAGATTTCCCCTATATTTCGTCCTTGGCTGTTTTTCCTTCTTATGCTGCAGCCTTTCCTTGTGTGATGTCATCTACTTCATTGCATGCTGTGGACCTGCCTATGCTTGGGTGACTCCCTCAATCATAAATCCCAGGACACTTTTCCTCTGAGCTGCAGAGGCTTGTATCCATCACCTACCGGCCACCTTCTCCGAGAACGTACCATAGGTTCCCCAAGTGATGCCCCTGAGAGAACTCTTTATCCCCTTCTACCCACTTCGTCTGTTCCTCCTCCCGTGATGTCCCTTCTTTCAGAAAGTAGGGCCACCAGTTCTCCAAGAGCCAGAAACTCTTCCTGAAAACCTTCCACGGTTAAGTATTTCCCTCCATAGGAAGAGTAGATCTCCAGTGCTTCTCTCAGATGGGCATGCTAGACAGGGTCCAACTGCAATTTCAAGTTGATCTCGTACAGTTCTTGTCAAAATCAATACTTGTTGAATTAAATGAGTATAAACTAATGGTGAGAATCTCATGCACCATAACAGGATTTGAGGGAAGCTATTTTGCGGCATCGAGTGAGTTATTGATCTCTCTGAAATCACATCACTTAGACAACTATACATTTTATCATTCCTAAGCTGAGAGCTGGGGCTTCATAGACAATGAGATTGGCTCAAAATGAATTGATTGACTGATTGATTCTCTCCTCAGACATACACGTTTTGAATACCCACCAGGTGTCAGACACTTTTCTGGGTTCTGGGGATACTGAAATGAACAGAATATAATTCCAGTGATCTCATGATCTGTTTTGGGTGAAGACTTGAAAAAAGTATATATAATTCAATGTGTACTCTTACGAAGAGCTGTACAAAATGCTCTGTGTGCACAGGGGACAGTGTGAGAGGGTCTGTCTCTGAGAATCAGGGTGAGCTTTATGGAGGTGGTAATACTTGTTTGGGGCTTTTATAGGGAGGAAGAGTTTGCCATTTGGAGAAGGAAGTGGTGGAGGAGGAAAAGGAAACCCTCGGCAGGGGGTACAGCATGTGTAGGTGGAAGTGGGAAGAGATGGGACCTTTGGACACTGGTGAGAATTTCTCTGTAGCCAACACCTATGATGTATGTGAGGGTGAGTATAAGCAATGAGGTCAGGGTGGTCCATTGGGCCCAAAGGCTGTATATGCACAGTTGAGGAGCTGTCAGTGTCACCGTGCATCGGAATCACCTGAACTTCGTCTAAGGAGGCGGACTCCTGGGCCCCCCACAGACCCAAAGAATCACCATCACTGGGCCAGCACCTGGTATCCTAATGTAGAAATTCTCCAGAGGTGACTCAAATGCAGAGATGCGTTGGAGGTTCAGTCAGCGAGGTCAGCGACCTGTCCATCGTCACACAGAAAGCGGCAGAAGCAGATTTCCCGCTCAGGTCCCTTGGGTGATTATTAGAAACACTGAGGTCTTGGGACTCCACAGACTGTCACAAATCCTGATTTTCCTGGAAAGGCAGTGACTTCCTTGGTCTGCCTCGAGCTAAGGGCTGCAGCTCAGTCGAGAAATTGGCATCCTCACCAGCCTCGTCGGTTCCTTAGATAATGACAGATGCCTTTTGCTTGCTCCCCATTATTTCACTGTAAATGAGAAGGTAATAAAGTGAAACTGCAACTGGACTAATTAAATCAGCCGTTTCTAATCCCATCGATCCAGGGAAAGAGGGCTGTGGAGGGCTGGAAGGGAGAGAGGCTTCTGATTCAGAATAAACCACATCCATTTCTGTGACAACGTGGGCCTCAAGAGTGAACAAGACAGGGAGGGTGGGAGGCAGGGAGACGCAAGAGGGAAGAGACATGGGAACATATGTATATGTATAATGGATTCACTTTGTTATAAAGCAGAAACTAACACACCATTGTAAAGCAATTATACTCCAATAAAGATGTTAAAAAAAAAAAGTGAGCAAAAAACCTCACGGGATCTGTGATCTGAACTCTGCTGGGGGAGGGGCGATGTACTGTGGCTGCAGGGGAGACCCCGCCTCTCCTGGGAAGCTGCTGAACCGCACTGCTCGGCGTTGAATTTAGAGGCATCTTTTCCATTCTCTCCCGTGGAGGCTCCCAGGTCCCCTCCACCCCACCCCCAGCTGTGGTCTCCAGCTTGAACTCCCTGGCCTCCCATTTGGAACTGTTTGCCAGTCCTTGAAGACACCAGTGTGATCCCACACACCCTTGCCTTCATCCATGCCACACCCTGCCCCTCTTCCAGAGTTCTCGAAGTGTGACCTGTGCACCTTTTGCCTTGGAAAGCCTTGGGGACTTTGCCGGAAGTGTGAAAGTCTGACCCCAGCCCATTCCTGCTGCATCTCTCTCTGGGGGCTGGTGCTCAGGAGCTGAGAGTTTAGCAAATGCGATGGAGGCTTCTGGGTAACCCCGGGGTTTTAGAGCTAATGACCGACCGCCCTGTGCTCTCTGTGTGGGAACACCTGTTAATCCATCCTTCACAGATCGAGCGTGTTGAAATAGGAGCAGGGTTCCCTGTTGCTTTAGGTTTAGAAATGGGCAAAAGCATTTCTTGTTTCCTTATCAACATACCCTAAAATATTTTACAGCCCAGCGTCTGAATAACAAAGTACTTTTAATCCAAGTGGTTCGCCTCACAGGCTCCTTTTAATTAAAAGCTGATTCTCTTCTTCGAGGAAGACACATTTCTGATGAATCTTTTGCTTTCTCAGGGAGGGGGCTGACGTTATCCTACAACCACAGAGCATCACCTCCGTGAAGATGCTTTTTGAACATCCCTAGTGGATTGACCGACCCCCTCCGCTGAGCTCCTAATCTGTTATATTTGTGGTGCCTCAGGGCACCTCGACATTTACCTGTGGACCTCTAGGCTCTTACACTTTGGGGACAGGGAATTCACCTTCTTCACTTCTGTACAGTAGCCCCCCCTTATCTGCAGGGATACTTTCCAAGGCCCTCAGAGGATTCCTGAAACCGGGGATAGCACTGAACTCTATATATACTGTTTTTTCCTATACATACATGTCAGTGATAAAGTTTAATTTATAAATTAGGCACACAGAGATTAACAACAATAACTATTAATAAAATAGAACATTTATAACAATATATATACTATAGTCAAATTTATGTGAATGTGGTCTCTCTCTCAAAATATTGTATTCTACTCACTTCCTTGGTCTTTTTGTTTTTGCATGCGGGATCTTAGTTTCCTAACCAGGGGTGGAACTCGTGCCCCCTGCAGTGGAAACGCAGAGTCTTAACCACTGGACCGCCAGGGAACTCCCCTCACCCTTCTTTTTCTGATGATGACGTGAGATGATAAAATACCCACAGGATGAGAGGCAGTGAGGTGAATGATGTAGGCACTGTGATGCAGGCTTAGGCTGTTACTGACCTTCTGACGATATGTCAGAGAGAGGATGACCTGCTCCCGGTGACCCTGGATCATGGATGATGGCAGTGGCTGCATGTCAGGAGCAAACGGTGCCTATGGGTGGGGATCCAGGTGGGGCAGATTGGGAAGGAGGAAGATTTCATCACGCTACTCAGAATGGCACGCAATTTAAAACTGACGAATTGTTTACTTCTGGAATTCTCCATTTCATATTTTCTGACCTGGTAACTGAAACTGAAAAATCTGGGGGGTGGCTGTATTCTCAGCGCCTAGTGCAGTGTTTCCCATGGAATAAGTGCTCAGTGGATGCTTGTTGAATCAAATAATCCATGGAAGATAGAATTGTGGCACGCTCTGGTGACCCACCCATGAGGGCAAGTCCTTGGAAGGTATTTAGAAAACCAGGTTCCCTCAGCTCTGCTTTCTCTGTCAATGTCCACTTCTTCATATTCACTCACAAAGTGCGTTCTATGATCTATTGTGGAGATTTATGCAGGAAAGTAGCATAATTGTGTCTAGGTTTTAAGCAACATCTCTTTGGCCGCATTGGAGGAAGGATGGGAAGGGGCAAGACTACAGGCAGGGAGCCCCCCAGGGTGGATACTGCAATAGTCCAAGCACCAGATGGAGAAGAGGGCATAGAAGCAAAGATATTTTAGAAGATAATAAAAAGGCTACAGTTGTCCACTCTGTACCAAGCTCTTGTATACAGTGTTTCTTTTCTTCATAACAGCCCTGAACTGTGTTCAACACTGCCTTTCCTCATAAGGAAAGGGAAGCAGCTAGATTTGTCTACAAACCCAGAGCTAGTGAGTCAGTGTACTAATCCCAGGGCATCTGGCATTAAAGCCCGTGCACGTTCCCGTGAACCGCCCGCTTGACCTGGCTGCTGATCTGATGGCCTCACTGTGACTCTGCAAACTCCAACACAGCAGTGACAGAAGAGTCACAGCTTTACCAGGCATGTGGGTGCTGGACCAGCTCACAGAAGGGCAAGAGGCAGGTTGCAATTTAAGCATGTGCCGCTGCTGAGGGAGAGGGGTCTCCAGGGGTTAGGTCTGCGATATTTCATACACAGGACGGCAGCTGGCGTGGAGGATCTCTGCTCCCCATCTGGTCTGGTCTGCCCTGGCCGAAGGCAGGCTGTGCATATGTGGCCAATCTGAAGTTGAGTGGCCACTGCTAATCCAGCTGTGCACTGTGAGCTGGGATGGAACCTGGGGGTCTTGCACCCTATGAATAGTGCAGGCTTCAACCAAAGAAAGAGAAGAGAGAGATTAGCTAGAGCTTCTGTAGTTTATCAGCACGACGGGAGCACTGTGAGAGGCACACTGGCAGTTTTCTATTCCACCTCACCCGTGATTCTTTGCCTACTGGCCAGTAGGGCTGGGACTAGAGGCAAGCTGGGCGCTTAGGGCACACGATTTAAGGATGTGCTCTCTCTCAGAGCTGTGGGCCTGGGCGACCTCACTTGTCCAGGCCCTGCTGGACTCTTTTGGGAATCCGTGCATCTGGGTCAGGAATGGACACTCCGCATGGACCCTGCTAGTTGAAATTGTTTAATTCTACAAATCTCCTTCGAGTCTTTCTCCATTTTCCACTGCGTTGCTTCTTTTTCCAACGTGAATGAATATTTCAGGAAACCTTGGTGTGTGAAACTTAGCCATGTGATTTTGACTGTTTTTCAGAATCCCTGAAGATCCATGTCTTAACGACAATCTGTAACTTCGTGGAGGCAAAGCTTGAATGTCAAGAGCTGCGAGACCAGCTCGCCGGAGCCAGCGCTGGGCAGGTAAGAGAGCCGCTGGCCGTGTGGCATCTTGACATTGTCGTGCGATAATTAGGAAGCGATGCTGGCCAGTTCCCGAGTGTGTGTTCCGGGCCAGACACTGTGTTACATGCTCCACATGCGTCATCTCGTTAATTCCTCAGAGCACCCTCGAGAAATAATGTCTCATTTTGCAGAGACGTGGTAGCTCAGAGGTATTAGGTAACTTTCCCTTAGCATCTCATGCAGCAAGTGCCAGAGCCAGGATTCGAACACAGCTCTCCTTCCCTCCAAAGCCTGGGCATCCCATTGCTGGAGAGACTGCAGTGTTCTTTCTTTTCTGGCTCAGGAAGGGTCATGGTTAAGGTGACTGCCATAAGGTTCTCATGGAATTCCTTTATTTAACAGATATTCACAGAGCTCCGACTGTGTGCCTGGCACTGTTCCATGATCAGTGTTACTATAGCCGTGAATAAAAAGGGACAAACAGCTCTGTCCTCATAGAGCTTTTGTTCGAATGGGCAGAGACAGGTTATTAACTATATAACAGACATAGTATATGTTGGATGGTGACGAGTGCAGTGGAGAAAAATAAAGCAGGGAAAGGGTAGGGAGCACAGGGCTGGGCTAGCTGGGGGTAGTGGTTCAATTTTAAGCCCGGGGGGACAGGCACCCCCCACCCCCCCCGCAGAGAAGGCAGCATGTGTGCAAAGGCTCAGAGGTGAGGTGTGCACCATGCACCGGGGAGAATGTGACAGAAAAAGGAATGAATGCATAGGCCCCCAGCCCTGACAGGGCAGTGCCTGGAGTGTTCAAGGTCAGCCAGGATGCCAGCGCGGCTGGGGGGTGAGAGAGAGGAGAGTGTCGGCAGAGGAGACCAGAGAGACATGGGGACAGATCACGAGAGGCCAGCGTGGCACTCGACTGACTGCAGCTTCCACGCTCATGGAGATGGAAACCATGCAGAGGTTTGCAGCAGAAAAAGGACTCTCCATCTGATGTTTTGAATCAACGAGGAGAATTGACTATAGGGGAGCAAAGACAGGAAGGGACAAGGAGTCCACTGGGGAGAGGATGGTGGCCCGGACCCGGGTTTGGTCTGAGGGCTGGTGGGATGCAGTCAGACTGTGGATGCATTTTGAAGGCAGATCCAATAGGATTTTCTGACCGACTGAATGCAGGATGCAATACTGAGTTTATTTCAGAAACAGAATTTACTTCAGTAGCTTTTAAAGTGGCCTTCATGCTATCTTAAAAGGATCACTCAAGTCTCACAGGCGTTCCTTAGATATTTTGATCATCCTTGACTACATTTAGAGGAGGAAACAATTCGCCACCACACATGTGGACGTTAGCCAAGATCACGGCTTGTAAGCCTCACAAACGTGTGTGTGTGTGTGTGTGTGTGTGTGTGTGTGTGTGAGAGAGAGAGAGAGAGAGAGAGAGAGAGAGAGAGAGAGACTGAGGCTGTTACCTGGTCTGGACTTGGATCAGAGACAGAAACCAAGAAGATGTTGCTAGGATTGAGAAACTGAACTGGTAGTTCATCCTTGAGGAGGCGAGAAGCCAGAAGCCACACGGGGAACAAGCTGAGGTGGTGACGGCAGCCTTCTGTGCTGGAAAAACCCATTGTTCCAAGACGAAGGTGCCTGAGGAGGGGGTGGGGGGCCCATGTTGGCAGCACAGACCCACAGATGTCTTTGAGTTTCAAAGCAGCAGATTGAAGAAGAGTGGAATGCCGCAGAACAATAAGGATGGGGCTGGAGAGCCCACATTCTCTATTCTGCTGGCCAAGCTGGCTGGAAGGAAACATCTCTGAATGGGCACCATGGTTACCAGTCTGCTTAGGGTGGCCAGCATGCAGAGTCCAGTTTGCCCAGGAAGTGTGGTGTTCTCCTTGGGTATCTGCTATAGGATTTCCAAGCCTTTCCAGGCATTTCAATTCATCTCTGGCTGAAAGTGCTCTAGACTGAGTTGGAAACCCTGATTCCAAATCCCTGCTCTGCCACCTCCTAGCTGAGTGACCTTGAACACCTCATAGGATCTCTTTAAACCTCTGTTTTTCCATCTGTACAATGGGGGTGGTAGAATATATCACTGATGCCCCATCCTGCAGGGGGATTATGCTTGTGATGATGTGATTTGCTTTGACCAATGAAGGTGTGCAAAACTGACGTTGACACTTCTAGGTTAAAGCTTTAGAGTCAGCGCATGGCTTGCTATGGTTTCTTTCCCTTGTCTCCATGATTGTGGAAGTATGGATCTAGATGAAACCTCCATCAGCCTGGGTTCCTGAGGAATTACAGTGTGCAGAACCCCTGTCCACCTGTGATGGATATGTAAGAAATAAACTTTTTTTGCTTTAAACCTTTAAAGATTTCTGGATTGTTTGTTACCATGGCATAACCTAGCCTATACTGACTGATACAAATGGAAATGCTAATCTCTCTTCATATACTGTAGCACAGGATTGTTCTGAGGAGTGAATGTAAGCCTTCCCTCTCTCTGGAATTTTATATTCTCTTCTCCACTCCAGGTTAACTCTTACTTACTTTCTAGCTGTCAGCTGACATGTTGCTTCCTTAGCAAGACCTTTCCTGACCTTCTCAATGAGTTGGCTCCTTCTGCTGTTAGAGCTTCCATACAGCACCTTGCTTCCTCTTCTGTAACCTACATCTCATCTATAATCGCTTCTTCTTCTTCTTCTTCTTTTTTGGTAATGAAATTTTTATTTTACTTTGCAAATACTCCATTTGCTAAACCTAGTGTCTCCACAGATGATCATACTTTTAAGTGTAACTTGAAGGTATATGTGTTCTTAATATTCACAATAATCCCTTCTTGAATAGCCTGTCACACCACTGTCCCTAAACCCTATGAGGGCAAGCCCTTGCCTGTCTTGTTCAGGGGCACCACCACCTTGCACACTGCTAGGCATAGAGTAAGTGCTCAAAAACGAATGCATGTGACAATCAGTAGCTGGCACAGTAATGGTGGCCTTCTTTTTCTCTTTCACCACCAAAGATTCCTTTATAATATTTCTCTTCTTCCTTCAGGAGCTCTATATTTAGAAGGGCTTCTGTCTACCAAACAAACTGCATTTATTACAAAGCGATTCATTTCACTGTTTATTATTATTCAAAGGCACATGCGGCTACTGATAAGAGCTTCTGATCAGCAGGAGATAATCACCATGACCACATCAATAGATATAGTTCCAGCCCCAGGCAAAGCAAACAGATGTTTGCATTTGTGTAACTTTAAAGAATCCTTAAATAAGCTAGTTGCTTCAACCACTAGGACATATAATGTTTGTTTAACCAGAGGTCCTGAGGAGACCCTTCTGGGGATGGTCAGGCAGGTCAGCCATGTCATCAAGGACTCGGTCTCCTGTCTTTCGCCTCTGCCATCCTTAGTCTTCTCTTCACGCTTGTTGCCTCCTGGATTTCCCAGGATGTCTGCAGCTGCTCCGGGGACCATGAGTACAATGAAGTCCAGGTTCAGGGGCAGAGCCAGCAAGCTCTCCTCTCTGTCGCTTTCCCCAGGAAATCAAAAGCTTCCTCAGAAACTCCTCTTCAGACTTGGTGTTTCCTTCATCACAACTGGATTCCATGGCTACGTCTAGCTGCAAGGGGTTCTGGGAAAGTGAGCATCTGGCAAAGCATCCTGGGAGTCATCCTGGGCCATCACATGGGCCTGGCATATGGTCATGCTGGGAAAAATGGGGGTCCGTTAGCAAGGGAGAGAGTGGGGAGAGCGGCTTCTGGGTGAGCAACAAACACCATCTGCTGTGTCTGCTCTAAGTAACGAGAGCTCATGACCGCATTACTTCTTTCTCATTCATGTAGTCAAACCCACTCTGTGAACAGATGAAGAAAATAAATATCCAAGAAGAGGAAATGTCCAAGTTCTCATCTTGCTTTAGGGGCAGATAGGGGTTAAAAGATAAGTCCTCAAGGTCTCTTCAGTCTTCTGAAGAAATAATCTCAAGAGGACCGTAACCCAGGCAAGTTGCTCAGTGCAAGCAGAGGGGCAACCCTGCGTGTCTGTAAGGGGAGAAGCGTGAACAGGGGACCTGGGTTTCCATCTCGGTTCTGCTTCTAACTAGCTCTACCTTTAGGCAAGTTATGTAATCCATTTAAGTTCTGTTTTAGTCATCAATGTTTAATTCGATTTTCCAGACAAGGACATTGAGACCCAGGGAAGTGAAGTGACATGTCCAAGGTCAGACAGTTCACGAGTGGCAGGGCAAGGACTACAGAAAATTGGGAGATCTCCTGATTTCCTGATTGGTGTTCCCTCTTTGATTGGTGTGTTTGGAAGAGTTTCAAGTACTACCCGAGTAAGGGCTTTGTTAGGGCTGCACGTCCTCTTCATTGTTTAGGGCATGACAGTGAACTGTGTTAGCAGGAATGGTTGACCAAGTTCAGTTGCATTAGCAGGAATCGACCAGTTTTAGCTGTTCAGACATGGACTAGTAACAGTGGCTCTCAAGTTGTATCTATAAAGTGGCTCTTTGAGTGAATAAATCTGGATATCGTGCATGATTGCAGAAAATGCCCGTGTTAATCTATGCATCGGTACATTACCCACTGCTGCAGTCACAGGGGACAGTAAGAACAGAACAATTTTGACTTTTTTTTTGCACATTTCAATGATGAATTTTATTTTATTTTATTTTTTTAATATAAGACGTACTATTTTAACCACATTTAACTGTACAGGTTAGTGGCACTAAGTACATTCATGTTGCTGTGCAGCTCTTACCATCATCCATCTCCTGAATTTTTCACCTTCCTAAACTGAATAAGAACAAAGAATTCCAACTCTGACCATGACTCCCACCCCTGTCTAATCACCACAATGTCCTAGAGAGAAATTTTTTTTAAAACACAGCTACCAGGACTTCATCCCTGGGACAGGACTCACAAATACGTATCTTTACAAGGTTTTCTCAGGAGGTCCTGAGAATCAGCCTTGTATTTCAGTCACTCAGTGGACAGGATGAGATTTATCAAAGCAGCCTTTGGACATCTTTGAATTTGTTCATTGGCTTTGCTTTCAAACAAGATGTGTGTTAGCTCTGGGTGGATGGATGTGACTCAGTGATGACCAGATGGAAGAAACTGCTGAACTTCTCAGAAGCACTGTTCACCATGGGAGTAATTTGCTTTATAATTTGAAAAATATATGCCTTCCTTTTTTAGGGGAAGTGAAGGTAAACATTGAGTACTATTCCAGTCAAACAGAGGATGCCACCAAAACAACATTTAAAAAAATTAAAGCTAAACTCATGAAGTGTTACCAGTCATCACTTAGATCAGTGCTTCTCAGTAGAGGTGGGTACATTTGACAATGCCCGGAGGCGCTTTTGGTTGTCACAGTTGGCAGGGCTGGGGCTGCGGGCATCTAGTGGATAGAGATCAGGATGCTGCTGTACACCCTGCAGCACCCATGACAGATCCCCCAACAAAGAATTATCTGGTCCCCAATGTTGATAGTGCCGAGACTGAGAAAGTTTGCTTTAGAGGCTTGAATATAATTTCCTCATCACCAGTCTTTTAACTTGGCATATGATTGTGTGTGTGTGTCTATGTATGTGTATGGGGTGTATGTGTGTGTATGGGGTGTGTGTGTGTGGTGTGTGTCATGTGTATGTATGTGTATGGGGTGTATGTATGTGTGTGTTGTGTGTATGTATATGGGGTGTATGTGTGCGTGTATGTGTGTATGTGTTGTGTATGGGGTGCGTGTGTGTGTGTATGGGGTGTGTGTGGTGTGTGTCATGTGTATGTATGTGTGTGGGGTATATTTGTATATGTGGTGTGTATGGGGTGTTTGGGGTGTGTGTGTGTGTGTGTGGTGTGGTGTGTGTGTGTGTGTTGTGTGTGTATGTATGTGTATGGGGTGTATGTGTGCATGTATGTGTATGGGGTATATGTGTGTATGTGGTGTGTATGGGGTGTATGTGTGTGTGTGGTGTGTGTTGTGTGTATGTATGTGTATGGGGTATATGTATGTGGCATGTATGGGGTGCATGTGTGTGTGTGTATGGGGTGTATGTGTGTGTGTGGTGTGTGTGTGTGTGTGTGTGTGAGTGTGAGTGTGAGTGTGTGAGATGAGGGTCATGCTGTCCATGACTCCAGGACATTCTTGTATGAATGTTTGTGTGAAATCTGCCATCTTTAGGCCCTACTGAGGAAGGCTTTGGGGCGCTGCTTCTCCTTCACTTATATGTGGCCATTAGTCCACCAGGTGACCAGTCGCCTCCTCTTCGGGCTCCTGGCGCTGCTGCAGTTCCACGGGGCGGTGCTTGGGCTGCCCTTGCCCAGGGTGAGTCACTAGCTCTGTCTGACTCCTCCTCTTTCTTACTCTGCTAAGAGGCCTCATTCCGGCCCCCTCCTCTTTGGCTTGTGTGAGAATCCACTTACAATCCATTTACATCTCTGCTGATGATGTGTCTCCAGTCAATCAGTGTTTACTGGAAAGGACTTTCTTTTGTTTTTGAAGGGCTTAGAAAAAACCCACCAGTTTGAGAAATTCAGCCAAACACAGGAGGTGTTTAAGACCTATGCACTAAGCAGTGCGTATTCCAGCAGCTGCTGGCAGAGTAGAAATAGTTCTGCCCAGGGAGCCAGGAGCCCTGGGTTGGGCTCACCTTTCACCAATTTGCTGTGTGGCCTTGGGCAAGTGACTTCCCTTCTCTGGTCCTCACTTGACTCTCTGTACAATAGATGGCTGGTTGAAGAGAATTCTCAGGTTCCTTCCTGGTCTCAGATTGAAAACTCGGAAACTGGCAGAAGTTTCTCCCTGACAAGGACCCACAGATCGACCAGAAACAGCACATCCCGTGAGCCACAACCTGCTCCCATGTTTTCCTCCTAAGTGCTAAGAGGAATGTTTAAGCTTATCATTCTGCAGAATCCTACGCCCACACTGACAGATGTCAATTCTGGCATTTATTAGAGTGCCAGTAAATCTGGAAAACAATAAATATCTCATTACTTTGCTGATGATGCGCCTTTAAGTGCTACTTCAAAATGCCTGTCTTTGCTGGGCATGACTGATAACAAGAACTTGTTTCAATCTTGCAGTCTTTCATTTTTTGCAAGCGCCTCGTTGGGCCCTAATCACATTTCTGTAAATCCCTTAGAGCAACTGGTGCGGAGGCCGAAGTGGGTCTTCCAGGGATGGCTCGGTCCTGGATGGTGGCAGGTTTGGAATCTGATTTCCTGACCTATGACTATCAGTTGAAAGGATATCAACTTTAATGTCACACAGACCTGGATCAATATCCCATATCCTCTTCTGTCACAGGCTGGCTGGGTCATCTTGGACAAACTAACTGAACTTCTCTGAGCCTCAGTCTCCTCACTCGTTAAAAACGGGATCACAGTTCTTTGCAGAGTTAAGGTCAAGAGGAAACGAGTTGATCCCTGGAGAGTCCCCGTCCCAACCACGGAATGGGGTAGATGCTCAGAAAATGGTGAACTTTGAAACGATTCTGACTCTGAAGAAAGCATTGAGAGCTTCTACTCGGAAAGCCCTAGAGGCTCATGTCAGGGGCTGTAACTCATCTCCTCTTCTGTTTTAATACTGAATTAACAACCAGGCAGGGGGAAAAATGAACACTTAAATATTTAAACCAAACATTTAATTTTTAAACGTGAACATTCTTTTTATAACTTGGACGGCTCCAAGGCCTGTGGAAAATTCCCGAGCCTCCGCTCTCGGCCTTCCTTCATGGTGTGTGTGCTGAAGAACGCTGCTAACCTTGGGTGCCTCTGAACTTGGCAGGGGATAACACATTTGTTTTATTCAGAAGAAGGCACATTTGTGTCCTAATAAAGATATCCCTGACAAGTTTCTGCAAAGAAAGAGGAGTAAATCCCTATAAAATCAAAATGAAACTAAATCTAACAGAAGGGGAATGATTTCATGTGATTCGTGCTTCCTGTCCTCTGCCAGACACGGTTCCAAGCTTTTAATGTGGTTTCTTTCAAATGGCACAAAAAGCCCGGCAAGGATTTCATTGTAATCATCTTTTTGTCCCCAGGAAACTAAGGTTCAGTGAGGCTAATTAAGTAGCCCAGCATCGTGCTCTTTGGGCAGCGGACGGTTGTGCGTTGTCTCTCGCTGTCTATACCCTCTTCTTCCCGCAAGGACCTCTGATTTTTGCTTCAAGATCCACTATTTCCTCCCACTCCTTGTTGCTGCTGTTTGTGGAACTAAATCCACCTGCAGTTTGTGTGTTTTCTGGTTCTCAATAAAGTGTCTCTCAATGGTGACCACAGCGATCAGTTCAGGAATAAGCATGTGAACAAATAGAAGCCAAAATAGATGCACTGAAATGTTGCTGGGGTCCTGGAAGAAGATGCTGATGCTTTTGGCCATCTCGCCATCAGGAAGGGAGAGCCTGCTGAGGAAGAGGCTGGTAAAGGTAGAAGAAAGAGATTGTAACTAGTCTAGTTCAATTTCTGGGGTCATTACTTCCCTTTAAGACAAGGGTTTCTTTCCTCTTGATGGCTTCTTATTTATTCATGTATTACTTTCACCTACTTAATTAATGCAGCAAACAATAGCAATGGCAACTGTATAACCTTCTAGTCTGGCTCCCACTTTTGGATTAACATTCACTTGACTCCGAGGATGTAACTCTTTCCCTCCCATGATTTTTGGTACCTACGTGTAAGCTGTCCCATTGGTGTAGTCTCAGATGCCCAAGCACAAAGCTGCTTTCTGTTGAGTGTGGTCCTTGAAGTGGGTCATACTCCCTTTGCTGTCATAAATCTGAGTTTACTGCTGAAAATCTTTGATCTCTGCCTTCTCCAGGGAGTTTTTGGCATCTCTCTCCAGCCTTTATTATACTGGACCTTGGTTTTCTGTTTGGCTTTTCTCCCCTACTGGATCCTGAGTGTCTCCAGGCAGGGCTCGTCTTGTTGGGCTTAGGCATCGTGTAGAAGGCTGAGCGGCATGCTTAGTCCCTCTGGATTTAGAGGGAAGGGTCCTGGATGTCTGTCCCAGGTCTCCTGCTTTTGTGCTGTGTGGCCTTGGGCAAATCCCTCACATCTGGTAACTCCAATTTCCTCAGCTGTAAAACGAGGGTAAACATCACTGTGGTAGAATGCAAAAGTGGTCACTGTGGTTCACACTTCCCCACTCACACCCTTCAACGTGTGGCTCTGAAACCTTTTCCTTCAAAGTTGGAGTCCGTTTCTCCACCCCTTGCGTAGGGGCAGGTCTTTTAATTTGCTCTTGCTTATAGGCTACTGTGAAAGGGACAGTTTGTCTGTTTGGAACTCAGAGTTCAAGAAGCCTTGCTCGCCTCTGCTTGCCCTTTTGGACCCCTGCCTCTCCTCCGAGAATAAGCCCCCAGAACCCTTGCTGGAGCAGAGGTGAGTTATCCCGGGGGATGCTTCCCTAGACCAGCCAGCTCCCAGCTGATTCTGCAAACCACATGTGGAGGAGTGAGCTTCAGGGGACAGAAGAGCCCCTACGATGAGCCCCGTGCAAACTGCCAACCTGCAGAATCATGAGCTAAATAAATAGCTGTTGTTTTAAGCCATTAAGTTTTGAGTTGGCTGGTTATGCAGCAAAGGTGAACACACTCCCTTACTTCTCAGACGATTGTGAGATAATGGATGGATAACGTGTGTGAGTGCTTAGCAAACTGAAGCGTCATCGTTGCCATCTCGCCCTTCCTGTTCCCAGGTACCCTCCTCATGTCAGTGGGCTCACAGTCCTGCCTTCTTGAGCGCTGGAGAGCACCTCTGGACAGAGGGAGATGTGGCGCAGGACCTCCTCCCCATGATGCTTGGTGCCAGCTTCTCTGTCTCATGGAATTTCAGACCTCTTGTCAACTCCAGACTCTAGCAACTGCTCGGTCCTTAACATGTGCTTCGTTGGGTTGATTTCTCCCAAAACTCTTGCCTGTTTTTAGACCCTGATAAACTAATAGAATGAAACACATCCCAAAACGACACTCCAAAGGCTTTTGTTCAAACTGGCAAGTTCAGGCTGTCTGACTAGCCAGTTGTGGGACCGTGGAACAGCTCTCTGAGACTCAGTGTCCTCATAATCAAAAACAGGAATGTGTTTTTTACCCAGCTCTCACACGGGTGGCCTGGGAATCACATGGTAATCATGTTTGTGAAAGCACTTTTCAACTATCAATCCTTGAAGACATGTATGGTGTTACTTGTCCGTTCCACAGGTACTTACTGAGTGCTAATGTCTCCAGGCAGTGTTCTAGAAGCTTGGGCTATTTCAGTGAATGAAGCAGTCATCAATCCCTGCCCTCATGTGGTCATATTGTCATTATTTGGGGTTGTCCAGCCCTGCTGTGACCCACGACCTTGATGTGTTTTTTTTTTTTTTTTTTTACTAGAACTTACCTTTGTCTTAGGGTAGGTTTCTTTTTTCTTTTTATAAAATTTTATTTTTTATTTTAAAATTTTTATTGAAGTATAGTTGATTTAATAGCGTGGGTTTCTTAGGCGTTGGAGCCTGAGGAAAAACATATGTGCTGATGCTCTCCTGGTGGGTAACATCCTAAAGAAACAAGACTGGGGGTAAGAGGGAAATTGAGGCAGGGTAGGGGAAGCAAATACAAGGTGTGATACGGAGCTGCCCACGGCTTCACTACAAACACAGCCATTTACTGGGTCATGGAGGATGTCTCTAAAAAGGCCCCATGGAAACACTGTGTCTTGGAAGAGCCCATCCAGGGGTGAAAGGAGCTTGCGCCTTCCTGTCTCCCATCCCTCAATGGTCAAAGGTCACCCAATGGGAGTTCTTCCATACTGCCAGGTGTGTGACCTGACCCTCGTGGCAGCCACCTGGAAAGCAAGACCCATCACAGCAGTGGCAGCACTGAGTGGGCGTGAGCCTATGGCACTCCCTGTGGACCTACAGCCTGCATCCCTGTGGGCCTAGCTGGGGGAGCCAGTGAGTATGGAAACGTGCTATCAAGTGTCTTTCCCTTAGTGTTGATGGGGAAACCCTGCACACGAGGCACAAAGCAGGTGGTATAAGGCGTGCGGTGGGGCACTGTTGGGTCAGCGACATGACATGACCAGGATGCGGAGGGCTTGGCTGGTTAAGCCAGAAGAGTGCGTTGACAGCGTGGCCTGTGTTGTGAAGCTGGTGAGGAATGTAAGCTTTCTTTTTTTTTTTTTAAGTTTTATTTTATATTGGTGCATAGTTGATTAACAAAGTTGTGTTAGTTTCAGGTGTACAGCAAAGGGATTCAGTTACACATATACATGTATCTATTCTTTTTCAAATTCTTTTCCAACATAAGCTTTCTTTTTTTTTTAGAACTCTCTCATTCTTTTTTTTTAATAAATTTATTTTTATTTACTTATTTATTATTTCTGGCTGTGTAGGGTCTTCTTTGCTGCACACGGACTTTCTCTAGTTGAGGCGAGCGGGGGCCACTCTTTGTTGTGGTGCGTGGGCTTCTCTTGTTGCGGAGCACGGGCTCTAGAGCACATGGGGTTCAGTAGACGCGGCCTGTGGGCTCAGTAGTTGTGGCTCGTGGGCTCTAGAGTGCAGGCTCAGTAGTTGTGGTGCACGGGCTCAGTTGCTCCGCGGCATGTAGGATCTTCCTGGACCAGGGCACAAACCCGTGTCCCCTGCATTGGCAGGCAGATTCTTTTTTTTATAAATTTAATTTATTTTATTTTTTATTTTATTTTTGGCTGTGTTGGGTCTTCGTTGCTGCGCACAGGCTTTCTCTAGTTGTGGTGAGCGGGGGCTACTCTTCATTGCGGTGCGCAGGCTTCTCATTGCAGTGGCTTCACTTATTGTGGAGCACGGGCTCTAGGCGCACAGGCTTCAGTAGTTGTGGCACGTGGGCTCAGTAGTTGTGGCTTGTGGGCTCTAGAGCGCGGGCTCAGTAGTTGTGGCGCACGGGCTTAGTTGCTCCGCGGCATGTGGGATCTTCCCAGACCAGGGCTCGAACCCATGTCCCCTGTGTTGACAGGCAGATTCGTAACCACTGCGCCACCAGGGAAGGCCTGCAGGCGGATTCCTAACCACTGCACCACCAGGGAAGTCCCAACATAAGCTTTACTGAAGGAAGATGAAAATCTTTTCTTTCAGTCTCCAAGAAATGTGATTGGTGCCATGTGATCTTCCCAGAGCAAACTGGGGAAGGGGCATGAAGAGGATCCAGAATGCTTTTAAGGACCCATTTGGACAGTGTCACAAAAGTTGGTGTAGTAGAAGGGAGAATGGCCTCAAGCCAGAGGTCCCAGGTCCTCTTCGCCCATTAACTTGCTTTGTGACCTTGAGCACGTTCCTCTGTGCCCCGGATTCCCCATGTGTGCAATGAGAGTGGTCTCTAGGCAGAGCCCTTTACCGTTCTGCCTTTCTGGAGCCCTAGGGCTATATGTGGATGCAAAGCCATCCTTCCTTATCCCCACCTGTTTTGTGCGTGCACAGGGAGAAAAGAGGAGATGCAGGCTCACCAGGAGAGAGTCACAGAGGGTAATGAATAGCCAAGGTCGTGGGCAACTTCATCCTGCTGGTGTTGTTACGGTCCACGTTAAATATAGCCACCAAAGTCTTCCATCCAATGCTGACCGACTGCAAATATTTTACACATCCCGCAGTGGAACGAATGGGCCACCAATCACCAGGAATCATTGGCGGTGACTCTGTGAAGGAAGCTGAGGGCAAAATTTCACTGATGTCAACATTCACAGTTGGCATCTGTAATGACCAAGAGATGCGTGAAGCCCCTGTTGACTGCATGTTTAAAAGTGACTATTTATTTATGAGCCAGTGGAGTCCTTTACCTTTTGAACTTTTTGATGGTTTGAGCGTGCCAAAATGTGACTCCAGAAGCATTTTGAGTTAAGTAATTATTTTTCCCAAAGAACTAATAGCAATGACTAATGATTGTTGTGTGTTTGCTCTGTGCCCATCATGCATTTTTATGTGTATCTCTCACCTTCACACTGACTCTATGAGGTGGGTCCTAATTTGTCCTCACTTTATAGGTAAGGAGACTGAAATTCATAGAGGTTGTTTGCCCAGCATCACCCAGCTACTAAGTGACCCAAACTGCATTAAATCAGAATCCAGGTTCAAGCCTGTGACAACTTCACGATTCTGTGTCTTTTCATCAAAACACTGAATATAGGACTATCTATAGGTAGGGTGATCATACAGCTTACCATCCGGACCATTACACTCTTGGGAGTAAAGGGGGCGACCATTCATTGTCACTCCAACATAACAAGAGTGAATCAGGACTGTCCCTGGCAAACAGGGACTTCTGGTCACCCTAGAACCCAGGGGAGTGGAGTGAAAGCTAGCATTGATCCTGTCATCTCTCCTTCCTATTCTCCATCTGGATTAGCCTTAGGCCACCAAGTTCTGTAACTTACTGAACCCATAGTAACTGGCATAAATGTGAACATCCATTGTAAACTGAAAAACACTTTACAAATTCAGTGAATGCAAATGCCACTTATTAACCCTGGTAGCCTGCTGGGCATTGTGATGGCACTTTCCCTGGGTCCCTTCATTTAATCTTCACAACAGCCCTGCTGCTACATCTCACTAATATTTGACAGATAAACTGAGGCTAGGACAAGTTAAAGGGGACCAGAAGGGGACAGCACAGTCCGAGACACACAGTTTCCTGTGTAAATACCTAGTGTACGTTGTCCTGCGTAACTCACATTTTTTTAAAATTAATTTTTTCTATTGGCATGTTGACTTACAATGTTGTGTTAGTTTCTGCTATACAGCAGAGTGAACCAGCTACACGTATATATATATCCACTCTCTTCTAGACTCCATTCCCATATAGGTCATTACAGAGCATCGAATAAGGTTCCCTGTGCTGTACAGTAGGTTCTTATTTGTTATCATGTATGTATAGCAGTGTGTATATGCCAGTCCCAGTCTCCCAATTTATCCGCCCCCTTACCCCCTGGTAACCATAAATTTGTTTTCTACATCTGCGACATAACTCACACTTTTTTTAGAGGGCACTTTTGCGCTTCACATTAGGCAGAGTTCTTGGGAGAGAAAAGGGCTTCTACTTTCCTTCCTCGTTCTGAGCCTCGGGTTCCAGGGCCCTTCTTCTCTGACACGGCAGTGGTGTTTGCATTAGGGGATGTGCCTCTTCCCACCAATGGAATAGCGATCATTTACTGCTTTTCCTGGGAAACTGTAACCCTGAAGGATGGTTGCCAGTGCCTAGAACACCCTGATATTGGCTGGGAGGTTTTCAGGAAAGGGTGGGAAGCTATTGTCGTACCCTTCAAACCCTCCACGTGTAGGAGGCAGCGCTGGATTTTAGAAGAAGCGTGAGGCTCCAAGTGGCGGGAACTGGCTGCAGCTCTGGTCCCATCACGAATAAGCTCTTCGGTTTCGCAGATCACTTGTCCTCTCTTGGCCTCAGGATCATGATGGCCTGCCTTTCCACAGCATTTGGACAAGAGCCGCAAATACGTTCCTAGCCTTTGACTCCGTTACTCTTTTTCTGAGAATTTACCCCAAGGAGATAATCCTAGATACAGAAGTGGTTTTCTGCAGAGAGGAGGAGGAGACCACCAGAGTCAAGGAGAACAGAGGATCCAGCAGTCTCAACGCGAGGGTCCTGGTGGAGTGGAGAGTGAAGGGGCCAGACCGACGTGGGTCTGAATCTCACTCTTGCCACTGATAATACCTGTGAGACCTTGGGCAGGTCACTTGACCTCACTGAGACTATTTACTATATGTATAAAATGGAGATAGTGATGCCTTTTTACGGGGTTGTTGAAAAGATAAATGGGATTATTGATTGATTAATATCTGTCTTTACAAAGTATTTGAGGTATTCGATCAGAATTTATATACTAAAAGAGAAAAAGAAAACAAAGAAAATAAGTGAGATAAGGTTGAAGGAAAGAAAGGACAGAGATATGCCAACATAGGAATCCCAAGTAGTCATTAAAATTGGGCCATAATTGGGTTATTTGCCTCCTGCTGGCCAATGCAAATGAGGAAGAGCCATGAGTGACATGGTTCCTTTTGTCTTCAATTCCAGAGGGGGACATAACACATAGGAACCTGCCTGGCACAGTACTGGTGCCCATTATGATAAGTTTTCTTCCCTTTCCCCTATTTGGCTTATAAATACTTTGTAACCACTGGCCTTTTTTGCAACAGACTAGGGTCCTGTGGCTCAGAGATGATGTGGATACACAGTGGGGCAGAGAGACTTGGGAGGGTCCCCATGGTCTCTTTTCTTAGATGAGCCCGCCTAGGATGCTAACAGAGAAGCCAGTCTCCCCTCCCACCAAGAGGGAGATGGGGTGTTGTCCTGTATTTATTTTTGTGTGTTCAGCTTCCATTGATGGACAGTCCTACCTGATGTCAGGCAGTAAAGTTAAACAAGCATCCCTGCTCCCCTGTGTCACTCAGACCAACTCTTTGAAAGAGACACTTTTATCATTCTCATTATATACATGGAAAGTGGAACCTCAAAGAAAATAAATAACACACTTATAATCACCTGCTCATGGATGACAGAACTGGGGTTCCTATCCAGGACTCTCTGGTCTGAGACCATTAAGCTTAGCATATGAGGTACCCTGCCTGCTCTCTTTTTAAAAACATTTTATTGGAGTATAGTTGATTTACAATGTTGTGTTAGTTTCAGGTGTACAGCCATATATATATATATATCTCCACCCTTTTTGTTGGTTCTTTTCCCATATAGGCCATTACAGAGTATTGAATAGAGCCCCCTGTGTTATACAGTAGGTCCTTATTAATTCCTGCCTTCCTTCTTTGTGTGTTAGTTTGATGAAGGTGGGAGAGGGAGCCTTACTGATGACATATCTTTTGAGTTTCTAACCTACCCCCTGGAAAGAAAAGAACCACACTTGCACAATCCATTACCCCAGTGACCCAAGAGAAATCAATTCACTGATTAAACAAATGGATATTGTCCTCCATAACCAGGCTCTAGGAATACAGCAGTGAATACAATAGACCAAGTTTCTGCTCTCTGTGGAACACACATGCTATTGAAGAGACACATCTCAAGAATGAATTTCAGGAAAAGTCATTCTCATCCATTGTTACGGAGGAAATATCCATAGCTTCTGCCTCCCATCACCACCTCCATTCCCACACTGGCTGTGTGACTAGCATAATAGTGATCTTCTATTGAGCACCTGCTATGTGCCAGGAAGTCTGGTAACTACTTTATATATGTTATCTCATTTCAATACCATAATGACCTTACATGAAAGGTAAACCATGCCTTTTTTAAGGATCAGGCCCTTTTTAAAAAAATTTATGGATTTATTTATTTGGCCACACCAGTCTTAGTTGTGGCATGTGGGACCTTTAGTTGTGGCATGTGGGAACTAGTTCCCTAACCAGGGAGCAAACCTGGGCCCCTGTATTGGGAGCACAGAGTCTTAACCACTGGACTACCAGGGAAGTACCTAAACCACGATTTTTTTTCCCTTTTTTTATTTTAACATCTTTATTGGAGTATAATTGCTTTACCTTGCTGTGTTAGTTTCTGCTGTACAACAAAGTGAATCAGCTATATGTATACATATATCCCCATATCCCCTCTCTCTTGCATCTCCCTCCCACCCTCCCTATCCCACCCCTCTAGTTGGTCACGAAGCACCTAGCTGATCTCCCTGTGCCATGCAGCTGCTTCCCACTAGCTACCTATTTTACATTTGGTAATGTATACATATCCATACCACTCTCTCACTTCGTCTCAGCTTCCCCTTCCCTCTCCCCGTGTCCTCAAGTCCATTCTTTATCTCTGCGTCTTTATTCCTGTCCTGCCCTTAGGTTCTTCAGAACCATTTTTTGTTTTGTTTTTTTTAGATTCCATATATATGTGTTAGCATACGGTATCTGTTTTTCTCTTTCTGACTTACTTCACTCTGTATGACAGACTCTAGGTCCATTCACCTCACTACAAATAACTCAATTTCATTTCTTTTTATGGCTGAGTAATATTCCATTATATATATGTGCCACGTCTTCTTTATCCATTCATCTGTCGATGGACACTTAGGTTGCTTCCGTGTCCTGGCTGTTGTAAATAGAGCTGCAGTGAACATTGTGGTACATGACTCTTTCTGAATTATGGTTTTCTCAGGGTATTTGCCCAGTAGTGGGATTAGTGGGTCATATGGTAGTTCTATTTTTAGTTTTTTAAGGAACCTCCATACTGTTCTCCATAGTGGCTGTATCAATTTACATTCCCACCAGCAGTGCAAGAGGGTTCCCTTTTGTCCACACCCTCTCCAGCATTTATTGTTCTAGATTTTTTGATGATGGCCATTCTGATCAGTGTGAGGTGATATCTCATTGTAGTTTTGATTTGCATTTCTCTAATGATTAGTGATGTTGAGCATCCTTTCATGTGCTCCTTGGCCATCTGTATGTCTTTAGAGAAATGTCTCTTTAGGTCTTCTGCCCATTTTTGGATTGGGTTGTTTATTTTTTTGATATTGATCTGCATGAGCTGCTTGTATATTTTGGAGATTAATTCTCTGTCAGTTGCTTCATTTGCAAATACTTTCTCCCATTCTGAGGGTTATCTTTTTATCTTGTTTATAGTATCCTTTGTTGTGCAAAAGCTTTGAAGTTTCATTAGGTCCCATTTGTTTATTTTTGTTTTTATTTCCATTTCTCTAACAGGTGGGTCAGGAAGGATCTCGCTGTGACTTATGTCATAGAGTGTTCTGCCTATGTTTTCCTTTAAGAGTTTTATAGTATCTGGCCTTACATTTAGGTCTTTAATCCATTTTGAATTTATTTTTGTGTATGGTGTTAGGGAGTGTTCTAATTTCATTCTTTTATATGTAGCTGTTCTGTTTTCCCAGCACCACTTATTGAAGAGGCTGTCTTTTCTCCATTGTATACTCTTGCTTCTTTTATCAAAGATAAAGTGACCATTTGTGCGTGGGTTTATCTCTGGGCTTTCTATCCTGTTCCATTGATCTATATTTTTGTTTTTGTGCCAGTACCATACTGTCTTGATTACTGTAGCTTTGTAGTATAGTCTGAAGTCAGGGAGCCTGGTTCCTCCAGCTCCGTTTTTCTTTCTCAAGATTGCTTTGGCTATTCGGGGTCTTGTGTGTTTCCATACAAATTGTGAAATTTTTTGTTGTAGTTCTGTGGAAAATGCCAGTGGTAGTTTGATAGGGATTGCACTGAATCTGTAGATTGCTTTGGGTAGTAGAGTCATTTTCACAATGTTGATTCTCCTAATCCAAGAATATGGTATATCTCTCCATCTGTTTTCATCATCTTTAATTTCTCTCATCAGTGTTATAGTTTTCTGCATACAGGTCTTTTGTCTCCTTAGGTAGGTTTATTCCTAGGTATTTTATTCTTTTTGTCGCAATGGTAAATGGGAGTGTTTGCTTAATTTCTCTCTCAGATTTTCATCATTAGTGTATAGGAATGCAAGAGATTTCTGTGCATTAATTTTGTATCCTGCTACTTCACCAAATTCATTCATTAGCTCTAGTAGTTTTCTGGTAGCATCTTTAGGATTCTCTATGTATAGTATCATGTCATCTGCAAACAGTGACAGCTTTACTTCTTCTTTTCCAATTTTTTATTTCTTTTTCTTCCCTGATTGCCATGGTTAGGACTTCCAACACTATGTTGAATAATAGTGGTGAGAGTGAACATCCTTGTCTTGGTCCTGATCTTAGAGGAAATGCTTTCAGTTTTTCACCATTGAGAATTATGTTTGCTGTGGGTTGGTCATATATGGCCTTTATTATGTTGAGGTAGGTTCCCTCGATGCCCACTTTCTGGAGAGTTTTTATCATAAATGGGTATTGAATTTTGTCAGAAGGTCTTTCTGCATCTATTGAGATGATCATATGGTTTTTATTCTTAAATTTGTTAATATGGTGTATCACATTGATTGATTTACATGTTGAAGAATCCTTGCATCCCTGGGATAAATCCCATTTGATCATGGTGTATGATCCTTTTAATGTGTTGTTGGATTCTGTTTGCTAGTATTTTGTTGAGGATTTTTGCATCTATATTCATCAGTGATATTGGTCTTGTAATTTTCTTTTTTTGTAGTATCTTTCTCCGGTTTTGGTATCAAGGTGATGGTGGCCTCATAGAATGAGTTTGGGAGTGTTCCTTACTCTGCAATTTTTTGGAAGAGTTTGAGAAGGATGGGTGTTAGCTTTTCTCTAAATGTTTGATAGAATTCAGCTGTGTAGCCATCTGGTCCTGGACTTTTGTTTGTTGGAAGAGTTTTAATCATAGTTGCAATTTCATTACTTGTGATTGGTCTGTTCATATTTTCTATTTCTTCCTGCTTCAGTCTTGGAAGGTTATACCTTTCTAAGAATTTGTCCATTTCTTCCAGGCTGCCCATTTTATTGGCATGGATTTGCTTGTAATAGTCGCTTAGGATGCTTTGTATTTCTGCGCTGTCTGTTGTAACTTCTCCTTTTCATTTCTAATTTTATTGATTTGAGTCCTCTCCCTCTTTTCTTGATGAGTCTGGCTAATGGTTTATCAATTTTGTTTATCTTCTCAAAGAACCAGCTTTTAGTTTTATTGATCTTTACTATTGTTTTCTTTGTTTCTATTTCATTTAATTCTGCTCTGATCTTTATGATTTCTTTCCTTCTGCTAAATTTGCATTTTGTTTGTTCTTCTTTCTCTAGTTCCGTTAGGTGTAAGGTTAGATTGTTTATTTGAGATTTTTCTTATTTCTTGAGGTAGGCTTGTATAGCTATAAACTTCCATCTTAGAACTGTTTTTGCTGCATCCCATAGGTTTTGGATCATCGTGTTTTCATTGTCATTTGTCTCTAGGTATTTTTTGATTTCCTCTTTGATTTCTTCAGTGATCTCTTGGTTATTTAGTAACGTATTGTTTAGCCTCCATGTGTTTGTGTTTTTTTACGTTTTTTCCCCTGTAATTCATTTCTAATCTCATAGCATTGTGGTCAGAAAAGATGCTTGATATGATTTCAATTTTCTTAAATTTACTGAGGCTTGATTTGTGACCCAAGATGTGATCTATCCTGGAGAACGTTCTATGCACACTTGAGAAGAAAGTGTAATCTGCTGTTTTTGGATGGAATGTCCTATAAATATCAATTAAATCTATCTGGTCTATTGTGTCATTTAAAGCTTCTGTTACCTGATTTATTTTCACTTTGGATACTCTGTCCCTTGGTGTAAGTGAGGTGTTAAAGTCCCCCACTATTATTGTGTTACTGTTGATTTCCTCATTTACAGCTGTTAGCAGTTGCCTTATGTATTGAAGTGCTCCTGTGTTGGGTGCATATATTTATAATTGTTATATCTTCTTCTTGGATTGATCCCTTGATCATTATGTAGTGTCCTTCCCTGTCTCTTGTAACATTCTTTATTTTAAAGTCTATTTAATCTGATATGAGTATTGCTACTCCAGCTTTCTTTTGATTTCCATTTGCATGGAATATCTTTTTCCATCTCCTCACTTTCAGTCTGTTTGTGTCCCTAGGTCTGAAGTGGGTCTCTTGTAGACAGCATATATACAGGTCTTGTTTATGTATCCATTCAGCCAGTCTGTGTCTTTTGGTTGAGCATTTAATCCATTTACATTTAAGGTAATTATCAATATGTATGTTTTTATTACCATTTTCTTAATTGTTTTGGGGTTGTTATTGTAGGTCTTTCCCTTCTCTTGTGGTTCTTGCCTAGAGAAGTTCATTTAACATTTGTTGTAAAAGTGGTTTGGTGGTGCTGAATTGTCTTAGGTTTTGCTTATCTGTAAAGGTTTTAATTTCTGCATCAAATCTGAATGAGATCCTTGCTGGTAGAATAATCTTGGTTGTAGGTTTTCCCCTTTCATCACTTTAAATATGTCCTTTTACTGCCTTCTGGCTTGCAGAGTTTCTGCTGAAAGATTAGCTGTTAATCTCATGGGGATTCCCTTGTATGTTATTTGTTGCCTTTCCCTTGCTGCTTTTAATATTTTTCTTTGTATTTAGTTTTTGATAGTTTGATTAATATGTGTCTTGGCGTATTTCCCCTTGGATTTATCCTGTATGGGACTCTTTGTGCTTCCTGGACTTGGATTGAGTATTTCCTTTCCCATATTAGGGAAGTTTTCAACTATAATCTCTTCCAATATTTTCTCAGTCCCTTTCTTTTTCTCTTCTTCTTCTGGAACCCCTATAATTCGAATGTTGATGTGTTTAATGTTTTCCCAGAGGTCTCTGAGACTGTCCTCAATCCTTTTCATTCTTTTTTGTTTATTCTGCTCTGCAGTAGTTATTTCCACTATTTTATCTTTCAGGTCACTTATCCTTTCTTCTGCCTCAGTTATTCTGCTATTGATGCCTTCTAGAAAATTTTTAATTTCATTTATTGTGTTGTTCACCATTGTTTGTTTGCTCTTTAGTTCTTCTAGGTCCTTGTTAAATGTTTCTTGTATTTTCTCCATTCTATTTCCAAGATTTTGGATCATCTTTATTATCATTACTCTGAATTCTTTTTCAGGTAGACTGCCTATTTCCTCTTCATTTGTTTGGTCTGGTGGGTTTTTACCTTGCTCCTTCATCTACTGCATATTTCTCTGTCTTCTTATTTTGCTTAACTTACTGTGTTTGGGGGTCTCCTTTTTGCAGCCTCCAGGTTCGTAGTTCCCGTTGTTTTTGCTGTCTGCCCCCAGTGGCCAGGGTTGGTTCAGTGGGCTGTGTAGGCTTCCTGGCAGAGGGGACTGGTGCCTGTGTTCTGATGGATGAAGCTAGATCTTATCTTTCTGGTGGGCAGGACTGCACCCGGTGGTGTGTTTTGGGGTGTCTGTGAACTTAGTATGATTTTAGGCGGCCTCTCTGCTAATGCGTGGGGTTGTGTTCCTGTCTTGCTAGTTGTTTGGCATGGGGTGTCCAGCACTGGAGCTTGCTGGTCGTTTAGTGGAGCTGGATCTTAGCGTTGAGATGGAGATCTCTGGGAGACCTCTGGCCGATTGATATTATGTGGGGCTGGGAGGTCTCTGGTGGACCAATGTCCTGAACTCGACTCTCCCACCTCAGAGGCTCAGGCCTGACAGCTGGCTGGAGCACCAAGGCCTTGTCAGCCACATGGCTCAGAAGAAAAGGGAGGAAAAAAAAAAAAGAAAAAAATAAATAAAATAAATAAACTTATTAAAATAAGAAAATATTTTAAATAATTTTTTAAAAAAGAAGAGAGAAACCAAACCAATAAACAAAGCCACCAATGATAACAAGCGCTAAAAACTAAACAAAGATAACCATATAAATCAGAAACTAGTCAGTTGCATGCAGCAAACCCCAAGTCTACAGTTGCTCCCAAAGTCCACCGCCTCAATTTTGGGTTGACTAATGTCTATTCCGGTATTCCACAGATGCAGGGTACATTAAGTTGATTGTGGAGCTTTCATCCGCTGCTCCTGAGGCTGCTGGGAGAGATTCCCCTTTCTCTTCTTTGTTCACACAGCTCCTGGGGTTCAGCTTTGGATTTGGCCCCGCCTCTGCGTGTAGGTCGCCTGAGGGCGTCTGTTCTTCACCCACATGGGGTTAAAGGAGCAGCTGATTCGGGGGCTCTGGCTCACTCAGGTGGGGGGGGAGGGGTATGAAATGCAGGGAGAACCTGTGGCATCAGAGGCTGGTGTGACATTGCAACAGCCTGAGGCATGCTGTGTGTTCTCCGGGGGAAGTTGTCCCTGGACCACGGGACCCTGGCAGTGGCAGGCTGCACAGGCTCCCGGGAGGGGAGGTGTGGATAGTGACCTGTGCTCGCACACAGGCTTCTTGGTGGCGGCAGCAGCAGCCTTAGCATCTTGTGCCCGTTTCTGGGGTCCGCGATGATAGTTGCGCCTCGCACCCGTTTCTATAGCTCATTTAGGCAGTGCTCTGAATCCTCTCTCCTCGCGCACCCCAGAACAATAGTCTCTTGCCTCTTCGGACGCTCCAGACTTTTTCCCGGATTCCCTCCCGGCCAGCCGTGGTACACTAACCCCTTCAGGCTGTGTTCACGCCGCCAACCCAGTCCTCTCCCTGAGATCCGACCTCCACAGCCCGAGCCTCAGCTCCCAGCCCCGCCCACCCCGGCGGGTGAGCAGACAAGCCTCTCAGGCTGGTGAGTGCTGGTTGGCATGGATCCTCTGTGCGGGAATCTCTCCGCTTTGCCCTCCACACCCCTGTTGCTGCGCTCTCCTCCGTGGCTCTGAAGCTTCTCCCCTGGCCACCCCCTGTTTCCGCCAGTGAAGGGGCTTCCTAGTGTGTGGAAAGTTTTCCTCCTTCACGGCTCCCTCCCACTGGTGCGGGTCCCCTCCCTATTCTTCTGTCTCTGTTTTTTTCTTTTTTCTTTTGCCCTACCCAGGTACGTGGGGAGTTTCTTGCTTTTTGGGAAGTCTGAGGTCTTCTGCCAGCGTTCAGTAGGTGTTCTGTAGGAGTTGTTCCACATGTAGATGTATTTCTGATGTATTTGTGGGGAGGAAGGTGATCTCCACATCTTACCCCTCTGCCAAGTTGAAGGTCCATCCCTAAACCATGCTTTTTTAAAAGATGAGCAAACTAAGGCACAGAGAGGTTGGGTATTTGCCTAAGGTCACACAGCATAACTGGTAGAGCTGAGAGATTGGAACCAAATCAGGCTGAATCTAAAGATGCTGCGTCCTCTGTTATACTATCATACCGTCATGCAGGTTCTAGCCTTGGTTCTGCTGTTCACTAGCTCTATAGCTTTGGATAAAGAGTCTCTCTTTTTTGGGACTTCAAATTGTCCCTTCTGTAATATGGTAGAACTGGATGAGGTGACAAACCAGGTACTTCCAAGTCACATGTCCTCTGATGGTGAGTCTCTGGGAGGGGAAAAGATGGGAGTTTCAAGGGATGCCCAAAACTTCCAAAGAGGTCTGTCTGGCTGGAGAAATGGAGAAACCTGCTTCTTTTAATGTCACCGTGGGCCACCCACTCCCAGAAAGTGAAGGAGGTTTACAGCTCCTTCCACGAGGAGGTCTGAGGCCCACTGAATGCATAAACGTTGCCCCCTTGCTATTAACAGCCTACATCTGGTATTCAAAGTCAGCTACCTGACAACTCAGGTGGAGGAAGAATTGCCATCACCCAGGTAACCACGAAGCTCATTTTGTTGCCACTGACTTTGGGTCCTTCTTAAATTATTCACATTGTGGTTTGTTGTGACCTAATGTGAACTATGCATCTAATTAGAACTAATTAGGGAGGTGACTCTGCATCTGAAAAACGAATCCTGGAAAGTAACAAAGTAAAGCAGCTTCTCCCTCTTCAGCAGCCTTGGATAATGAGGGGGAAGAACAGACCTTTTTCTGTCCATTTGTAGATTTTGGGAAGTTTGCATCAGGATGTTATTATTGGTTTCCTCAAAGCTGTTTTTTGTTTTCCTTAAAGTGTTATCATGGCATCCTAAAAAGGGCTCCACTTTTGACGTTAATCAGGTCTGGAATTGAATCCTGGCTCTGTCGTCACCAGCTGTTCCGACAGTACGAGCTGAGGTGACACTAGTTGCTACACTGTAGGTTGATTGTAACAATGGTCCCCCTTCCTGACCTCTCACAATGCCATCTTGCTGCTCCTCCCATCAAGAGATGGGTTCTAGGGGCTTCCCTGGTGGCGCAGTGGTTGGGAGTCCGCCTGCCGATGCAGGGAACACGGGTTTGTGCCCCGGTCCGGGAGGATCCCACATGCCGTGGAGTGGCTGGGCCCGTGAGCCATGGCCGCTGAGCCTGCGCGTCCGGAGCCTGTGCTCCGCAGCGGGAGAGGCCACAGCAGTGAGAGGCCCGTGTACCGCCAAAAACAAAACAACAAAACAGAACAAACATATAGCAAGGGAAGGGCAAACAGGCTGTTCTGGTTTTTCTTCTCCCCTTTTATTTCTCTTCTTTCTGAGTCTTCCACTCAGAGAACAATCCCGTCTACATAGTCAGTTGGGGCTGGAAGTGAGAGTGGGAGGAATAAACTAGAAAGTTTCTCTCCACTTGTCCTAAATTTAGTCTCCACTGTCCTCTCACCCCTCAGTAAGAGCTCTCCAACAGTGTTCCTGGTAGGAAGCAAGTTTGCAGAAACTTACTGCTCTGCTTTGCAGATCCAGACATGAGGAGGGTGTTGCTCAGGGTTAAGGTAGCTTTTTAATTTTTTCATCCAAACAGGAACTCTTTTGAAAGTGTAAAAAGGCAGTATTACTAATTATACTAGGACACAGGTATAAACCAGGACTGTCCTGCACAAAGCAGGACATATATACCCTATTCACTGTGGGCTTCCATGGGACCAGAGCTGAGACACCCCATTGAAAAGCAGGAACATACCCTCAGATTCAAAATTAGCTCTACTGGGATGGACTGGAAAAGGCTCAGGATTCGGAGTCAGTCCTAATGTCTAGCTAGTTACTTGGCAAGTCACATCCCCTATGAACCTTGGTTACTTACTTCATCTATAAAAAGAGGCTATGATAATCCTCACATTAAGAGCCATTGTTGGGACTTCCCTGGTGGCGCTGTGGTTAAGAATCCACCTGCCATTGCAGGAGACAAGGGTTTGATCCCTGGTCAGGGAACTAAGATCCCACATGCCGCGGAGCAACTAAGTCCATGTGCCACAACTACTGAGCCCTCTCACTGCAACTACTGAAGCCCACGCACCTAGAGCCCGTGCTCTGCAACGAGAAGCCCGCGCACTGCAATGAAGAGTAGCCCCTGCTCGCCACAACTAGAGAAAGCCCGCGTGCAGCAACGAAGACCCAACAGCCAAAAATAAATAAATAAAATAAATATATATATATATATAAAAAAGAAAAGAGTCATTGTTAAGTTGAGGAGAGAGGAACTCAGAAAAGATTTTGTAAATGTAGTTACTCTCCAAATATTCCGAGTGGGACCTCTCAGGAGTGATTTTGTCACCAGCAGTTGGCGGGATTGTGATTATTTGGATGCCAAGTCTCAGTAGAGGGAACCCATTTGGCTAGTTAATTACCCTTGAAAGAGTAAGAAGGTCAGAGAAGGGCATAAATGACAAAGTCCATTGATCCTGCTATGTGGAGACCAAATCCAAGCTGCATTGACTTCTTCTTTCTCTTCTGGAGGTGGCAGTGGCTGCTTAGGCAGTGGGTTCCAAGAAAGTATTCTGATGCCTTGGAGAAGGCTGCTCTATGGGGGAGGGCTCTGAGCTTGGAGCCAGGAGACCCTGGTCCTCATCCTTTTCTGCTCCCTCAGTGTGTGACTCTGAGCAAGTCCAGTTCTATTTCTTCACATTACCCTTTTCCCTTAAAAATGAGAAATTCATCCCAAATGATGCTGGGGGGATGGTTTCCTGCTCCAACACTCCTTGGCTATTAATTTGGGGGAAAGCAGAAGCAGCTCATGGTCAACCATAGGTTTGGGATTTATCTCTTAGAAACCTGCCAAGAAACAAGATTGATGACATGTTGAAAATTGTTGAAACTGGATGAAGGGTACATGAAGGTTCATCATGTCTTTTGCTTTATTTTTACATATGTTTGAAAATTTCTATTTATAAAGGAAGTTTTAAGAATCTTCCAAAACCTTTTAAGGTTAATGACAAGAATAATCAGATCTAGTTCATTTGCAAGTGACCAGAATTTCTCATACATCAACTCTGGTAGAATGTGGTATAATTCAAGGAAAGCCCGCTTGATAAAAAACTATCTCTACCACCCATTTTCACACTGCCTGCTTGACTCCCAACATCTCTTGCTTCAAGAGGGAGTGCAGTATAATGGAGAAAGTACTGGATTTGGTTATTTAGACAGGACTGGATTTGAATCCTGAGCTTCAGTTTTTTATCTATAAATTGTTAATACTCGTACTGACTTGTAGTAGGTTTTTGGTGAGAATCATGAGCGGTATACCAAGTGCTAAGCAAATGGTAACTCTTGTTATGATATCTTGGTTTCCAGAAGATTATTTAAAATGCAAACACTGCAGGGAAAGGCTCGCTCTTGTAACTGAATTTAAATGAACATATTTGCAAGCTGTAAAACAGCATATTTTAGTGGGGTTCTGGGTCCTTGATTTCTAGGAGTGCGAGAGGAAAGGGAACCAGGCAAGTGGCTAGAAGCAGAGATGGTGCATAACAGATTGAGCCATGCTGCTGAGACATTTCCCAGCATATCTGTTCTTCCCCATCTATCTTTACAACAAATGTCTATTTTCGTACGGAACCTGGGTGTGTCTCTGTTCCTTTGATCCTGAAAGAGCCTAAAAGCAGCATGACATGGTGTCAAAAGAGTACAGATTTGGGTATTAAAGAGATGTGGGTTCAAATCCTAGATCTGCCAATTCTTAGCTTGTGAACTTGAGCAAAGTCACTTAAACCCTCCGAGACTTACTTCCTCATCTCTAAAACATGGAAGGAAATGTGTTTTGAGAGCATTAAATAAATTTTCTGATTCATGGCAGCTGCTTAATGTCTGATCCCTTCCTTATTACCTATATGGGAAGCTCTGATGGTTCAAGGGGTCTTCCTTTTGCATTATGTGACTGGTGCCATTAACAATAATATTTCTGTATGAACCTCTTCAGAACATATGTAATTCTTCTTTTTAAAAAAAATTATTTTATTTTATTTTTATTTAATATTTTTGGTTGCATTGGGTCTTCGTTTCTGGGTGCAGGCTTTCTCTAGTTGCGGCGAGCAGGGGCTACTCTTTGTTGTGGTGCGTGGGCTTCATTGCGGTGGTTTCTCTTTTTGTGGAGCACAAGCTCTAGGCGCATGGGCTCAGTAGTTGTGGTGCATGGGCTTAGTTGCTCCGCGGCATGTGGGATCTTCCCGGCAGGGTTCTAACCCGTGTCCCCTGCATTGGCAGGTGGATTCTTAACCTCTATGCCACCAGGGAAGTCCTGTAATTCTTCTTATCTGTGAGATCTCTTTAAATACTTGAAAGTAGTGATCACCTTTTGTCAACCCCCTATTTATCTTCTCCCATCCCTAGTCTTCACTTTTCAAGGTGAAATCCCAGTGAATTTAAACCAATTCTCCAGTGTCTAGATGGTAAAACTGGTAAATCTGTAGTAGATTGTAAAACTGGCCACATTTCGCCCTCTCTGTATCTATATTTACTTGACTTTTTTTTAGTTCTTCCCATCAAGAAGTGTGACATTTTTCCACCCCTTGAATCTGGAGTGGGCATATGATTTCTTTAGCCGATGTGCCGTGAGACTTGAAAAGTGATCATGGCACTTACTCTCTTGAGATTCCTATCACCAACATCTGAATAGTCCTGGATGATGGTCTGTGCAGATGAGAGAGAGAATCCAGCCAAGACCATAAAAACTGTCCAGGTACCCTGACCCATAGAATAATGAGCTAAATAAGTGGTTGTTGATTTAAGTCACTAAGTTTTGGAGTGGTTTGTCTTGCAGAAAGTTGGATACATCAGACTTTCAGAACATTCATTCTTTCTACCTCCTTGGATTTGCCCATCCTGCCCCCAATTGTTTTCTTGGCATTTTTAAGCCATCCATTTTCTTGGAACTTTCTAATTTACTGGGTTCTTCTCACAGCAGTACATTCTGTCTGTTCTTGACTTCTTCCCACTCAATTCAAACCATATGGTATAAAAGTACAGATCAATGTCCAAAAAGTCTTTAGAGCCTAGTTGGAAGCTTAAAAAATCCCACCCAAAACTTTTGCAAGGAAATCGTGCTTGGCCGAGGAGAAGGGAACTTGAACAGCTTGAGTTCTGCTCAGCTCTTCCTGCGAATGATAAATAATTCTATACTTAGGAGAATTTCTTTTCTAGGTTTGAATTAATAAGGTGGCCTCTGCACGACACTCAATGGGTCTGCATAGAATTTTGGAGCTGGAAGAAGCCTCAGATTTTCTTTGGTCCAAGTCTTTTTTTTTTTATAATTTATTTATTTATTTTTGGCTGTGTTGGGTCTTTGCTGCTGTGCACGGGCTTTCTCTAGTTGTGGCGAGCAGGGGCTACTCTTCGTTGCTGTGCGCGGGCTTCTCATTGCAGTGGCTTCTCTTGTTGCGGAGCATGGGCTCTAGGCATGCGGGCTTCAGTAGTTGTGGCACATGGGCTCAGCAGTTGTGGCTCGCAGGCTTAGTTGCTCTGCGGCATGTGGGATCTTCCCAGACCAGGGTTCTAACCCATGTCCCCTGCATTGGCAGGCGGATTCTTAACCACACCACCAGGGAAGCCCCCAAGTCTATCTTTTTACATATGGAGAGATTAAAATTATGGTAGTAGACTATTGGAAGTGACACTAGTGGAAGGACCCCAGATTCCCTGAATCAAAGATTAGTGCTTACAATGGCCATATTTGAGTCTCTATGGACGTAGATTCCTGCTTTTTGGAGTATTAGATGCACGTGTGTATGCAAGTGTGTATGTAAGTGTCTGGGACTAAAGGCATGGAGGGAAGAAATGTTGAGTTGGCCATTTCTTCCTTTTGGCCGTTCAGGAAGCCACTAGGTCCAACCACAAGCTGTTTGAGAACGAGGATGTGGTTAATTTTGCACCCACAAGCCTGACGTGGTGTTTGGCACAGTGTAGACACTCAAAGTGTTGAAAGAAGACATGGGTTATAGGTTCACTTCCAAGGGTCAGAATCTTGGATAGGCCTTGGCAATTCTTGTATCAATAGCTCCTTTCCATTCTTTTTGCCATAGACCCTTTATAAGGCAAGAAAGTTTGTTTACAAAGGAAAAGACTACTGAAAGAAGGAGGGAAACGAATGGAAGAGCTATTGATTATATCATGATAACTGTGATGGAATGGGGATACATCACCTGGTTATGAACATGAGAGGGACATGGTGATATTTATGCTTTAGAAAGAGCATAAGGATGGGAGGATGTGTGGCAGAGAATGTTGGTGCATATCAAAGATTCATGAGCTGCTCTACATTTCCTAGCCTTCTGTGAAATTAGGTCAATGCCACATAATGGGGTTCTGGCCAGTGGACGTGGGCAGAGATTTGTAAGACACTTCTAAGGCTTACAGTTGTAAAATCCTCCATGTCTTCCTCTTCTATGAAGAGTGTGGAGGCCACATGTTTCAGAGGGTACAGACAAAATGTGGAAGAAGTCAGCCTGACTCGTATCAGATGATGGCTCAAGTGAGAAGGTTTTTTTTACTGCATCAGGTCACTGACATTCCAGGATTCATCCCTTGTTGCAGCAGAGCCTCTCCTATCTTGACTAACTCAGGGGACTGGACTAGGGACAGAGACCAGTTAAGAAAGCTATCGTGGGGGCTTCCCTGGTGGCGCAGTGGTTGGGGATCCGCCTGCCAATGCAGGGGACACGGGTTCGTGCCCCGGTCTGGGAAGATCCCACATGCTGTGGAGCGGCTGGGCCCCTGAGCCATGGCCACTGAGCCTGCGCATCTGGAGCCTGTGCTCTGCAATGGGAGAGGCCACAACAGTGAGAGGCTCCCGTACTGCAAAAAAAAAAAAAAAAAGAAAGCTATCGTGGACTTCCATGGTTGTGCAGTGGTTAAGAATGTGCCTGCTAATGCAGTGGACACCGGTTTAAACCCTGGTCCGGGAAGATCCCACATGCTGTGCAGCAACTACTGAGCCTGCGTGCCACAACTACTGAGCCCGTGTGCTGAAACTACTGAAATCCACACACGTAGAGCCCATGCTCCACAACAAGAGAAGCCACCGCAGTGAGAAGCCCGCACACCACAAGGAAGACTAGCCCCCGCTTGCCACAACTAGAGAAAGTGCGTGCACAGCAACAAAGACCCAACACAGCCAGAAATAAATAATAAATAAAATAAAAATAAAAAAGAAGCTATCGTAATATCTTATTATTACAGATTTTAAATTTAATACAGTTGCAGTTAAAGCACGTATGTGTTTATTTATAATCCTTTAAAATTTAGTGAAAATCTGTTGATGATCAAGTATATTGTCTTCCTTGGTGAATTTTCCATGTTTAATTGAACTGTATTAAGCAATTGTCGGTAATTCTGTTTTTAAACTTTGATTACAATTTCCTCTCTAACCGCCCCCGACCGCCCCAAAAAGAAGCTATTGTAATAGAAAGGCTAGTGGTGATAAAGGCCTGAATTGTGACAGAGTCAGTGTAGATGATGAAGAAGAAACAAATTCCAAACCATCATGGAAATGGCATAGCCAGGTCCCAAATCTCCCAGGCAACTTACCTGGATTAATACAATAGCCCTTGGCTTGTACCCCCGATTCCACCTGTCCTCTCTTACAGTCTATTTTTAGTTCAACAATAAGAAATATCTGGTTAAAATGCTGGTCAGATTATGCCACTTTCCTGCCCAGAACTCATTGCTTCCCGACTCTCTCAGAGTAAAAGCTGAGAAAGGCCTATGGGCCAACAGGATCTGTCCTTTCATTGCTTTTCTGGCCCAGTCTCCTTACTGCCCTTTTTATCTCATTAACTCCACTTTAGTCCACACTGACCTCCTGCTGTTCCTTGAACCCACAGGCATACTCAGACCTCAGGACCTTTGCACATCCTGTGCCCTCTGCCTGAAATGCTGTTCCTTCAGATTTTCTCATGACTTGCTCCTTCACTTCCTTTAAGTTACTGCTCAACTGTCATATTTTCAGTGAGGACTTTCTGAGTGTTCAATTTAAAATCACACCCCGCCTCCTTCCAACACTCTTAACTTCCCTTCATTGCTTTATTTTTCTCTGTAACCCCTCACACTTCCTTAAATAGTATATGTTTTACTTATTATTTTGTTTAATGTCTATCTCCACCTGCTAGAATGTAAGCTCCAGAATGGCAGGATTTCTTGTTATTTCTCTGTGCACTGCTATATTCCTCATGCCTACAACAGTACCTGGCACATACTAAGCACTCAGTCAGTACTTACTGAATGAGTGCTAACTAAAAGAATAACTGAATCTGAGGAATATTATTGGCATTTAAGCATAGGTAGAAGAATTATTCTTTATAAACGCAAACTATGTACTGGGTAGTAAGGTTATATAGAGTAGGACTGGGAAAGCTTGGTGTGCCTTCAAGGAGATTATGCGTGACAGTTTATATCACTCAACACAACTTCTCTTGGCCATTCTGGGCCAAGAGATCAAATTTGTTGCTCCTTAAATGTCTTTTATATCTTCCTATCCTAGCGGCCCCTGAATGATCATTACTAATTGGTGATCTATCTAGATGGCTCTAAGAGTCATATGAGAGGCTGGATGGAAACTCATGCCTATAATGGTGCATAAGAGACAGCAAGTGATCAATTATCCTTCATTTCCTTCCCTCACACTTTTTCCCTCATCATTTCTTCCTCTCCCTCTACCTTTTCTTTTTCCCTCCTCTGCTTATTGGCTACCTCAGAGGTGAATGGATTGAGGGCTATACTTATTGCCAGGTTAAGAATGGAGGCTGAGTGGTAAGGAAACCAAGAAGGAGGGGAGAAGGGGAGGAGAAGATGTGGGAGGGCTTCTGGGAGTGCTGCTCATGATTAATAGTTATTTGAGTGTAATTTCACTGGGTTTAGCTGAATGTTAGGCCATATAATCATGGTTAAAAAGCTTTAATTCCCGGGGCTTCCCTGGTGGTGCAGTGGTTGAGAGTCCGCCTGCTGATGCAGGGGACGCGGGTTCGTGCCCCGGTCCGGGAGGATCCCACATGACGCAGAGCGGCTAGGCCCATGAGCCATGGCCACTGAGCCTGTGCGTCCGGAATAGGAGAGGCCACAGGGGTGAGAGGCCTGCATACTGGAAAAAAAAAAAAAAGCTTTAATTTCCAAGTTGAGAAGGATGGTTGAATACTCCCCAATCACTGCGACACTCAGCCTGCAGACTATTGAGAAACCCCACTGCAGCATTCATTGAATTATTCCATTCCTAATAAATTCTGCCACCTCCATCCCAGATTCAGTTTGGATGTTGCAGATGCAGAAAAGATGATGACTGTGGGGACGAATCTACTATCATTAACTGAAGCCTTCATATTCCACATTTCCAATAAATATCGACATAGGATGTGATGAAAGCGCATGTAGCTGGTGGCGTTCTTCCAGCCTTATCTTGACAGTGTAGTACAGAGAAGCCCCAAAAGGAATGTAACTCAAGAGGCTTTGGGTTCTAGTCCCAGCTCCATTGGTTACTGGCTGGATGACTCTGTGTGACAGAGCCTTCATTTTTTCAACTGTCATTGGACATAACATCCATTCTTCAGAAGATGCAAAGGAGAAAGTGTATCAAGGACCTGGCACATTGCCTCTGGCATATAGTGTGTTTAAGGTATGTAATTTCCCTTTTCTCTCTCATCCTAAAGACTTCAAGACCATCCAGTTGTCTGGTCCATATTACTAATGAAACTGAGTTCATATTACTCATGCACAAGGCTCATCGGCCTTTGTGGTGTTGCCTTCTACTGATGCTGCTCCTAAATAGATGCCTGAGTGTGTCCCATTGGGAACATCATGTGTCTTCTTAGGGCATCCAGCATTAGGGTTAAAATTTTGTGTGTTTTTTTCCCCAGCAGTGAGGGTAGACTCTTCTGAACCAACTGCATCTCTGTTAGATGCTGCTGTGGCCTTTGGTATCAGTCCGGATAGGCTATGTAATGCCAGTTAACAGCCAACCCCCAAGTCTCAGTGCCTTACAAGCACAAACACTTATTTCTCACTCCTGCTTTATGTTCAGCATGGCTTGGTTGTAACTACTCCATGTCAGCTTAAATCCAGATCCAGTCAAATGGGGCAGGCTGTCTGTGTAATATCGCCTGTCGCATGGAAGAGGGGAAGAAGACATGGCAAATTACATAATGGCTCTTCAAGTTTCTTCCTGGAAATGACACATGCTACTCTTCCCGCATTTCACTGGCTGGAGAGTCACATGACAATTCTTGAGTTCATCAGAATAGGGCTGTGTAATCCTCACATAAGGTAAAGCACCTCGAGGAGAGAAAAATGGAAAACTTGGTTAGAAAGTAACACAATATTGATCTGAGCAGTCCTGAATGAAAAAAAAAAGTAACACAATACCATGTTCTTATTTTTCTAAAGTTCAATCATAATTTCACCATACTTATTTGACAGCTATCAGTATTTACTTGTCATTTTTCTTTAAAAACCAGTATTACTTAAAGAGGTTACCATAAAAAGTAAAACCAGGGATAATGAAAGAATGATATTAAATTCTCCCTGGATATTTTATTTTTGAAGGCTCTGGACCTAAGGCAAATTCTCTGTCTCCATCTCTCTATGTTTTGTTTTGTTTTTCTCTCCGTCTCTCTTTCTGTTAGAAGAGAAGGAAATTGGCAAGTTTTAAGATGCTAACAACATATGGTACCTAACTTAGGCTTTATTCTCAAAGTAATAAGTGGAGTTGGGGAAAAAATGAAAAAGAGGATGGCTTTCATACTACGTAATTCGGTTATTTAATGTCTTACCTGTGTACCAACAAAAATTCTCTCTGTAGAACTAAAAAAAAATTAAAATCATGTGTATCCACTTATGGTAAGTCTCACGCATTTAGAAACACTGATCCATGAGGGTAATGGAATGGCCTAGATTCCAGGCTTATTCATGTTTATATCTCTGCACTGTACCTGGCAAGTGTGTGCTCAGTAAATGTTTGTGGAATGAAGCAATGGCCAATTCTTTTTCTGGTATAGATTCTTGCATATAAAAGATGCTCAAAAATAAATGTTTTAAATCAATAAATGTAAAGGTCTGGGATCCCCTTGCTTTGTCTCTGCTCAAGGTCCAGGCCCTCCTGGCATCACCTTTTTGCTTTTTTCTGCCTAGCCTAGAAACTTAGAGAAATCAAGTTTTGAGATGGGTTTAGATCATCATCTGCCATCAACGTATGGATCTGCTGTGTCATGGCCCCAGGAGAGTACCTTACAGTAGTCATGTCAAGGTTCATCTGAAGGTAACACCAACATGAGTTTAAGCCGTGGGTGTCTAGGTCGATCAATGGAACTTCCCTTCTTGAAGTCTCTCAGAATACCTGGGTTGGTAAGCCTGTGTTTTGAAGCATAGGGGGTCATACCACCCATCCCCTGCCCCTTATCAAGGCAACTCCTCTTGTCGTTCAGTCCAGTGAGCAGAAGGGGGCATGGGAGTTGGTGGAGGTGCCAGAAGCTGGGAGGCTGCCCCTCAGGAGGCTTCATGGGTGAGCTGCTTTCATAGATTTAACTCCATCAAGGTCTTTTGCAGGTTCTTAAACTAAAAATTAAATTAAAAGAATTTCTGAACACAGCAGAGGAAAATTTCAATGATAGACTGACATGAACCTAACATACAAACAGACACACACACACACACACACACACACACACACACACTGATACATCAAATCAGATACCAAAACACCCATTTACAAAGAGAGAGATATTTTTTCAGTGAGAAATATGAGTGTCCTCTGCCAGAAGCTTGTGGCTTCTTACATCTGGGATATGCCTGCATAGTATAAAACCACTAGTGGTTGGGAGATTGGGATTGACATATATGCACTATCAATAATATGTATAAAATAGATAACTAGTGAGAATCTACTGTATAGCACAGGGAACTCTACTCAATACTCTGTGGTGACCCTAATGGGAAGGAAATCCAAAAAAGAGGGGAAAAAAATGAAACCACCAGTGGATCCTTCCCTCAGTGGGCCTCATTAGATGCAGTGGGGCTGGGAGTCAAGAGTTTCTAGTTCGTGTCGATTTCTGGAATCCCAGTGCCTTAGAGTTCACTTTCCCAGGTTCATATTGTCCACAAGCAGAGGATTTGGGGACTTGAACCCACTTCTGTTTGGCTCCAAAACACGTGCTCTTAGACAAGTCACTGAACTGCCTCTTCAGTGACAAGAATGGTCATGTCCCTGGCAGTTGGTATCTCTGCCCCGGACACTGGTACGTATGACCAACAAAGATGGCCTTTCTTTCCTATTTTGCATACTGAAGTAGTATGCGTAAACCTTGATGACCAAACTACTGTCAGTATATTTTTCCTCACAGGCTTGGTCGATATAGTGTCTCTTTCTACTCTGTATTTTTTATTTTGTTTAACTCTTGGAGTGTGGATCAACTGAAGCTTTTTTGGTTGTAATTAAGAGAAAATCCAACTCAGATTGGAAATATATTGTTATTGAGCTGAAAAGCACAGAGGCAGGACTAGGTCAGAGAGGCCTGTTCAGTAGCTTAGTGATGTCAGTAGGTACTTGGTCTCTTTCTGCCTCTCCATTCTGCCTTTGATGGTGCCCACTTCACTCCTACGTTAGCTCTCTTCACAGCTCCAGTCGTTCCCCCACATCTGAGGACTTCCATTCTTCCTTATTTATAACCAGCCGGAAAGCAGGATTGTCAGTTCCCAGAAATCCAAGGAAAAGTCATGTAGCCAAATCAGGCTTAGGTCAAACGTCTATCCTGTTTCCAAGGGGATGCACTATTCTGATTGGCTTAGCCTAGCTTGTATCTTCCACACCTGGAACTGGAGTCGGCTTCCTCAGAGCTGTCAGAAAAGAGGGAGGGGAAGCTGGATGCTGGGAAGGCCACCCAGAAGTCTCTACTGAAGACGTTACAATTATTTCCTCATCCCTAAGTACCTGGTTGGAGTATGAAGGAGAGGACTCACTGTCCTTCTCCACCCCCTCCACCCTTTCCCTTCCCTCCCCATCCGTCTGCCATAATGAACTGCCAAATAGTGAGGTGCAGACACCAAACACGATGGGAAGAGGGGGAGGTTGACTGCATGGACTCCTTCAACAGGCTCACCTGCCCTCGGACGCCTGGTTGAGGTTGGCCAGTAGGAAGCTCAGGAGGGAGGTTGGTGAACTGGGGCACCCATTCTCCCTATCAGGTTTGCACTCTTACTGAGGACCTCAGCTCCTGTTGGGAGATTGTTCTCCATGTAGCTACGCTTGGGATTCTGGTAACTTCTCCCCCTCTTTGCTTCTTCGGATCTGGGGGACGGTAACTGGCCCTGTTTCTTCTAGCACGTAGATTCCGTGCTGTCCCTTATTGGTTTCCCTCCTGCATGTAGTTGCATTGTTGAGCCCTTGTGCATCCAGCTTGCAGGTGCCACACTCCCCTGCCAGGGCCCTGACCGCTACATAGCTTCATTATTTACCCAGGGATATTTCAGGGCAGGTGAAACACGTGCCGTCTCATGGCTGCATTCTCCCTCTGCCTCAGGGTCTTGCTCTTCTATTACTTAGTCCATCATCTTTTCATCGTCAGAGTCTTAACACTGTTACAGCCTTAACTACGTGGTAGTTTAAACCACACATCTACGAAGACACCACTTTTAGAGGGTACGCTATTCACCTTGCTGTCGTTACTGGAACCCATGCAGTTATTCATGGCTGAATTTTAGTGGTCAGGCAGGCTCTGTGGTGTGAATGGGTTGACTGAGCTGAAAGAATCAGTGATCAAGTGGGCGGAGGAAACATGTTTTGATATTTTAAGTGCTGAGACAGCTAAAGCTTGGGCTTAAAAGGAAAAGTGAGAAAGCCCAAGTCAAGGATGGAGCCTCCAGTTTCAAGCCTCCAGGAGCCTCCTGCTTTTGCAGCTAACTGTCTTAACTGCAAAATGCACATTTAAAAGAGCAAGACTTCCCAGGCGGGGGCGGTGGAGCTGGGGTGCGATGAGAGGATGATGCCAGGGAAGCTGTCACACTGGCTCAGCCTCCATCCCATGGATGAGCCCGTGGGCCCAAGACCTCATCCTGGGAGAGGTGGCACTGCTCCCTTTAACGCTAGGTCCCTTGTCACCAGAGCTCATTATCTGCTCAACGTGAGTCACCGAGTCCCGCTCGGTGGCCCCCCACACCCTTTAGCTGGAGGAGGCTCCACGAGCCTTCCTGGTGGGAGGACGTGGAACAGGGAGGGCCCCAGGCGTGAGCCTCCCGGGACCCAGGAAGAACTTGGGCTTTCTCTTTTCTCCTTTTTAGAGAAGCTTGTGGAACAAGGGAGGGGAGAGGAAGAGGCAGGAGAGTGGGAGGGAGAGAGCTGCGTGCAGGTACCTGGGCTTCTGCGTCAGGGCTGGCAGAGGAGGGGGACCTGGGAGTGTCTCCGGTTCACGGAGGCGAAAACCCAGCGCTGTCTAGACCCCGTTGACACTGTGTAGTGACAGCCGCAGCCCCACTCTCTGCCCCGTGTGCCTGGTCAGGTCCCGCTTGGCTGGTTTCCAATGTCCTCCAGCCTGTCGCCCCCTCATTCCTGTCCATTCTGCCTCGGGATCTTTCTCCAGCCCGTCCCCGTCTGTCCGTCTGCATCAGCACTGCCTGGCTCAGGGCCACGTCCTCCCTCACGTAGACCGTGGCCGCCTCCTAACTGTGTTCCTTACTGCCGTGCTCTCTGGTCCCGTGAAAGCGCCGCGTCTGACGTGCCCCTTACCCCAGTGTCAGCTGCCGTCCCCGCTCACACACCTGCCTAATGGAAGGTGGTCCTCACGTCTGTGTCCCTAGACCAGGAGTCTTGGGGGAGCCCTTGTCCCGTTCATCTCTCTATATACCTAGTACCTGGTATAACATTCAACCAGAGCTGTTGAACTGGAGCAGTTGTGCTCCCCAGGGATGCTGAGCAAGGTCTGGAAACATTTTTGGTGTCAGAACTTGGGGTGACACTGCCAGTTATTGGATAGAGGATGTGACTAAACATTCTGCAGTGCCAGGGACGGTAGCCCTGCCCACCCGCAGCAAAGGACTGGGCTCCCCAAGTGTCAGTAGTGCCAAGGTTAAGAAGCCCTGCTTAAGCCCATGGTAGGTACTTAAGTAATGCTTGCTGAATGAATACATTATAGAAAAGGCTATGAAATATCGGGTGCTTGCCATTTGCCAATGCTGAGCTGAGTGCTTGCCCTGTCTTGTCTTGAACCTTCCCTTCAACCTACCAGGAGGGTGTGGGTGTATCTTCCTTATGCCTTGGCACCCCTGCATCTAACATTACGCCTGACACCTAAAGGGGCTTAATAGATGTCTGTAGAAAGTGAAGCGCAGAGAGGTCATCTGACCTGAGTGTGGCCCAGCTGGACTCCGACACTGTCTGTGTTCTTTCCATGACACTCTGCCGAGCAAGAACTGCCTACAATTTCCAATGGCTTTCACACTTGCAGGTGGACTGGCCTTTGGAAACGTGGGCAAAGCAAGTTTTATTCGGCCCCCTTTAGAGACGGGAAAGTTGAATTATGGGATCCTCAGTGATGGCTCACGCCTTCCAGGAAGTTTGGTGGGTCCCAAATCTCAGTGTTTTCAGAAGAAATAACAGGTGGGTGGGTGAAGGGATAGGGATGGGGTCTATTTCTTTTGAAGCTGAGATGAATAGCATTTCCTCTGCCAGAGCCCCTTGACTAAACTCTAAAGTAACCACGTCAGGGTTCGTGGTTAATGTATATGGGGCTTTATCCAGTTAACTGGGGTTTTATTGCCATTTCTAGCCTCAAGAGGGAGGGGATATGGGGATATATGTATACATATAGCTGATTCACTCAGTTGTACAGCAGAAACTAACATAACATTGTAAAGCATTTATACTCCAATAAAGATTTGAAAAAAAAAAGTGATTTAGAAGGACCCCTGAATTTGAGTCAGAAGATCTGCGGACAGAGGACCTGGCTCTCTCAGTCTGGGTGGCCTTGGCTAAGTTCCTTACACTTGCCTAATCTCACTTTCCTCGTTGGTTAAGTGCAGAGGAGGTAGTTTGGAGGCACAAAGGAGATAAGGTGTGGGAAAACTTGCATCCCGTCTCGAGTTCTATTCCAACACACAGGATCTGTACCAGGGGCTGATCTTTGCGCTTAAAAGTGACCCTTGGTAGTGCTAAGTGAAACAAGTGACAGGAGGGCAAATACCGTGTGATTCCACTTATGTGAAGTATCTAGAAGAGTCAGATTCATAGAGACAGAAGGCAGAACCCTAGTTACCTGGGGCTGGGGGACGTGGGGATGGGGAGTTAGTGTTTAATGGGTACAAAGTGTCTATTTGGGGTGATGAAGGTGTTCTGGAAATAGTAATGGTTGCACAATGTTGTGAATATACTTAATGCCACTGAATCATACACTTAAACTGATTAAAATGGTCCATTTTATGTTATTACAGTACCACAATAAAGAACAAATTAAGAATTGATTCTTGGTTTTTCAAAAGGCTTTGTGTTTGGTCTCATCAGAGTTCTAAATCCAACTTTTCATTTTCTGAATGAAGCTGTCCAGGTGAAGGGAAACCAAATGACCAGCTCAAGGACCCATGCTAGGTTGGACCACGAGGAACACAGGACCCAGACCACATGACTTCCAGCTTGTTGCATTCCTCTTTGTCCAATCAAAGCCTCCTTAGCTGTGGGCAGGCTGCTGGTCGTCAGAGAAGCTGCCTGCAAAGATGCTGGGACACCCTTTTTATGAACTAGGAATCCAGGACAAAGGCAAAGAATAGTCACAAAGACCAGAAACCAAGCAGATACAAGTGTTTGGGGCATCAAGGCACTTGCTGCATGAAACAAGGGGCGTCTGTTTAGCTTTGTGTGGCGGAATCTACACTGGTGTGTTTGGATCAGATGAGTGACGGCCGCGCGAGCGGGTGCTGTAATCCCAGAACCCACACGTCTGTCCACCCCCGTGTTCTTTGGGCTTGGTGCCCAAGTGTTTGTTGAGCAAATGCATAAATAAGCAAACACACTGAATGGAAGGAGTGGGGAGTCACATCCAGTGTTGAGTCTCAGATTCGCCCCTTACTACCTGAGACCTGGATTAGAGTCACTTACCCTTTCTGAGGCTCAGTTTCCTCACCTGTAAAATGGGATAATAATAGTGCTTAATTCACAGGCTGCTCTGGAGGAGTAAGTATCGAACGTGATAAACTTATGGAGTAATCTATTTTTAATAGGCAATAATGATGTATTAAGCATGGATTTATACTCAAGAGTCTTCTCTGTCAAACGTAGTGCCAAAAACGGACGTCTTCAAGGGGATGCCAGTATAATGGGGGTGATAAAATAGGTGGAGGACGATCCAAGACCGCATTTGAACGCTGCTGTCCAAGGTGGTGCAGAGAGCACCTCTGCCTTTGTGACTTCGGGGAAGTCTCTCTTAATTCCGTCTTCAGTTGTCCAGCAGGCGTGATGTTTGTCTCCTTGCTCAGCCAGCCCTTCAGAATTGTTGCAATTTCCACAGGAGATAAAAATCTCCAAAAGGCTTTTGTGAGCAGCAAAGCATTGTGTGTGTGACATGTAGTCATGTCAGGTGCTGAGGGAGGGAGGAGTCAGGCCACCAACCGCTGCCTTTGTGCCTCTGGGGCTCCACATTCGCCATGCGAGATGGGGGCCCACTCCTCCAGGGGCCGGGGACCCAGGTGAGCTTGTTCCTCGTAAGATGCTGTCCCCGGAATAGCAACGTTTCTGAACTTCTCAGCAGAAAGGCCTTGCAGGCTTGCAAGACAAGCCTATAATTATAATTTTTGATTTGGAAAGTAGCGTGCCTCAAGCTTGAAGTGGCGGGCAGTGTGGGTAGTCACGCCTTAGTTTCTTTTCCAGAAAGTCCTCAGCTAGGTACAAACACACCTTTGATGAATGTACAGTAGAGTTTTTTCTTCGCTTGATTTTGAAGACCTCCTTAATGCCTTCAGAATATTAATGACTTCTATTTTCAACCCTGGAGCAGGAACCTGAAGCTGAAACTTTTTAGGATCTTTCTCACTCCACGTGAGAAAAGCCGTCCTCAGCTCTGGTCCTATTAACACAGGCAAGGTGATAACAGCAGGGAGGGGAGAGGACTAACGGGGTGAGGGCCCACCATGCCTGCGGCACTCTACAAACAAACACCCTGGAAGGTTGCCACTAATAACACTGGTTAAAGTCAGGCAGCCATAACTCAGGGAAGTGAAGTACATTGATCAAGGTCACGAGGATGGTGACAGACTAGCCTGAGAGGTGGGGCGTGTCAGACACAGGCTCATGCACCCCTGCCGCTGCACCATAGCCTCCTAGGCCTCCTCGGCTGGGCCAGGTGTGTGGGGTGGGAGGGAAGAGGACGCATTATAAAGGGAGATGCTCTAAGTGAATGAATGGCTGGCGACAGAGACAGAGGAGAAAAGCACCCCAGACAGCCTGGGCTCGGCTGCTTAAAATAGGCAAAGAAATTCTTCAGCTGATGCACAATCACCACAGGGGTTAATGCAGCTCCGCTCCTTGGGGTTAACTTATACTCCATGAGCCCCTATTAGATGAGATTTCTAAAATGCATAAGAGCACGGGGCTCGTTAGGGACCTTCACAAAAGCCTGGTGTGGGAGAAGACAGGGAGGCTGGTGCCGTGAAGCCAGCCCAGAATAACCTGGGTGGGGCTGCCTACGGGGGCAGGTGCAGGAGTCGCTGCCGACGTGCAGGGCTCTGGTTGCCAGTGGCCCCATTGAGCATCAAAGGAAAGCACGGGTGCAGAGCAGGGAGCTGGGTTCTCCTCAATTCCCAGAAGAGTGGAGCCAGGAGGGACCCTGGAGGTCATCTGGGCCGATCCTCCTCTCCCACCCACTGCTGGATAGAAGGGGACACTGAGGCCCAGAGAGAAGTAAGCTTCCAGTCGAGTGAGCTTCTGGATACAACCAAGCGCCCTGCAGTTCCATCCAGCCTTCCCTGACAATGTCTACTGCTCCTGTCTTCATCCCTCAATCAGCCCTAAGTCCAAGTTCCTGCTCTGGGATAGAAGGTGTCACTCATTGGTTTATTCATTCTCCCATTCGTTCTCTTGTTGAACAAACCTACTGCCCACCTCCTGAGCAGGTGCTGTGTTCTGCTCTGGGAAAGGCAGTCAGGCATCACCCTGCCTGCTCCCTCAGAGAACTCGGTCTGGTGTGCAAGGTGCAGTTATAACAATGGTTTCTTTTTCTTCTCTTCTTTTTTTTTTAAATAGTTATTTATTTATTTGGCTGCGCTGGGTCTTAGTTGCGGCATGCAACATTTTTAGTTGTGGCATGTGAACCCTTAGTTGCGGCATGTGGGGTCCAGTCCTCTGACCAGGGATCAAACCCGGGCCCCTGGCATTGGGAACGTGGAGCCTTAGCCACTGGACCACCAGGGAAGTCCCATAACAGTGACTTCTAAGTTTTCTTCTAGCTCTGGCTACTCCATGAATCGGTGCTGAATAATTAGGGAATCTCCTGATTAGTTTGGCTTCTCCAGTCTCTGTCTGTCAGTTCAGGAAACATGCACTGTCAGATTAACCTTCTGGAAAACAGCTCGGCATCCTCAGTGACTCCCTGTTGCCTCGACAGACTCCAAGCTTTGAATCCCCTTTAGATCGCGTACCCCTCACATCTGGTCAATACAGAGTCCCTGGCTGGTTCTGGAGCACACGTCATCTGCTATCCTTCCTTCGATAGTAGGACACCTGGGTTCTTGTTGGTCCACCTGGCAGGCCTTCCTTCCCCACGTCCACCTACGGGAATCACACTCTTTAAGGCTCACATGTCATGGCACCTCTTCCAAGAAGACCTTTCTGAACATTTTCAAGACAGACCATCCCTTACATCTCTGAACTCTCCTTAAAACTCTTAACTCTTGGTTGTATATTTTCTAGAATCTTTAGCTCACACTTAAGCCCTGTGTACCTCAGTTTCCTCATCTGTAAAATGGGAAAATGGTAGTACCCATCTTACTTGTTGTGAAGACTGAATACATAGGTATGTGAACTGGAGCAAATTGACTAGGTCAATCAATGTTATTTGTTGTAATGATTGTGTCCATTATTGTTACGGCACTTTTGGACATAGAGTCATACCCATTTATTCTTACACTTTACAGCACCTGTAGGGCGTTTCTTCCATGTAAGTGAGACCTGGCACCTGATTGTTCAATGAACAGTATTATTTAAGATATTCAACCCTTTGTTCATTGAACAGAGGTGTCCTGGTTGCCTGCGAGGCCCTGGGTGTTGAGAACACAGGGGAAGGAGGCACGGGCCTGCCCTCCAGCAGCTCATGGTCTGGAGGGGGACAAACACACGGCACAAAGCAGGCTGCCCTGGGGCAAGGGTCACAGAAGGGATAGGTGCTCAGGGTCCTGCAGGTCTACGTTGGGGGATTCATTGTGCTCAGAAACAGTAAAAGTAAGGGCTCACCCCGTGGGAACTTAAATGGCACTTTTCTTGTTACCTAAACTTTGGCTGAGCCTCCAAAGTTGAGAACAAATGGTATTAAGTGGCCACAGATTCTGAGCAGTGAAGAGAGAGAATCTGTGAAGCACTGCCGAGGTGCGGCCCCTAAATCAGTCTAAAGGTCCCAGCCCCTCACCCCCAGGGAGGGTGGGAAAGAATTGCAGGGAGGTTGATGGAAGGGACGGAGGTGGGATTCTCTGCAGTGCTGGGGCATCCTGTGCCCTTCCGATGGGGGCGGCAGGGCAGGTGAGGGGGCCGCGGGCTTCCCTAGTACCGTTTAAAGAGCTCGGCCTTGGGCATTTCAGGGTGTCGGAGTGGCCCAGGGGGGTGGAATGAGAGCCATGTGGATCACGCAGGGCAGGAAGCCAGCCACGAGTGTCTGGCCGTGGGCCCAGGTGTGTCCTGGGATGGTCAGCTGGATGCGGGGGCTAAGGGGACATCATAAGCCACAAGCCAGAGGTGACATCAGTCAAGTTAGGGGACTGCAGCCAGAGGTCCCCCGTGGACATATTTCTCCCGAAAGAGCTCCACGAGGAAAAGGGTGAGTATTTAGACACCTGCCATATCCTCAGGGCCCCCAACGCTGGATGACAGCTCTAGTGAATGGGACAGTTTCTGCTCCTTCTCTCCTCACAGGGGTCCCTCTCTTCCCACCCAGCCCTGGAGGATTCAGAGGCAGCCCAGAGGGAGGAGGAAAGAGGAATGATACTGACGAGCACCACCCATCCCCCGAATGGGGGTCTCAGCCTAGGGCAGGCAGACGTGGGGGAAGAGATGTTTAAACAGGGTAAGGCTCTGAGGTTTTGGTATTAGTGGACAGGACAGTTTAATAACTGCACTTAAGAGTTGTCTGGAAAGTCAGAGTGCTTCCCCAGGTAGGCCTTTGCACACGCTGTTCGCTTGGCCTGGAGCAGCATTGTCCCCTCCTCCCCAAGCCCTCCCTTTCCCCGTGGCCAATTCTATCGGGCTGGCCAAGAAGTTCGTTCGGGTTTTTGCCCAACATTGTACAGAAAAACCCGAACGAACTTTTGGGCCAACCAGTACAAGGTTGAGCTTGGCTGGCGCCCTCTCTGGAAACCCCTCTGACCACAATTTCCTGCCTTTTGCTCCTGTCACACGTAGAGTTAGTGACCTAGGGGATCCACTGTCTTAACACTTACTGCACTCCTTTGTCATTGCCTATTTGCTGATCTGCCTCTCCTACTAGACCACAGACCCTGGGGACTGTCTTTCATGTCTGTAGCACGATGCGACATCGCCTCCACCCTGTGTCCCACGTTTAGCTCATGGTGACAGTGATGGAAACTCCTTGCTTGTGCTTATTCTAATGTGGGAGGTTAAGTAACCTAAGGACGCACAGCTAGGAAGGGGCCAGGCTGAGATGGGGGAGTCTCTGGCTGATCTTTATCTGCAGAGTGTGGATGACAGTCCTTGCCCCTGGAGATTAAAACACATGTGGAAACAGAAGCGACAGTGACTTGGAATGGCAGAGCGAGATGGACTCAGGGATTTGAATGTGCTTTGGAGGAAGAGACCTGGACCCCTTGGCCTCTGAGGTCTGCAGGGCCCCTGCCCAGAGGAGGGGAGGCAGCGGCTCCTTCCCAGATGCCTTTCCTCTTCAGGGCAGTGAGCCTGGGAGTGGGGAGGGTTCCAGGGAGCAATTTCCAGGAATTTCCTAGCACTTCACTGCAGGGCTTTTAGGCAAAGCAGCGGCCGTCAACACTGCTGACTGCTGGGTGCTGGAGAGCCCAAGTGTCAGAGGCTGTGAGAGCGGAGATGGAAGGAGAAATGCCGGGGAAGGGTGCCGCCGAGAGCCAGTCATCTTGGCAGCACTGAAGCACGCGCAGGCTGCATTTCCAGGGGGCTGGGAAATGAGGCTTCGGAGAGCACGGGCGGGGTGGGGTGAGGGGAGAAGCAGCCCAGCTTGTGGGGATGGCAGCCTCAACGCACATGTTGTGAGCTGAGCACAGGGTGTATGAGGGCAGAGATGTGAGTGCAACCCCTGATGAGCCCTCGGATGACGGGGGAGACAGAGATGAACAGAAGAGAACAATACAGAGTAATAAGGAGGGGGACACAGGGCCTGCGGAAACCCAGAGGAAGTGCAGTTAAAACAGAGGCGCGCAAACTGTTCTCAGTCCAGGCTGCATAGTACAGTCACCTGGGGAGACTTTAAAAAATACGTTGTCCAGGTCCCATCCTAGATCAATTAATTCAGTATCCCTGGTGGTGGGACCCAAGGGTCAGTATTGGTTTTTTGTTTTTTTAAAGCTCCCCAGGGGATTTTGGTTTGCAGCCAAGGTTGAGAACAGTACTGGACCGAGAGGTCTGGGGATGATTCTCAGAGAAGGTAGAGCTTGAGTGGGTCTTGGGCAGGAGTTGGATGAAGAAGGTGGAGGAAGGGCTCTCTGGGGGGGAAGGGTAAGGCGGGCGGAGGCCAGAGGAGACAAAGCAGGATCCACCAAAGGAGATGAGGGAAGATTCCACAGTGAGGGCTGAATGGGAGGCTGTGATTGCATCTAGGAAAGCTGCCCGTGCTCAGCCCAAGGGCTAAGAGCTTCTTGGAATCTATGGGGCAGCGCTGAAAACATTTTAGGCTAAGGATGATGTTATCAGGACATCAATGAAGGAAAGAAACTGGTGGGTAAAAGCTCCCTCCCCTGTCCTTCAGAGGGATGGTTCTGGAAGGAGTTCTGAGCCCATCCAATCAAGCTCCCAAGTGCCACAGCAACAACTCTGAAATGCGCCCCAGTACTGGCTTTTCCCCCGTCTTTACCTCATTCTCCCTGATGCCGGCCTCACTCTCCTTTCCAGACTCATCTCCTAAACAAACTGCCTGCACCTGAGACTTGGTTTCAGGCTGTTTGGGGGGAGCCACACTAAGACAAGCCCCAGGCAACACCCAGACCTCAAAGAGCTCACTGTCTGCTGCTGGGTCAGATGAGTGTAGAGATCAGCTCAGTACATGAGACACATCTAGTGATGGGCGAAGCACAGGGTGCTTTGGGAAAATAAAGGGCGGGCGTCAGGACCTATTCTGGGGCGATATGGAAGGCTTGCCAGAGGAAGTGGTATTCAAGGTGAGAACTGAAAATCAGGAGGATATTGGCCTGGTAAAGACCGCGTGTGTGGGTGTAGGGCCAGACAGAGGGTGTGAGGATGAAAGCCAGTATAGGCAGAGAGCAGGGGCTACTCTAAAGCTGTCTGGAGATGGTGTGACACTGCCTAGGAATTGCACAGAGTTACTCAGGCCTGGAGTGTAGAGTGAGAGGGTCCAAGTGGCCCGAGATGGGACTGCCACTGCAGAGGCTGAGAGGCCATGGTTTAGGTCATTAGGCCACTGTATCCTGAATGTTACATGAAGCCACCGAGGGTTATTTATCATGGATAGGAGCTGAAGTATGTGAGTTTCAGGTGCCTAGCACAGGGCTTGGCCCAGAAATTGCCTTCTAATATAACAATTATTTATCATTATTCATCTTGAGGGTCATTCCTCCTGTTCTCTTTACCTACCATCCCTCTTCCTCCTTTACAATTTTGCCTTCACCCTCAATTTATTCTTTCTGCTGTCTGGAAATATCCAACTGCCTCCAATTTAACAAAGAAAAAAAAAATCAACTCACCCAACGAGGGAGAGTCTGTAGATTCTGTTGCCTGGTTCCTGGCTCCTTCAAAGGCAGGTAGGGATTGGAGGAGAGAAAGAAGGTCTCTTTCCCGACAGGTGGGTGACATTTTATGGGGAATAATAGGAGGATTTCTGTCAAGCAGTCATGATGGGTCCTAACAGTGTTTGGGTGTTTATATATGGGTGAGTATAAGTTACAGTGGAGCCCCTAGGCATACAGCATTTCTAGCTGGGCATGGTCGGGGAGGGGTTTCTGGGGTGGGACACTTTGACTTTTTAAATACTCCTCTGGCATCTCTGGGTCCCCAGCCCTGGCACAGCGTCTGCCCTGGAGTGAGGACACCACTTCCTTCCATGTTAACTGGCAAGAAAGGGAAGGGGCACATACATTTATTGATGACCTACCCTGGTCCAAGGACTTTCGTTACCATGAGAATAAAGATGATGTGAATATCATCATCCCCAGTGAGCAGATGAGAACGTTGAGGACCAGAGTGGAAGGTTGAATACGCTGGTCAAGGTTACACGATTTGCCGGTCATCAGGACAGGATTTGCACCCACCTGGCCTGAGACCACAACCTATGATCCCCCTCTCAATATCCCCGCCTCCTTCTCCACAAGGGTCAAATTAGGTCATGCCCTGCCACTTCTCCATCCTGTCTTAAGATTAAAATCAGACCCCTATGCTTATTTTACATTTTCTCCCCTCTCCCCTGCTCCCAGCCTCCACCCCAATCAGCAGACAAAGGGACAAGGAAGCTCTGCGAAGCTGACTCTATAGCTGTCTCCATCCATGGATCCCAAGTAGCCCCAGATGCCAGAACTGAAACCACGCCATGACTTAATGAGCTTTACACCCTTCACATTTGCTGTGTTTATAAATATCGACAAAGTTTGCATTTATTTTCAGAGAAGGGGAGGAAAAGGAATCCCTTGTGGTTTTTATGACAACATTTAAAATAATCAAGTACCCAAATGACCATTAAAATCACATGGTAGTTAAGAGCATGAGGTCTGGAGCCAGATTGCTTGGGCTAGACTGCTTTCACCTCCTCTTGCTATCTGTGTGACCTTGGACAAGTTTCTGAACTGCTCTGTGCCTCAGTTTGCTTACCTGTTAAATGGGGATAATAATGGCTTCTGCCTCCTAAGAATTAAATAACAGTATAAAGCACTAAGAACAGAGCCTGGAAGAGTTAAGCACTAAATATATATTAACTTATTTTTTCCTCCTCCTCTTCCTCTTCCTCCATCATCATCATCATCATCATCATCATCATCTTATAGCCCATCTCCCTACTCCCTAGAAAGAGGCATCTTGTTGGAAAGATGCCCTTGCTTCAAGCTCCCCGCACTGCCTGGGCTTACATTTCCAGGCTCTATTCACACTGAACTACAGTTGTCTGCCTAATGATTGCCTCCTCTTCTGAAAAGTGTATTCCTTGAGGGCAGAGCTATTGTTTAAATTGGAGCTTCTTTTCCTGGGTCCATGGAATTCAGGGCTGCCATTAAGTTGAATAGGCGAAATACATCTTTATTTCACTAACTTCCATGTCAGTGGTTCTCAAATGTGCAGAATGACCTGGAGGGCTTCCTTAAACACAGATTTATGGCCCTCCACTAGGGCAAACAGCCATCCTGGTTTGTCTGGGAGTAAGGGGTTCCTAGGATGTGGGATTCTCAGTGCTAAAATTAAGGGGCCTCCTCAGCAAATTGGGATGAGCCAGTCACTGTAGCCCCAATCCCAGAGTCTCTGATTCAGTAGAGCTGAGGAGATAATTTGCATATCAGATGGTTCCTACCTGATGCCTGTGTTGCCTGGACCACACTCTGAGAACCAGTGGTCTGCCTGAAAAGTCGTTCATTGCTACTATGTAGCAACATAGTAGCAATGTAATACCAAACTACAGTATTATTTGCAATACCTGGGACTTCACTACCAACAGAAATGATATATATTTTCCTATTACCTTACGGATATCTCAAAATATCATTTACACTCACTACCTTGAAATCAGAGTTGTTATGAGACAGCTGATCAGTCTCATTTTTTAACGTGTTAATTATGATGTGCATAAATTATTATACTACCACTTTCATTTTTAATATTTGATAACTACATTTTGATGTAATTGGTTTCCTTTGTAATCTTAAATTTTATTCTTTAGAAAATATTGTTCTGGGGCTTCCCTGTTGGCGCAGCGGTTGAGAGTCCGTCTGCTGATGCATGGGACACGGGTTCGTGTCCCAGTCCGGGAGGATCCCAAATGCCGCGGAGCGGCTGGGCCCCTGAGCCATGGCCGCTGAGCCTGTGCGTCCGGAGCCTGTGCTCCGCAACGGGAGAGGCCACAGCAGTGAGAGGCCTGCGTACCGCAAAAAAAAAAAAAAAAAAAGACTGTGTGTGTGGGGGGTGGGGGGTTAGGTGGGGAAAGGAGAGAGAGAGAGAGGAGGATGGGAGGGAGAAACAGACAGAAAGAGAAAATGACAGCCCTCCTTTTGCTAGTCTGAACAAAATAGTGTTGAATATTGTAAATTCTACACGGTTTTTGTTCTTTGCTGGGAAATAATTCCAAGTCCTTCCTCAAGGGCAGCATACTGGACAAGGGTCCTTGATGCTGGTAAGTGGTCAGCTGTGTTCCACAGTTTTTTTTTTTTTTTTTTTGCGGTACGCGGGCCTCTCACTGTTGTGGCCCCTCCCATCGCGGAGCACAGGCTCCGGACGCGCAGGCTCAGCGGCCATGGCTCACGGGCCCAGCCGCTCCGTGGCATGTGGGATCTTCCCGGACCAGGGTATGAACCCGTGTCTCCTGCATCGGCAGGCGGACTCTCAACCACTGCGCCACCAGGGAAGCCCTGTTCCACAGTTTTGAACTCACTGTTCCGGGGGGAGCTGACTGCTGGCTTGGTATAGTCCTGGAACTGAGTGATTTATTCTTTTTTTTTTTTTTTTTTTTTGCGGTACGCGGGCCTCTCACTGTTGTGGCCTCTCCCGTTGCGGAGCACAGGCTCCGGATGCGCAGGCTCAGCGGCCATGGCTCGGGCCCAGCCGCTCCGCGGCATGTGGGATCCTCCCGGACCGGGGCACGAACCCTTGTCCCCTGCATCGGCAGGCGGACTCTCAACCACTGCGCCACCAGGGAAGCCCTGAGCCATTTATTCTTATGGCCACTGAGGGTCTTGGTGGAGAATCACTCATTAGGAATCCCAGCTGCTCTAGTCTCCCCTCCTGGGAGGCCTGGACTGAGAGTGGGTGGGATAGGATGGTGGTGAGAGCCTCAGCCCAGGAGTCTGGAGATCCTGGAGCCCAGAGCTGGTGTCTGTTCACTTTCTGTCAGTGTGAGCCTGAGTGAGCATCTCAGCCTGCTGGGCTCTGACCCCTTGTAAGTACAAATCATCGTAACCTTGTGACCAATGCTATGAAGTGGTTGTGCAGGTGAAATGCACAAAATCTGTGATGATATTTTGAAAAACTAAAGCACTTGGAAAATACTGATAAAATAGTGGCGGTAATAATAGCAATAATACCAGCAGCGATACTGTTACTAGTTACGCCAGGCTGACTCTGGCCAACTTTGTTCAGACTCACACTCTCAGTCAGGGTCTGGGATTCGCTGCTTCCCGAGCCCTTTGAATTTCACCTTTTGGCATCAGATCTTCCTATTACATGTTCATAGACACCCTTGCTTTTCATTAAACACATTTTTCTTGAAGTCCTGTAAGTGGTTCTGGGTTCACAATTGTGAACAAGGTACACGGAGAGGTTGGGTAAGGGAGCTTTGCAAGATTTTGAAGTTGAGGATTCATTTCCTCATTTTATAGATGAGAAAAATGAGGATCTGAAAACTGAGTAACTTGCCCGGCCGGAAGGGCAGAGCCTGGCTGGAGCAGCTCCGGCTTCAGGTCCAGTGCCGTTTATCATTCACCCACTGCCCCACTGCTTCTCCAAAATCCTCCCAAAGATCTCCTTCTTTTCTCCCAATGCCCAGGTGTTGAACTAAAAGGGAGTTGGGAGAAAAAGGAAATGAGGGAGATGACATTTTTAGAGGCAAGATGGTTTTCAAAAAAAAAAAGAAGAGCTTTTATCCCCCCCTCCATTTGCAGGTGAAGTAAAGCGAGAAAAAGGATACATGGGGAAATGATGGGGGTGGGGTGTGGGACCGCTCACTTTTGTCTCCAGTTAAGAATATCTTCCTGACTTTTTCCTTTCTTCAGATGTCTGTGCACTAGCAGAAAATGATCTTTTTTTTTTTTAACCATATAAAGGAAAAAAAAAAAACCTTTTAGCTTCAAACCAGAGCTATGAAATGCTTGTGTTCACATGCAGGCAGGAAATGGGATTGTTTCTAGAAATAAACTTCAGGACCCTCAGTATTAGGAAATGGGAACTTAGGTTGATCTTTCTTGTTTATGAAAGTTCTTGAACTGTTGTAGAAAACTAGTGAATTCATTAATTCATAACACCGATTTTTATTAATTGCCTGGGTCTGAGATGCTCTGAACTTAAATTTTCCCCTTATATCCCGGCATAGGTCTGGATCCATTGCACAGGGTTTAGTGCATTGTAAATGGTCAGTACATGTTTCTTAGGAAATTAGATAAAGGAGGGTGGAGGTGGGTAGGTGGTCTCCACCCCAGCCCGCTTTGGAGAGTCCCTGTTCATTGGCACCTTCCTTGTACCCCTTTCCTAAGTTCTCTCTCCTCCTCCCCACCTCCTGGTCTCTCTCTTCCGGCCCTGCTAAATACCCCTACGGGAAAAGTATACTTCAAGAAGGATTCAAAGCCATTTCATACTAAAGAATAAGCAGCTGGATGTAGCTCATGTTTGTCCCTTCTACAATGGTTTGCAGAGTTATTGCGAGAAATATGCTGTGGGCACTCTAGGAGGCAGCCACTCAGTATGAAGGCATAGACTTGGAATAAAACACTTGGGTTCCAGACTGCTCCAGATGTGAGCTGTGAGCTTCACCATCCCCTCTCCTCCCGCTTCTACCTCTATCCTCACTGGGACAGACACGGCTGCAAGGCACACTGGGATCTCTGCCCAGCCAGCTATCATGGAGTGAGAAGAAGCAAGCCAGGCAACAGGAGAAATAGGAAAACAGGGCAGAAAACACTTCACTGGGGCCAGGGAGGGGTGAGCAGTTACAGAAATGTCCAAACAGATGTTCAGAAGGAGGGAGAGGCATTAACTAAACAGGTGAGCAAACAAATCAATGTGTAATTACAAATCATGATATGGTCTACCAGCAAGAATGTGGAGCCTCACAGAGGAGGCTAAGTCTGAGCTACAGTAGGAAGGATAAGAAGGAGGTATCGGGCTTCCCCGGTGGCGCAGTGGTTGAGAGTCCGCCTGCCGATGCAGGGGACACGGGTTCGTGCCCCGGTCTGGGAAGATCCCATATGCTGTGGAGTGGCTGGGCCTGTGAGCCATGGCCACTGAGCCTGCGGGTCTGGAGCCTGTGCTCTGCAACGGGAGAGGCCACAGCAGTGAGAGGCCCGTGTACCGCAAAAAAAAACAAGGAGGTATCCACGCAGAGACTAGGGGAAGAGTGGGGGGACCAGAGGGGAGGAGTCAGGCCCCAGGGAGGAGAGACACTGTGGTCATTTTTTCCACCCTGTTGAGAAAGTGGCTTATGGACGCACAGAGAGCAGTGGGTGCCTCCCAGACCCCTCCATCTCTTCTAAGTGACCGCCCCAAGCCTGGGCATTTTCTACGACACCTAATAGGAGGCAGGAGGGGAGGAGGGAGGGAGGGAGGGAGGAAGAAAGCCAGCCTTTCCTGGGTACTTAATTTGTATTTGCTGCTTGGAAGTCCATCGTTTCTTTTACGTATATTCCCACCATCCTGGACCTGGGTGGGAATTTCCCAGTTTGTTCAAAGAGCAAACTCAGCCCCGATGCCAGGGAGGCAGGGCTGACAGGCGTCGGAGTCAAGATTGGTCTGTGGTCTTGCGTTCTCCTCACCCGTCCTCAGGCTTCCTCTAGAAGGCGTCCTGGGGACAGAACGCAGGTTCAAAGGTGTGCACCTCCTGCCTAATCAAACCTGAGGCTCATCAGCAGCTTCTCATAATGGGCTTTGTCACACATCCTACCTGTGTCTTCACAAAGGTCCTGGGTTTCTTAATCACAGCCTCCTCTCCTGTTACTATCTTCTCTCAGCCCTGAGAGCACTTTCCTCTTTAGTCCTCAGGAGTCAGGAAGGATGGAGGAAGATGAAGATACGTAGTGGAATGTCACAGAGATGATAGTAACCGTCCCTTCTGAGAGCCCCTTTGAGTATTCCTTCTGGCTGAATCTTCTTTTTTTTTTAATTTATTTATTTATTTTTGGCTGTGTTGGGTCTTTGTTGCTGCGCGCGGGTTTTCTCTAGTTGCGGCGAGCAGGGGCTACTCTTCGCTGTGGTGCGCGGGCTTCTCATTGCAGTGGCTTCCCTTGTTGCAGAGGGCGGGCTCTAGGTGCGCGGGCTTCAGTAGTTGCGGCATGTGGGCTCAGTAGTTGTGACTCGCGGGCTCTAGAGCACAGGCTCAGTCGTTGTGGCGCATGGGCTTAGTTGCTCCACGGCATGTGGGATCTTCCCACACCAGGGCTTGAACATGTGTCCCCTGCACTGGCAGGTGGATACTTAACCACTGTGCCACCAGGGAAGTCCCCTTGCTGAATCTTGTAAGAAGAATCTGGATGAGAAGTTATTAACCCCACACATGAGCTTTATTTCCTCTGCAAGCCAGTAGTAGAAATTAAGTCCAAGTCATTTAAACCCCAGAAAAAGTAAGGGGGTTACTATTAAGGTAAAGGAGTGCTTCAGGCAGCCCAAAAGCAAGAATTATTAGGAAACTTCCTGAAGATTCTCACACCACAGCCTGCAAACTGGGGTGGACTTTCTTGCTGTTGCCCCATCTCTGCTCCTCTTCGAGCCTCTCAGTGTGCACCTGTGCCTGCCTCTCTCTCTCAATAAAACAACAGGGTAGCAACAGGGGTGTCCTCTAATTTTACATGTCACAGATGCAGTCACTCAACAGACCTTTCTCTCTGTACCAATTCTAAATACCCAGCAAAAGGGACAGTCGGCTGCAGCTGGAGGGAAAAGGTATTGCAGCAAGAAACATGACTGCCGTAAACCCCTTGTGGGTTGGGGGCGGCAGGCAAGGAGAACCATGCAGTGATTCCCAGAGAGCAGGCCAGGCAGAAACGGCAAGGTGTGCATTATACTCCATCGTACAGGTGAGGAAACCGGGCCCCAGACAGGTCAAGTTTATCACATCGTACAGGGATTCAGCCAGCAGAATGGGTATTTGACATGTGACTATCTGATTCCCAGTATGTTTTCTTTGTGCTGTCCCAATGTTTCACACAGTTTGGAACACACGCCAAAGATGGTATTTGAAACGATTTGGGGCATTACATAAATGGACATTTTACATTTAATGTGTTAGAAAAATAATAACCAGCACATAAAACCCATAATATAGAATTTCATTTATAAAAAGATTGTAAATGGAAAAACATGTGAGCCAATTAAAATATATATTAAGTAAATCATAGGGTAGGTGGTGTAGTACATATAGATATGATAACAATTGTGAAGATTGTTTGCAAAGGACTAAAGTTTGACAAATATTATTCTGCTACCAAGTCATTTTCCCCCCGAAGTCCAAGGATCTCTTCACATTCTTTATTTCTCCTGTCTCATCTTCTCTCCTCAATAAAAACTAAGTGTAGGGACTCAGTTATCATTTCTATTTCCATTTCCAAAGCAAAACAATAGACATCCACTGAGAATGTGTTCTCTGTTCATCTGTCACATACAGCACATCCCAGCAGGACATCCCTTTATGCAGACTCCATTCTTCATGGGAAGAGTTTGGTTTGTGTCACCAGCTGGGGCGCAGATACATCCCCTTATTTTTGCAAATAAATGAAGCATGAGATTCCCCATACTTCTCAGAAAGTCCATGGCTCCCTATAAAGTCCCCAGAGTCAACCCTGACTGTCATCTTCTCCTCTCTGGGCTCTGTTCAGGACACTGGTCCAGTCCTTTCTGCTCTCATCCTCAGAGTGAGTGCCTTTTCTGGGGTCCTTACTCATCAGAAGATGTTGGCTGAGACTATCCCATTTCAACCCAACAGGTTTCTTTAGCTTTTCATTTCTAAATGGGATGAGAGTTGAGGTGTTTTCCTCCAAGAAGCCTTCTGGCTCCTTCTGTAAAATGGCCACATCCACCCCAAATTCCAAAATGTTTAAAGGGGGTGCTAGTTCAACTCAATTAAAAAGCCATTCACTGAAACCCAACTTCATAGTTGATAAATTTGCTGTAGGACTATTTTAGTAAATTATCAAGTCTCCTGATTAAACAATTACTGATTGTAACGAGTTGTCACTTTGTAACAGTTTGCAGTGTGTGTGTGTGTGTGTGTGTGTGTGTGTGTGTGTGGTTGGTTCCAAAGCTTGTTTCTTGGGGAACTTTGAAAGAATGGTCTCCATTTTGTCTAAGGGCAGCATTTCAAGAAATGTTTAATTAGCCCAAAGTTCAGTGTTAGCAGGCAGTTCAGTCTTAGCATGAACACTTTTAATAGACTGGCCCTTTCAACATCCAGCTTTAGTTTCAAATAGACATTTACCGATTTGATGAGGTACAAATAAAAGAAAATCCTCAGCTGGATTGAGTCTCACTAAACCCAAACTGTGAAATGAACACTATGTACTCTACAGTTTTCTCATCCAAAAGGGATCCCATGTTTGAGTGTATTCATATACATAAAACTGGATGGAAATTGACGTAAAGAACAACAATGAGGGATCCTTGGTTTTGTTTTGTTTTTTAATGAAAAGGATCACTTGAGTTAGATTCGTAATGCAAGTATGCACCATGGCCACGTGAAAGGAGCTTTAAGCATCTTTTGTTTCCTTGTCTTAAAAGGCACACTTCCCTTGGGCTTCCCTGGTGGCGCAGTGGTTGAGAGTCCGCCTGCCGATGCAGGGGACAAGGGTTCGTGCCCCGGTCCGGGAAGATCCCACATGCCGCAGAGCGGCTGGGCCCGTGAGCCATGGCTGCTGAGCCTGCGCGTCCGGAGCCTGTGCTCCGCAACGGGAGAGGCCACAACAGTGAGAGGCCCGCGTACCGCAAAAAAAAAAAAAAAAAAAGGCACACTTCAACACTTTAGAATGCTGATCCCTGGAAAGGGGTGAATCCATTTGCTGAGAATCTTGAAAGGCAGGATGGGGAATTTAAGGCCACGTGCCATCTCATCCCCCTTTGCCGCCAGCCGCAGGTAATGCTCATCCGTCACAGAGCTCTTTCCTACCAATCCCTGAGCACCTTTAAAATCTTTCTTAAGTCTGTTCCAGGCAGTGCAGATCAAATGGTGAACTTTGGGATGGGATGAATCTATTTGCCATCTTAGCTTTGGTTCTGCTGGATTATACACGTTCATCATCGTGGTTCTATTTTCTCCCATTCTTCCCCACTGTTCCACATTCTATTTTTTCGCTCTGCTCTGATGGTTGCTTTTCAGCTTCAGCATATGTACACCAAATGCAGAGAATTATCTATCATTCTGCCAGCCTTTGCTCAGCTTTCTGAATTTATGTACAGAGAGCGTACGTCTCCCTCCCCCCTTCTTGCTAACTTGCTCCTAGAAAAGCAGACCTGTCCTTCTCCAGTCCAGTGTGGGAGCAGCCTGGCTCAGAAAACTCACCTCCACCTGTTTTATGACATGTTCATTACCAGTGTGTCTTAACATTCAACACTGGAAATCTCAGGACACTAAGTCTCAGCCACAGCTTATACCTTGGATTCCACTGTGCTCCAGGCTGTGGACCTCTGGTCTTTCTACTTACCAAGAAGCTGAAGCTGCAGAATTGCCTGAATCAATGTCCAAAGAGCCCCTTTGCGGGTAAATAATCCTAGGAGACAGGAATTTATTTTCCTGGTTTTGCAGAACTGCCCGCCCGCCCGGGGCAATATATCCTGGAAAGATCATAAAAGTCTTCAAAGCCACATTCAAGGTTTTTTCTTTATCAAATCCTAATGCTTTATACATATCTCTGATTTGACCTTTCTTGCATCACATTTTAATTATATGTATATCTTGTTTCCATACTCTCGTACTGACTGGAATGTCCTTCAGGGCATGGATAGTTTTTGTTCACCTGTGTGTCCTGAGGGTAAGTCACAGAGCCTATCATTAGTGGGCAGCAAAGTATACTGGAAAGAGTCAGGCTTAAGCAGAAAATAGCAAATCCCAGTATTGACACTTACTGATTGTGTAGTTGTCTGTGAATTACCTGGGCCTTTTGTAGTAATTTGAATGAGTCACTGGGTTTTAAAAAATTAGATAGAATAAAACATTTTTATAATGAAAAGGGCAGCCACTGCCTGCTCTCCCCACCTCTGTCCTGCTTCTTAGGAGCCATCATTTTTAACTCTTTGAACTGTTTCTTTTGGTGGTTATCTCCATATTTCTAAATATAATTTCTTATATTACTCTTTTGGTTTTGCACATTTTAGATAGTGTCTATTGATGTATTGTTATAATTAATTAGGATTTAACTCCTTCATATATTTGCACATTTTCTTGACAAATTTATATTACAACAATCATTTAACTTTTTAGCAGGGTTTTCAGTATTTTGACTATTTAAAATTTGCTCTAAAATCAGGTGGTACACTATGATTTTATTTTCTTTCTTATATAGTTTTTATGTCTATTTTCTTTTTCCCTAAAGTTTCTGGTTATCATACTTTTATTTTTCTTATTGCAAAATCTCCTTTATAATTTTCCTTCATATTTTTTTCCAAGAGTTCCAGCTGATCAAATATTCTACTAAGCAGTTTTATTAAAATCATTATCATCCTTTCCAGGCTGAACCAGTTTCCCTTCTGTGTGGCATGGCCACCATCCTGGACATCCCTTGTACCCTCGCCTGGCTGGGGACCTCTGTTTCCTGAATTCCATATTTTCCTCTTTCTTGGGTTCCTTCCTTATTTTGCTGGAGCACATCCTTCTTTACTTCCCAAAATGTAGGTAAATTTTCAGAGTCCTTGAATGTGTGGACATACATTTATTTCATGGTTGGGTTAGGTAAGGCTGGAAGTGACTTGACTTCAATGTTTAGAACATGCTCTCTGGTCTTCTTTTTTTTTAAAATAAATTTATTTATTTATATTTATTTTTGGCTGTGTTGTGTCCTTGTTGCTGTGCGCGGGCTCTCTCCAGCTGCGGTGAGCAGGGGCCACTCTTCACTGTGGTACACGGGCCTCTCACTGTGGTGGCCTCTTGTTGTGGAGCACAGGCTCTCGGCACGCAGGCTTCAGCAGTTGTGGCACACGGGCTTAGTTGTTCCGTGGCATGCGGGATCTTCCTGGACGAGCGCTCGAACCTGCTTCCCCTGCATTGGCAGGCGGATTCCTAACCACTGTGCCACCAGGGGAGTCCCTCCCTGGTCTTCTAATATTCAGTGCTGCTGGCAAGACACCACGACTATTCTGATGATCATTCTTTTATAGGGGACCATTATGGGTTGAATTGTGTCCCCCACCAAAAGATATATTAAAGTCCTAATCCCCGGCATCTCAGAATGTGACCTTATTTGTGAATGGAGTCATCGCAGATATAATTAGTTAACTTAAGATGGGGGTCACACTGGAGTATATTTTAGGCATTTTCGATGGATTTCTTCTTAAGGTAGTAAGTGAACAATTGTGCTCTTTTTAAGTTCTTCTACCTTATTCTCTCAAAATAGTTATGTCACATTTTAAAATCCAAATTTATATCAAGTCACTTTATTGCTATAATTATATACACTGTCCACTGCTGAGCCTAGTCATGCATGATGACTACATTTCCTTTTTTTTTCAAAGTTTTTAGTTTTTCCTTGAATTAATAATTGCCTAATTTTTCATTTACTTAGTTTATATATGTAAAATAATTGGAACCGTGCCTGAAAAAGAGTAAGCACTATTTATGTGTTTGCTCTTATCATTTGCCTATTTTCTTACACCCTGTAACAGCTCTACTAAATTATGTAGAGATGGGTCAATTTTCCACATCATCAAACCTATCAAATACTCCATCCATCCTGTTTTTCTCCTGCAGCCTCCTGGTGCCTTCATCCTCCTGTTGGTATCTGGGACCCACCGCTCTCTGAATGAATCCTTAGCTGTGATCCCAGACATCCACCTGCCATCCTCCTTGGGGCTCCCTTCCCCACGCCCCTGAAGTCGGTTTTCCACTCCTTGGTTTACCTTCCCATCTTGTTGGAACACCTCCTCCAGTCACTTCCTGAGAAAGGGTAAGTGAGTGGGAATTGCATTTTTGAGACTTGACATGTTAAAACATTTTTTCACTTGATGCTCACACTTGATTTACAATCTGGGTAGCTATCGATGTCTAAGGTGTAAATTATTTTCCCTTAGAATTTTGAAGTAATTGCTTCATTTTCTTAGCTCCCTATGTTCCTATGGGGAAGTCCAATGCCATTCATATTCCCATACTTTTTAATGTAATTTTCCCCCTACAGGAGCATTTAGGATCTTCTTTTATTCTGAAGTTTCACAGTGATATACTTTAGTTTGGACTTTGGACTTTTATAAGTTTTACTTATGACTCAGAATTTGTGTATCTCCATTCTAGGAAATGTTCTTGCATTTTTTTTCGGTGATAATGTCCTCCTTCTATTTTCTTTGATCTCTCTGAAAGCTCTTATTAGTGGGATGTTCAACCTCCTGGATTAATCTTTTAATTTTCTTGTCTTTCCTCTTTTTTTTAATCCATTGCCTGTCTTTTTATTCTACTTTCTGGGGAACTTTCTTGAATTTATTGTCAAGCACTTATTTTGAATCTTTTTTAAAAAATTGACTCATCATATTTTTAATTTCCAGGAACTCTAAATTATTCTCTGAATGTACTTTTTATGATTGCACTTTTCTTGTTTTATGGATTATAATATCTCCTTTTATTTCTCTGAGGATATTAATTACACTTTCTTTGAAGTTTTTTATGCTCTCTACATTAATCCTGTTGCCTCTTTGTTCAGATCTCTTTTATCAAGTAGGATGATTTTCCCAATTTTTAGTAATTCTCAACTGCCTGTTCACATTAATGAGTAAAGGTGCTTAAACCCAGATGTAGGCCCTGAGTGCACTGGTGGTCACCACTGAAGGGTAGTAGAGGCCAGGCGACATTTTCATTTGAAATTTATAAGCTTTTCCTGGAGTAGGTTTACTTTTCTGTAGAATGATCCTCAAATCAAGGGACTGTGGACGGTCCCCGCCTCATTTACATATTTATAGGCATTTACTTTTAACCTATTTTCAGCAAAGTATAGACTCAAGGAGAAAAAAGCCTGTGGTGTCTTAGAGGGTAGGACAGGGGTTGGGACGAGGACCCAAGTGTCTAAACTGTTGTTATTCACACTTTTCACTCTTCTGTGTGTTCAGCTGCTCACACCACCCTTCTCACCTGTGCCTCGTTTGATACCCCATCCTGTCCTGTTAGTTTCTAAGCCTTTCTCTGTTCCTGGAGGGGCAAATTGGGTTGATTCCTCTCTTTGCAGGCACTTAAGGTTGAAATGTTCTCTCTGCTAAGTCATTTGTTTTCCTCCTTCTATAGTCCATCTTCCCATGTAGTGTGTTAAGATGTCTCTTAGTTTCATTGAAGATGAAATGCGTTGCTTTTTTTCTAGTTCTTACTGTTATTGGGGGAAATTTTTGGAAGGAGAAGGTAGCCAAAATGGATTTACTCTGCCATCTTAAGATGAGAACTTTTCTGTGGAAGCTTTTAGAGACTTTTCTTTATTGTGGTGCCTTAAAATGTGATAACCTGTTAGTAAAATATTAGACCCTATAGCTATGTGTCTTTTCATTCATATGTTTTTAGCTCTTTATATTTTTAGCTACAATGCTTGGAGAAACCCAAATTCTCAACTAGGGATCCTTTGCGGGGGAGATATCACTCAAAATCTTCAGGTAAAAAGAACAGCCAGATGTTCTGCCTGAAGTGGAGGTTTGAGGTTAGGAAGACGGGTTACACACCTGGATGGCGGTGCTCTGTTCACAGAGGGTGTGTCTGGGGAGGAAAGGAAACTATTTTGAGCCCAGTGTTTTAGCTAATTTCCCTGGTTCCAGCCCCCCTATCTTGGTGAACCTTGGTTTCAGCCCCCTATCAGTCTCACCTACCACTCCAAGTCCTGGACTTCTCCAGAGTTTTGCGTTACAGGATAGAGTTTTGTCATGCACACGTCACTCTGCTCATGCACAGAGCTGAGGCTCCATCCATCCTGTGCCATCAATCACCTTTCTCCGTGCTACTTCCCAGAACTTTAATGAAATCCCTTAACTGCTAATGGATTTTCTGCAGGTACTGTCTTCATTGTGAGTTTAAATACTTTCTACTCCTTTACAGTTGTAGAGTTTCAGAGCACAGGGCCTGAAGATGCAGTGCTTGAGAAGTGCCACTACTTTTTTTTTTTTTTTTTTTTTTTTTTTTTTGCGGTACGCGGGCCTCTCACTGTTGTGGCCTCTCCCGTTGCGGAACACAGGCTCCGGACACGCAGGCTCAGTGGCCGTGGCTCACGGGCCCAGCCGCTCCGCAGCATATGGGATCTTCCCAGACCAGGGCACGAACCCGTGTCCCCTGCATCGGCAGGTAGACTCTCAATGACTGCGCCACCAGGGAAGCCCATACTTTTTAACTGTGTATCTTTGGGCAAGCTAGTTAGCATCTCTCTGCCTCAATTTTTTTAATCTGTAAAGCGAGAATAATAATAAGACTTTCCTTGTAGGATTTTGTGAGCATTAAATGAGGTAATCCAGGGACTTCCCTGGTGGCGCAGTGGTTGGGAGTCCGCCTGCCAATGCAGGGGACATGGGTTCGAGCCCTGGTCCAGGAAGATCCCACATGCCGCAGAGCAGGCGGGCCTGTGTGCCACAGCTACTGAGCCTGCATGCCACAACTACTGAAGCCGACGTGCCTAGAGCCTGTACTCCGCAACAAGAGAAGCCACTGCAATGAGAAGCCTGTTCACCGCAACCAAGAGTAGCCCCCGCTCTCTGCAACTAGAGGAAGTCCGCGCATAGCAGTGAAGACCCAATGCAGCCAATAAATAAATAAATAAATAAATAAATTTATTTTTTTAAAAAATTGAGGTGATCCAGATAAATGAAAGGAAAACTTGACATGTAGTAAGCTCATAGCTGACCTTTCAAAAATCTCATTCATTATTTTAGTGGATTTTTAGCATAGAGAAAAAATAAAAGCTTGTTTCAATCCTCTGTCATTAACTGGAAGACTGGTTAACTTTCCTGATATTTACATATTTCAGGCAGTTGCTTGAGGAATTAATGAGCTAATATATGGAAAACACATAGCACACGGCAGACACACAGTCATCATTATTAGTAGTCGCTGAATAGGTGTTTGCTGAATGACTGTTGAAGAGAGTGTTATACAGGAAGCATCCAAGCCTGGATGTTGGACGACCTGCATTTAGTCCTGGTTGCCACTCTCCTTCTGTGACTTGAACAAGTCAGTGAACCTTTCTGAGCCTCAATTTCTTCTTCTGAGACTAGGAATAATAATAGCAGATACTTAATGATGTTATAATGATGAGTCCTACGATCAGTGTTATGCAAACTGTAAAGTGCTTTATAAATAATAAGCTATATGTGGGTGTGCACACCTATGTGTGAGCATGTGAGTTAGGCAGTTTGAAAGACAAAATGCGAAGGGGATACACCCTCATGATGTTGTCAGAGATGTCAAGAAATTACACCACTTCTTAAAAATGTGGCAATTTCCAGATGTAACCCAGACGTCCGTGCCCGAGAACAACTAATTAGCGCCACCATCTCCAGACTTGTGTTCAGGGCTTTCCCACTGCCTGTGGCTCTTAGAGAGCCCAGTCAATGGGGAAAGGCTGCTCATCACTGATCAGAGTGAAGGACCAGTCACTTCCTGCCAAGTTGTTTCTGTCACTGAAACGTACTGGACACAATTTTGATGAAAAGGAAGAGACAAGAGGTTATCTATCTCTGAGTCTTTGCAGGGAGACTCAAGATTACAAATCGGTTCCCCTTAACCAAGAGAATTCCAATTTATTTATTTATGTATTGGTTTGGCAGGGAGAGCTCTCAAAGTTGGGTTTTATTTTCGTAATTTTTCTCAATTAACACTAAGCAATGTTCACAAATGACCAGTGAGAGAATAAGATGAGATGGAAATCTAATCCCCAAGCAGCTCCCACCAAACTCCCATGAAGTGGCTGCTTATGTTAACTTCTGAGGGACCCCCTCCTCAGCCCTGCATCATCTCTCTCCCCCTCAGATAGACCCGTGCACTGACTTGCTCCATGGAGCCTGTTTACAGGGATGCTAGTTATTTTTCCTCGTGCAAAAGCCCACTTCTCACTTTGCAGCTGTGCTCAGTCTCCTGGGGGAGAACAGATCTGAATTTCAGTGCTCCTGACTATATATTGGATGGCCTAAAAATACCCACAAATTTGTCTTCTCTTTCCTAATCGGGCTGGGCTCTTATCGAAAGGCAAACTCTTCTGAGAATTCTGAGGGACTATTACTTCTCACGGATGGCATCAGCTATAAATAGCAGTGCCTTCCAGGTAGCGTGCTGCTGGCTGGCACAGCTCTGCGCTTGCTTTATTCCAGGGAAGATTGAATGCCGCTGGAGGATTCTGGGAGCGAGAAGGCTGGTCTGGCACTTGGGGCTTGGAGGAATTCACAGGGACCCTCCCTGGAGACCCAGCTTCCCTCCCAGCTGGGCACCAGGGTCACAAATACGCATAAGACAAGCCTGAGCTTTTCAGGATCTCATAGCAGAGAGCAGAGCTGCCCAACAGGAGTGCAATGCAAGCTACATATATAATTTTAAAATTTCTAGCAGCCATATTTTAAAAAGTACAAAGAAACAGGCAAATTCATTTTAATAATATATTGTATTTAACATACTATATCCAAAATATAGCCTTTTCAATGTGTAGTCAGTATGAAAAAGATATTTTACATTCCCTTTCTTTTGGGGGGGAGGATACCCACATTGTGACTGATTTTCATTATTTGACAAGCTGTACAGAAAGGTAGGCTGACTGAAGTGTCCCCTCCCCCTCTCCCTCCCTACTACTTAGCTCCTAGGGCAACATTCTTCATACCCTGTTCTTGTCCCTGAGCCTTGAGAAAACATTCTTCGTTTCTGGTTTATCTTTCCTGTCCTCATCCTATCCTTTTCCAAAAATGAGCAGATATACTTTTAAAGAAATATTCCTCCCTTTCCTATATGAAGGGTTCACACTATAGATATTCTTTGGCACTTTGTTATTTTTGACTTAAAAATATATCCTGGAAATCTCTCCATATTGGTACACAAAGATTTCTCTCTCTCTCTCTCTCATTTTTTTTTTGGTTTTGTTTTGTTTTGGCCACGCTGTGTGGCTTGTGGGATCTTAGTTCCCTGACCAGGGATCGAACCTGGGCCCTCAGCAGTAGAAGCGCAGAGTCCTAACCACTGGACCGCCACGGAATTCCCAAAGATTTCTCCTTCTTAATTGAACTTCAGAGCCCTTCATTCTATAGATGTACCAAACTTGTCTCAACTATTCTCCTATGCATGGTCATTTAAGTTGTATGTAACATTTTGCAATTACAAAAAATACTCCTGAAGATTCTGATTCCAAGTACAAGGTATGGGTTTTTTCCCCACACCAAGCGATTTTCTGACACCAGCTGGGTGTCTTGCAATTCAACTCAATTCTGACGCTGTCTACCTAGAGAGAGCATCAGATCCCGCAGATAAAGGGCTCAATCCTGCAAGACTCTCTCCCTCACCCCCGCATCAGATACTAATTGCAAGTCCAGGTTGTCACCTGTGCTTCTGCTGGCCCGGCTATAGATCCGAGGTTCCAACAACCCCTCCTTACGTTGGAATAATTTGCTAGGGCGGCTCACTGAACTCAGAGAAATAGTTTTCCTACTAGATGATTGATTTATTATAAAAGACATAAGTCAGCAATAGCCAGATGGAAGAGATGCATTAGGCAAGGTATGGGGGAAGGGCATGGGGCTTTTATGTCCTTTGACCTCTGAGCTCCTCACTCTCCCTGAATCGCCACGTGTTCACCAGCCCAGAAGCTCTACATTCCCTTTTTATACTAAGTCTTTGAAATGTGTGAATTTTACACATTTAACACATCTCTCTTTGGATTCTAACTTTTTATTGGAATGACTTGATTTTTACTTAAATTTCATAAAACTTGCAGTAGGAAAACTGGATTCACAACAACCCAGGTTGTTTCAAACCTCACAAATTTTCCAATAACTGAATTGAATATCAGTTTTAAAATTTATATTTAAATTAATTAAAATGAAATATGTGGTTCATCAGTTACACTGGCCACATTTCAAGTGCTCACCAGCAGCATGTGGCCGGTGGTTACTACACTGGATTGTGCAGGTCTGGGATAAAGAGGCTGTAGGCTGAACCCCCTTGCATGGGGCAGATTTCAGATCCATCACTGGCTGGGTGACCAACTGACTAACACCATCTCATCACCGTGCTCCAGCCACGTACTCTATTAGAGTATAACTGCTTTACAATGGTGTGTTAGTTTCTGCTGTATCACAAAGTGAATCAGCTATACATATACACATATCCCCATATCTCCTCCCTCTTGCGTCTCCCTCCCACCCTCCCTATCCCACCCCCAGTAGGTGGCCACAGAGCATGAGCTGATCTCCCTGTGCTATGTGGCTGCTTCCCACTAGCTATCTGTTTTACATTTGGTAGTGTGTGTATGTCCGTGCCACTCTCTCACTTCGTCCCAGCTTACCCTCCCCCCTCCCCGTGTTCTCAAGTCCATTCTCTACGTCTGCGTCTTTATTCCTAGGGCAGGACAGGCATACTCTTTTTGTAACATTCTAATTTTAAAGGCTAACAAGCCCCTCCCCTCCACAGACCTTTGCCTGTGCTGTGTTCTTCTTCAGCAGCACCGTCTCTTTTCCCTCTCCACCTCTCATCTCCTCATCTCGTCACCTCCGATTCATCTGTCATCCTCAGCCCAACTGTGACCTGCCCAGACTACATCAGGTCCCCTTTGTAAATCGCTCTCTCATTACCCTGCCTTTCATCTTCCTCCGCTCATTCTCCACAAGCATGGTGAGAACTTGCCACATGCCAGGAACTGTTCTAATGCTTGGAGCACCATCAGGGAACGAAACAGACAAAAATCCCCACCCTCATGGAGGTTATGTTCTGATAGAGGGAAACAGAGAATAAATAATAAATAAAGTCATGCTATGTTACTGGAGAAACTATTAAGTGCTGCGTTTAAAGTAGAGCAGGGTAAAATGGAAGGGGAGTGTGGGATGGAAGGGGAGTGTGGGGTGGAAGCAGGACAGGGGTTCGGCGTAAGATCGTTGAGCCGACTTGAAAGAGGTGAGGGAATCAGCCATGCAGCTGCCTGGAGGAACAGTGTTCCAGGCAGAGGGAACAGCCAGTGCCAAAGCATGGAGACAGAAGGACATCCGGCATGTTCCAGGGCCAGCGGCAGGCCAGAGGGAGCCAGGAAGAAAGAGGCTGGCATGGGTTGGACAGGTAGTAGGGGGTGGGTCATGTAGGGCTTCTAGACTTTGGCTGAGATGTGGTTTCTCCTGAGTGTGAGGGGAGCCACTGGAGGGTTCTGAGCAGATGAATGGTTCTCACTGCAGAGTTAATTTATTATTTCTCCCACGAGGAACTCCACAAGAGGGTTTGTATAACCTGAGCTAGGGAATAAGAATGGTGATCAAGACAGGTTATACGAACCCCCAGGAATTTATATGTTTATCCATTATGAGATACAGCATGTTATGGCCAAGGACTAGAGGTCTTGGGGCCATGTGCTCCTGTGTTAGAATTCTGGCTTCCTCATCCACAGCGCTATAACATCGGGCAAATTACTTAGCAATGAGCAAGACGTTGAGCAAGGCTGCAGGACTCTGCTTCCTTCTCTCTCTGCTTGGCTCCTTTGGAAAGAAGTCTGAAGAACTTTAGGTGGCATCATCTTGCTTGGCTGGAGATGGCAGCTGGTTGGGGGCAGGAAGCCCAGCTGGCAGGAGGGAGAGCAGATGAGGGAAAGGAGAGGAAGGAGGATGGTCCAACAGTCTGGGCATGCTGATTCTCAGAGGTGGGTGAAGTGTGGCCAAGAAGTTCACTGCGGATGTCCCAAAGTGGCAAGTCCTTCTTATACCACCCCCAAGACATGGCACAGTGCAGGAAGGCCCACAGATGGAGTCCCAGTCATTCAAAGAGGAGAAAGGGCAAGGAACTGGTAAGACAGCCGAGTTGCATCAGAACTGCCCTATCAAACCCCACTCTCACATGTGCTCTTCAGGAAACACTGCGGAGCCTCCTTTCAGATGGGAGTGCACAATTGAACCCCCTTTTTCATTTCCTTTCCTTTGGCCAACGGCATATCTCCTCATAATTGAACTTGGAGCTGTTATTTGTTAAGAGTATCAGGTATTTTACAAGTCCTGATTGCATTTGTTTTCATCTTTGCAATAACCCTCAGGCAAGAATTATTATTTGCATTTCCCAGGAAGGAAACTGGGGCTAACAGAAATTCAGTAACTCTCCCAAGGTCAGCCAGTTCGTCAGGTTTGAATCTAGGTCTGTCTTACTCCAAAGCCTGTGCTTTGTGTTTTAATTCATTTGTTCATTCGTTTATTCACTCACATAGGTGAGGAAGACAGACAAATGTCCTGCTCGCATGGAGCTTTCTTTATAATAGGAGCGGTATACAGGCATAAACAAGAAACAGATACAAAAATGTCATTTATATAGTGATAAATTTTATGAAGATAAAAGTGGCTGGGGTGGGAGTTGGGGTATTTTAGACTGGATAATTCGGGAAAGCCTCTCTAAGGAGCTGGCATTTGAGTTGACACATAAATGAGAAATAGTAGTCAGCCCGTGGGAAGATCTCAGTGTAGAGATCTTTTATCCTGTCCAGATAACCTGAAAGCCATACTCATGTAGAGACACAAAGGTTCTCTTTTCAGTCTGATCACCTATTCTCATATGATCATGGAAACCGAGGAGTCAGGGCTGGAAGTAGACTTAGCTGGCATTTCATCCAATAAAATATCAAATTTCTGTGCAAGGCTTTGCAATTTATAATTGTCATATGATATTCAGAAAGGCCTTGCGAGGTAGGAAAACATGTATTTTTGCCTCAATTTTCCAGCTAACAAAATAAGCAAACAGAGATTTTGTCCCTTTCAGGGCAGTTTTTTGCTCTTAAATTCCTTACCCACTGGGCAGGGTCTGTGCTTATTTATTGTGCCTGGCCAATGGCTGTTTGCTGAATAGGAACCCAGGGATTTTAAACTGCTTCCTGTTTGTCCAGGATCCTGTAATGCATCCCTCCTCTCCACCTACAGAATGAGTCTACATTCTGAGGAGAGTACTTTGCCTTTATTTATTTATTTTTTTAGCTCATTTTAGAGATCTTTCCATATATATATATATATATAATATTTATTTATTTATTTATTTTGGCCACACTGGGCTTTAGTTGTGGCATGCATGTGGGATCTAGTTCCCTGACCAGGGATTGAACCCAGGCCCTCTTCATTGGGAGCATGGAGTTTTACCCACTGGATGACCAGGGAAGTCCCGAGAGTACTTTGCTTTTGATCTCTGCTTCCTCTGTTTCTTTCACCAAAATTACCTTATCCATGCTCAATTTTTCCAGAACTTGAAGTGTGCATAGTTAAACTAAAAAATTAATATATTTATATATTATAAATTTCGTCCCCTACAAAAAATTTAAGATGGTTTAAAATTTAAGAGGATTAAAATTACACAATAATGATATTAAAAGTAAATATACTGAGTGGGGGAAAAAAACTACTGAATAGGAGAAAATAATTACAAATTGTATATCTGATAAAGTGTTAATATCCAAAATATATGAAAGACTCATACAACTTAATAGCAAAAGATCAAAATCAGATTACAAAATGGGCAGAGCATTTGGATTAACATTTTTCCAAAGAAGTCACACAAATGACCAACAGGCACATGAAAAGATGCTCAGCCTCATTAATCATCAGGGAAATGCAAATCAAAACCACAGTGAGATACCACCTCACACCTGTCAGAATGGCTATTATCAAAAAGACAACAAATAACAAGTATAGGTGAGGATGTGGAGAGAAGGGAGCCCCTGTGCACTGTTCGTGAGAATGTAAATTGGTGCAACCACTATGGAAAGCAGTAGGCAGTTCCTCAAAAAATTAAACATAGAACTACTGTTTGATCCAGCAATTCCACTTCTTGGTATTTATCTAAAGAAAATGAAAACACTAATTCAAAAAGATACATGCACCCCTTTGTTTATTGCAGCATTATTTACAATTGTCAAGATATGGAAAAAACTTATGTGTCCATTAATGGACAATGAAACTGTGGTGTGTGTGTGTGTGTGTGTGTGTGTATGTGTGTGTATTTACATACAATGAAATACTATTCAGCCATAAAAAAGAATGAAATCTTGCCATTTGTGACAACATGGATGGACTTTGAGGGCATTATGCTAAGTGAAATAACAGACAAAGAAAGACAAATGCTATGATCTCTCATAGATACAGAGAACAGATGGGTAATTGCAAGAGGCAAGGGATGGGAAGGTGGGAGAAATGTATGAATTTTTTGTTGTTTTTTTAGTTTAAATAATTCAAGTAAAATTTTTTAAAAAGTAAGTATAGCATAGGGACTCTTGAGCAACGTTTAAGAGAAAGGCTACATGTTAATCCTAAAGGAATTACCTCTCTGCCTTTTCTCCTGTTACTGTTTATGACCAGTCTTGTCTAAGACTAACCCACACTTTGGTTTCCTAGTTAGCACACACTCTTGCATATTCAAGGGTATCATTTCATAAAGTCTTCCTCTTCTTTCCTAAGTCATCCATTTCCCCCTTTCAACTGGATCACTCCCATCAGCATGGAAATAGGCTATGATTTTTGCTACCTTAAAAATACCTCTCTTAAACCTATATTCTCCTCCAGATACTGACCCTTCCTTCTGCTCAAAACAAACAAACAAACACCTCTCTGTTGTTTAGTGCACACATATTAAGGATTCACCAATTTAGAATTAAATAATGTTCCTTTTTATCCTTGATATATTTCCTTGCTTTGAAATTGTCTGACATTTGTCACATATTTGTCCTATATTTGCCTAGTATTAATACAGCCACTCTAGCTTTCTTTTGTATTTGTATGGTAAGTATTTTTCATCCTTTTACTTTTTTTTTTTTTTTTTTTTTTTTTTTTTTTTTTTTTTGCGGTAGGCGGGCCTCTCACTGTTGTGGCCTCTCCCCTTGCAGAGCACAGGCTCCGGATGCGCAGGCTCAGCAGCCATGGCTCACGGGCCTAGCCGCTCTGCGGCATGTGGGATCTTCCCAGACCGGGGCACGAACCCGTGTCCCCTGCATCGGCAGGCGGACTCTCAACCACTGCGCCACCAGGGAAGCCCCATCCTTTTACTTTTAACAATCATTGTTAAAGTTTCTTTCTCATTGATAGCATATAATTGGGTCTTGCTTTTAGAATCAATCTGATAATATCTGTCTTTTGAGTGTTTAGACCATTTATATTTAATGTAATTATTAATACACTTGGATTTAAATCTAACAGCTGTTTTCTATTAGTCCCATTTACCCTTTGTTCTCTTTTCTCTCTCTCTTTTTTTTTGTTGCCTCCTTTGGATAAATTGAGAATTGTATGTGTTTCCTCTTTTGCTTTGGCTTCCAGTGTTTTACACTCTCATACTAGCCCACAACTAGCCTTTAGCAATTTGTTAGATTTTTTTTAGCTGCTTGTATGGTGCCCAGCATCTCTTTCTTCTGTGGTCTGCCACAGGTGAGCCAGGTTTCAAGGTCTGTCTTTCCTTGGATTTCAGGTTATTTTTTAGCCCCATGAATTCAGCTGTCTGATGGGTTCAAGGAAAGTAATAATTTTGTATTCTATCCCCCTTATCCTTGTTGTTAGGATTAAAGTGATGCTCTTTACAGCTTTTGTACATCTTAGGCCTAAATTCTCTGATTGTTTTTACAACAAAACAATGAAAAAGAGATGTCTATATTCATATTCTCCAAAGTATCTCTCTTCATTATTTCTTGAAACTTACTCCAATAAGGCTCGTACCCTCATCCTTACACCAAAAATTGTTTTTCTTTTTTAAGGTTTCCAATAAACTCTGTGTTGTTAAATATGATGGTTAGTTCTGAGTTCTCATCTTACTTTACCTTTCAGCATCATTTCACAAGGATGACCTCTCACTCCTTCCTCAGTAAAATACTTTAACTTGGCTTCTGGAACACCATACTTTATTGAATTCCCTCCTACATAAGTAGCTGCTCCTTCTTTATCACCTTTTTGAGTTCCTTCTCTTTTCCTGACCTCTAAGTATTGAGTATCCTGGGTTCAGTTTCTGCACCTCTTTTCTTCTTTAATGATACTTATATTCTTTCTGTGATTTCGTCTAGTCTCAGAGTTTTAAATATCATCTATTCACTAACAAGCCCCCTGAACTCCAAATTTATACCCTACTAGACATCTCATTTGAATGCCTGAGACATCTTAATTTAACATGTCTAAAACCAGATCTTCCCCCAACAAACCTGTTCATCCTCCAGACTTCCCAAACTTAGTAAATATATTCTCAGTAAAAGTCCTTCTATTTGTTCAGACAAAAACCTTGGAGTCATCTTGGCACCTCCTTTCAGACCCCACATCTGATCAATCAACAACCCTTGCTGACTATACCTTCAATATATATCCAGAACTAATTGTTTGCTATAATTTCTGCTATTACTACCCTCATCAACACTTCAATCATCTTTGGCCTGGATTATTGTAATAGAACTCTAACTGGTTTCTTTTCTCCTGCCTTCCCTACCTAGTCTATTAATGTACTGGCCAGTAACAAAAAAGCAATAGCAATTATAATTAGTAGTGTGATATTAGGCAGGTCACAACCTCCTGGTGTCTCATTTTTCTCATTTGAAAACTAGAAATATGAGCAGAATTCTAAAGATGTTCTCCCAAAATTTTAGTCCCCTGGCTACTCAATTGAACATTAATTTAGGTACTGTTGTGAAGGGATTTTGCAGATATAATTAACATCCCAAATAAGTTGGCCTTAAAATATGGATATTAACTGGGTGGCCTTACTAAATCAGTTAGGTCTTTTAGAAGCAGAAAGTTTTCTCCTTCTAGTGGTAGAAGAGACATTCAGAGATTAAAACTTGAGGGGAATTCAATGTGCCATTGTCAGCTTTGCAGATGGAGGGGGCACAATGTGAGGAATGCCTTCAGCTTTTAGGAGCCGAGAGTCAGCCAGCAAGGAAATGAGTACCTCTGTCCTACAACCACAAGGACCTGAATCAGCCAATAATCTGAATAAACTTGGGAGCAAATGCTATCCCTAGAGCCTCCAGATAAAATCCTAGTGTGGCCTGTGCCTTGATTTCAGTCTTGTGAGACCCCATGCAGAGAGCCCAAATGAGCCTGCCTGAAATTCTGACCTACAGAACTGTGAGATAGTAGAGGTGTGTTATTTTTAGCTGCTTAGTTTGAGGCAATTGTGGTGCAACGATAGAAAACTAATGCTAGGAATAATAAGAAACTTGTTCTCTTCATGGTAATTGCTCCTTTTCAGAGATAAGTCAGATTATGTTTTTATATTTCTTTCGAGAAAAGGGTTTACCATGTCACATTGAATAAAAACTAAATAGGTTAAAGGGTTCAACAAGACTCTACTTGATCCTGCCCTTTCACCCCTTTGACTTAATTTACTACTTTCCTGCTTATTCACTCATCTCCAGTCAAATTGGAATCCTTGCCTTAGAATGCTTGTACTTGCTGTGCCCAAGGCTCAGAGTAGGCTCTAGTATAGAGTTAAGATGTCTTCACAGCTCCACCGTAAAGTAGTGGAGGTCTATCTCAGGTCTTTGCTCAAGAATCTGTGGCTTGATATGTTTCATTAGCTCATTATTTGTGGAAAGTCTACAGTCACGGTCTTTCCAAATACTGTCTTTAACTGATTTTTTCTGTCCTTTCTTTCCAGGACTTTAATTACTGTTAAATCTTTTGGTTGTGTGTCAAATGTATCCTATTCTTTTTTTCTGTGCTTTTCCCCCTTTGGTCTCACTGTGATTTAGTCTGAATATTTTCTACTGACCTGTCTTTTAGTTCATTAATCCTTTATTCTTTTGTGCCTAGTTTTCTTTTAAACCAATCTATTAAGTTCTTAAATTCAGATACTCTATTTTCAATATTACAGTTTCCATTTAATTATTTTTTAAATAGTTTCCAGTTTTATGGTCAAATTTCCTGCCTGGTCATTTATTTTCTTGCACATATTAACCACAGTTATTTAAAATTTTATGTCTGGCCCTCTTTTGGGTCTGTTACTATTGCCTGCTTTTTTTCTCTTGCTTTTGGTTCTGTCTCCTGATATGCCTGGTAAATTTCACTGAATTCCAGCTACTGTGTGTGAAAAAATTCTAGAACTAACATGAGACTCTGGGAGGAAATTATCTTCCTCTGGCAGGAATTTAGGGATTAGGAGGATAATAAGCCAGTCTGGGATTACACTCAGCTGAAGCTGTGTCTTCAGTCTTTGTGGAAGTTGGCAAATTTCTAGTATGCCCTTATTCCTGGGTTGTAGAACTTCAGTGGTTCCAACTGAAAGCCCATGGTATTTACCATGTCCCCTCCTCCGTGACCTGTTCTGAATTGCAGTGTTTTCTCCCTAGCCCTTTGATATGGCTGAACTCTCAGCCTCTCAGCACAGTTTCTTCTTGGTTTCTTGGCCTCTTGGTCATTATTTAGTAATGAGCAAATACCTCAAGCAGAGGCAGGATGTAGGGCTCACTTCTCTGTGCTTCTCTTCTCTCTTGAATCTTGGCCCTTCAAGTTAAATAGCTCTTTAATATTTTAAAAATAATTATCTTTTTTTTTTTCTGGTTGTCTTCAGGGAGAAGCTTGGTCTGATCTAAGCTGGCTAAGATATAGCTGGAAATGGGAGAAGTGTCACCACCTTTATGAGAACTTTCCTGACACCCTGTAAAAATGGCAGCCTATCACCTCCCCTCCTCTATTCTAATGCTTTTTGTTTCTCTTCTCTGCATTTTTTCTGTATAATATTTATCAGTATTTTATGCACTATATATGTTTATTATTTATGTGTATTCTCCACAAAATATAAGCTCTAAGAGAGAAAAAAATTTTAAATATATTTCTTCCATTGCAGTATCCTTAGCCCCTAGCACAATGCTTGGAACAGAAGGAATTAATTAACCAAATTAAATATTTGGTTAATGAGTAAAAAAAATTGAATGAATAAATATGAGAAAATGTTGAGTAAATTTGGTTTAGACACTCTTTGGTGGCAGCGACAAAGGAGAAAATGTGATAGATTGAAATGCTCTTATTATCTGTTAGAAGAAAGGATACCATTTATTAAAGAAGTACAAATTTATTTCCTGACATGACTTTCTTAAAGGAATTTATTACATGATACAATATATGAGTCTTTTAATGACATAATAAAAACTACATTTGATGCTACTTTCATAGTAGATGCAGAAGCAATGTTATATGATTCTTTTGGTTCTATTATCCATAAAAATGGAGAAAATGAGTTTAAGCTGGAGAGGTAAGGACTGAAAAAAAAACTCAAGGTAACTAGAATGGTAAAATTTGTATTTTATAAGTAATTCTCAGAAATTATGAGAATTACCAGTAACATCAGCAACAGGAACAACTACAAAATCTAGCAGGGTGACAAAGAGCAGGTTAATTACCTCTTTGAGCCTCAGTTTTCTTTCCTGTAAAAGAGGAATAACAAGAACTCTCCTCTTTCCGGAATTGCTGTGAACATCCAAGATAGAATTCTAAATGCTGGTTAACAAACAGCTGAATTGATTAATCACCATTGACAAAATGCTCTTCTGTGTATTTTCACATTCGCATAAGCAGGTTCTGTGTACAAGGATTGTCGTCACTCTCCGTTTTCCAGGTGAGGAAACCAAATTCAGGAGGCCCATTGGGCATAGCCAGCAAGCAGCAGAGAGGTCCTTCATCCCTCTGTCTTTGATTCATGTGCTCCGTCTCCAGAACCATATTGTCTCTCCATTGGAGGGATTCTCAAGTGGTAGAAACTCGGACATCAGGGCCGACACTGATGGGTCTGGTGGCCTTTCTCATGCTCCTGTGGTTCCTCCGCATCAGCTCAGCTCATGGACTGTTGCAGATGTGGAAGTAGATCACCTGACCCCAAGGGCTAGGGCCCAGATGAATTCCTCCCAGTTGTGAGAAATCTACGCAACTTCTATTTTTTCTTAGTTAAAAGGCAGCACATTTCATTTTTCCCTTACAAATTAATATTTGGTCTTTATCGGGAGCTGAATATAAAGACCCTCCTGATGTCTGACTCAGTAAGTTGACTCTATCCTTTGAACTCTGCAGTGGCCTCAGGCTACAAGAGTAGGAGAAATGCCTTCACAAGTATCAAAGGCACAGCAAGTTTATCTCTCTAAATATTAAACCTAAAATAGCCACGACTCTGGGAGAATAGACCTCCTTGCTCTGCTGGCCTCCTTGCTGGAGTCTGTGGTGCTACCTTGGACTAACAGAGTCCATTCTTTCCCTGGAAGAAGGGGAGAGGTTGTGTATTCCTGGAGTCTTCCAGAATGCTTTTGAGCCCAGAACCTGGGAAAGCACATATTTAGGGTTTTCTGTTGCTCTTATGCCCTCATCCATTGGCATTTTATCTCTACTCTTAAGATCTAAGGAACTGGAAGCAGATGATGCATTTGTTTCATGGTCTAGCAGATTGGCCAGTAACCCAGACAAGCCAATTCTTTAGGAAAAAAATATGCCAGGAAAATGCCATTTCATTTAGCTGGAGCTAAAAACCCCACACAATACAGTAATGATGCCGTCATTTATTTTTCCTCTTCTTTTGTGCCAGATGCCACACTCACTATGCATTTCATATCCATTGTTTCACTTCTGTCACATAGTATCTATGCAAAATTCAGTATCATCCTGTGTTTACAAATGAAGAACTGAGCCTTTGAGAAGGTAGGTGACTTGTCCTATGGTCACTTGTTAGATGGGTTGTCGAGTTGAGATTTGAGCCCATATTCTTTCTGATAGCAAAAATAACACTCTTTCTCTTCACCGTGATTATTATTATCAGTAGCAATTGTTAGTACCTTATTATTTGTGGCAGGCAGCCTCTAAGATGGCCCAGTGGTCTCTGCCTTATGTTGAGTGTGGACTGGACCTAGTGACTCAGTTGTATCAAATGGGATACAGCAAAATGATGGGGTGTCACTTTTGCAATTAGGTTACAAGGAGACTACAGCTTCTGGCTTGGGTACCTCCCTTTGGGAAAGCAAGATGCATGTTGGAGAGGCCCATGTGACAAGTAACTGATGTCTCAGCCAGTAAGGACATGACCTGCCAACAGCCACAGGAGTGAGCTGAGAAGCGGATCTTACCCCATTCAAGCCTTGAGATGAATGAAGCCACGAATGACCACCCGATCGTAGTCTTGGGACAGACCCTGAGGCAGAACCATCCAGCTAAGCCAGTGGCTACCCAGGGCAGATGCCTTCCTTTATGTATCTCATTCTTGATCTGATGATCTGAATGGGTGGCATCTACCTGGGGCATGTTCCTCCACGGTGGGAATCTGAAGTTGTCAGAAGGGCAAGAGGAAACACATGAGCTCCTAATGTGTGGACTTGGAGCTGGCACACTGCCATTTTTGCCCATGTTTCATTGGTCAAAGTAAGTTACAAAGCCAAGCCCCACATCAAAGATCAGGAGGTACTCTCTTCCCATGGAAGCAGGATGGGGAATGGAGTTGTTGGACAACTAAACTTCCAAATCCTCTGTTATGGCTGAGGAAACATTGAGCTCAAGGATAACAGAGACCGTGCTTAGATGCAGCATTTTGTGGCTTCAAATCCTGTGAGCTTTTTTCTTAAAGAAAATCTTTCTCGGTTCAAATATTATAGGGTTCTTCAATTCTCTAGGCAACAGATAGAAATTAGAGTGAGCTTCATGGTGCTCTGAGAAAAGTCAGTGAATTCTGGGTTAGTTAGGAAAGGAACTTAAACTTGGAGCAATCAAGAACTGATTTGACTTGAGTAAGCAGGGTTGCTGAGCAGTGAGGAAACAAGAGGAATGAGGGGTGCTCAGGCCAACAGAGGAAGATAACCTACAGAGTGTGAGCTCCATGTGGGTGAGGACCTTTTCGTATAGTGCTCCCTGATGAATTCCAAGAACAGTGTCTGGTAATAGTAGGGGCTCAACGTGTATTTGTGTATTTGTATTTGTGACTGAATAAATATTGCTAATGAAATAATGAAATATTTGCTAATGAAATGCTGCTAATGAATAGCAGGATGATACAGACCAAGGGCTTTGGAATCAGATGTGTGAATGTAAGCTGTGCTATCTGTCAACTCTGTGTAAACTTGGGCAAAGTATTTACTCTTGATGACTCTTTTTCCCTTACCTGCCCATACCCTATTCATTATCAAGTCCTATTGACTTGACCATCTAAATATCTTTTCACTCCATCTCTAGTAGTAGAGACTTTGCTCTAATCCAATTTACTTTCCTTTTGCATTAACCTCTCAATATCTGGATAAAGGCCAATTGGGTGCTAGGGTTGACTTAGGAAGGGCACCTAAATTAAACCAGGGGGACAGGAAAGGCTTCCCAGAGAAACTGATCCTTGAGCTGAGTCCTGAAAGAGGAGAAGATGTTATCCAGGCGGAAGGGAATGGAGTGGGCTTTCTCGTAAGAGGAGTTAGCAAGTGCTGAGGCAGGAATTTCCATAAGTTGGTTATTTGGGGGCTTCATGGCACATAGGAAATGTGAGCATAGAATGGTGGGACCTTTTGCAAGAGAGGTAATAACTCACCTGCATGATTAAACTCAACCTCCTAACGCCCCTCCCCTCCACCTCTGCAAGCTACAAAGCCAGAAAGAAGAGTCTAGGAGGAATCATTTTAAAAAAGACAACTTTGTTGAGCTTGATGGTCATGCTTGCTGAATTCACTCATTCTTCTATTCATTAATTCTCTCAACATGCAGTTTTGAGCCCCTATCATATACTAAGTAATTAGCTAGCGTGCTGAGAGGGTATAAAACCAATGTATAGGATGCAAGTCTTTCCCCCAAAGTCAAGTAGGGAAACATATGCAAGCAAAGAGTAAAATGCACTGTAGTAAGTCCTGTAATCGATGTGAGTACAAAGTGCTGTGGGAGAAGCCAAGGGCCGGGGAGAGCAGTTGGAGAAGTCCTAGAGGAGGTGGTAGAGAGTACTTGCAAGATGAAGGTGTGCCAGAAGGAGCTGGGGTGAAGGGAAGGGCACTGCGGGCAGAGAACACTGTGTGCAAAGGCATGGACGCGTGAAAGATCACCATGTGCTCTGAGAATAATAAGCTCAGTGATCCTGGTAGGGAGAGATGGGCGGCCAACTAGGAAGTAGTAGGAATAAATCAAGAGCAGGGAGAGAGGACAGCCCACAGCTTCCTCTGGCTTCCTAGTTCTCTACCTCACATTTGTAGTCGATGTTCCTTCAGTTTCCCTTTTGTCTATGTGGGTTTTCGGGCTGTAACTGTGTCCATGGACTCGATGCACATTATTGCTGATGATCAGTTTTGATCATCACTTTAAGGCAGTTATGAAACCTACCGAAGACCTCTCTCTATTGGGTTAAGTAAAGCCAATTCCTTTTACTTTTCCTTGGGGCTTTGGTTTTATTAGAAACGTTAATGAAAAAATATAGTTTTTTAAAATGCAAATGTCCTCTTCCCCGGGCCTTTGGACTCTTTTGACTATAAGGTTTTATTCTCATGTCCAACATGGAAGGTTGGCCTGAGGGGGTGTTAGGAGACTTTATTGATGGAATCAGGGGAAGGGAGACTTGAGGAAGGGAAGGTCACCTGCTGGGCTCTGTGCAAGGTGCTTGAAATGTGACATTTTTTATAATCCTCCCGACATCTCTGAAAGGTAGGTGTTACTGTCCCCAGTTTGCAGATAGGCAAATACAGCCTCAGGAAGGTTTCTGTGATTTTCCCAAGGTCACATCATTAGGAAGAGGCAAAGCTGGGGTCTGCACCAATGCCTCTCTGAACTCAGAGCTCAGGTTCTCCTCATTAAACCTTGCTGACTCTCCTTTGTTTGTCCAATGATGCACTTTCAAGTTACTCGCTGCTGCCCAAATTTCACCAAATATGGACCAAACAATTACCCAACAGCAACAGTCATGATGACAACCAAACACATCCAGGACCACTACAACATATATTGCTTTCATTTTGGTAAAAGACCACCCAAACTACCTTCATTTTGGATCCTCCCAACACTCTGCAAGAATAGCAGGGCTGTGATTAGTATCATCATTTTACAGAGGAGAAAAACTATTGGGATATCAGCAAAATGAATTTTGTATTTGGTGTGTTTTTTAAAAGTAGTTTGATAATTTCTGGGATCACAGGATCTGCAGAAGGTAGCCTATTTAAGTCATTGTGGGCTAATGGAGAACAGAAGTTGAGGAGCTGTGTGACCTTTGGTGACTCACTAACCCCTCTGGTCATCATTCCACATCTTCTAAAGTGAGTTCCTACTTTGCATCATACCACACTTAAATGGACTTGTGAGACTGGCAAAGAAAGTACAGCAAACCTTGGACCAGTGAAGGAACAAAACCTCGAGGTTTTCTTTCAGTAGATGGAACATAGGCATCTACCTTCTCCCCTTCCCCAAACCATTCTGAAATGCAAGTAAAGAAATAAAAAGAAGCATAAACCTACAAAAAGGAAGAATAGGAGGGGTAATAACATAAGATGAAAGATGACCAATGTCTAGTCATTTAAAAGTTGATGAGGGCTTCCCTGGTGGCGCAGTGGTTGAGAGTCCGCCTGCCGATGCAGGGGACACGGGTTCGTGCCCCTATCCCGGAAGATCCCACATGCCGCGGAGCGGCTGGGCCCGCGAGCCATGGCCGCGGAGCCTGTGTGTCCAGAGCCTGTGCTCTGCAACGGGAGAGGCCACAGCAGTGAGAGGCCCGTGTACAGCAAAAAAAAAAAAAAAAAAAAGTTGATGAAAAATTATTAAAACAAAGATAGTCAGGCAGTAGGAGCCTTGCAATAAAAAATAAGTTGTGTTGCTTCCACTGAAGTGCTCAGAAGTGCTCTGGAATTAGAGGCGTGAGGCACAGAGAAAGGTAAGGATGAGAACAAGGACCTGGTTAGTCTCTATGAGGAGCAGTGCCCTCCTTTCCATACTGCATCTCCCGTCCCACACAGTTGGATCACAGCTTTCCCCTCCCCTGGAAAAGACAGGTTTATTCTGCAGAAGCCATCAAAAAAAGCAGAGGAGGGAATAAAAGAGGCAAACTCCCCCACCCCTTTCATTGCTGGGCTCTAGGAAGGGAGAAGAGACTAACAATCCCCAAAGGAAATGCCTGTGGACACTAGCATCTTTCATTCCCCCAAGAAATTATTGGAGCCCTACCCAATCATCCTGAAGTGAGTGAGATATAGCTGTTAACAACCCTGCCCACACCTAGAGGACTCTCACAACATTTTAGTAGCTTCCCTTTTAAATATGAACAGACAAAATAGAATCCTCATGTTCTTGAAGAAAACCTCTGACAAGAAAGAGAGAAACCAAAAAAGTAATTCAGGGGAAACAGAAACAATCCAAGGAGCAGTGTTAAAAAAAATTCAGGACTTCCCTGGTGGTCCAGTGGTTAAGACTCCACGTTCCCAATGCAGGGGGCATGGGTTCAATCCCTGGTCAGGGAACTAAGATCCCACGTGCCGTTTGGCCAAAAAAAAAAAAAGATTTAAAAAAGTCCAGTTAAAACAGATGTTTAAAATAAGATATAAAGTCTTATAACACAGTACGAAAATATGTTATGTCCAGGGTTCAATCACTCATTATGCCAAGAACCAGGAAAATCTTACACTGAATGAAAAATGAAAAAATATTCCAACAACATCTGATGGTGAAATGGCAGAAATGTTAGAATTATCTGACACTGATTTTAAAGCAGCCAAAATAAAAATGCTTTAAAAAGCAGCTACAGACATGCTTGAAATGAATGAAAAGATAAAAAGCTTAAGCAAAGAGAAAAAAGGAGTTTTTAGCAAAGACATAGAAGATGAAGAACCAAATGGAAATTTCTGAACTGAAAAGAAACACAATAACCAAGATAAAAATCTCATTGGCGGACTCAACAGCAGAATAGAAGGGACCGAGGAAAGAATTAGTGATCTGCAAGATAGAATAGATATTATCTAATCCGAACAGCAGAGAGAAAATAGATGAAAAAATAAACAGAGTCTCAAGGACCTGTGGAATTTTAACAAAAGATATAACATTCATGTCATCACAATCCCAGGAGAATAAAAAGGTGGGAGAGGACTGAGAACTTGAAAACTTGAAGACCTGAAAACTTTCCAAATTTGGCAAGAGACATAAATCTACAGATTCAAGAAGTTGAGTGAATTTAGGATAAACAGGATAAACCCAAAGAAATCCAGATCAAAGCACATCATAATTAAACTTCTAAAATTAAAGACAAAGGTGAAAAAATCGTGAAAGCAGCCAGTGAAACATGGCAACTTACATGTCGTGGAAAACCATTTAAATGACAACGGATTTCTCATCATAAACCGCGGACGCCAGAAAAGAAGTGGCACAATGTTTATCAAGTGCCGGAAGAAAATTGTTGAGCCAGAACACACGGTTAAACTGTGGTGTGTTTATACCATAGAATACTGCTCAGAAATAAAAAGGAACTAACTATTGTTGCATGAAATAACCTGAATGAATCTCCAGAGGATTATGCTGAGTGAAAAAAGCAAATCTTAGAAGGTTACACATCATATGATTCCATTTACATACAATTCTTGAAAAAACAAAATCATACAAATGGGGAACAAATTAATGGCAACCAGTGGTTAAGGAGGGAGTGGGGGAGGGAGGGAAGTGGGTGTGGCTTATAAAAGGGCCACATGAAGGACCTCTGAGGTGAACTTTACTGCATTATTATTAATATTGTTATGTAGTGTGTTTTTTTGAATTTTAAATTTTTATTTTATTTATTTTTTATACAGCATGTTATTAGTTATCTATTTTATATATATTGGAGTATACATGTCAATCCCAATCTCCCAATTCATCCCACCACCACCACCCCTGTCCTGTAGTTTTGCAAGCTGTTTACCATGGGAGGAAAGTGGGTAAACCGTAGCTCTCTATATCTTTTCTTATGAATGCATGTGGATCTACAGTTATCCTAAAATTAAGATTTTAATTTAAAAAATACTATAAGACTATTTCCCAGGACTGAAGAACATAAGTTTCCAAATTGTAAGGTCCACCTGAAGATCCAAAACAGACTTATAGGGCTTCCCTGGTGGTGCCGTGGTTGGCAGTCCACCTGCCGATGCAGGGGACACGGGTTCGTGCCCCGGTCCGGGAGGATCCCACATGCCACGGAGCGGCTGGGCCCGTGAGCCATGGCCGCTGAGCCTGCGCGTCCGGAGCCTGTGCTCCGCAGTGGGAGAGGCCACAACAGTGGGAGCCCCGCGTACCGCAAAAAACAAAACAGAATAAACAAAGAAAAAACAAAAAAAAACCCCAGACTTATATGAATTTTATGTGAAATTCTAGAAAAGAGTAAAGAAAAGATCCTAAAAGCACACACAAGATAGAGAGAGAGGGGAAACAGAAGGGGGAGGGGCACAGAGAGGGAAGGAGAAGGGAGAGGGAAGAAGGGGTGGGAGGGAGGGATAGTCAGGGAGTTTGGGATCGACATGTGCACACGGCTCTATTTAAAATGGGTAACCAACAAGGACCTACTGTATAGCACAGGGAACCCTGCTCAGTGTTACGTGGCAGCCTGGATGGGAGGGGAGTTTGGTGGAGAACGGATACACGTATACGTACGGCTGAGTCGCTCGGCTGTGCGCCTGAAACTATCGCAACATTGTTAATCGGCTATACTCCGATATAAAATTATAAAAGTTTAAAAAAAATTTAGGTCTTTAACCTAAAATTCTCTAGCTCTTCCAATTAAGCATGAGATTAGGATAAAGATTTTCAGGCATGCGAATCCTCAAAATTTTTACTTTCAATTTAGCTTTTTGTAGGAAGGGAGCAAATCAAGAGAGAAGATATAGGATCCAAAACAGAAGGTCCACAAACAAGTGAGTTGAAGTGAAGTCCTTTTGTGGCAGCTGTGCTGTGAGAGAAACGTCAACCAACACAGACTAAAGCAGGCCAGTGAAGGCTGCAGAAGTATCTGTTCAGGAAATAAATTAATTAATGAGATTTATGGCATGCTTGTTTGTGAAGAAATATTATTTAAAGTGGTTATAAAATTTTGTTAGGAAATTTGGAACATGGAAAACTAAGCAAATTCCCCAATGCCAACAACTGAAAATGAGGCAATTAATTACCCCTGTGAAAAATAAAAAGCTATATAAGGAAAAAAAAACTGCATTCTTAGTTTGACTTGGCTTAGTCATGAACATATTTACATCATCATAAGAAACACTGGATTTAACAAAAAACGTTGATAATAGGAGAGAGGGAGAATAAAAGTGGAGGGTATGTGTAGGGGAGACTTAAAGGTGCTGCGTTGCATTTTTTATATGATAGATTTAGATAATGTCCAAAATCAAGAAATCAAGAATCACAGTAATAGCTAGCATTTTGGGTAAAAAATCTGATATGGTGGGAAGTGCAGAGTGTATAGCTAAAAAAGTGAAAATTGGTTGCTTTTAAGGATAGGGAGAGATGGGGCAGTCAGCTGCTGATTTGATTGTAAGTCTTCTAGTGATTTTGACATCTTAAACCATGCGTGGGTATGACAGCGATAAAAAAAATTCTTAAATTCGAAAGGTAGGACCAAGAGGCAGTTTTTTTTTTCTTCTTCTTTTTTTTTTTTTCCATTCAGATACATTGTGGACACAGGCTCAGGTGGGTCAGAGGCATTTACTTGTCTAGAGATATTTCAGAAGATACAGGCACACCTTCCAGACAATTCTTCAGGACCCTCTGCCCATCATCTATATTAGTAGTAACCATGGTAACCTGACTAGATGCTCCAGTGGCCAAGCCAAAGATAGAAGGGCAAGATAGAAAGATGGTGGATATTTTCTGGTTTTTGTCTCCTTGGCCCTTCCCTTTTGGCTCCTTGCCTCTATAAAGACAGAGGACTTGTGGTTATGATAATAGAGCAGATCCATGTACCACCTTAAGGATCCTGTTTTTCTTCTTTATGACCTGCTGAGGGCTGAATGATTAAAAAACAAGTGCGTTAAAATGCGTCAGCTAGCACAGCTAAACCAATAAGGAATAGCAAGAGAAAAAAATTAGCCCGAACAGATGGTTTTTAAATCTGACCTAAGGAGGAGTCATTTATTGCTGCCTCTGCTCTGGTACAGACTAAGTTTTCTGATTTGCACCATGCTGTTCTCATAATATCAAACTTTCTGCCAACAGGTGGAAAATGCTTTGTGTCTCACTGAGCTGGAAGTTCACAAATAATCAGTTGCCCTGTTTGCATGGAAGCAAAGAACATCCCCATTTTACAGATGAAGAAAGTGAGATTTAAATTTATTCATCCATGTGGCAAAATATTTAATAGGCACCAGCTATGAGGCAGGCACTTTCCTGGGTACCAAGATAGGGAGATGAAAGTCAGATGCTATGTGAGCACAGAAGAGGGGGGCTGACTCATTCATTTATTCATTCATTCAACAAATATGTATTAAGGATTCAGTGCTTAATACTGGCTGGATGCTGGAGATAGAGTTTGGAATAAACTAGACTTAGTCCTTGCTTTCATGAAACTTATTTTCAAGTCTGGTGGTTCTCGGCTGTGCATTGGAATCTCCTGGTGGAGATTTAAAAACTCCTGATGTCCTGGTCTTATCCCAGACCCACTGCACCTGGGGGAGGGAGGGGTATCCAGGAATCAGTGCTTTCCAAAGCTCCCCAAGTAATACTTAAGTTGTAGGCTACAGTCAGTTGTATACAGGGTCTCATGGTGCATTTGGTAAGAAGCGGGGTTTACGGAATTCTGGAGAATAGCCCGTTTGGGTTCCTTGGCCAGAAGCCCTTTTTCCTTCCACATTCCCCCTGGGTAAATTCCAGAAAGGAGCATCACATTCAGACTCTCCTTTATTCCTGCCTGTATCGAAAATCAGAGCTCCATTAATGGTAGGTACTGCTGCTGATTCGACAGTGTGATGCTTTTACGATTACTTCTTTTCTGAGAGCTGCTCTTGAGACTTTAGCTATAGAAATGCTTAGAAATTTGCTAGATTTCTCATGGCTCAGGCAGTGACTTTGATACACCCCTGTCACCTGCTGGTGTCTGTTGTCCATGGTCTTTAAAATATATCTGACCTTTCTCCACCTCCATGAATAGGATCAGGGACAAAGATTCCCTGGAAGCAGCAGCACTTGTCCAGGTGTTCAAGACAGTCCCGGGACAGGTGGCTTGTGCTTACTCTCTAATAATCTTGATTCTGAACCAGCCCCCAGTTTGGCTTGTTATTCAGGGGTCTTTGTTGAAAGTGGCAGAAAGCCAGTCCAAATGAGCATGAGCCAACAGGGAACTTCACAGCTGGCTCCAGGATATCAGACATCATCAGGATGTGTCTCTCTCCATCCCTTTTCCTGTCCTCTTCTCTGTCTTGGGCTTATTTTTACAGACGAGAAAGCACAGAGCTGGTGAACGGAGCAACTGGAATTCTCTCCCAGGTCTTTATGATTGCAAAGTTCATGCCCTCTTTTTCAATTACAACGTCCTGCCTTCTGAAGCCCTTGGATTCCACTTCTTCAGAGTACGACCCCCCTGTGGGGCTGGCGTGCAGAGCTGGACGTCCCCAGCAGCACCCGCTGCCAGCACGTTAGGGACGCCGCCCTCTTAAATCTGTTTTTTCCTGTCCTCCTTTCGCCATATGGCGGCTCCCTCTGTTCCCAGCCCTGAGTACTGGGCAGAAAAAGAGGTGCTTTCCTTTTGCCAAATGCAGGAAACCACAGATCTCCAGATTCTTGTTCCCATCTAACTGCCTGTGTCTGGTCCGCCTTCACCCAGATCCTTCCTCATGTGTTATATGCTCATCTGTTCAGTTAATAGTTTATTAATCACTGTTTTAGTTCACTGAACCTTTCCCGAGCAATAACTCTGAGCCAGGGCCTCTGTTAAGTGTTGGGATTAAGTGAAGAATAAGGCACACGTTCTATGTCTTCCATGAGCTCAAAGACTACTTCAGGAGGCAGACAGCTCCCGTGATGCAATCCAGGATGTGCTGGGAGCACGAGAAGGGCATGGCTATGGCCACTTGGGCACGGAGTGTCAGTGACACATTCTTAGACAAAGAGATAGCAATATTGGGCAATTACTGCCACTTATACAACCATGACCCATCCTTCTATCCATCTGACAATTGCACTTAAGTCCATTTTTGCCTAATGAACTCTGGCACCTCAATGTGATGGTTTCCCCAGTATTTAGGGTCTTCTCCAGGTCAGCCTCCATGCCAGACATAAGTGTGGGAGGGAGCATGTCCCCTTGTAACTTAGAGTTTATGGAAGTCAGGTTCCTAATTGGGTTGAACATAATAGTCACCTGGGGGCTGTATTAACAATTAACAACACAGATTCCCAAACCTCACTTCCAAAAATATGAATAATTAAGTCAGGAGAGCAACCTTAGAACCTTCACGCTTAGGAAGCACCCCAGGTGAATTTAGGTAGATCACATATTCAGAAGCATTGCTCTCATTGATGTCTAGGCCTTGAAAAGTGAGAAGTTGAAAGTAAGACTAGACATTCTGGGTAGAAATACATCATTAGAAAAAAAAACACCCAGCAACGCAAAAGTGCAGGGGTGAGTTTAGGGAGGGAAAGAGATTCAGTGACTAGATAATAGGGTAAACAGGATTCGGGCAAGCAGTGGGCAACATGAACTGAAAATGCTGGAAGGTGGATAGAAGCTAGGGGGTTGAGGTTCATGCTGACAAGCTTTGGCTTCATTTTATAGGAATTGGAACTTGTAGAGGTACTTTAAGGACCTGATTGCTTTTTTTTTTTTTTAGTATTTTTAAACATTGAAATATAGTTAATTTACAATGTTGTGTTAGCTTCAAATGCACAGCAAAGTGATTCAGTTATACATACATTATATATATTCATTTTCAGATTCTTTTTCATCAAAGGTTATTATAAGATACTGAGTATAGTTGCCTGTGCTATATAGTAGGTCCTTGTTGTTTACCTACTTTATATATAGTAGTGCATCTATGTTAATAAGGAGTTGGTTTTTTAAAAAAATCCCCATGAAGTTACACAAGCTGGGGCCTTAGTCATTTTCTAACTTTTATGAGCTTTGGAGTCTTCATCTGTGAATGGAAGTTTTCTTCATTCAGGAATAGCCATGCCCACCTTATAAGGTAATTTTAGGAATCTGATGTTGGCACAGAGACACAGTAAACAGCAGTGTCCTTATGTGTATTATCACCTGGGTAGGCACAGCAGCTGTGACCGTGCCCACTGGACGTGGAGGACTCCAGGGACAAGACACAGTGAGGGGCTCACTGAGTTAAGCGTCATATAAAGTGAGACATAAAGTTGGGGGTATGGATCCTTGCTCCCAGGGTTAGTTTGTGTGAAGACGACACAATAAAGGAAAAGAGAATCAAAGTCTGGGGGCACTTACTCCACGCTTGGCTGTTCATATAAAAGGCGCAGTAAGTCTTCAAAATGACTTTAGACTTACTAGTGACACGTATTCTTAATAGGAACAACCCCGGCAAAAGAGAAACAAAAAGAAACAAAAAGATTTGCTGCCTCTTCTGGCAGCAACTGGTTCCAGGAAGGTCCCTGAGGGACAGTGGGCAGGCACATGTCTGCTCTGGTTTCCTTGAGCCCCTGGAGGGCAGGAGAGTCGTCCTGGGCATCTCTTGTGCCATTTGGCTTCCAGAAGCCCTGCCTTTACCAGCTTTGGCCACCTCTTCATGGCAAATGCCCTGGGCTCTTCTTCTTGTCGGCAGGGCTCTGGGTTCTGGGAATGGTACCTCACTTACAGGGTCTGCTTCTCTCACTAATGAGTGAGTTGGGTGGATGCTGAGAAGTCTATTAGCGTTGTTGATTCATTCATTGTTTTCTCTCTCCCATGGCCTAAAGACTGCAGCATAATCACATTACGAGTGGGTGGCTGCACCCGAGTGACTCAGTGAAAGGAGCGAAACCCAGAGGGGAGAGGCTCCGGCTGCAGGACCCTCAGGGCAATCACTTCTGTTCCTCCTTCCTCGGAGTTTAGGGGGCACCTGCTATGGACCCTGCAAGGCAGGCTCAGAGATGAGAGGGAGGTGGTCCTTGCTCCTGCGAGATCTACAGCCCAGTGGAGAAGACCTGAGTGAATGAATGGATGAACACAAGCATGAATGAATGCATGTGCCTTCATTTACACAGACTGCTGTGGGCACCACCCGAATGTGTGTGTCTTCATTTATTTATTTATTTATGTTAACATCTTTATTGGAGTATAATTGCTTTACAATGGTGTGTTAGTGTCTGCTGTATAACAAACTGAATTAGTTATACATATACATATGTTCCCATATCTCTTCCCTCTTGCGCCTCCCTCCCTCCCACTCTCCCTATCCCACCCCTCTAGGTGGTCACAAAGCACTGAGCTGATCTCCCTGTGCTATGCGCCTGCTTCCCACTAGCTATCTGTTTTACATTTGGTAGTGTATATATGTCCATGCCACTCTCTCACTTCGTCCCAGCTTCCTCCTCCACGTGTCCTCAAGTCCATTCTCTATGTCTGCATCTTTATTCCCATCCTGCCCTAGGTTCTTCAGAACCATCTTTTTAGATTCCATATATATGTGTTAGCATATGGTATTTGTTTTTCTCTTTCTGACTTACTTCACTCTGTATGACAGTCTCTAGGTCCATCCACCTCACTACAAATAACTCAATTTCGTTTCTTTTTATGCATGTACCTTCATTTATACAGACTGTAGTGGACAGCGCTCAAATGTGTGTCTTTATTTAGTTTTAAATTAATTTTTATTGGAGTATAGTTGATTTATAATGTTGTGTTAGTTTCAGGTATACAGCAAAGTGAATCAGTTATACATATACATATAGCCACTCTTTTTTAGATTCTATTCCCATAGAGGTCATTACAGAGTACTGAGTAGAGTTCCCTGTGCTATACAGTAGGTTCTTATTAGTTATCTATTTTATATATAGTAGTGTGTATATGTACATCCCAATCCCCCAATTTACTCCCCACCTCTTTTCCCCCTTCTAACCATAAGTTTGTTTTCTACATCTGTGACTCTATTTTTGTTTTGTAAATAGGTTCATTTGTACGAATGCGTGTCTTTAAAATACACAAGGTAACATTCTTGGGTGGTTCAGGGAGCAAAAAGATGGTCTGAAATTCCAGCCCATTTTTGTTCAACTAAAACAATATGGACAGGCCCCAACAGGACAATGATTTGGAAACTCCTGGGATTCATGGATGAGGAGTTCTGGAAACCTCCCAAGGATGAGTGATGCAACGTTTGAGCACTCTCCACCTTGTGGAGTTAATTGATTCAAAGTTCTAGAAACCTCAGGAGGCTAATTGCTGGCGAGAACGATGTTCACTTCCAGCCTTCAGAGGTCCTATAGGCGAGGAGAAATATTCATGAGCAGAAGCATTCATGAGAGAACTAATGGATTGATTGAGGGGAAGGGAAGATAATTAAGGGGTTGGAATAGTCGTCAGTAAAAGGCTAAGAATTCAGCTGGAGTGAGATCAAGGAATCAAGAGGAATAGAGATAGATACACCTTCCAGGCCCTGCATGCCAAGAGCAGAGGTCACCAGATGAAGTAAAGGATAGGAAAATTCGAGTGCATTAAGGGGAGGTTCTCAACATTACAAGCCCCTGGAGACCCCCCAGGAGGAAATATTTCAAATTGAAATTACACTGTTTCCTTTCTGAATATTACTTTTATTTAATATTCATCCTCTTCCTCTAATAACTAACTTCCCTTTTGGCTTTTTCAAGGAGCAATTATAGATATTTTTAATATTGTGTCCATGAAGAAGCTGAGATACAGAGGTGGAACAACCTAGCTGGGGCACAGAGCTGGTTTGTAGAATGCACCTGTTGGCCAGTGAAATCTATTTCAGCTTATTATCAATGAGCTAATTGTTTTCAGAATGATTTTGCTCCAGACAGAAATATGTCCTTTTAAAAAGTGTTTCACTGAAGTATACTATACGTACAGAAAAAGGCATGTATCATAAGTGTGCAAGCTGGATGAAGTTTTGCAACCCGAATATACTTATGTTAACTAGCACCCAGATCAGGAAACTGAACATACGAGCACAGGGAAGCCTCTGGTGCCCCACTGTCCTTATTTCTAACAGCCTAAATTAGTGTTTCTGCTTTAGGAACACAGAATAAGAGAGTCCCATTTGCTCAACATTGTGTTTTTGTGTTTCTTCTATGTAGTTGTAGGTTGTTCATTCTCATTGTTGGTAGTATTTTATTCCATGAATATGCCACAAGTTATCCATTCTACACTGGTGAGCATTTGGGTTGTTTCCAGTGTATGGCTGTTACAAATAGTGCTACTATGAGTGTTTAAATATTTCTTTGTGTAAAAATATGTGTGCATTTCTGGAGTTGCTGGCTCAGGGGGTGTGCATATATTCACCTTTAGTAGATGCTGCCAGACTGATGTCCAAAGTGGCCGGACTAATGTATTCCCATCAGCAGTGCATAACCATTCCTATTGCTTGACTACCTTCCCAACTTTTGCTATTTTCTGTCGTTTTCAGTTTTAGACATTCTTGTGGGTAGTAGTGGTATCACATTGTAATTCTAATTTGAATCTCCTGATGACCAATGAAGCTGAGTGCATTTCATACCTTTATTAAGTCCATGGTTAGTGCCTTGGTCAGCTCAGGCTGCAATAACAAAATACCACAGATCAAGTGGCTTAAACAATAGACAATTTGTTTCTTCCACATCTGGAGGCTGGAAGTCCAAGGTCCAGGTGCTGGCAGATTCAGTGTTTGGTGAGAGCCCTCTTGGCTTGCAATGGCCACCTTCCTCCTCACCTGGTAGAGAGAAAGAGAGGACTAGACTCTTCCTCTTCTTGTAAGGACACTAATCCCAACGTGAGGGCCCCACCCTCATGACCCATCTAAACACAGTTCCCTCCCAAAGACCCCGCTTCCACATATCACACTGGGGGTTTAACCTATGAATTTTGGGAGGACACAAACATTCACTCCATAACAATCAGGAAGGGGCGTAGTCTACTTTCTCTGGGCACCCAAATCTTGACTGCAGTTGTTAGTGGGAACCATCTATTTCAGTTAAAATTCATAAGGGAACATGTAGGAATTCAACAACATAGGAAGATAAAAGTACAAAAAAAATCATCAAATTACCTTAACTAAAATCAAACTCATCCAATTACCTTAACTTAGTTTGTTGACATTCATTTAGGCTTGACTGCATACCAGGGACTGCCTGTGGGTTTTATTTAAACCATACCATGAGATGGTCTCAGTGCAGCTTGTTAAACAGTGAAATTAATCTGATATCCATGCGTGTTTCTGCACACAGGAGTGTGTGCACACAGAGAATGCACTCTTCCTGCTGCAGTCCCGGGACTGCCCCTACTTCCCCACACTACCCTCCCAACCCCAAATGCAAGAGAATTAGTAAGACTCACGGTTAGATATGGCTAAGTAAAATATTTCCTTCCTGACCCCACTCAGCCTCTCGCATTCATTCACTCAACATCTATTTATTGGGCATTGTCTAATGCCGAGCACTGTCCTGTGCATGGGGTACAGCAGTGAGCAACCCAGGCAAGGTCCCACCCTCATCTAGCTCCCAGTATACATCTTTGTAAACTGTAAGAAGAAGAAGAGTGCACAGGGACAATCACAGAAACCAAACCATAGCACAATGCATCAGGGTTTTCTGTGAAGATTAAACCCGTTAACAGACAACTCCCAAATGAAGTCAGATTTCATTTCATTTTCATGGCTTGGGAGGTGAGTCACCTCCATTCCCCCTCCCATGCCCTGTCCCACTCGGCTGGGGTTCCACTGTGCAGGGGAAATTCAGACCCTAAATTTTTGTGCTTCTCATCATAGAAATGAAATGAATACTGGAGGGAAACACCTTTTTAAAGTGAAGCGGTGTTGGAAGAAAGACGAGCTTCAGGAAAGAGAAGTGACTGATTGGGGGAGGAAACACATCTAAATGATCTATGAGAACACGTATGCAATTATTTATGAAATTCTTGGAAAGCCTCCTTTGCTAATGAAAGATAAAAGGAAACTCACAAAGCTCACCTTCAGTGCAAGATAACAATATTTTCCTCATACACTTCTTGGGGAAGATAGATTAGTTCCGCTTTTTAAGAGCTGCAGGATTTTAGAGGAGCAGAACTTAACCTAATCTTGGGGGATGGAGGCAAGTTCTATGAGGGGCCATCTTTGTTATAAATCCATACATGGAGGGCAATAGCCTCTCATGAGTTCCAGTCAAAGACCATGCTTTTTGCACTTTGAAGCAAAAAATTGGTCAGTTTCTTCTTTGACTTAGCTAATTGGAACATTTCATTAAATGGGCCTCCTCCCTAATTCTGGCCTTAAACCTGCATCAGCATAATCATGATATAATCATAATCATGAGGTATCTTCTGGCTTTTATTGCATCAGTTCCGGCCCCCTCACTCAAAGACCTTCTGTGAATCCACTTTGTCCAAAATCCTACCTTCTCAGGGTCTCATTGGAGAGCCCCGAAGTCTGACGTCCACCTACTTTTTTGCCGTAATTGCCTGCTGCCCTTTACATGAGGGTGGGCACGGCAGAAGGAGACCTGAGCATCTGATTGGTTGGAAAGTTCTTTCTGGCTTCCTCTGGGGGCCTTTTCATGGGACCCTCTCCCCATGTGATGCATCCTCTCAAGCCCATTTGCCATCTGGGTTTTTTTCTGCTGTGATCTGTTTAGTATCTTATTTTGTGTTTTACTCTTCTGGATTTCAACTCAATTGTAAACTTTTTGAGGAAGCCTTTTCTCCTCTATAGGGTCCAGATAAAAATGCCCGCAGCAAATGATACCACACCACTTAGGTAGAAATGCCTGAGATCGCAATAAAGCCAGATCGACCTGACCTTTAATCAGATTGTTGACCTTGGGAAAGTTCTTTAACCATCATGGAGCCTCAGTTTCTTTACCTGGAGCATGATCATGATCACGCCTCGCTGCACTCTTGCCAGCATTAGGCAAGAAATCTAAAGTATTTAGTATGTGTGGAGCAATTCTCACTGAAAACTACTTAGCATCGTGCTAAGTAGTGTGGCCTGTTCCCTCCTTGAATAGATCCTCACATATAAATGGATTACTCTTACTCTGGGACCTAGTACTTTACCTATAATACAAGATCCAGGATAAAATTTTACATTATTATGTATTTATTATCGTTATTTATAAAGAGGAAAAAAATTACAGTACAGAAAATAGAGGTGGGGTGTATGCAGGCTGCAAAGTTTTAAACTAAGATGGAGCTCCAGAGCTGAAAGAATGAGGAAGTGCGTGGAGGAATCTGATGATAGAGGGATTTGAGATGAGACTCTGCGTTGGATGGACTCCCCTGTTTCCTCTTCCGGCTCAGTCTGCAGAAATGTCACCTTGAGGAAAACCCGGGGAGTGCTGATGCTTTGAAGGGTTTTCAGAATGTTCTCGCCTGCTGTGAGGGTTGGGACCCAGGAAGGCAGCCGAGAGCACATCAAAACCTGCAGCTGTCCGGAGCATCGGCCGGGCAGGAGTTTTGGTCTCGCCGGACAAGCTTTGATCATCTAAAAGCAAGAACTCTTCCATTTTGCTAGCTCAGGAAAAGACCCTGAGGCTTTTCACCAAAGTCAAAGCACAAATAAAGACTTTCTCTGCCTGACAAGGAAAAGAGGGGCCTACAAAACTAAAGACAGGGCTCTCTGTAAGAGATGCTGGGGGCAACATTAGGAAACTGTCTTATTTTCACAGTGGCTCCTTCTCCCACATTTAGAGGCTGATTCAGAGCTGATCTGAGGCCAAGCCCATGGGAAACCATGTGGTATTATTTGAGCGACTTAGGGAAGGAACCCCACCCAAAATATCACCTTCATACTCGATTTCCATCATTAAAAGTCATGTCCTTGAAGCCCGAGTGATTTATCAACATACTTAGTAAATGTGTTTATTTATACCAGACTGCATACCATAAAGAATTTTAAGCACCTTTCCAGGACATATTTACTATAAGCTAAGGCATAAAGAAGAATTAAAAGGGACCAAATAAAAATAAAGGTAAAAAGTTTCAAAGAGAGGTAAAAACAATACAAAGGTGAAAGGCATAGGGTATATATAAGTGCTATAATTGAATCTAAAATTTTTCTCTTGGCTGGGAAAACAAAATAGAAGACATAGTCTTCTTACGATTCTTACTATCAGGGAGGAAAAACTTATACGCCAGCGTAGTAAAGGCTCTGAGAAGTCTTGCAGCAAATCAATAGCAGCACGATAACAGCCATTTGTGGTTCTATGTTCCAGGCACTGTTCGAAGTCCATTGCACATATTACCTCATTTAATCTCACAATGACCCATGGCATGGAGAGCTGGACATAGTCATTTGGCACCTGGCACTGCTGTCCCCTCCATCTTGTGTATCTTCCTGAAATGCAGAGGTTGGGACCCTGAAATGGCATGATCCACACTCTCTTACACATGGGATTCCAGCTGAGAAAAAAGTTCCACTAGCAAGATGCTCTGTGGTGAAATGGGGAAGGAGGAAGTGAAGATGGAGCCAGTTCCTTGTGGGTTGGCTGTTATTAGTGTCCAGTGGGCGTGGTCATGGGGACCAGTGTCCAGCTGCTGCCTTTGGGTACAGAGAGGCAGTTGTGGTGGTGACAATGACTGGACTGACTTTTTGATGGTCAGGCCAGTCCAGCAATGGCAGTGGTGGCTTCCTGAACCCTGAATGGTACCTGCCATGGTATTGCAAGCATGGCCCTATGATTCCTCCCATTTCTGATCGTGACAGAGGCACAGTTAGTTCTATTTCCTTTTTTTCTGGACATCACTCCTGGAGGTCCAGCCTAGAATTTCCTCCTCCAGTCTTTCCCGGGCCTTTTGTAAGCACCTGATTTCCTCTATTGAATCCTTTTCCACCCAGAATGCTTGCCATGTTCTCTGTTTCCTGCACTGAACCCTGACTCACACGGGCAGGTAGCAATATCATTTCTCTTGTGTGGATAAAGAAACCGAGTCACAAAAAGCTTAAATAGTTTGCACCGAGTCACAAAGCTAATAAAAAGCCAAGCTAGGACTCAAACCTGGTTCAGTAGTCTGATGCCAAAATCCACTCTCTTAACTGTTTAATTTTGTTTAACTCAGAATTTCCCAAACTAATTGATTCCAGAAACTGCTTTTGTGTAACACCTATTAATATTCCGTGGAAGTAATCCCCGACAGGACCACCTTCAAACATGGTATTTTCAGCTACTTTTTTTCACCCAGTGGGTTCTGGCCAGGTGGGACATGGATGTATCAGTGGCGGGAGAAGAAAGGGGGTGTGTCCTCCACCAGATTCTGGAAAAAATACATGAATTGGGAGCTGGAGAGAAAAAACACAGTCCAGCCAGAAGCGCACAGGAGCCTTTGAAGTGCAGAGCATGAGGTCAGTGTGGTGTATGTTTGAGGACAGGACGTGCAGTGTGTCTTAGGGATAGGTAATCACTTTTCTGCACTTTTGTTTCTGCACCTGTGAAATAAAATCAACAATACTGTTCACTCGCTGGTGTTTTGTAAAGAGATGATTCGGTCAGAATTCTTCCTGATGTGAGCCGTGGAAGACCAGTTCAAAGTAGCTCAAATAAAAGATAAAGGTTTGGCTCTAGGCCCTAGTGCACACCCTCATCCCTCCTGCTAACTTACATCCAGCATCGGTGTGTGGGTCCAGAATTCTTTTGACCTTCAGGGCAATTTTTTCTTTCCAGGGGCTGATTTTTCCTTCCATGGTTCTGGGTCTGGATTAATTGAATCTGTTGAACTGATTTCCTTAGCTTTGAATTTTGGAAAGAAGGAACAGGGTTCTTGTTTAATCTCTCGGGAGGCATCTGGGTACGTTGTGCAAACTGACTCCCTTCTCCCCGAGCTCTGCATGCCCAGGGGAGGGGTAGACTTCGCTAAACCACACACACACACACACACACACACAGGCATGCACACACCCAAGGCATGCACACACACATCCATTAACACTCATGCACGTGTATATGCATGCACACACACATGCATGAACACATACACACTACTGTAATTCACTATGGTCTTTGGTCCATAGCTGAGAAGATTGTTTTCTTGCTCCTCTCCCGCCCCTGAAAATCTTGTTGTGTCTCTGACCAAGAGCTCAGGACAGGGTCATGTTTTTATGAGAGCCTTTGTAAAGCCTGTATGTGCTTTTTTAAAAATGTCAAAGCCAGTACTCTTACTAGTACTAAAGAAGAGAGAATTGATTTAAGGGCATAAAAAACGGTCTCCACAAAAATATCATCATCCTCAAATTTGTATATTCCAGCAATATCTGAGTACCCGCTCATTTCTTCAGAGTGGGTTATCTTTAGAATTTATTTTCCTTATGGGTTTTGCTTAGCACTGGACTGAGGTCACAGGAACTCTGTAATGATTCGTCGCAAACGTCACTCGATGAATATAATTTGGAATTCTCCAAGTGCCTACAGTTGCTAGGGTCTGTAGTTTTCTTCTCTTAGTTTAACACAAAAGGGACCAAGACTCGGGGGCGCTGTGTAACTTAGATGAGGTGGGGCAGCTAATCAGTGCACAGAGAGGTCCGCCTGAAGCTGAAGTCCCATGGGTCTCCCTGCCCACCAGCAAGACTAAACAGAGGAGAGTTAGTAAACAGGGCTACCTCTCACCTCTTCCCGATGGTAGACCAAGCCCCGTGCTCTGCGGGGGAAGACTGGGGAAGGGGTGAGCACGCAGTCCTGGCTGTTTCCTTTTTTTTTTGTGGTACGCGGGCCTCTCACTGCCGTGGCCTCTCCTGTTGCGGAGCACAGGCTCCGGATGCACAGGCTCAGCAGCCATGGCTCACGGGCCCAGCCGCTCTGCGGCATGTGGGATCTTCCCGGACCAGGGCATGAACCCGTGACTCCTGTATCGGCAGGCAGACTCTCAACCACTGCGCCACCAGGGAAGCCCTGTTTCTGAATCTCTAGAGTCAGGGATCCCACTTCTGCTTCTTAGGGTCACAGTCATCCACCATTTTTGATGGATTGCTGCAAAGACGGGGCAGAAGTGTATTGAAATGAAAAAAATATATATTTTCACTGTTCAGACCTCCCATTGCAGAGAAAAGAGGGATCCCGGTAAGAGAGAGAGAGAGAGCAAAGCATTGGGTGTCAGCAGTCTGGGGTTCAAAGCCAGACGTGCAACCTTTGGTAAGAAAATGAATGTTACCAAGCCTTGTGTCTCATCTTGAAAACAGGCATTATAGCTACCTTTTGGGTGTGTTGGGAAATTAGATTATAGACATAAAATCCCTGGCAAAGTGTCTGGCTCATAGTAAGCTATAAATTATAGCTGTTACGATTGTTACTACTTTACCTTTCTGCATTTTCCCAATCTTTTTCAATGAATATGAATTAGCCTATTCAGTGAATATGTTTGGTACTATAAAAAGTATGTATACACCAGAATAAAACTAAACCATGCTAGGCTAACTGCATACTCGAGCTCCTGTAGGGGGCAGTGCTCTTAGCGTTGCATTACTGAAGGGAGTCTGAACTTGGCTTTCCCTCCCTTCCTTCCTTCCTTCCTCCGTCCACCTATCCTTCCCTTCCTTCTTTCCTTCCTTTCCTTTTCCTTCTTTTCTTCCTAACTTACACTCACCTACTTTAAAAAATTGAGGCAGCTTGCATCATAAAAACAAGCGTGCACTGACATGGTTTACACAGAAAAGACTAGAAATATTTTAAGAGATGAGAAAGAACAGAACGAAGAACATAGGTTGAGATTCATTCACTCATCAGAACTTTCAACATTCATAAATAGTTTTATCAAATATAGAAGAAACGGGAGAGTGGAGGAGTCAGACAGTCTCTGTCTCCCAAGAAGCTATTGTCTAAGGAGAGACAGAAAGTCATTAAAAAACACTTACTGCCATTTTTAATATACACAGAGTCCAACACTTGGGATCGCAACGGAGTTCTAAACGTCGCTGTGTTTCCTAGTAGCCAAGGCAAACATGTGCCTAGAACACAGTGAGTTCAGTCTTCCTTTTATCTGATAAAAGGGCACATGCAAATCCTCCCGGCAAGAAAGCTAACCTGGATTCACACTATGAGTCACTGACTCACCAGGACTCTTGGCTGCTGTGTTCATGCCATTCATAAAAACCTTTAATTCAGAAGTGGTAGTTACAGCCTGTTCTGTCATCATGGGTGATGTTAGCAAACAGTGTGTGCATGGCGGGGTGTGAGGGTCACTGCATTTAACAAAAATAAGAGCAATAATGATTTCATTCTAAGCAGTCTAATTTTGCCTTTGGAGTATCTTGGTCCTCCCCCTCTGGGCTCTCTGTGTCCCTAAGTTGGTTCCCATCTCTCTCTAAGCTCCCTTTTCTCTTGGGATGCCTGATTTTCCAGTTTTCCAGAGCTGCCCCTTTGCTGCCCTTGTGGGCTGCTCCTCTTTTAACTACCCTGATGTTACAGCCTCAGTAATGACTCTTGGGTCCACCTAGGTAACCTGTCCTCTGTTGTCATTCTCTAGAGTTGATTCTCTGTTGGGGCTACTTTGAGAACGGAGCCGGCTCGTGACGAGACTTGATGCATGAGCATGCGTGGGCAGGCAGGCCTCCTTTGGCTGCGCCCTGTGGGTTTCTTTTCACGATCACCCACTCTTCTTAGACACCAACTGGCCTCTGACCACCATATCAAGTCAGAACTATTCCTGACATGTGCAGAAGGCTTTGCAATTTACAAAGCACTTTCACACATCTCATACATGCTAACTTGGTGAGATTATGCATATTTTTAAATACTGTTTTTTCCTAGTTAACTTTACATAGTAAGTATGTTTTTCTTGAAAACTTCATTTTTAAAGGTTTCCATTGTATACAGGCAGCCAAAAGTTCTCTATTGTTGGACAATTAGGGTGTTTCCAGTTTTTATTTAGAAAGCTACATTGAGAATCTTTGTGCAGAAATCTGGGCTCCGCATCTCAGATTATTTCCCAAAGTTGGATCCCTATCAAGGGGATTTCTGAGTCAAAGATTATAAAGCATTTTAAGATTCTTGAGAAGTATTGGATCTTTGCCTCATTGGTTGTATTTTCACGTGGAATCTCTTGCAGATATTTTAACAATACCAGGAAGTGTTCTTCTAACTGGATGGTGTGAAAGGATTCATTCAGAAAGACACAGTTCAACTAACAGAGAGTCAAACACACACATATACACACACATACACACACACTCGATGCTAACAGTAATTCTTTCTTCTTGAGGAAGTGGTAAAATTCCTAGTCAAGTGTGACCAAGGAAAGTACCTGATCCTGCCAGAAGCCTCTTCTTCAGCTGTTTGCCTCTGTATTGAATATTAATTCTCTTTCTGTTTAGTTTGTCTCATGTACCAGGACAGTCTGTGTTTTGATGGTTCCACCTTGGGTCAAGGATTTTATACTTTTTGCGTAGGACTGTTTCTCTCTGTCTGCATAGAGTACAGACTCTCCCGCCACTGTCCTTCACCACATCCATTCCTAACTTGCTATTGTACCCATGTGTGCAATGACGGAACATGAGAAGGCCTGTCACCTTTGGGGAGGGCTCTGCAAAATGTCTCATCCTGTTGTTTGTCTCTGTGAGTAATTACTTTCGTGGGTCCCATGACTGTGTGTGTCCTGTGACACTTTCCATTGATCGAAGTAGCCCACAGCTATGTCCTAAGCACCTGTGTCCCATGAATCTCCACTCCTCCTAAATATGTCATCTAATCCGGTCACCTAGTGGCTTGTTGTTTACCTGTTCTCACACTCATAGGGCTTTGCTGGTATATGAACAGAGTTTTAATTTTAATTATTTGTCCAGATTTGCTGTACAGGTAACTTCTGTATTTTCACAGTGATGTTGTATCTTACTCATTTTTGTGGTACTGAGTACTGAGACATGGTTGGTTTTTCTGTTCACTTTCTGGCATTTATTAGTGTCATCTCTTTTTTTTTTTTTTTTTTTTTTTTGCGGTACACGGGCCTCTCACTGTTGTGGCCTCTCCCGTTGCGGAGCGCAGGCTCTGGACGCACAGGCTCAGCGGCCATGGCTCACGGGCCCAGCTGCTCTGTGGCACGTGGGATCTTCCTGGACCGGGGCACGAACCCGTGTCCCCTGCATCAGCAGGCGGACTCTCAACCACTGCGCCACCAGGGAAGCCCTATTAGTGTCATCTTTTGACCAACTGCAAGCATTGGTGCTACATGAATGTGCCCTGGACTGCAAAGTCAGGAGCAGCACTGCGAGGGGAGCAGCAAGACGGAGTCACTTCAAGTGATAAAGATGTCAGCGCCAGCACCTCTTGCTTCAAAGAGGGGGAAAAAAACACAGCATGTTAGAAACTGAGGGGAGAATTTAGCTCACATGTTTGGAATCTTTAACAAGCCAATTTGCTCCCCGAAGACAGGTCTGCAAGAAGGAAAGTCAGTCTGAGCAGAGGAAGCCAATTGCAAGGAGTTACAGCTCTTGGCTCAAGTGAAATGGTTGGGGAAGAAACCTCTGGCGGAAACCAGTAAACACGAGCTTTGCAAACACCACCTCCAGTTGGTTGCTTGCTCAGGGCTGGAGCCTCCAGAGACAAGTCAGGGACAGCCCCCGCCGAGCTGCCAGATGAATGTGGCCACTCGCAGCTGAGGGGAAAGGGTTAATTCAGCTGAGACTTTGCTGGCTTCTGTGGGGAAGCAGAAGGGAAAACCACGCAGAGGGACTCATGAGCCTTCATGAAAATTTAATTTGATTTCATGAAAAGGTAAAGACTTGTATCTGGTCTTGCTGTATTTATTAAAGCAAGGATGAGTTCTTAGGACCGGGATGGAGCTGGGTAAAATCATGACCCCAGAACATAGAGCTGTGTGTGTATGTGTGTATGTGTGTGTGCACGTGCATGTGAAAGAGAGACAGAGAGACAGCGCTAAATGGAAGGTCCGGTCCGAGGGTCAAACCCAGGCTCTGTTGGGGTAGGAGGGACTTCTGACTCAGGCCTCATGTTCATAAAAATCCTCACATGCAGCCTTTTCTCCAAATGGCACTTAACCTTCACAGGGATTTCTCAACAGGACTGACTGAAGTCAATTTCCTCAAAGTTTAAAACTCATTGGGGACTTCTCTGGTGGCACAGTGGTTAAGAATCCACCTGCCAATGCAGGGGACACGGCTTTGAGCCCTGGTCCGGGAAGATCCCACATGCCGCGGAGCAACTAAGCCCATGAGCCAAACTACTGAGCCTGCGCTCTAGAGCCCGTGAGCCAAACTACTGAGCCCGCGCGTCTAGAGCCCGTGCTCCGCAACAAGAGAAGCCACTGCAATGAGAAGCCCGCGCACCACAGTGAAGAGTAGCCCCCGCTTGCCGCAACTAGAGAAAGCCCGCGCGCAGCAACAAAGACCCAACACAGCCAAAAATAAATAAAATAAAATAAATTAATTAAAAAAAAACTCCTTTGGGGCCCGAAGTGTACTCCACATTCGTGTTCTAAAATAAACTGTATAATTATTCTATGCAAATCATAATTATACTGCTTTGTAATTTTCTATGCTAAAAGCGTTAATTTATTCAAAGTCAACATTTAAAACAGGCCACAATTTTTGTAAGCCTGTTTTGGCAGCTTTCCATCTTTTTTGATGTAATGAGAAACTCTTAAATGGGAAGTGGCTGGGGCTGCTAAGTGACCCCCATTTGAACCTGAACCCAAATAACAACCACAACAATAATAAAAGTAACTGCTAATAATAATAATAGTGATATTTACCAGTTAGTGAGTCCTGTGAACCAGATACTCATCAGCTCCGTTCCAGGTGCTACAACACATGATCCCCATATACAAATCCCACTCTTTGAAGCCCACCCCATACTGAACAGGAGTGGGGGGAAGTGGACTACTTTCTAGTATGCACAGGCATCTTTTAACTACTAGATGTGTTTTATACTTATTAAGAGTCAGCTATGTTTGTTCTCAAACCAGTTTATGTTAGTTTTCCTGGTTATCAAATATTTAATTAGCCACTAGGTAATATGATGAAATATGATGTCAAGAAACAAGTTACTATTGCTTCAAACACCAAGTTGAATGCATTGGAAAGAATTTATTGAGTGCTTACTATGAACTAGGCTCTCTGCTGAGCAGGTTTTACACGCATTATCTTCTTTTTCCATTGCAATAGCCACCCCCCAAATTAGATATTACCTTTACTCTAGTGATAGCCAAAATGAAGCTCAGAGATCTTAAGCAACTTACTCAAGGTTACACAACTAGTAAGTAATGGAACCAAAATATGAATCCAGGCTGTCAAACTCCAAAGCCCACTGCAGTGAACAGCCAATGCCCATCCGTGCCTGATGCTGCATTAGGCAGGAGGAATAGGGCTGAAAAAGACACAAATCATGCCCTTGAGTAGCTCAGAGTCGTAGGGGACAGGAAGACAAGTAAACAGACCACGACAAAGAAGTACACATGCATGCTATGAGGGAAGGACCCGGAACTCAATGGGACTCAATGGGAATGCCAATATGGCGCGTCTGACCCAAGCTGGGGGCGAATGAACTGGAGAAGTCTTCTGGAAGGGGAAATTCTGTCCTTGCAACACAGCCTGGCCAGGTGCTTTGGGTTTCTAATGGAATGATGGAGGGGCAGGCGGGAGCAGAGGCTGGGGCTGCCCCCCCCATGCCTGTGGTCTGGATGACACTGCTGCCCCAAGGCTTCCCCAGATGCCACTGTACTTTTCTGTAAGGTAAATGGGACTCTGTCAAAACAGCTGGAAATTGCCGACCTTGTCTCATTGGTCAGTATAAAGACAATGAGCCAGGATGGGTAGCAGGGCCTGGGTAGAGGTTCTGGGGACTCTCGCAGCCTCATCTGAAGTGAGATGTGCGAAGCCTGCCATATTTAATGGCAGGCCTGGGAGTGCAGTTGAAAGCATGGGAGCCGTACTTCCCTTGACTCTCGCTTGCCCTGTAACACTGCCTCTGGGCCTTGCTAAGTGGTAGCTCCATCCTCACTGTGGACAGGGGCCAAGGAACCAGCAAAGATTCTCAGACAGCCCCTTATCTGCCAAGCCTGTAGATTGCTTTTGCTTTTTTAAACTGTTTTAAAGAAATTGGCTTTTCTCCTTGTGGGGTCCCTGAGGTTTTTGGGAGGCCATGAAAAGCTTCAGAAACTGTTCAAAATGCAGCACTGATGAGAAGACAGGAGCAAGGGACAGCATCTAATGGAAACTGAAGTCATAGTAACAGCTTGGGGGCCCCCAGACCTCAATCCCCTTATTGTCAACTGCCTTTTTAAAGACGAAATCTTGATGACTGGTCAAGACAGCTAATTAGAGGTTATCCCATTACACAGCATTGCTGGATTAAAAGCTTTCTGAGGTCTCTGAGACTGTGGCAGGTACAGATGTCAATTTGATCCTTTGATTATGTTTGAGCTCAGTACCAGTTCTACTGGGAATTGCCCAGAATGCCTCTCCCATTTCTCTGGGGTCTAGCAACAGCTGGGATATGGACCCAACAGTGAAGATGTTTTCTTCTCTGCCTACTGACACCTGATCAAAGTCGTAGCCCATCAATTACAAAAAAAAAAAAAAAAAAAGGTAAAATAAAAGCTGCAGAATCAACACTTTAAAAAAGCCTTCTTAACTTTTCAGGATGTCTAATTAATGATGTGAGTGGGCAATTTGCTGCAGCCCTCGCTGATTAATTTATCAAAAGCTGAAGCCTTTCTTGTTTGCCTCTCAGTCCAATTAGTTAAGCGTTGCATGTGACAAGTAAAGCAGTGTCTCTGGGAAAGCGCTGGCTGCGCCTTATCAAGGTTCTCCTCCCACCCAACCCAGTCCACTCCTGGGGCATCTTTCCCCTCCTTGTTCTCCTGGGTGAATGGCCCAAGGCTGGTTACTAACAATCCTGCTCATCCCGCCTTCTCTGGTTGAGTGGTCCAAGGCAGGCTGTGGCTCAGGACAAAGCCACACGCTTGTTAGCTGTCCCGGAAGGGCCACTGCCACTGCTTTCCTGCCAGCGCTCCCCAGCTCACCACTTGATTAGGCTCAATTTAGCTCTTCACAACAGATCGACGTGTGTTGTTCTCTAATTAATAACAAGCAAGAGCTCACATGTGCCTGGCGTGTCATCATCTGTGAAGTGGCTTTCACACCTGTTGTGATGAAGAGTCTAGGACAGTAATTATTATAATCTCCATTTAGCAGAGGAGAGAGCCAACGCTTAGATAGGCAAATGTAAACTGTGCAGGTTCACTGCATCATTTATCTAACTGCTACAATTGTGATGCATAACATCTACCCTAAAACTCAGCATACAACACGGAGCATTTATTGAGCTCACTTATCCATGCATTAGTTGTGAGTCAGCTGATTTAGACTGGGTTTGGCTGGTGCAGTTTGGTTCTGTGCCCTGAGGCCCTCGTTCTTCTGGGACAGAGGGCAGTCCTGGGTGTGTTGTTCTCATGACGATGGTAGAGACTGGAGAGCCTAGACTTGGAGCTGGCACACAGTTACTTAAGTCTCATTCTGTTGGTCAAAAGGAGTCATATGGCTGAACCAACATCAAGGATGGGGAAAATATACTCTATTCCCTGTAGTGAGAAGTACTGCCAAGTCACATGGCAAGAGGCGTATTTACATCAAGGAGGGGTGAAGAATTGTAGTGTTGGGACCCATGGCAGGCTGTCCCCAAATATGCCACAACGGCATAAAGATTATTTTGAATTAAAGTTATTGATACTTACAAAATGGCCAGTGCAAGTGCAAGACGGATACCCTGACCCTTTTCTCCTGTCTCCTTGAAAGCAGGAAATAAACGCTTCATGTGAAAGGTACACACCCTGCATCTGGAGGTTGAAGGACACCCTTATTAACTGAAATAGGAAATTTGGCCCAAGAAGCCTATATAAAAACATCTTGTTACTTCTTAACTTCCTACCCCAAGACCAAACCGTTTAGATTCTTCACTAATTAAGCAATCAAAATTTTTGTTTCTTTGTCCTGTTAATCCCTCACAAATTTATTGTTTCTTTATCTAAAAACTATAAAAGCTGCCTGCTTTGGCCACTTCTTAGGTCCTATTTCTGTGACCCCTCCAAGTGCATGAATTAAAATTTGTTTCTTTTTCTCCTGTTAATCTGTCTTGTGTCAATTATTAGTCCAGCCAGAAGAACTCAAGAGGGATAGAGGAGGAAATTTTCTCTTCACCTACAGTGCCCAGCAGTGCAATCTACTATAGAACCAAAAATCTGGCTAGGGTTTTACTCCAAATCCTCACCTCTTTCATGGTGCAGATACTTTGGGAGCACCTACTGTGTGTAAGACACTTTTTAAAAAATGGGGACTGAGAGAGAAAGACAAAATCTCTGCTGTTATAGGATTTAATTTCTAGTAAAAAGAAAGAAAAGTAGCTAAACAAGGAAAAAAAAAATCAGCCCATGATATAGACAATGTGGACCAAGAGCTGCAAAACTTCTGTGAAGGACGAGAGAGTAACTATTTTAAGTTTTCCGGCCCATCCAGTCTCTGTTACAATTACTCTTGCAGCATGAAAGCAAGGACTGAAAAGATGCTGCTTTGCAATGAAAATGTATTTATAAAGAGAGCTGGGGCAAGATTTGGCCTTTGGGCTGAAGTTTGCCAAACCATGATGTACAGAATGAAAAGAGCTATGGGATGGAGGGATTAGGAGTGGTTCTTTTAGATTGGTGGGGTCCGAGTGGCTCTTTGTGGGGCTGTGAAGTTCAGACTGAGGCCTAAATAATAAGAAATCAATCAGGTGAAAGTCATGTGTAAGGAGGGCCAGCACAAAGGCCCCAAGGTGAGAGAGACCTGACATGTGTGCAGAACCAACAGAAAGTCAGTGTGGTTGGAGCTAGTGGGAGACAGAGAAAGCAAGTGAAGATGATATCCAGGTTAATAAATTTGGGATTTATTTTAAGTGTACTGAGAAATGTAAAATAAAATTTGCACTGAGTGTGTGTTAAAAATAACAAAACAGATTTTACTTGCGCTATTGCAGTAAGGGAGAGAGACTTTACTATAGGACTGAACTCAACTCCAAATACAGCAGCGATTGCTGGGGATCTATAGCCAAGGAACAGAGTGTGGAGGTCAATGGCTCAAAAACTACTAAGGAGAATTTGATTAGACATCGGGGTAGGGGGTTCTTGCTAAACAGGCTTAACAGGATTCTTGCTAAAGGCAGGTAGAGAACTTAGATATCATGGGTGAGGAATGAGAAATTTGATCATATATCAAGGTTTGGGAGAATTCTTGCTAAACTGACTCAGAATGATTCTTTGCACCACCACCAGGTAGGTGCCCCCTGCTCTTATTTTCCCTCCTACTGTCGTTAATGGCTCAGCAGTGCCCTGCAACCAAATCTTCTAAGGAAATCTAAGTTCTCACTGAGAAGCAAACAAAACAAGTTCATTCCGTCTTGGCAACAATCAGAAAAATCAGATGGAATAAAATCCTTGGGAAAGAAAAATGTCTTTTGCCAAAACTACAGCCCACTCAGGAACTTTAAGTTCCAAGCTTCCAACTCAGCTGAAAGCTTTTCCATTTCTAGTTCTTGTCAGAGTTGGCAAATGGCAATACAGTGAGTGAGGGAAACGTCCCTTATTATTAGACTTTCTGAGCCTTTTTTGCTCTTTGCAAAACAGTATTTTGAACGACCCTCAAATGATTCAGACGTGAAGAGACTCCACTGGCTTAGCGTTACTGCCAATGCTTCATGCAACATGCACCATGGATGTTTCCTCCTCTTGAAGGAGACATCTTCCTGTCTTTCCTGCCTTGGAATAAAATGCAATTTATGGATTTCAGGGTGTCTTTCTTGTTTCACAGATTATGGCAGTTCTGCGGAATCTCAAGTGCACAGAGGTCACCACTAGGTTGCAAGCCTCAAATTTCCAGCTAGATTTATCACATGCATGGAAAAGTACTCAAGTCTCCACGGCACCCTGTGAATCCTCTCGTGCCTAATGCTCCTAAGAACAAAATCCATACTCCGTAGCATCACATTAATGAGCCATCAGGATCTGACCCTGACTTTCCGCCAGCTGTGCTTTCTCACCACTCTCCACAGTTAGAGATATACTGCCCTCTGACCCTACAGACATACTCCTTACCATAACCCATGTTGACCCACTGTTCGATTTCTTGGCTTCTAACTAACTTCTTCTCATTCTTCCCGATTCAGCAAAGGCATTTGTCCTTCTGGTTCTTTGCACAAGCCAAACTCATTCCCAACTTTGGGTCATTACACTAGCTGTTCCCACGGCTTGGAATGCTCTTCTCTCGTGTTTGTACTTGGCTGACTCCTTCTTGTCACAAAGATTTTAGCATGAAAGTTTCTCCGAGAGCCCTTTCCTAGGATTGTTGCCAATCATTGTCCATGTTGTGCACTGCACAATTTCAGGGGGCACTGTTCCCATGACAGTTCATGTTGATGGTATGTCTTAGGGTTGTACAGGCACAGTCAGCACAGCCATGCTGGATGGCCCTTGTCTTCTCTGACGTGGGCTCTAATAACCTTCCAACCCAATCCCAGTCATTTTATATTTTTTCACCCCTTTAAACATGTTTCCACCATACCTACCATTATCCAAAATAATTTCATTTAATTATTTATTTACTTCTTTACTGTCTACCTGCTCCTATGAGACTGTAAGCTGCATAAAAGCATAGCTTGTGACTTTCCAGTTCATGCTGTAGCCCCAGTGCCTAGAAGAATGCCTGGGAGATCCTAACTGCTCAATAAATATGTCTTAACTCCAAAGAGCAAAATGTAAAGAGGCACCAGAAAAGACAGCAACCAGGGAATGAAAAGTCACCATAGACTTGCACAGAAACTCCCTCTCTCTCCTCTTTGTCTTTTGGTTTCCCTATTTGTCGAATATCTGCAGTTGTCTGCAGATGAGCTTCTCAGCTTTGTAGTCCTCTTTTAGATGATGATGACTCCTTCCAGATTTCCAGGTCCAGCCACAAGTAGGGAAACACTCAGATCTCTCTTGATCCTGATCCCACATTTCAGAATAAGGAATGTGATTATTTCAGTTTGAGCCAAGTGTCCATCACTGGTCCAGTCAGGTCTGGTCAGGAGAGTGAGGCCATGTGATTAAACATGGCTGCCAGTGGGAGGTAGTCCTGGGCATTTCCCAGAGAAGAGGAATCTTCATGATCCAGTTAGACTCCAACAATTTCTGATCCAAGGTGGCAGCAGAGGCTTAGGTTCAGGTAAGAGCTGATGAGTCCAAATGCTCAGTAGAAGAGGTCATGGGATAAGGGTCCAGATTCAGGGAGCTTTTGGTAATCAGCAGTGTGATGCTGTACAAGTGTTTAAATTTATTTTCCTTATCTGAGAAACAAAGGCACTGGATTCAATTATTCTTATGCTCCTTTCCAACTCTGCCATTTCATGTCTTGCAACCTGCTAATCACCCAGGTTAACCTGCTCTCCCACTGAGTTAACCTTCCTTCAACTCCATTCTCTAATCCTGATCTACCTAGTCCCACTGGCAATAGCAATGTATCAGGGAAAACAGCTTTCACACTGCCAGCCAGAGGCCAGAAAATGCTGAGAAGTATCAGAATTAGGGATACAAAATCATGTTAAGATCCACAGAAAAGAGGTTGTTGTACTCTGGGACATGATAAAGACCTCAAAGGAAGACCAATAAAAGGTGTTCAGACCTCTAGACCCAAATAAAGTGAACGTGCTTGAGGGAAAAAAGAAAAAATTATAAGAAAAGGTAAAAGCTGAGAAAATGAACAAGATGCTCAAATGGAGATTATCACAACGTTCCCGGATGGGGATACTTGGCAAAGGGACAGTTGTAATCCATTCTCCCGAGTTATGAAGGTCGAAGCCTTCAGACAATGTGTTCTAAATCCTCCAAACATCCCCAACCATTACCCCATTAGTGCCTTTGTGCATGTGAGTGTGCTTGGAGACGTCTTTTCAGCTGAAAGATCATGACAAACAGAGAGCTCTGTGCAGACTGAAGATCTGAGGAGGTTCAGGTGCTTAAGTGGTTCTGGCTGCAATCAGCAACTGCAGATATGCCTGGAATCAGACACAAACTTAGTTGAACAGTGGAGAATTGACAGAGAATGGAGAAGAGGCACAAAATAGGAGACTTAAAGAAATACTGATGCTTTGATGAAAATAATGATGCATTTTTTGCTCACGAAGGGCAGGGGCTATATCGTGTGTGCTTCATTGTTTATTTTTTATTTTTTTGTCTTTAATAGCAGTTGTTATGATGCCAGGCTCAAGGGATGCATGACTATATGTTTGTGAAAGGAACGTCTGTGTTGGAATAGTGGTATTTAATGAGTCCACGGAAGATTCTCAGCTCTGCAGAGCCTTCCTTTGTAACTTCTTTTGGGGGAGGGGGCAGGGGTGGCTGATGTTCCTCTTTAGCCAACCTGGGATTCTCTAGGGTTCCCTCACATTGAGAAAAATTCTATTTGTGTGTTCTCTTAAAGTCTCACTATCTGGGATAACGCCGATGAAGCTTCCTTTAACAATACTGACCTTGGAAACTTTCTCAATTCTTCTTGGAAATGGTGTAATAGATGTTGATCATCTTCAGAATAAAATCCAAATATCTTAGCATGGAAACCCATGGTCACCACACTCTGGCCTTTGGCAAACTCCTCCATCTCAACTCATGGCACTTTTCAGTTTTACACCTTGAAATTCCCTGAACTTGCCATTCTTCTTCTAGCTTCTGAACCTTGCTCATTCTATTTCCCCCTTTCCAGGGGTGCTCCATCTCCTCCCTCACCAGCCCCATGGGGCTAGTTCCTTTAGGATTCAGCTCATATGCATGTCCCTCTCGGTCCCCGCATTAACTCTTCATTTATACCTCATCACAGTATTCATCATTCTATGCTATGATTCGCCGTTTTCTTTTCTTCCAATCTGTATTAGAGGCCACTTGAGGACTGGACTACTATTTTATTTATTACTATCCCCTCAGTTCATATGACCATGCCTTATATATTCTAGGTATTCAATAAGTTGTTTGTTGAATGAATACATGAATGAATGAGGTGATGGGTTAAAACTCAATCTAGGAAGATGGTAGAAGACCTTTTTTATGTTAAGGACCCCGTACTCTTAATTTCTTCATTGATGGACTCTGCGGAATCACTATGATTGAAGCCACACTCTAGACCTCTGAAATCCATAGCTATTATCAGGGCGTATCTAGGGAAAGAACCAGAATCAACTTGAAAGCACCATGTGGAAGCATCTTAGAGAGGCTACAGGGAAGCCTCATGAGCAAATGGAGACGATTTTGCCATGGCTTCTTTCTTGACCCTGGACTCAGACTACAAGATTGATGATACTGAGAAAGCATTCAAAATAAATGAAAGAAGTAGCCGATCTTGTACCTCCTGTCAGTACTTGGCATTCATAACATAAAGTCAAAAACGTCACACACTGCAACTCTTGTCCCTTTGGGGAGGGTCCTATCCCAGCCCACACGAAAGTCATTTCTCCTACAGTTTGATGTCTAAGTCAAGCATTGGATATCCCAGGTCTCACAGCTAGTTACGGAGGAGGTGGAAATGGTGAGTGTGTGGATGAATAGATGGACAGCAGGATGAAGGATGGAGGGAGGCACGTATGGATGCACGGATGGGTACATGGGAGAAAGAGCAAGAGCGGGGAGGGCAGGAGAGCAGAAGTGACACTGAGCCAGAAGACAACTGACTGAACTTAGTATTTCATTATATACTGGGGACAAAGGAGGCAGAAAAATTAAATAATAATGAACAGCATTCAGCCTAGGAGACTAGAGACTGGTGATAAGAACTAGGGAGAAGGGTCCAACTGCTTTAAAAACACTTCTATGCATAGGAATGGATAAGAAGTGACTTTCTCTTCCCCAAACTGAGGGATTTATTTTGATTGTAGACATAAGAGAAGGTTTCTTCGGAGAAGGTTACCTTTGCTTTGCTCCAATAAGACCTTCAACTTTGCCTTCCATGATATTTTACCCTACACAAAGGGCAAAAGGACTGAATTCAGATTGCATGTGCACATGGGTGTATGAGTACATAACCTAAAAATGTCTCAGGTGTTCAGGAAAACAAGAGATTCTTGTATTTCACTTATTAAAGCTTTCTGATTACTAGACCATGGTCATATAGGGTTGCAGATATGAGTGTGAAAAGTGGGTAAAATTAACAAGGAAAATGCTTTTACATTCAACAATTAGTAGCTACTGTTACGGATATAAACAGTAATATAAATAAAACATTTCAAGAGAACAGCGCAGGACGTTATTAATTTTGACCTTGGAGGAAGCCAGAGAGGAATCTGAAGGACAAGCCTCACTCCTGTCATCCTCTTCCTCCATCACTTACATTTGGCAGGACTCCAACTCTGACTAAGAAGTGTCTTGGAATCTGGGCTGTGAGTGTGAAAATTATAAAGTCATATAGCATTTGTATTCATCAGAATTCACACTCATACCCATGGGGAATAAACTCATCTTTGCCAAACTCCGAAGAGACTAGCTTAAGGTCGTGTTAGTATTAAGCATAAATTGGTGGCTGAAATAGTGCCAAGAGGAAAATTATCTGTAACCAGAGCCATTTGTCAAGTAAGGTGGCCCAGAGTACAGAGAAGCAGGTGGACCTTGTGGCCAGTGCTTGCAGGATCCAGCAGGTGGTCTCTTTGTGCAGGCTGCTGGCTCCCACTTCCTGAGCCACCACCACATGTAGGATGGGGACATTTGTGAGTCCCTCCAGAGCATTCCCATTGTCAGCTCATCTGCCACCGAGCCCAGCAAGCTGCACAAGTTTATCTACCAAGGGTGAGGGAAGACATCGTTGCTCCTTCTTCTGCCCTTGTTTTCTGGGGGAAATGGAGATGAAAAAGAGCGACAACAACCCTTTTTGTAGAAATGAAGAGTATTAGCTAATGTTCTGGGACTGACATTAACAGCTATGAGGCAAAATTGTCTGCAACCCAGGAAAATGTTGGAATCTTAATTAGTGCTTTGAAATTCAGACTCAAGACACAGGGAAAGGTTTGGAATCAGGAGTAAGGTTTCCATAGACAGAGAAAAGAGAGTGGAGGAGAACTTTCCTGGGGAAGAAAAACCAAAGGATGCAAAAAGTACAAGACCACTCTTTCAGGGTGCTTGGGGAAGGGATGCTGTCAGGAAGCACTGCCTGGTTATGGAATTCTGAAGAATTATGGGGCAGGGGATGGAACTTCAGATTTGGAGTCAGAGCAGCACTGGGTACAAGTCCCAGCCAGGTCCCTCACTAACAGGATGGCGGAGGTGGGGTGACTTATTTAACCCCTGAGCCTCAATATCTTCATCTGTAAAAGATGTCCCCTTTGTGATGCCTAAATACAACATTCGGTCCATACTAGGTGCCCACTGACCAGTCAGCATAGGGAAGGGAGCCCCCCATGGAGGGGGGGTTGGACAGTCTCCCCATGGGGAGACTTCCAGCAGAGTCTCGGTTAATTCGGAGCTCAGTTTTAGGGAGATAGCAGTGACAGCCTTGAAGCTCTGGAGAAAGACTGCAGTTTGCAGTTGTCTGCTTCTCTCCTGAAACACCTTCACCCAGGCTGTCCAGTGCCTCTGTGAGCTGACTCACCCCTCACCTCTCTGGAGCCCCTAAGACTGAGTCTTCCAGGAAAAAAGGCAGCCCTTCTGTTTCAAGATTTGTTTTTTTTCCCCCAACAGATGGGCAAGCTCACTGCCCGGGGTCTTTAAACAATGTGCTGTCAGCTGTTAGGCGTTTTCCACCGTGTCTTTTCTTTCCCTCTCCCATCTCTGATAGGTAACCTCAGACCTTCTAAGAGTCAGGTCAGGAATTTCACTGTGACAAGCCCCTCTGAGGCCTGTCTGAATGCACACTTGGGAATAATCAGAGGAATTGGTTGGACTAAGAGGCCCCCAAATCTGAGAAAGTCCTAGAAAGCAAGAACTCCCCTGCGTTTTACATCCCTGTGGCCTTCGCCCTGCAGTTGAGGAGAAACATCCAGAGTGGAGGTCTCCCCAGCAGTCTTGAGATTTGAGACACTCTCCACCTGCACTAACCATGCTGGCCTTTTGTTATATTGGCATCTTGGTTGAACATGTGATAAGTGCCAGGCATGGGCTGGGCTCTGGAGCCTTGGAGGTGGAAGAAGGAAGAAGGTTGTTCCTTCATCTCCAGGTTTAGACTTCTATTAAAGAAACAGTTACACAGACACATGTGAGCACAACATGGCATTTTTCAGTGAATGATAAGACTACCCACCTGGATGCCCAAACCAGAAATCTGGTTGTCATCTTGATGCCTTCCTGGATAGAGGGATGGCCAACTGCCCATGACATACCCCCTGGGAAGGGGCAGTCCATGTGGAAGATACGAGATGCTACCTCCTACCCCCACCTTGTTGATGTGGCTATAACATTGAGTGTTTTTTTAAATGTTCTCAAGGGATATTGATTTGCACGTGAAAGATCACTCACAGATTACCCTGGATTTAAATTTTAACATTGAGCTTATTAAATTTTAAAACAAAGTTGGGTTCTTTCTCGAGCTTTTAAGTTCAGTTTATGAGTCTTATTTTGTTTGTAAAAGTCTAGAGAAAATTAACAATCACATATAAGGAGACCTTGATTAATACTTAAGCTTGTTTATAAACGTAAAGATTTTCAACTGTTTATAATTTTGATACATTCTATTTTCAGTACTTTAATTGTCCGATTAACAAACAAAATTTCCCAAGTACTCAAGACGTATAAATCTTATAGATTCATTAAACTCATAAACATGGTGATTCTCTTTTTTTTAAAATTTATTTATTTTTGGCTGTGTTGAGTCTTTGTTGCTACGTGCGGGCTTTCTCTAGTTGCAGCGAGTGGTGGCTACTCTTTATTCCAGAGCACGGGCTCTACAGCATGTGGGTTTCAGTAGTTGCAGCACGTGGGCTCAGTAGTTGTGGCGAACGGGCTCTAGAGCACAGGGTCAGCAGTTGTGGCGAACGGGCTTCATTGCTCCGCAGCATGTGGGGTCTTCCTGGACCAGGGCTCAAACCTGTGTCCCCTGCATTGGCAGGTGGATTCTTAACCACTGAGCTACCAGGGAAGTCCCATGGTGATTCTTTTGATAATCAGAAATGCTCAAGCATTATACATAAATCTAGTAAAAATTCAACTTAAAACAGCAAGTCTAAATCAATTCCTAAATTAGTCATTTTAATTGTGATCACAAAGTTTAACTGCTATCTCAATAGACCAAACACTCTTAAAGACAAAAATTTCTATATGAATCATACATTGCTTTTAGAATAATACAGGCACACCTTATTTTCTTGCACTTTTCAGATATTGCATTGTTTTACAAATTGAAGGTTTGTGTCAACTCTCTGTCAAGCAAGTCTATCGTCACCATGTTTTCAATAGTATTGGCTCACTTCATGTCTCTGTGTCACATCTGGGTAATCCTCACAATATTTCAAACTTTTTCATTATTATTATATTTGTCATGGTGATCTGTGAGCAGTGATCTTTGATGTTATTATTGCAAAAACATTACGACTTGCTGAAGGCTCAGATGATGGTTAACATTTTTTAGCATAAAATATTTTTAAATTAAGGTATGTACACTTTTTAGATACTATTGTATACTTACTAGACTACAGTATAGTGTAAACATAACTTTTATATGCACTGGGAAAGCAAAAAATCTGTGTGATGCACTTTATAGTGATATTTACTTTATTTTGGTAGTCTGGAACCGAACTTTCAATATCACTGAGGTCTGCCTGTAATCAGTTAATAAGAACTATACATAATTATTTTTTTGTAAAAGTGTATACTAACAATTACATAACTGTATACACTAACATGTTAACAACTAATAACTCTGGGTGGTGGCATTTTGGCTGAATTTTATTTTCTTATTCAAACCTTTCTTCATTTTTGAATGAATATGTGGCTCTCTCTCTTTTTTTTTTTTTTTTTTTTTTTTTTTTACAATCCAAGGAAAAACATCATTTAAAAAAAAACAAAAAAACCACTTTGTTTCTGTTCTGGGATAGAGTCTGTGCTGGGATCCCATCTTATAGGGCAGTCCCTGGATACCTAGCCCCCACTGTGTAGCCTTCCTCATGGGCCATCTGGAGCCTGGACCCATTTAATCACTACAGCAGGCCCCATGGGACTTGCATTTCATGAATGCATTTGTGTAAAGACACTTCCGACATCAGGCTTTGAAATTTAGTATTAATATTTTTTAACAAAGAGAGGAAGTTTATACCTAAAGCCATCCTCCACAGTCTGAGCCTTTGAGACTATCACGCAAATTTAAGTTTAACTGAAGAAAAGCATAGATTAGAAGCTTTTCTCTCCAAGCCTGGTGGACAAGCTCACTATAACTAAGGAACTGATTGCCTAAGTAACTGTCTGACGAGCTGAAGGACCCATGAAGAAATGAATAAATACATGGACACAGTGAATTAGTGACTGGCTATGAAAGTCTGAATAAATTAGTGAATGGATGAGTGAAAATAACTAATTGCTTAATGACTGATTGATTGACAGGAGCAAGGACTAACTGGATGAGTGAGTGAGTGAGTAGGAATCAAAGACTTCCTGAGACTGACCGTGGGTGAATGAATTAACTGGCTGAATGGATGATGAGTAAATGGTTGACAACACTGACTGACTAAACTGTCCCCTGAAGACCGAGTAAATGAATAAGTGAATGAGAGAATGAATGCCTGAGAGTGAACTCAAGGCTTGGCTGACTTACTGACTGTGCTTATCTGAATTAGTTGACTGACTGAATAATGGTTGTCTAAAACAACAAAACGATTGACTACAGTAAATGGGACACTGAATGCATGAATGAACGGATGAGTTTGAAGGAGAAGGCCTCACGGGAACTCTTTTGTCCTTGAAGTTGCCATGCCTCCATCCCAGCACTGCGGCTTCCACCCAGGGGTATATGGCCCCTTCCCTCCACATTCCCAAATACCTTAGATTTATTGATGTAGTTACCCAGGACCTCCTGGTTGCCTTCCCAAGCGCTCTCTTTTCGTTTCATTTTGTGGATGAAACCTGATACCTGACTTGTGGTCTAGTCTTACTCTTAGGATTTGTCAATCAATCTTGATTTTTTGGCTTGCTCCCCAGGGCATCTAAGAACACTGAGTCACACCTGAGTCTTGGGTCTTTGCTTCTGGGCACCTTGGGAAGGATCCAGGTCCTGGGGATGCAAATCTTTCCCAGGGTTCTTCCCAGCCTCTGGAGGAAGCCATTCAAACTGCAGTTCTTAAGGTCTCTACCTGTTGGGTGAGAGGTTCTACTGCACCTGGAGCTCTGCTGGGAGGCCCGGAGCTCGTCCATCTCAGTGCAGGGGCCTGATGACCTGATGCGTGGCTATTCTCAGGCCACTGGGACGTGGGGAATGGCGTGCACTTGCAAGCTTCCTGGTGCACATTCTATTGAGAAATTCCAGTGTTTGCCTGCTCATCCTTTTATTGTTGACCCTTGTGAGTTTGGCTTTATTTCTCTGGCTTACCTGAAGCAGACTGATCCTTGAAGGAATTTTCATTGAAATAAAGTCCTCCTCGGATCTGGGAATGAAACCTCCCACCCCTCCTCTCCTGCCTGCTCAGAGCTGCCTCCGTGGACAGAGAGATTTTGCTAAAGGAGGCTCTATGTGTCATCAAAGGATTCATTAATTGGGAGCTAACTGTTTGCCTCTTGTTCATCAGCTTCGGATCACATAGCAGATCTGTTGTCTATTTACATTTGTTAAAGGAACGTTTCAGAAGAGTATTTATTCTTAAAGGGAAGCTCAGAGGTTACCCTTGAATTTCAGAGTGAAGATCTGCCAAAATCCATGGCCAAGAGGTTGAAAATAGACATGGTGTTTATTTGTCTGCAGCCTCTTTGGGTGTGTTATTAGCTGTGGGCATGAAATTAGAACATCACCTGTAGTGCCAGGCTGGAATGAAGGTGGGACTGACATGACCACGGAGACAGGGCCTGATGACTGTGTGAGAAATCATCTTGCTTGGTTCAAAGCTAATAAACAAAAAGACATTCTAATTAGATGTCAACTTTTACATCAGGATTTGTAGAGTGGGCTTAATGTCTAAAGGATGTTTACATGTGTGAATACTCACATTGACCTGGGAGAAGGGCAGGAAGATTTAAACCAAGTTCATCGTCTGTCTGTCTAGGGTGACTTCCTGATTTCTGACCCTCCAATTTCCATAATCTGTTGAATTCTAATTATACATATATTTATTCACCCTATACAGTGTCTGGTGCATGATTGGTGTTTGATAAAATGTTTGTTGATGGAATTAATAAATGGCTAAATGTCAAACTCAATTCATCTTTTAAGGCTTAGTTCAAATTCTATATCATCGTGTAATCATTCCTTGAATTTGCTTACAACATGACACAAAAGGAAAATCAAGAGCCTTGGAGATAGGCCAACTTGGTTTCACTCCCCAGTTCTTTTACTAATTAGTTGTGTGTTTAACTTTTCTCAGCCTGTTTCTTCTTCATCATTATCTCTGTCATCATGATCACCATCATCACAATAACGAATACTCCTGAGTGCTTACCATGTGCCAGTTAAGCACATGCCATGCATCTTCTTTTTAATCTCCACAAAACTCCACTATGTAAGTTCTAGTATCTTCCATGTACAGATAAAGAAATCGATGTACATGGAAGATGAGCAGTAATAGTAGCTACCTCTTTACTATTTGCCAGGCACTGTGCTAAGCATTTTGAAATCCATTCAACCATCGGATGAGCAACATGTCTTAGTTTGCCTAGAACTGTCCTGGTTTTAGCACTGAAAGACCCATTCTCTGGGAAAACCTTCAGTCCTGGGACCACCAGGATAGCTGATTACTCAATCCGCATAACAAAACAGGAGAAAGGTGATACTCCTCCAACTTACAGATGATAAAACTTGTGGAAGTTCATGCTAGTAAATGGTCTGGTTCTCTGAGCCTCACTTTCTGCACGGGGAAACAATTTCCCCATCATTGGATTGTTGGGATATTAGATACTCTAATAGGTAACAAGAGTATAGCACTTACTTTTCTACCTCTTGTCATTCAAAACTATCACCTTTTCTTCTTTCTCTTTACATCAAGAGCCTTAAAGCATCACATCTGGTGGTCTCCACCTCCTAACCTTCCATTTTCTCTTGTGGTCCCAGTTTTACTCCTTTCCCCGTCACTTGTCTAAGAAAGAACTCTAGTCAAAGGTCATCAGCTATCCACTGGTCTCTTCATAATCCTCATTCTACTTCCCTGGAATGTGAGAGGCAGTCTATCTATGTTTAAAAAAAAACCAAAAAACGGAAATGAATTGAATCAGAATGAATCCCAAAGCATTTGACACTTCGGACCTCTCCCTCTTCTTAAAATTCTTTGCTGTCTTGGGTCCCATGACTCTCTTAGTTCTTCCACGTGTCTGAATGCTCCTTCTCAGACTTCATGGCTCCTCTTTATCTCTCTTCTTTGTAAATATTGCTGTCTTTCAGAGTCTTTCCATTTGTCCTCACTTTGCAGTCTCTCACTAAGTCATCTCATTCATTTCCCAGACTTAACTGTCATATTTATACTGGTAAAATTCCAACACTTTCTCCTGAGTTTCATACATATATATCCAACCATATTAATAAGGAGAGCATAGGTCATGCTGCAGTAACAAATTTACCGTCAACTCAGGGGCTTTATGTATCAAATATGCAGTTCTCTCTCATGATTCATGTCCAGCAGAAGTTGGTAGACAGAGATCCATAGAGTCACTCAGGGACCCAGGCTGGTGGATGCTCTGTTATGAACTCTGAACTCATGACCTCTAGTCTGTGTGGCGGGGGATAGTGAGGAGGATGGTTATACAGTGGCTCTTAAATCCTCCCATCTGGAAGTGACACAGATGACTTCTGCCCCTACTCAGTTAGCAGGAACTAGTCATATGACCCTGCGAACTGCAAAGGTACTGGGGAAAAGGAGACATGTCGTGAGCCATAAATCAACACGTCAACTGGCCCCTGGACATCTGCATATAGAGTTTACTAGGGCAGTTCAAGTTCAGGTTCCTCACAGAATCAATATCTTCTTCCACCAAACTGCTCCATCTTCTATTTTCCTGATCTTAGAAAACGGGCCACCATCCGCACTGTATCCTGGACTGTAAGCATCTCTGGTTTTTACCTCCTCTCCCCTGCTTTAGGCCACTTGTGAAAACTTACTGATTTTACCTCCGTGCCTTCCTTGTCCCGGCCTCTTTGAATCTAAACCTACTTCTCAAGCTGCTGCTCTTAACCAGCTTCTTATCATCAGGTTTCTAGATTTTGGTCTGAGCACCTGAAACGCCTCTCCTTACTCCCGAGCACCTCTTGCTATTCGTACTTCCTCTCTAAGGCTCCAGAGAGGTTTAGCTTGTTTTTCCTCAAGTGTTAATCCAGTCACACAATGTCCTTGCTTTATTGTCTACAGGTTTCCGGAACCCAACTCCTGTAACATCTAACTTCTAATCTTCCTCCTCCTGAAAGCCTCCCCGGCCCATGTACAGGAATTCCATCCTTCTAGATGCTCAGCCAAACACCTTGCAATCATCCCGACTCCTCTTGATTCTCCTCATATTCCACATCCTGTCTACCAGCAGATCTTGTTGGCTCCACCTTCAAAATACATCCAGATCCAGTCAATTCTCAAGAACACTTCGGCTCCCTCTCTGGTACAAGCCAGCAACGTATTTCACCCGGATTAATGTAAGACCCTTCTCATGAGTCCCCTGTCTCTACTTTTGTCCCTTTTGTTCTATTTCCTAGATTAGCAAGAGAGGTCCTTTTATAAGTCAGTCAGTCTTAGCACTCCAGTGGTCAAAGCCCTCTAAGCGCTCCACATCTCACTTGGGATAAAAGCCAAAGACCTGGGGACCCTGCAGGCCCTCTACAATCTGGCCATCTTGGTGGAGCTCTTCTTCCAGGACCCTCCCCCAGAATCACTCCACCTGGTCATATTGGTCCCTTTTTCTTCCTTCAATACACCAGAGTCCTCTGCCTTCAGGAAGATCCTCAGAACCAGGCCCCATCCTTTGGGTCTTTGGTCACATGTCATTTCTCAGTGACCAGCTCCCTGACCAGCTGATATAAAATCCTTATCTCTCTTTTCCCTCCCTCCTTGTCTTATTTTTTTATCCATGGTGCTTATCACCATTTAACACACTATATATTATACCTATTTATCTTGCTGACTATCTGTCTCTTTCAGGGAGAAGGAAAGCTACACGGGGATAGGGATTTTTTTTCTACCTTGTTCTCTGACAGACCCCCAGTGCTACGAAGAGTGCCTGGGATGTAGTAGGCATTCAGTGAATATGTGTAAATTGTCCTGAAGATAATGGTGAAACCTCTTAGTCCAGCCTTCACCAATTACTGCAATCTCTTCATTTGCCATACTACCTTCTTAGTACAAAACCGACATTTCCCAAATTACTATCTAGACAATGCCAGTCCTACTTGCATATTTGCCTTTAAAATATGTTCGGGAAATATTTTACACTCTTGGCTCACCCACCATCCCACAAAATTGGCCAAAATTCAAAATACATAATAGCATATTATAAAATCTAAGAAGTACTACAGGAAGTTTAACTTTGTTTCTAAGCTTACTTATTCAATGAATCCTTTTAGATGATTTATATTAGCATCCTGTACAATTTCAGCCCTTTGTGGATTTTCTGCTACATAGCTTCCAACTCCCAGAATGCATCAGACTGTTTTGTTTGTTTTGTTATGTTGTTTTCTCACTTTTGAATTGCCAAATACTCTCCCTCATCTCTTTTCCCTCTACATAAGCACACACACAAGCACACACTGTCCACGACAAATAGTAACTTCCCTTTCCTGCTTTTGTGTAAGCTTACAACCCTTTTATGAAGCCTACTCTGATTCCCCACCCTCCTAAACTACTTTTTCCTTTAGTGCCCTCACCATGGCCTGGTAAAGTCTTTATCAGCACATCCACTTTAGTTAATCCCAGATATGAAATCACATGTCTATTGTCCTGATTAGTTCTTAGCTTCCCAAAGGCACAGGCTGTATCATTTTATCCTTGTAGGCCCAGTTTGTACCCCTCTTCCTCACACAGAGAAGGTTGGCCTTCATCAATAGAACTGACCTGTTGGGCCTTCTGAAGTTAAGGCATACGAAGCCTTGAAAGCATCTGCCTGGTTCTCTAGGAACTCTTGCTTGTGGGATACTCCCTCTCAAAACCCCTCCACCAGCTGTGAGAAGCCCAAGGCACATAAAGAAGCCACTTGTAGGTATTCTGGTTGAGAACTGCAACTGAGCTCCAAGCTGACAGCCAGCACCACTGGCAGCCATGGAGTGAGCCACCCTGGACGTCCAGCCCAGTCAGGCCTTCAGATGACCACATCCCCAGCCTCCATCTGACTGCCACCCCTGAGGGACTCCGCGTGAGAACCATCCAGTGGAGCCCAGTCAACCCACAGAACAAAGAAAGATGAAAATAACTTGTTACATTAGCCCACGAATTTTGGTGGTAATTTGTTACCCAGTTATAGATACCTGAAACAGTCTCCTTATCCCACCTTAACGTGTAAATTGTAAGCAAACCTGATTTAAACTTGTCCTTTCTGGGCAACCCTGCTGTTCTTTTCTTTTAATATATAGATTTATTTATTTATTTATTTTTGGCTGTGTTGGGTGTTCATTGCTGCACGCAGGCTTTCTCTAGTTGCAGTGAGCAGGGGCTGCTCTTCATAGCGGTGCGTGGGCTTCTCATTGCGGTGGCTTCTCTTGTTGAGGAGCATGGGCTCTAGGCGCGCAGACTTCAGTAGTTGTGGCGCGTGGGCTCAGTAGGTGTGGCTCTCGGGCTCTAGAGCGCAGGCTAAGTAGTTGTGGCGCATGGGCTTAGTTGCTCCGCGGCATTTGGGATCTTCCCGGACCAGGGCTCGAACCTGTGTCCCCTTGCATTGGCAGGCGGATTCTTAACCACGGCGCCACCAGGGAAGCCCAATCCTGCTGTTCTTAATGAAGGAACTTGGAATATGAATCACATCTCTTTTCATTCAAAAAGTCCTGTAAGCTTTTACATCTGCCAGTGAGTAGTAATCCCCTTTTATCCAATCGCTAGACTCCCCACAAAAAGGCCAGCCCCCTCCCTTTTCTTCGGTATGTCTCATCCTACTAGAAGAGCAGGATGTCTTTTTAGAAACTTCATTCTGTAAATATCGTCTACTCTTGAGCACTATCAAAATGTGTTCCATGAGCCAGTGCCTGGTGTGTTTAAGTTGGTGGGACATGTTATCCTTTGGTTGCAGCCCACAGAACACAACAATGTGCTTTCAATAAGCTCATTTTAAGACTCCTACGTGAAAATTCTTGCTTGGGGATCACCCAAAATGCTCCAAGTATTTCCTGCTCTGTAGTCATTTGTGTACCTGCCTTCCTCCCCTAAGTGTGTGAGCCCCCTGGGGGCTGGACATGTGTTATATGTTCCTATATTGTGCTGTTTACAGAGCTCTTCTCTCCCATGACGGCTTTCAGTTTTCATGGCCATTTGGTTTTCAGTGATGTTATAGTTTAATCCCCAGAGGTTCACCTTATTTACCTAAAGCGCAAGTAATCGGTGGGGCAGGGTGTGCTGCTCACTGTTCCCTACCCAGTACCACCTGCAACAGTCGCGAGTCTCAGCGTAGGGAAAGGGGTCATTGCAGGATTTAGGATCTGAAGAATCAGCTCTGGGGCTTCCTGGATGTGTCTCTCTGCAGCTGGCATGATTGCCCTGAACCTCAATTCCCTCATCTGAAAATAGGCAAAATAGGCACCCCTAACCCTAACCCATGTCCTTGGGAATATCAGGTGAGATAAAGGATATGAAAGATTTGGGACACTCACTAGATTACCTCTAAGTTACCTCTCCACTGAGGCTCTAGGACAGGGCTTCTCAGTGAAAACTGGGAGGTAGAATTGGAAGTCAAAAGAACCTCAAACTCACTCTGACGTTCTTTACTTTTCTGCTAAATTCGGAGGGCGGGGACATATCTGATTTATAGTGAGCTCCCCTCCCACACAGTGCCCAAGTCAACTCTAAGCATCTGGTAAACCCAAGAGGGATTACAGTCCTTCAGGGAAATGGGTTAAGACCCAGGACAATTGGATATATTGGAACAGAAGCTTTGGGAATAAAAGAGTAACCTCCATACAATTGATCACTTTGTCTGCATTCAACACATTCCCTGATTTATCCAATCTGTCCACCAGGGACAACCACCACCAGTTGGGGAAATCAATCATTCGGTTCAAAATACAAGATTCAACACATGAGGGACTTCCCTGGCAGTCCAGTGGTTAAGACTTTGCCTTCTAATGCAGGGGGTGAGGGTTCAATCCCTGGTCAGGGAGCTGAGATACCACATGCCTTGTGGCCAAAAAACCAAAACATAAAACAGAAGCGATTTTGTAACAAATTCAATGAAGACTTTAAAAATGGTCTACATCAAAAAACAAATCTTAAAAGAAAAAGATTCAACACATGAAAAATCTGTAAATAACCAGTTATGAAAGAATGATTATTACTACATCCATTAAAAATGTGTGGCTCATACTTAATAAAACTAACTCTGTTGCTTTTCTCCACTGGGCTTTGTTCTGCCTGTTGGTGACACTTGGTCAAGTTCCCACCTTCCCAGATACCAGCTCTTTAGACATTTGGGGTCAGTGACAATGCCTGCTCTCTTTTGCAGCCCAAACACCTCACTTCCTTGATCTGCTCCTCATGCAGTTGTTTCCAGTCTTGCTGCTATCCTGGAGTCCCCTCTTTGGGGGTAGTTATATCTATTTCTGTCAATCTTAGAGCACATCTTCTTTAGCACCTTTTATCCAAGAAAAAAAAAAAAAACTGTTGCATGGATGAATCCAGAGAGTACTCTTAGAAGCCATGGCTTGCAGAGAACCATGGGATGAACATACCTGAACCTTGGTGAGATTTTCTAGGTGCTTCTACATCTCAGGAGAGACACCATATTTCATCTCTGGTTTGACCCAAAAGCCCATGTGAGAAAGTTTACTTGAAGCCAGAACCACCTTAAGCTAACAGGGCTGACACAAGCTTTGCAGAGACAGACCTAGACCTCTTGCTTGGATGGTAGCAGCACTGAATGGAAGACCAGAGGGAAGGTCGACAGGGTTGGAGGAAAAGAGAAAAGAAAGAAGGGAGGGGAAAAGGAAGAAAGAGAGGGAGGAAAGAGATCCTATATTTTTCTCAAGTGTCTTCCACATTTTGAAGGCTCACAGGATGATTCTGAAGCTGGAGGTCTTTAAGTCAGTCCATTATTCACTGTACAGGCTTCTACTAATTGACTCTACTGAATCAAGTATTGTACTAATCATCAAGGATACAGAGATAAAAAATTCAATTCCTGCTCTAGGATCTCAACATCGGTACAGAAAATGCACAGGCAAATAACATTATGGTAAATAAAATAGTAACCCACACACTAGTGGGCATGAAGCAATTATATGATACTGAACTGCTTCTGTTGCTTTAGACGGGGCTGAATGGTGTCATCCAAGAAGTGAGTCTCCTTTACCCTACCCCATCCTCAGACAGCCAGGGTCTCCCATAGTGGAGACAAAGGCTAGTCTAGCTTGGGGTCTGTTAGGAGACATTGCAAAGTTTGTGATACTTGCAGCCACCTCAGGCGTGGGTAATGAGTGTGGGACAACCATACATCCTGGTTTACCCAGGACAGACTTCATTTACACCTGCTTTCCCAGTGTAATTTTTGATAGTGCACACTTTCACTCTCAAATACATCCCAATCTGGATGATAAATTATATGGTCACCCTAGTGATAAAACATCACGAGCCAGATGCCTGGGTTAAATTCCAGCTCTCTGCTTATTAGCCACTCTCTTAGGAGCCCCTTAGCTTCTATGTGTCTGTCTCCGCATCTACAAAGTGAGGCCAATATAATCTGCCTCACGTGGGTTGTTGTGAGGATTCAATGAGTTAAAATACGCAAAGCCTTAGAGCAGAGCGAGCGTACCTGCCCAGATGTAGAGCTCCTGCCTTCTCCTTGATTTCCATGGAACACAGAACGCCTAAGGTACACAGGCATTTCTGTGTCTGGTGGTTTTATTGAAGACCTGGGGAGTTGGGGTTAGACATCAGGGTGCAGAAATGTAGAGCCCAGTGTTCCTTGGAGTCCCTGTCCCCTCCGCTGGCCCCAGGACTGTTCCAGACTCCATTCATGGCTTCTTTCCTTCTCCGCCTCTCCGGTAATATGATGCTCGGCTGAAGGGACCTGCACCTGGCCAGGGAACAGTTTTTTGCTTTCAAGGGGAAGCCCTGGATTTTTCTGTGGTCCTGGGGAGAAATATTAAGAACTTCTGTGTACCTCCTCAGGAGGGGTGCTGGAAAAAATATAGGACACCCAGTGAGTTTGAATTTCAGATGAACAACAAATTCCTTTTTTAAATTATAAATAATCCCCCAAAAGTCATGGAGCATACTTACACTAAAAAGACATTTGTTGTTTATCTCAAATTAAAATTTAACTGGGCTTCCTATATTTTTACAGGTATACCTTGGGGATATTGCAGTTTTTGTTCCAGGCCATCACAACAAAGTGAGTATCACAATAAAACGAGTCACGTGAAATTTTTGAATTCCTAGTGCAACTGAAAGTTATGTTTACATGATAGTGTAGTCTGTTAGGTATGCAATAGCTTTATGGCTAAAAATCAATGTATATACCTTGATTAAAAAATACTTTATGGCTAAAAAATGCTAACCATTATCTGAGCCTTCAGGAGCTGTAATCCTTTTGCTGGTGGACAGTCTCACAATATTTCAAACCCTCCACAGGTGCCCACACTCATAAGAATATCAATAACTTTCCAAGTGCAAGGGTCTTATTTCATTTCTTAAGCAACCACATGGCATTTTTATACTGAGAACTCTCTGCCCCTCCCCTCCATGGCCTCATGTCATCCCAATGTCTCAGCAAGGTCTTGAAATCTTGAAAGGTCAGAGCCCTCCAATCTGTGCTGATTTGGGTCACCATTTCCTTGAGACTTCCTTTGCCTCTTCTTTGATTAAAGCTGTGTTTGCCTCACCTCCTGCTTTTTAAGCAATTACACTAATTAAGCTAATTTTTCTTTGTTCTCTCTTTGCAATTTGCATAAATGGCAAATTTATATATAGTGTCCTTAATTCTCCTTTAACTGCTCTGTAATTAACAGGATGCTCAGGCTAAATATAAATAAGTGCAGAAGGAAAAACAGCCTTCTGCTGAAATACCGATAAAGGCTGGGAGAAAAGAAAAGCAGAGAGGAGAAAACAGTTCTAAGCCCTGCTCTAAACTCATTATGCCTGATTGGGTCACAGCTGGAGGAGACTAGCTAAAGGTTAGCTGCTGCAAGAGCGTCTTTCTGAGAGCCCTGCCACCTGGAGCAACTTCAGGATAGAATTCGGGCTATTTGCTTGCAGTAATAATACTGCACAATTTTTCAAGGGAGTAGAACAGCTTGGCATGAGAGAGACAGTGGTATGACAGTCAGTAGGGCTCAGTCTGAGGCCCTGCTCTAATTCCGACCAGTTGAGTCACCTTGGGCTAAGGAACAACAAAACCCAATACCTGGGCTTCAGGTGCTTTCCAGGCAATACATACTATAACACTCAGTAACCCCATAATCCCATTATTTCCCAGATATAAAAATATTCCCACGATGGAGACGTGCTTGAAATATACTCCTAAATCAAGACGAAGTCTTTCTTCTACAAATGCACACTCATATATTGACACAGGGCTTATGCAATAGTCCTTTGGGAATCAGCTTGGTGTAGTGATTAAAAAGGTGGTTCTTGGGGGCTGGTCTCAATTCTACCTCTAGCTTTAGCTCCATGACGTTGGAAAAATTGCTCAACGTGTCCAAGTCCAAGTTCTCTTTTCTGCAGAGTGGCATACAACACACTTGTGAGGCTGTTGGCAAGATTACAGAAGCAGCATTAAAGTATCAATCCTTAGCACCGTGCCTGATGCCAGCAAGCCCTCAATACCGTTTAACGTTCATATTTGTCAGGTCACATGCTTCAGTTGGCATTGGTTTCAGGTGAACCTCATTGGTTTCAGAAATTGGTTTCAGAAATATGGTTTCAGAAATATGGGGTCTCAAGACCTAGAAACTTGGGAGATCCAACCAAGGAACCATGGGAAGACCTGTCTAAGAACAGAATTGTCCTCTCCTCCAAACCTTGGAGCTGTGATCATAGTCATTGTAACAATATCAATGCCTCATTTGTGTGTATATTTCCTGAAAAGTCTACAGAGTCCACTCTGTGACTGGGCACACAGAGGGATGAATGAGACAGTCCTCAAGGTGGGGAGATAGACAGGTTTTAAACAGTCAGTTCTGAAAGGGTGAGTGAGAGCTGTGCTGGGCTCGCGTGTTGGGGAGTCAGGGTCCCTGCGTGGACCAGAGGATCCAAAGAAGGTTGTGTTCATACCATGTGTTCACACCATTTCTATGTGGGGAAATCGCTTAAGACTTCTCTCCCCTCAATTTTTTATCTGTGTTTTTTAAAATTGATGTTTGGTATACAAGTATCCCCTACTTTTCGAGAGTTTGCTTTATGCCATTTTGTTATTAAGGAAAACTCACATTAGTACCTGTCTTTGATAACCAAAAGAAATCAAAAATAGCATTCAGCATTTGCTTTGCAGCAGCCATTATAGAGGGAGTGAGCACCCAGAGAAGCGAGAGCTGCTTCCCTGGGAACCACACTCAGCATCTCAGCATGGAGCCAGCATAGCTTTGAACTGTGTCTATGAGCATCTGTGCTTTATCTCCATTTATTTTGTGCATCCATGAGCAAGATGTGCCCTAAGGTAATTGCTTCTTTGCTTTGCACCACTTTGGCTTACGAAAGGTTTCAGGTAGTGGGGGATACCTGTATTGTTATATTATATATTAGAATATGCATATAATTTGTAAATAAGTAATGCATATGCAGAGGAGTGTGTGCTCAAAAGGTTTTTACTGAGCTCAAAGGATACAAAGGAGAATCAGCAAAGGGAAGATCAGAGAAAAGAGGGTTAAGTGAGGAAGGTTTCCTGGAAGAGAAGCTTGGAAGCTGTAAGCTCCATGAAGGTAGGGGCTGCTTCTCTCCTGTCCCTTGTTACGTCTGCAGCATATAGCAGAATGTCTGGCACACAGGAACACTCAGGATCTGCTGAATGAGTGGGTGAGGTAAGGGGGTAGGAGGGGAGAGGAGATGCCCCCTGAATTGCCCATGCTTTATGGACTGAATGCTTGTGTTCCCCCAACTTTATAAGTTGAAGCCCTAACCCCCAAGGTGGTGCTATTTGGAGGTGGGACCTTAGACAGGTAATTGGGTTAGGTGAGGTCATGAGGAGGGGGCCCCCACAATGAGATTAGTGCCCTTGTAAGAAGAGAAAGAGGCATCAGAGCTTACACTCTGTTTCTCTACACTGAGGGAAGGCCACCTGAGGACACAATGAGCAGGTGGCCATCTGCACCCCAGGAAGAGGGTCCTCACCTGAACCCGACCATGTTGGGGCACCCTGATCTCACAGCCTCCAGATCTGTGCTTAACTCACCCACTCTATTGTATTTTGTTATGGCAGCTGAGCTGACTAAGAAACCATGGTTACACAACCTGTAACATGGTCATGACCTGTGTGATTTCTGAAATCAGAGAAGGAAGAGACATGTCCCAGGAGGGGGAAGGTCATGGACTAAAGTGCACAGGCTGGAGACAGCCCGGGTGTTTGGGGGGCCACAGCAGCTTCCATAAAGTGGGAGGCAAGAATAAGGGTGATGACATGGACAGCTCCACTCTGACTTGGGCTAGAATCCCACCTTGGCTTTTAGCAAGTAACTCAGGCTCTCTAAAAATCATAATAATGTCTGGTTGCTCAGTAAAATGGGATTAATAGTAGTTCATGGTGTATTTATGAGAAACAAGATAATGTATGTAAAGTGCCCTCTGTGCCCAGCATGGTGTTTGGCACAAGAAAGTCTTCCAATAAACCCTTATGGGGACTTCCCTGGTGGTCCAGTGGTTAAGAATCCACCTTCCAATGCAAGGGACATGGGTTCGATCCCTGGCTGGGGAAATAAGATCCCACATGTCATGAAGCAACTAAGCCCACGTGCTGCAACTAGAGAGAAGCTTGCGCACCACAACAAAGAGCCCGCATGCCTCAAAGAAGATCCCATGTGCCACAACTAAGACCCGATGCAGCCAAATAAATAAATAAATATATTTTTTAAAAACCTTTATTGATTGGCTGAGGCCCCTTTAAGCAGATGGTCAGCAGGGCATCTTTTAGAAGACTAGAATCATGGCTGGCATCAGTTAGCAGAAATTGTTCTCCATGAGCGGATGTTTCCAAGGATCACTGAGAGTCTCAGAGATACTTCCTTATTTTCTGCCTGCTAGAATTCAAAGATCCCTTGTTTCAACGTTACGTCACTGGGGAAGTACTCAAGGACTCAATTATAAAAAATTTAAAAAATTTTTTTAATTTAAAAATCCCAAAAGAGTTTTTTCATTTTGCTTGGGAGAAATATTTTCAATAATTTGAGGGGATGGGGGGAATCTCTTTTACTAAGTTGTTTTGTGATAAATATTTTAATGGTATCAGGAGGGAAATGCCTTTTGTGCTGAATGTAGCTCATTACAGGCCCCTCAAAGGAAGGCTTTGTTAGCATCCCCAGTAGCTGATGAGTGCTACTTTAGCATATGCGAGGGAAAGAATACAGATTTTGTCTGAATTCCAGGCCTATTTCAAATCCTGGTCATCCTTTGTGTGACCTTGAAAAAGTCAGTTAAACTCTTAGTTCAGTTTCTTCTTCTGTAAATGAGCCTAGAAATACTTCCTGCATAGTTTTGTTGAGAAGGTAAGATAGGATAATGTATGCAAAGCTTCTACAGAGTAAGTGGTCACTAAATGTTATTTCTCTCACTGGAGTAAAAGTTTGATTGTTTAGGATCCCAATTTAGGCAATAGTTTGCTCAAAAGGCCAGCTAATCCCAAGAGACCCCCAAGGACATACCTGTTGATATTTGGTTCAATATCATAATCATCACTTTTCCCTGTTAAGAGATGAAGTACTCACACTGTATTAGACAGCTTTGCCGAGTGACAAACGACCCCCGAATCTCAGCTGCAGATGTTGATTTCTGGATCGTGTCATGTTGGAAGTTGAGGTTGGTTTGACTGGCTGTGTGTCTATCCTTGAGACTGAGGAGAAGAGCAGGGAAGTCAAGTCAGATGCTGGGGGAGGTCACGGAGAGAACATGACCACCATACGCCCTGCAAGCTGGCACAGGGCAATTGGAGGCTCCTCACCCATCCCCTGTCCTTGGAATGTATTCTCTGTCCCCTGTTCCCACAGTGGAAGCTGTTCCAAAGAGAACATGAGCTGCCTTGGGAGAACATGTGTGGTTGACATCATCTGGATGGTGTACGTGACTGAACCCCATTAAGGCCTCTCTATGAACACTTCTTTACTTTTTTTAAAAAATTAATTTATTTTTATTTTTGGCTGTGTTGGGTCTTCGCTGCTGCATGTGAGCTTTCTCTAGTTGCGGTGAGAGGGGGCTACTCTTCATTGCGGTGCACAGGCTTCAGTAGTTGTGGCTCACAGGCTCTAGAGTGCAGGCTCAGTAGTTGTGGCACACAGGCTTGGTTGCTCCGTGGCATGTGGGATCTTCCCAGACCAGGGCTCGAACCCGTGTCCCCTGCATTGGCAGGCGGATTCTTAACCACTGTGCCACCACGGAAGCTCTCTATAAACTCTTAAGATTTGGGATTTCCCAAAGTGTTCAGTGGGACGTTATTAGTGTTTCCTAAACTGATTGGAGAGAAAGATCGCCCCTCTCCCTTCTTACCTGATCATCTATTACTTGGAACACACTCTGGGAAACACTAATTTACAGCACATAATTTAAGTTTTAAAAGAACCGGTGAGGTGCAGAAATCCCCCATTAACTAGGCAGAGAGCCAGCTGGTGGGGGTGGTCTGTGGTGGATTCACAGGGCCAGAGATGAACATGAGGGGTTCCTTCTGAGCACAACCCATGATGCTGGGCCTCAGAGCAGTGACAGCAGGGAAGTCAGGTGGGAAAGGACAAAGCCTGCATAGTGGAGAACAGACCCGATAACAGCAACTCTGTGTCTGGCTCAGAGAGTGTGGCCAACACATATATGTTGTATGACTAAATAAATGAATGGAGTGCAGGATCAATGGTGGGAACTAGGGTAGGATAGATTTGGCAGAGGGAAACAGTAAATGCAAGTTGGGGACCCGGAGGAGCGGAATTGAGATACGAGGGTCTCTTGGACCCTCACCTCACCTACTCCTACTCTAGCCATGGCTTCCCCAGCTTCTCACAAGTGTGACCGGGCAGCACCTCACCTGAGGCACCTGCCACCTGTCTCTTTCCTTATGTCCTGGACTTCTCTGACCCCAGGGTGGAATCTCTGGGCACTCATGCATGTGCCACTTCTGAGATGCTTTCTACAGTCTTCCACAATGTCCCACAATTGGAGCACCAGTTGCCCTGAGTGGCCACCTTGCATCTGTGTTCAGCTCCTCTCAGCTGGAGCACAGCTTCACGGGGGCTCTCCCTCTTCCCCGCCCCCTCTGTTTCTGGCCCTGTGTCCCTGCTTGCACTATATATAAGCCACTTACCCATCAGTCTTTGTCTCAGGATCTGCTTTCAAGGAATCCTGGGCTTAGACACAAGATGCCCAGTGGCTGAACTCACGGTCTGGGACAAGTCAGGGCAGGCCCTGCACAGACAAAGGCAGGAAAGCATCATGGTCAAGAACGTGGCTCTGGCCTGGGACTGCCTGGGTTTGTATTCCTACAGAGTTGTGGTGATTATTAAACACGTTAATGAGATGTGACATAGACAGAGTGCTTTGTCAGCATTTAGCTGGGTCCAGCCGGGGTAAGGGGCCAGGTGTGGGTGAGACAGTAAGATGGATATTAGCGTCTAAATTTAGCCACACAGATGCTGAGACTCAGAGAGGTGGAGCCGCTATCCCACATGTGACCAGCTGCTAAGGGGCCAATCCGGGAACCCCAGGTCCACGTGACACCAACACGTGTGCTCCTCAGACTCCCTGCCTGACTTCTGTGGATTTCTGGTCCTTGGGGGCCTGACCTCAGGTGACTTCTCCTTGGCCTCTTCTCAAGAGCCTGTGGGATGTTGCTTTGTTGGTGCATTTCCACATCATCCATCTGGTGATTTCCCAGAGCAACCTGCCTGCCAACCCACCCCTGGGGGTGACGCTGAGCCTGAGACTCCATGATGCTGATCTTCTTCCTAAGCTGGCTTTTGCCTAACACACTCCCTGTTTGGTCGGGTTCCTTCCTGCTGACTCTTGCTGTCATCTCTCCAAATCGTGGTCTCCAGCATGGCTGAGTGTTGTCGGCATGAGAGCCAGTCGTCAAGGCCACCTGGGGTTGAGTTCCAACTCTGCCAGTTCCTGGCTGTGAACCTGAGCGAGTTACTCAGTCCCTGGGTCAAGCTGCATTAACTCGTCCATGTAATGAGTGTACTATGATCTGCAGAGAGGGTCCCTTGTGAGACTAGAGGTGACCTGTGTCCAGTTCCTAGCATGGTACCTCCAGGGACACAATGGATAGTCAGGATGTTAGTTCCATGACCTTCTCCCCACACCTTGTACATAGATGTCCCCCAGTATCCCTGAATGATCAATTTCTTCACCTGATGACCTTCCCAACACATGCCAAGACCAGTTTTGTTTTTTTTTTTTTTTTCTTGCCTGGCTGGGGACTTACTACAGCTGTGGTTGTTTTAAGACACCCTTTTGGATCGACCCTGGAACCTCTTTGAAGGTGTCCCAGAGCCCCACCACTTGCCTCCTTTGGCAAGAGTCCTGTGTCCAGTGAAAACTCTTCTTTCAGCTCAATACAATGATACCAACAAAGTCCCTGGCTGTGCCCTTGACACCGGGATGAAGGTGCAGTGGTGGGGGGCAAAACCTGGTTACGTGGACAAATGGCACGAGGGTGCTGGATGGAGAGAACCCCCCTGGGGACACCCTGACCTCTCTCGCTAGTGCCCTCTGCTGTCCTGTGTGTCCTACCTCTGCTTCTCTGCTTGAGGGCTTTTTCTGACCTCACATGAGCCACCCAGCCTGCCTGTCACTGGGCAGCCCCAAAGTGCAAGGCATTTAATGCCTCCCATGGGAAACTCCCAACCGATGGGAAGGAGAATCCACAGATAAATGCTGCAGCTTTGCTGTCAGCCCTCAGTGGGTCAACTCTCAAGTTCAATCCACGAGGTTCTTCAGAGGGTCCTCTGCGGGACAGGGTTCCAGCTATAAACACACCCTGCTGTTGACCTTTCTCCTTTTACTTTCTCACTTTTCCCATTCCTCACAAATGTTTCCCGCAGTCACCCTCCAGATGAACTGCCTTCCTCCTAGACCTTGTTCCAAGATCTCTTTGCAGGAAAATCCAAACCAAGATGCATGTAGAGTGGAAGGGCAAACAGAGTCTGTGCAGCACAGCACAGAAGGGGGTCTAAGTTGTGAGGGAAACAGACATTCTAACCTAGTGTGTCAAGCTCGGCCTGAAAGCAAGCCCAGAAATAATGGGAAGACAGAAAGGGAGGAGCCCAGCCTTGGGGGTGGGCGTGGCCAGGGAAGTCTTCCTGCAGAACATCTGAGTCCTATCTTCTTTCAGAAAGAAGTTGTCATTCTCAAGACTGAAAATTGTGTGGTGCCTGAAGGTGAGAATTCTGTTGCCCACCTGTCTCGGCGCGTGAGGAGCTGGTTGGCCGACCATTTGCAATCCTTCACTACTCCTGCTATTTTGAAAGGCTCTTATATGCGGGAAAATATCCTCTCTGGGGAGCCCTTGCCCTTTCATGGTTTGCCAGACACCTCCTCATCAGGGTCCCCAAAAGCCTGCTGTAACCAATTGAGATTCCAAAAGGAAGCGGATCTAAATGGAGGGTTGGAGTGAAAAGACCATGTTTATCATCGCTCTCGGGCACCTTGGCAATCTTCACCGGAGGAATTTCAGCACCACGTTCACGGACTGCCAGGAAATGGGAGCGATTTCTCACCTGAGTGGCAGACACCTCTGTTGAATAGGGAAAGGCTTGTCATGGTGAATTGGAAGCTGATGCGTTCAGGGCAACTGCCCTAACTGGCTCTTGGATGCTTCTCTCTTAATAACCTCAGTTCTGACTGAGGGTGACCCATGTGATCTTAGAGATAAGGGAGCTTAGAAGAAGAGAGGATTTGGGGCCTGTGGTTCAAATCTCTCATTCATAGTGGGAAACTGAGGTCAGAATGGGGAAATGACAGGCCCGGGTCACATAACGTGTGAGTAACAGACCAGAACCCAGTTAGCGATTTCCAACCCCAAAGGCAAAAGAGCAGGGTGGTAGCTAAGTTTTTAAGCTCTGGCCTTATTTGTTTCCCTCCAGAAGCCTTCAGACATTCTCCTGGATTCTAATATCCTCAAGGGCGGAGATCCCAAAGGCCAGTCTCGCAAAAAATACGACTGTAAATCAATGACATTTCACACACATTTACTGAAGGTCAGTCATAAACATGGCTGTGTGCTACATGCTTGATAGAGAAAGGTGTAAAAAAACAAAAGCAGGGGAATTCCCTGATAGTCCAGTGGTGAGGGCTCCTCACTTCCACTGCAAGGGGCATGGGTTCGATCCCTGGTCAGGGAACTAAGATCCTGCATGCCATGTGGTGTGGCCATCAATAAATAAATAAATAAACAAAAATTAAAAATTGGGCTCTGTTCTCAAGATCTCACCATTTGGCAGGAGACATAGACTTGTAAACAATCGGTTATTATACATTGTGAAAAACCAGCCAGAGATTGATAGTTCAGTACAGAGATAGAACAGAGGAGAAAATCACAAGGGTCTTCATGATCATCGTCACTGTAGTGGGTGAATAGGGTTGCACAAAAAGTCATGTCCACCTAGAACCTCAGAATTTGACCTTATTGGGGAGCATGGCCCTTGAGTTTGAACTTTCCGGACTTCAGAACTATGAGAGAAGACCTTTTGTTGTTTTAAGCCACCCTTTTGTGAATTTTGTTATGGCAGACCTAGGAAACTAAGATAGTCATCAAGCCAAGAGGCTTGGTTTTATCATGAAGGCTATGGGGAGCAGTTCAAGGGCAGATTCTGTCTTTGATATAAGGCTGCCTCATCCTTCTATGCCTGTTTTCTGCCTTTCTCCCCACCACCACTCAGGCTCCATAGCCTCCAGGGCACCCCGCTCCATAACACACCTGTATCATGAACCTGCTGTACAAATCTCCCACCTACAGAAGACAGGCCAGGCCCACCCACCATCCAGGAGGGTGTCCTGCCTGCACTCTCTTCCTAGCCCTCCTACCTCACCCAGCCTCTGAAAGGAGAATGGCTATATTGAGCAACTGCATCTCATGTAACTCAATCTATCAACAACTCTGTGAAATGTGACTTCATTTTATAGATGAGGATGTGTCAGCTTCCATGTTCCCTCTAACGCATCTCAGGAATCTCCTCTTGGTTTACTTGACTGACAACAAATTATCCTACCAATGACTGACTGTACTCCAAGTGTGAAAGGCTGGCTATGCCTTAATTTTTACCTGTCCCAGGTGACATTCACCTTCCAACAGGGGAGCCTGGAAATGCAGTGCTTCAGTCCACTGGTGCCCTGCACTGGTTCTCAGCCCCGGCTGTGTACTGCAATTACCTTTGTTACAAGGTTAGAAAAAGTTCCACTCCAGAGACTCTAGTTTAGTAGGGCAGATGGACTCTATCAGCTGTACTTTTTTAAAAACTCTGTAAGAATTCTGAGGCCCACTAATGGTTGTAAAGTGCTTCACCTCCTAAGAGTTCAAGCGCTGGGACAGGCTACATTTGGGGTTGAAAATTTTTGAAGTAGACAGGACTCAGAAACATTGAAACCGTGCTGTTTCAACCTGCTGTCCACATGTACCATGGCAATAGCAGTAATATTTCAAACAGGTACCAATTATTAAACTTCCACCAGGGCCAGACGCTGTGCTTGGTTCCTTAAACATGCCTCTAATCCTCACAGTGGCCACACGACGCGGTTTATTTCCATTTTATGAAGAACTGAGGTTTGGAAAGCTCCCGGGCTCCATGTCAAAGCTGGCTTTCATTGCAGTACAGGCTACTGCCTGTGCATAACCCCACACTTTCCTCACTCTGGCTTCAGCAGGTGGTTTCCTACCACCCCTAGAATCTAGCATAGCCTGCACAGCCATTCTTTGGCTCCTGTCCCCTCCCAGGGACCAAGCTGCTTACAAATGTGCTCAGAACTGGAGAACAGACAATTAAATCTGTGTAAAGCCCTTGGCTCCTACCAAGCAGGCTTACATAAATGCCCTTTTCTGGGTCTGGAAATCCTTCAGGTTTTTTCTCCACTATGAACACCTTTCTTTTCACACAATTACTCAAAATCCATCTCTTTAATCTGTTCTTCCCAGACCTTCCCTCATCTTTAGACTTTCTCTCCATTCATCAGCCTGTATTAAACATCAGCCATGCCTAGTTGAATGATTTATAACATATTTACAAGATGCAACAAGCTTACACATATTATATCTCATAGAACCCTTACAATAACTCCCCAGGATGGTACTATTATCCCCAGTTTTCTGAGGTCCAAGAAGCTAAATTGTGACTTGGTCAAAGTCCTATATTTAGTGATGAGAAGGGGGTTAGAACACAGTATTGTCTCTCCCCAAATCTGATACAGTATCCGTGACCCACACTAAAGAGTTGCCCAAATGCTAGTATCAGAGTAAGACCTCCAATTACATACTCCAGGAAAAATCAACATCTTGGGGTATTTACGTACTTAGTCAACTTTTCCTGGCTGTCCACATGCAGTGGGTCCACTCTTCAATCAAGGGGCACCTAGTGGATGCCCACTAAATGCCCAGCGCTATTCTAGGTACTAAAAACATTAAGGCAAATAAGATCCATTCACTGTACTCAAGGTCTGGCAATCTACTGGGTGACAGGCAACAGAGAGAGAGTACAGGGACATGGGTACAGTGACAGAGACAGGCACACATTGTGGGAGCAGTGAGAGCTGGCTTCAAGGGGTCAAGGGAGGCTTCAAGACAAGATGGCCCCAGGTGAGGTCCTTTAAGGATGGTTAGGAATTAACTGACAGAGATGGAAGAAGAGTCCACATGGAAGGGACAGTATGGCAAGGGCTTGGAGTCAAGAAGTAGGGCTATGTGACTGAGTGGGCGTGTATGTGTGTCCATGCACATCGGTGTGTGTACATGTGTGTGAACACGTCTGTGCATGTGTGGTGTAGCAACAAATAGCTCCCCATGGCCTGAGGATTGAGTATCAGGCAGTGAGGAGATAGGGGATCTTCGTCAGAGGATCTTCTTTCTGGCCTTTGTTATGTTGTTTGGACTTCATCCAGGTTGTCATGGGGAATGAGGATACAATGGAGAGACAGGCATTTTACTGTATTATTTTTTATCGTAGAAATCTTTAAATGTGGAAAAAATTATAGATAGTATTGTTATGACAAGTAACCACGGACCCACCACTGAGAATTAACAGAGGCTAATATTTTGTCCTATTTGCCCTAAAGCTTTTTAAAAAATGTGAAGGCGTCAAAAGTAGAGTTGAGGTTCTCTTCTTACAGCTTCTGATCGCTGCCCCCCCTCCCCAAGGGCACATACTGTCATCAACTTGCCGTGGGGATGAGCTTTCCTGTGCCTGCTTCAAACATTGTGCAAGTTTCCATATACATTGCCTTGTGTCTTTTTGCAATTTACATAAATGGTAATATGCTGTATGCTACATTTTGTTACAAACACGAATATTATTATATTCATTGATATTTTCTATAATAAGCAATGGTGGGGTTTTGGTCTTATTAAAGAAATCCTGCTAACCCATATGTCATAATATTTTCCTATTATTTTTTATAAGTTTTACATTTTGCTTTAATTCATGTTAAATTTGCTTTTGTGTAAGGAAGGAATTAATGTTGTGAGGTCGAAATCTAATTTTATTGCCTTCCATATGTTAATCAATTGCTCAGTATTATTAATTGAACAGTCCTTTCTTGTCCACTGATTTGTAATTCCAATTTATTTTAAAAGTTGAAATATCTAAGTGACTTTCTTTCTGGGATTTCCTTTCTCTTTCATTGATCTACATGGAAGGTTGTTTGCAAAAACAGCTGCAACTATTGTAGTGGAGGCCAGATAGGAGAAGGGTAGGAAGGGCTGATGTGTCAGCCAACAGTGTTTGTCAAATTGTTTTGCTCCTTAATCCATTAAGGTAGAATTTGATAATCGATTTTTCTAATATTTTTCCATTTGGTTTTTTCTGTGAGTGTTTATAGAGAGGTGTGTGTGTGTGTGTGTGTGTGTGTGTGTATGTGTTTAAATACCTTGCTGGAATCAATTTGCTAATATTAGGATGTTTGCATCTTTGTTCAAAAATGATAATGCCAGTAACTTTATTGTCCACTCTTATCTTCATCTATTTGTTATCAGGTCTAGACTGGTCCCATGATTTTGAGTCTTGCAGTATCCACCAACAGTGGTCTCAGTTTCAACTAGACATTTAGGTTCTAGGGCTGAGTCCACAGGCCACACCTGGCACCAGGTGACATTGAAGGCTGCAGGTCATACACACTAGTCATACACACCTGTCAGCAGGACATCTCTCTTGGGTGGGAGTCTTCACAGCAGCTGACACAGCAGTTACTGGCTGTTCTCAGATCACCCAAGTGACAGCTCAGGTGAAGGGAGAGAGACCACCTGGGTGGATTTAGGAGCCATCACCTGAAATAAGAACCAACAAAGTTGTAACAACTCTGTAGCCATAGCTTCTATATCCCCATAAAGGACAAACCCAGTCACAGATTGCCCCACACAGGAAGCTCAAATTACAGCGTCCTGCCAGGCATTTATAGTCCATCCACAGTCCTCCCAGGAATGATGCAGTTAATCAGTCATGGAGTTTTTTTTTTCTTCCCTAACTGTAAGTTACATTGCCTGGAACAGTGCTCACATTTCACCTTTAGCAGGATTTCAGGGTTAACACCCGGGCAAATTTGTCCATCTAGAAAGAAAAGGTTTTCTTAGCCCTTTTCTCTCAGCTAGTTTCCCTCTTTTTAGTCTCTAGAAGAGCTTGCATAAGATAAGAATTGTTCATTCTTAGGCTTGGTAAAACTTGAAATTATCTTGTACTGTTGCTTTTCTTGGAAGGGTAGGCAGATTTTTGACCGCAAATTTAATTTACTGAATGGTCAATTCAGGTTTTCTATCTCTTCTTGAGTCAATTTTGGTAATTTCTATTTTTCTGAAAATATTAATCTCATCTCAGTTATTAAAATTATTGTCATAATATTCTTCACAGCATTGTTTAGTGATTTGCTCTAATGCCTCTGAAACTGCAGCTATGTTCCCTTTGTTGTTATAAATATTGCTTATTTGTGTTTTCTCTTTTTTGTAGAGCAGTCTTGTCAGACAGCTATTTTATGGATCTCTTCAGTGAGCTACCTTTTCAAAAATAAATATATTTACAGCATCCTTATTTTCTATTTAATTGCTTTTTTATTTTACCTTGATTATCTTTTTTTTAAAAAATTATTTATTTATTTATTTATTTTTGGCTGTGTTGGGTCTTCGTTTCTGTGCGAGGGCTTTCTCCAGTTGCGGCAAACGGGGGCCACTCTTCATCGCGGCGCGTGGGCCTCTCACTATCGCGGCCTCTCTTGTTGTGGAGCACAGGCTCCAGACGTGCAGGCTCAGTAGTTGTGGCTCACGGGCCTAGTTGCTCCGCGGCATGTGGGATCTTCCCAGACCAGGGCTCGAACCCGTGTCCCCTGCATTGGCAGGCAGATTCTCAACCGCTGCGCCACCAGGGAAGCCCCTACCTTGATTATCTTTTAAAGTTTCTTTCAGTTTATTCTATGGTTCTTTACTTTTATTTTGTGTATTAAATATGTAGCTTCTTAAGATTTAATTTTTTCCAATACATACATTTAAGACAATATATTTCCCTCTAAGTATCCTTTAAATTGCATTACTCATGTTTTAATATGTAATTTTATCATCACTCACTTCTAGGTTTCCATTACGAGTTCTGCTTTAATTCATGAATTATTAATTGTGCTTTTCAATTTCTAAACATATGCTGTGTTTCTTTGCACAGTTTCACTCCGGCAAAGTGGTGGCTGTCTATTCTCCTTACAGCAGTAAAGCAGAAGGTTCCCAGAAAAAAAAATTATGGTGGAGGTAATAAACATATCAGGTTTATCTCACAGAAAAAAGATAGAAATAACTTTGCTAGATCAAGTATACAACTGCATAGAATAGTGTTTACTTACAACTGAGTTTAACCTTATTTTTATTTTATTTTTTTTGCGGTACGCGGGCTTCTCACTGTTGTGGCCTCTCCCGTGCAGGCTCAGCGGCCGTGCAGGCTCAGCGGCCATGGCTCACGGGCCCAGCCGCTCCGTGGCATGTGGGATCTTCCAGACCGGGGCACGAACCCGTGTCCCCTGCATCGGTAGGCGGACTCTCAACCACTGCGCCACCAGGGAAGCCCTAAATTATTTTTTTATGGTTATGTTGTAATTCAACCAACATTTATTTACAACTCAATGTATACAAGAAATGTGCTTGGGACTGAGGAGACAAGAGATCAAATGCAGAAAGAATTCTGTGATAGGGACCAGCAGAGAGTCTACAGGGTGAGAGAAGGGGCACCTAACTCAGAGAGGGCTGAGAAATGAGGCTCCTAGGAGGGGAAGAAGCAGGTCAGCCAAGTGGTGGAGAACGCTTCTCCAGGCCTGGGAACAGTCTAGACAAATGCACGGAGAATCACAGAGTAGCTGGACTTAGGTAAGACCCAAGAATGGCTCTAGCATTGAGTTACTTTTTAGCAATGCTTAGAAATAAGATGAGAAAAGCAACAGGACTTAGAGTAGGATAGGCTTCTTGTTTTGTTTTGTTTTGGTTTCCTCCCCCTTTGGCTGCACCTCGCAGCTTGTGGGATCTTAGTTTCCTGACCAGGGATCGAACCCATGCCCTCAGCAACGGACAGCACACATTCCTAACCACTGGATCACCAGGAAATTCCCAGAATAGGCTTCTTAAGTGATGGTTTGGATGTTGAACTTCCCTTCCATCCATAGCCCTCTAGCCTCTCCAAGGATGCATGATGCTGCTTCCTTTGCTATGAGGCTCAGGTGAGCAGTCCTTATCCTAACTTGCAAGGGAAAATAAAAGCTAGCCAGTTTCCAAGCAACTCAAAATCGTTCAACACTCTCACACCTCCACAGGTGGAGAACAGAAACAGCATAGCAGGGACTGAGTTCTCACCGCCTGCCGGGCGCTGTGCTGGGTGCCTTGTAGCATTATTATCTCATTCAATTCCTCAAGGGTTGGAGTAAGTCCTGCTGCTATGCTTCGTGTTACAGATGAGCAAATTGAGTTTCAGGGTGGTAAGTACCTGCTCAAGGTTGCACAGTTGGAAAGTAACTGGAGGAACATTGTCATTGGTTAGGCAGCCAGCAGTGTCGGCTGCAGAAGGTCCATTTAATAGTGTTTTATTGCTCTTCCCTGTTTTGCATTTATCGTCTGCCAATTTATACCCATGTATGATTTAGGAAGAGGAAACAATTAGTTATTACTTAAAAAATAATATTTGTTTGGTGGAAACTCTTTCAAAGCCGAATATCAATCATGATGTTTCTTCCATTGAGCTTTAAAGTTCTTCCCTAGAGAATCTCCCCACTGTTCCTACTCCTACCCTTTGGGGCCATCCAAAGAGTCTGAATAGTATCGTATGTGTTTCAAGGAGCAGTGGGGATGGCAAAGAGGACACGGACTGAGGAGATATTAGAGAGACAACCTTGACAGAATGGTCCCCAATATGCCCTGTTTTCCGGATGGGTTTGCAGCTCACTGGAGGTGAGACAGATGCCCTGGACTCCCACCTGCCCCATCACCATGTCTGGCCCATCATGTATTACCTGTAAGTTTCTCCTGATAAAGATTAGTTCTGACTCCAGTTTAAGCCAGAGGATGCTTCATTGCCTCTTTCTACAGGCTGCGTGGGCAGGGGTGGCAAAATAGGGTGTCACTAAGTAAAGTTGGGTAATACAAACTAGGTGATAACAGTTTTCTGAAAATGTGTCTCTTGTGCAGAATGCAAGATGTGGCAGCTTTCCTCCACGAGAATTGAGTTTGACAGTGCTGAGAATGGAGATGATTTTTTTTTCTGTGTGTGTGGCTGGACTTTTTAGTGTCTTGGTGCTTTTAACGGATATAGATTTTTATTTTATTATTTTTTTTTATTGCCACCTTTGAAATCCTTGAAGACCGATGTCCCTTGATCTGAATTTATTCAGCTTACCATTTGTAATGAAACACCATTTAATTTTACCTCTACAAATGTATTCTACTTTTCCTGCTCTCCCGCTTTCTTGAAAGTGTGCAGAAATATTTGTCACTGGCCCCCCTAATAAGGTCCCAGATTAGGATGCACTTGTGGAATGAATGTCTTTATCATATAACTTCCCTGGCTTTGTGCACATTCACGCATTTTTCGATTATGAACCGCCATGTGTATTCAGTAACGAAGATGGATAAAAGAGAGAATGTGAGCTGGTTAGCAGGGCCAGAGTCTGAGGAACTAAGAATATTTTCACTTAACTGAATTGGTAAAATTATGGACCATATTTTGCTTTCAGAAAAATAGGGAGCCCAAGCTCCAGTTTCTTGGGCACACACCATGACAGGAACTAATCTGCCTATGAGGGCAGAGTTAGAAGGAATGTGTCCTGTTTACTCTTTCCCTTTCTGGAGGCTCCATGACTGTGAAGACCCATTTCATGGGAGGCTGGAAGCAATCCTTCTGTAGTTTTGGCCCAGCTAGAACAGGATTACAGGGGCAAAAAACACACGGGAGAGGAAAAGTCAGAGGAGCTATGCAGTCACGTCCTGAAAAGAGGAAGACACCCGAAGCACCTAAGCAGTACTGATGCTCATGACCCCACCTCCACCCCCCAACCACATCCACCACCCAAATGTACCCGGGATTGCCTGAGAATTTCAGTGGCCCAGGGCAAGCCCAGGGCAGCTGGTCAGGACTTGGCTAAAGGCTGAGCCTTTGTTCAGCCAAACTAGGAACAGGGTATGTAAGCAGACGGGGTATGGGAGGGGAGGAGGGTTCCAGCCAATGGAGAGGGATGACAGCTGCTTTAGGAAAGGAAAATGTGAGAAAATGAAAAGATGCTTAAAGAAGAAATTTAGGTCTGGGCATTGGTATATGTGATTTATTACTCTCTGTAATCTTAAATAGCCTTCAGAAATAATACTTAAAAACAAACAAACAGGGCTTCCCTGGTGGCGCAGTGGTTGAGAGTTCGCCTGCCGATGCAGGGGACACGGGTTCGTGCCCCGGTCCGGGAAGATCCCACATGCCGCAGAGCGGCCGGGCCCGTGAGCCATGGCCGCTGAGCCTGCGCGTCCGGAGCCTGTGCTCCGCAACGGGAGAGGCCACAACAGTGTGAGACCCACGTACCACAAAACAAAAACAAAAACAAAAAACAAAATAAACAAACAACCTTTCTCTTTCAGGTCTTAAGAATTGATTTGTGATTTGACAGAGGAGGAGATAGTTTGGAGTGTGTGTGTGTGTATGTGTGTGTATGTCTGTGCACGTGTGTTTGTGTGTGTGTGTGTTGGTTTGCTTTTTTGATGTTTATGTGGTGAAAAATGACTTACGTCAAGACTGAGGCAACCCAAGAGGTATAGCTAAATCCAGGTTACAGCAATAGACAGGACTCAGAAACCTTAAAAATGGCTCAGAATAAAGGTGGGCAATGCAAGTGTCATACACATGATTTCCTCACCCTGCAGTGCCCAACCTAGAGGATTCTGTTCCTAAAAACCTTCTTGGATGAGAACTTCAGGTTGACAAACTAGAGTTCCTAACAGGAAAGGATGAGAGTTGATACTAAATCAAGAAAACACAAGGGACTTTTGTACATCCTAAGTGAATGATAAGGAGCACTGTACAATTGGTATCCATTTGCCATTTCTTATTCTTAAGTAATTTTTAAGGATCTTTCTTCCCTGAAGTTTCAAAGAGAGATGCTTGAAAATCCCTTATGAGATACAGGTTGAACAAGCACAGCTTATGAAGCAGTTAAAATGCACTTGTGGTTTGTTCTCCCACCACTTCTTTAAAATGTATTCAATGGGGCAATCTTCTCCTGCCCTTGGAAGAAAATAAGGTAAGTCCAAGACCTTTCTGATAACTCTCAGGTAATTGGCATTTCCATAGCCATTTTAAGTCTCAAAAATTAATTGCCCAGTCAAAGGTATTAGCCAACAATCTAAACAAGATTTGGTAGTGAATCTTCCTTCTCCCCCCCGGCTCAGACTTTTTTAGGTTGGAAGCCCGTGCAGGGCAAGGTGGGGAGTTGGGGACTGACTTCTCCATTCCTCTGTCTTGTGCTTTAACAGTTTCCAAAACCACAGCTTCTCAGCAGCTTCTGACTGCTCCAGGATGGGAGGGGGGAAGAAGGTGAGGTAAGAGAATAGGATGGCATCTTTGGATGACACCATCATCGGCTGCCCTAGCGCCCCAGGACCTGGCAGGAGTATCGACATTTTGGGGCTCTCAGAAATCCTACCACTGAGAACTTCCCCTGAGGCTCCCCCAACCCAGCTAGAAGCAACTCAGACCCTAGGAACCCAGGTTGTTAATAATAGAATCCCCCCCGCCCCCCTGGGAGCCTGATGAATTGAAACAGTCCCACCCTGGCTTTCCCTCACCCCAAAGAGTCCCACACTGGCTCATGGGAAACACCAACATCCTTTTCTCCAAGAATCACTGGGTCCCTGCACAGCAGGATTCCCAAAATTCCACCCCCCAAGCAGCATATTAGCCCTCTTCTAACCTCTTCATTTCCTGGTTGGGAATCATACCTCAGCTGCAGGGAACATACGTCAAATCTCTTAGAATGATTCCACTGAAGGCTCTTACCACACTTTAGCTGGGACCCATGAATACAATGGCATCTCTGAAGAAAGCTGCTCGATAATTTCCCTCCTTCCATCCCCCTTAACTCTCTTTAAATCCTCAGTGAGGAAGAGGGTCCTAGAACTCTGGGACAGGTCTTCTGACATTTCCTTTGCAAATTCCCAACCCAGAGATCTGGCTTTGAATTTCTTGTCTGTTATCAGAGGCTTCAGTTTCAACATCCTATTACAAATTTGTTTCAAGATAATTCATATGCCAAGAAGTTTTATTTTTTTTCCCTTTGGTCTTCCATCCAAATGTTTCATGACTTTATAATTTTATGACTCAGTTTCTAAGACATATTCCCTAAGTCACAAGATGGAGTGACTCATACCTTGTCTGTACTATCTCTGAAGCCCAAAAAATATAGGATGGCTGTATAAAGCAAGTCTGGATATTCTAGAATTTCAAGTAAAGGGAATTCAGAATAGAGAGAGGATTTTGTGTGCTAATAATTAAAGGGAAAGACTTTTGCATTTTTTCTGGGAAGATGGTAACTAGATCCAGGTAAAAGTACTTGAAAAATTAAGGTGAGAGATGGAATTATTTATTGACCATGACCTTGATAATGAACATATCACTGAATCCTCAAAACAGCCCTGCATATCCCGTCATTCATTCTTTTTAAAAAAAATTATTTATTTTATTTATTTATTTTTGGCTGAAGCGGCTCTTCTTTCAATCAGCTATTCGATACCCCCCTGCCCTGTCCCTGAGGGTATTTCAGATACATATGGTCAAGTTGTCAATACCTGATCTCTTTCCTCTGCTTTCTTCTTACCAACTCACTGGCCCAGATCAGGGCATCAGAAGAGGGCGGGAGGTGAGGCAGAAGCAGGGGGTGAGGGGTGTGAAGCAGGGTCTCTGGGGGACTCTGTGGCTCTAGAACTTCCTAGGCTACTGTTTGGGCAACACCAATGTCAGTAAGTGACCTAGAAAGAGTCTCTTTCCAAACCACAGCCCCAGTTCACCCTGACAATGCTTTCTTTCTTTTCCAAAGACAGCACATTTCACGTTTTACAAGTGAACAATGCAGAAGTCAAATTTCTTTGATAGATTGAATTCTGGCAACTCCCTTGAGCGCTTGTAGGAGCCAGGCAGGAGCCTGTGACAGGAGGGCTTACAGATCCTGCCCTCTTGGCATTCAGCATCTGAACGGGAGCCATGATCAGGTGGGTCCCTCGAGCTCCCAGCAGCCTGGGAAGCAGGCACGGCAGGAGTTACCCTCCTCACCTTGCAGACGACAAAACAGTGTTGAAAGTAAGGATAGAGCGCTCTGACTTGCGCCTTGCAGTTGCCCTGCAAGGCAGATTCTCATCACCACCTTCACTTCACAGATAAGATGGCACACTACAAAGATTCAGTGATTTCCCCGAACTTGTGCAGCTGGGTTAGGTGCAAACAGCTGTTCCAGACCCCATTGGTCGGCCTCCAGACAACGTGTCCTTCCACTTCTGCTCACGCCTTTGCAGTACAAAAGCTGGGGTGTGATTTTCAGGAAACGTGACACATCACCTTCTCCAGAGTGAAGACTTTTCATACTTCTAAAAATGTGTAAGACATTCTGCCTCTAGTACCTTCTGTGTGGACCTGAAGCCATTTTATGAGTGGAATACTATGAAAAAGGCCACCAATCTTTATGCCCCATGCCTTTGAGGAACCAAGAATACTTTTCCTTTCTAAAGCAAATTAAATATTCTACCAGTGAAGCATAATTTAACAAATCTATGAAAATGAAGCTTGGGCTGTCATTAAAATGAAAGCCATTCATTTACCTTGCCATCATTTGGGGAAATTTTTCCATGACCTACTGGATCCTGAATCACCCCCAAAGCCTAAAATCAAAGCCATCTGTGCTATTAGACTCCCAAACTCTTTCTTCTTCAAATATTAAATTTATAAAATCTTGAGTAGAATGGCTTTGATCTAGTATTCCAGTATAGAAAAAACATCATTAACTTAGGTGTCCCTGATTCACAAAAGGTGGAAATCTGGGCTTGAGGTGGGCTGAAGTTGACTTTCTAGTTTGTACTTTTCTGAAAGTCCAATGTTTGCAGTTACAGAAACTCATCTCACTTCTGATATTTTCTGTTGACACTGATCCCAATTTTTCTTCATATTGGTTCCCCTTCTCTTCAGCTTTATTGCTTCCTCAGTAGCTCTGGTTACTGTCTTGGTCCAATTCCTCCAGCATCCCATTTTTCAATGCCCAAATCAAGTCTACATAGTGCAGCCGGATGATTTGTCAAAAGTCCGAATCTGCTCATGTCACTCACCTAAGAGAACATCTACACACCTTCATTATCTACAGGATGAAGTCTAATCTCTTCTGCAGACTTCTGAGGACCTTTATGTTCCGGATGGGTCTCTTTTCTCCAGCCTCATCCCTCTTTACTGTTATCTTTACCCTGAACTCTACTTTAGCCACTTAACCACCATACTTTCCCCACTATGACTTACTCTTTCTCATCCTGTGTTTCTTCTCATGCTGGTCCTCCAACTAAACAGTGCCCCTCCTCTACCTCTTTGCTAATTCTTGGCGCTGACTCCTCTTCGGGAGGTCTAAACTCAGACAACTCTAAGATCCTCTAGGAAGATCGCTTGATTTCTCAATCCTGAATAGGAATGAATCTTCTATGTGCTTATAATCCGCTGTTGCTTCCAACTTTGCTGATTTGTCACTGTGAACCGTCATTACCTATTAATTTATCTGTATCCCTGATGAGACCATCAGCTCTTACAAGCTGGAGTCATCAGAAGGTACCATCGGGAAAGTAGCTGGTGCACGGTAGATTTTCCATCCGTATTACTTGGATGAACAGATAAGCAATGATGAGCACCTTGATGAAACTTCAGATGAACCCTGCATATAAGGAAGCTGCAGCTTTAGTGATTATCCCAACCAGGTGGGATTCTTACTTCACTCCATACTTGATTCATCTCCATGTCTCCAGCCATACCAGCATAGTACGTTGGGCATACTAGGTGCTTAGTAAATTTTTTGCATGAATAATAGTATGGGACAAGTAGGGTCTGGTGATGAGCCTGTGGCTTTCTCAGACCTGGAATCAAGTGTGGCCACAGGGCTGGCAGACATGGATAGAGCTCAGCAAGTCCCGATGTCCTAAAAGTGAGTCCTACGGTCGCTATTTTTGCCCTCTTCTCTAGGGTCACCTCAAGAAGGATTGGGAGAAAGTTAAAACAGCTGGGTGATTCCATTAACAACCAATAATCTGGGAATGCTGCTGAATGCTTTTGAAACTGAAGTAGCAATAACTCCCCACGGGTCCATTAACCTGCAGCCAAAATTAGATTATGTAGAAATAACATTAAATAAAGAGCCACAGTCCTCAGTTAACTGAAAGGCAAACTTGTGAATTATACGATCATTCTCTTTGAAAGGCAGAATATTCCATTGCCCCAAGACCCTTGGGACCACTCTTGAGTGTCCAGCTTGAGGTTCATTTTAGAGAAAACACATTTCCTACGGGGACGCTTTAGCAATCTATTTGTTGTAGAAAACAGTTTGAAATGGGGAAAATTAAGAGCTTTGGAATGGGACCAAGGTAAGGCAGGTTTAAATCTTGGATCTGCCACATCCTAGCTCTGTGACCTTAGGGAAGGTACTTAATTCCTCCGGGTTCCAACCTTCTTGTCTGTTTACGAAGGATGGTGGTGGTAATAACATGTATCCCCCAGTCTTGTGAGGAAGGTTGGCAAGTAAATAGATCATTGCTACACAAAGAAGGGAGTACATTGGAAGAGAATAGTGTGGGAGCATCCAGGGGACCATCTCACCTGGCCACGATGATTAAGAGATGCCATCTGGGCTGAATCATGAAGAATGAACAGGGGAAACTGGATTAAGGGGTGGGCCACTAGTACTTGCCTTGGAGGTCACATTTACTAGTACTCGGTCCCGAGTGCTGAAAACACAAGGAGATGGAGGTCAGGTTACTGATCAAACTCCCTCCTTTCTGCTCTCAATTCTTTCTAGGCTTCTGTATTTACTTCCTTCCATCCTTCCTACTAAAATTCTCAAGTTCCTTCTCATCTTGGTTTCAGTGAAGCCCGAAGAAAACTGTCAGCAGCCATTCTCTCGGGATTGAGGGGAACAGATCTTCTTGTCCTGTCTCTTCCTGGCGGCGCCAGGCCCTGCAGAGGACAGAACATTGTCTCCATTTCCCTCTGCCTCGGGCAGATGGTGGAGAGTGCAGTGCGTTCCCACAAAGGAGCATGCTGTCCTTGCTCTAGAGTCTGTGGGCGAGTCCTACCACGGAAGGCAACCAGGACAATTTGGAACTCTGCACCTGCTTTTTAAAACACAGGAGCATTCATGACCCACAAAATCCCATGGCTGACCCATACCTGCATGGGCCGGAGACACTAGGGACCGAGGTCTTGAGACAAGTGGCTCTGGGGAGTCACTCCACACTGTACACTGTGATGGCGGCGGCAGGAGTGATGCTTATTATCTCTGTTTTATGGATTAGGAAACTGAAGCTCAGAGAAGCTTGGTAATGTTTTCCCAAAATTACACAGCAAGGCTAGACAGACAGAGGTGACATGCCTGGTCTTCTGAATCTAAATCCAACACTCTTTCATGATGATACCTCCTTGTCCCTGTATATTCATAAATATCTGGATTTTGACCAAGGGTAGATAAACAACCTGGGAATTTGATTATATTTTTACTTCCTGGTTTTGGCTTTGCTTATACCTAAATTAAGATCCAATCTTTGCCATGTAAAATCTGCCCCTCCTTCTGTCATTCTATGTCTTCAGTGGGGCTACCACTCTCATCCAAGAAAAAAGCCTGGTCATCATCTTAAACTCTACCTGCTCCTCAAACCCACCCAATCCTCTGCCCACCACTTACAACGCACCCCAGGTCCTGTAGATTTGACTTTCCAAATTCCTCCTGAGTGGTCCCTCCTCTCCTTTACCCTCCCCCAGGCCACTGCCCTACCCCAGGCTCTTTCTTGTCCAGTAAAGCACAATGACCTTCCATCGGGTTGCCTTTCTAACGAGTTTCCCCTCAATCAATGCTCCATTCATCAGCGAGATGATCTTTCAACACCACAATAAATACTTTCAATGACCGTTCATTTCCTAAAAAAAGCAACTCTCTACATAAGAACATCTCTGAGCTAGGCGTGGTGCCACAGTCTGCACACATCTCTAATCCTCAAAATAACTCTACAAAAGAAGTCTTGTTATCCCAATTTCACAGTTGGTAAGTAGCAGGTCAGGACCTCCAATACAGGGGGATTTGACTGCCCAGCTGTGGTCTATTCACTGCACCGCACCAGCTACCAGCTAAAATCCAATCTCCTTAGCATCAAGTACAGCCTTGCCTCCTGCCACCACAGCCCTCTCACGCCGTGTTCTCCAGATATACCGCCCTTCTTGCGGTTCACCCATCTCTCCAGATAGTTTTGCATTCCATAGTTCCACACATGCACTACCTCTTCCTGGAAGGCCTTTCTCTTTTCAACTGCCCTTCCAAACCCCACTCAGTGGGCAGCTAAGGTTCAAACTCGGGACTGTCCTCTTTCCCACCGTAGAGCCCTGCATCCTTCCCATGTGGACAATTTTTGATTTGTTCTAGGTTAATAATGCTGTAATTGGCATGGATGAGGAAAGGGAAATACCACTGGGGACTGTTTCACTGGGTAGTTAAGGTAAAGGGGTAGGTCTCTGTTGGCTTCCTCTGGAAAATTATTTCAAGATTTAGATAGCTAGTGGGAAGCAGCCGCATAGCACAGGGAGATCAGCTTGGTGCTTTGTGACCACCTAGAGGGGTGGGATAGGGAGGGTGGGAGGGAGGGAGACGCAAGAGGGAAGAGATATGGGAACATAAGTATAACTGATTCACTTTGTTATAAAGCAGAAACTAACACACCGTTGTAAAGCAATTATACTCCAATAAAGATGTTTAAAAAAAAAGGAAAAGAAAAATGTAAAGGAAACAGGACTTGATTCCCTGGTCAAGCTAATTACTGCACTCCTAAGTCATGCTGATGAGATGGCTTCATGAAAAGAATGGTTCTCCGACTGAGCTGCAGATCAGAGAGTGCTCCATGTTACTCTCAAGGGGGGGTCATTGCTGGGCTGGAATGCACTGTTTCTTGAGGAATAAAACTACCAAAATTGGTCTATTAAATGTTTCTGTGTGGCGAAGAGGTCTTATTCCTCAGCAGTGAATGACTCAGTGAAAGGGGGGATGTATGTGGTTTGTGTGCACCATGCTGTTGGACTTGTCAATACCAAGTTTAAGGACAGAGAATAAACAGAAGAAAAAGAGTTTGCCTTTACAAAGTTATTTGAACTACTCCTCTACCTTCCTAACCATCACAGTTTTTCTGTATTCACACACTGCTGGTTCTCTAATGTTTTTCCTTTAATTTCACTTAAATCAATCTGATTTTAAAGCTTTACTTAAATCAATCTGATTTTAAAGCTTTACTATTTCTTAAGGAATAATATTCATAAAATCATGGGTTTGCTTTGCTAATTACATGTTTTCACACTGAATCAGTTAGAAGGTCTTTGGTTGAAAACAACTGAAAAAAATTCCAGCCATCTTCAGCAAAGAGGTTTTACTGGAGGGATACTGTGGCTTCAGATAGCTTTCAGGAGGCTCGAAGATCTGACTTGAAAGCAGCAAGTATCAAAATATTCCGGTTGACAAGGCAGCAGAAGCATGGCAGCAGTGGTCTTGCAAAGTAACCACTCTGGTCTCCGCAAAATGCCACTGCCACACCACAGCCACTGTATGACTATGACCATCAGCCATCCCTCAGCCATCACTGTGTCACCTGCTCAGAATTCAAAATCCCAGAGAGATTATCTTGTTGGCCAAGCCACATCTATACCCTGTCTACCTTGGGATAGGGGTGGGGAGGATGAAAATTTGGTCCCTTTGCCTGCCATAGATGATCAAGGATCCCCAGGACAGCACAAAATGGGAGATTCCCCAGTAGGGAGAACAGGGTGCTAATTGAAAGGCAGCTTGAATGATGAATAGCAAAAAGCAAAACAATACAAAACACCCCCCCAAAAAACCCTCTTCATTACATTCATTAAAATGAACACATAACATGAAAATAAAAGGTCGATTCAAGTATCATAACATCGTAAACTCATGCACCAACCGACCTGTGTACTACCCTTCAGGAAGCGCTGAACCAGTTGCCCTCCAAGGACCTTGTAGCTTTGGTCTTTATTGTATACCAGTGGACACCACTCTAATAGAAAGTACAGACTCATCTGTACCTTTCTGCAAATAAACTGACCCTTGTCTATTTTTGTTCGGTTGGTTTGGTAGCTATTATTGTTCGGTTGGTTTGTTAGCTGTTCTTTATTTGCTTTGTACAGAGCCTTTTTTTTTTTTCTGTATAGAGCCATTCTTTGACTCTTTTAGGTTGACCTTTCACTTCCACCTCATTTATGATGCGTTTAGATCCTCATGCACCCTCATGGTTTTGCATTTCACTAAGGAAGTAGCAGATAGTTGGCAAGGCGGAAAGAACATGAGCCTTTCTAATGATCTTGAGATCTTGCCATTTTGTAATCAGAGTGTAGCTTCCTGGAATTCCCTGAGCCATTCCAAGGAGTGCAGATTCCGAAGAGTCCAGATATGATCTCATTGCCAGGATTCCTCTAGGGTTCCAGAGAAAGCATGTCTTGCAGAGGGCTTTAAAAACTCTTCACTAAGTCAAAGTTTATTCTACTCATTCTAACCTGTATTTGGTATTTCCTATTACACTCATCAAATAAATGTTTGCTCTGGAGGAATCTTAACAACAATATTATTCATTTTTATTGATCCAGAAAGGCAATCTATTACCCAAAGTGACCACCAAAGAAATGATACACTAGGACTAGAATATTCTGGAAACTCTTCTGAAACCCGTAATAGAAGTTCTAGCTCAAGTATTAAGTTACTTGAGTTCTTCTAACAGACCCTCTCCCCCTGCCAGGAAAGACTATTTCCCAGTTAACCTGATACGGGCAGAAAATGAAATAAAATTCTCCCTTTAGATAGAGTATGGCTTCACAGAAATTAAATAATGTATCTTAATGCATAGTCTCAACAATAAATGATAAGTAATTTCCATGCATGTATATATACACACACACATACACACACAGCCAAAAGAGAAGGTAAATGATGCCAAACATTTTAATTTTTGTTACAGAAGTGAATATTCGATATAAAGGTCAAATTCCAAAGTATTGTTGGGAAGGAAAAGGTTAGCAGTTGGAATTTCAACCATTCTTTCTACCAGGGAGGGATGAATAAAGAAAAATGAAAAGAAGAAAGAAACAGCCAGGTCAAATCTGGTAAATATTCCATTAGAAATCCTGATGGCCTTTATTGATGAAATGATAACAGAGAGTCCAGCCTCTTCAATAAGTTGTGCTGGGAAAACTGCACAGCTACATATAAAAGAATGAAAATAGAACACTGCCTAACACCATACACAAAAATAAACTCAAAATGGATTAAAGACCTAAATGTAAGGCCAGACAACTCTTAGAGGAACACATAGGCAGAACACTCTATGACATAAATCACAGCAAGATCCTTTTTGACCCACCTCCTAGAGAAATGGAAATAAAGACAAAAATAAACAAATGGGACTTAATGAAACTAAAAACATTTGCACAGCAAAGGAAACCATAAACAAGACGAAAAGACAACCCTCAGAATGGGAGAAAATATTTGCAAATGAAGCAACTGACAAAGGATTAATCTCCAAAATTTACAAGCAGCTCATGCAGCTCAATATCAAAAAACAAGCAACCCAATCCATAAATGGGCAGAAGACCTAAACAGACATTTCTCCAAAGAAGATATACAGATTGCCAACAAACACATGAAAGGATGCTCAACATCACTAATCATTAGAGAAATGCAAATCAAAACTACAATGCGGTATCACCTCACACCAGTCAGAATGGCTATCATCAAAAAATCTACAAACAATAAATACTGGAGAAGGTGTGGAGAAAAGGGAACCCTCTTTCACTGTTGGTGGGAATGTAAATTGATACAGCCACTATGGAGAACAGTATGGAGGTTCCTTAAAAAACTAAAAATAGAATTACCATAGAACCCAGGAATCCCACTACTGGGCATATACCCTGAGAAAACCATAATTCAAAAAGAGTCATGTACCACAATGTTCATTGCAGCTCTATTTGCAATAGTCAGGACATGGAAGCAACCTAAGTGTCCATCAACAGATGAATGGATAAAGATGTGGCACATATATACAATGGAATATTACTCAACCATAAAAAGGAACGAAATTGAGTTATTTGTAGTGAGGTGGATGGACCTAGAGTCTGTCATACAGAGTGAAGTAAGTCAGAAAGAGAAAGACAAATACCGTATGCTAACACATATATATGGAACCTAAAAAATAAAAAAATAAAATGGTTTTGAAGAACCTAGGGGCAGGACAGGAATAAAGATGCAGAAGTAGAGAATGGACTTGAGGACATGGGGAGGGGGGAGGGTAAGCTGGGACAAAGTGAGAGTGACATGGACATATATACACTACCAAATGTAAAATAGATAGCTAGTGGGAAGCAGCTGTATAGCACAGGGAGATCAGCTCGGTGCTTTGTGACCACCTAGAGGGGTGGGATAGGGAGGGTGGGAGGGAGATGCAAGAGGGAGGAGATATGGAGATATATGTATATGTATATGTATAGCTGATTCTGTTATAAAGCTGCCTTTGTTATAAAGCAGAAACTAACACACCATTGTAAAGCAATTATACTCCCATAAAGATGTTAAAAAAAAAAAAGAGAGTCCTTATCAGTGGAATTATTTCAGCAGGATATACTTGATAAGATTAGATTGCTACGGTAAACAAACCTGGAATTTATAGATTTCTGGACCATAGCTTGCTGGAAAATGTCAGCTTCAGGTATGTGGTAATCAGGGTGTAAGACAGAGACACTTCATGCTGAAAATCTCCCTTTGGGAAAGTGGTGGACCCCATGTGTTAAATCAGAGCGTGTCCTGGTGATGAGGAAAAGCCTAAGAGGAAGGATTGGTGATCTTTTGGACTTCTCATGCTTGGTTTGTATGTCACCTTCACCTCTATCCTCTGAATTATTAGTGAAGTTTGATATTGGATAAGATCTTCGATTCTTGTGAGTGTAATTTGACAATGTGACCCTTTGTATAATCTTAATAGCAAATGTGGTAGAAGGCAAAAATGTTCACAAATTCTTGCCCTCCCTGTATTCCCCTGTCCCCTTCCCCACCACTCACTCTATTCTGCCTAGGCTCAGCCATGTGACTTGCCTTGGCCAACAGCATGTTAGCCATTGTGATGCAAGGGAGGCTTGAAAAACATTGGACAGTAGAAATTGCATTCTCTTGCTGCTGTGGCCATGTGAGTAAACCTGAGCTATTTGGCTGGAGGATGAAAGACCATGTGGATGAGAGACAAGATAACTTAGCTGAGGCCCTCCCTAGACAAACCAGCCTTGGCAGCTAGCAGGACTTGTTAGTTGACTACAGATGTATGAGTGAAATTAGCTGAGCCCAGGCTAATTGCTGACCTACCAAATTATGAAATATATCAATTTTTTTAAGCATCTACATTTTGGGGTGTTTCCTAGCACAGAAAAAGCTAATTGACACAGTATATGCAAAATCCACTGTGATCACACTCAAGCCTTCTCACAGCCTCCTCACCTCTACTGCTTATTCTTTCTTTCTTAGTTTGAGATTAGAGCTTGTAAACTGGTGGCCTAGGGGCAGTCCACATGTGTCCCATGCAGAACTAATGTTCAGCCAAGAGTCACTGGAAAGACCACACTTACTGTTTATGTGCAGTCTACATCTTATTTTTAAGTGCCCTTGCCATGGTAACTGCTAAATATCTTCACTATCTGTCTTGGTCCTGTGAACACAAAGTGTAAACCAGATTTTCCATGGATATCTGGATTTCTGGCTCGAAGAAGAAGAGGAAGAAGAAGATGATGATGAAGGAGAAAAAGAAGAAGAAGGAGGAGGGAATAAGGAGAAAAGATCTGGGAATACTGGGCTAGGATCTGGGAAGAGTGAGCTGGAGCTGAGGAGGGACTGCTCATTTACATGGGACATATGCTGCCAGTTCACCAGTGTCCCCATCACTTCTGTTTCATGTATGCATATTGCCCGACTGGCCCCTGGAGGAATTTGACTGTGTATATATGTCACACTGGCTAACGCCCAGCTTTAGGGCATGACCATGTACTGTCTTGTTTCCCCACATATTGATCTCCTTGCCTAAAATATCCATCTCCTTAGACACGTCCTGAACCTTTGCACATTCTTCAAATCCAACTCAAATGCCTCTTGTTGTGTGAAAATTTCCTTGTGGCTCTAGATAGATAAGGCTGGTTTACCTTCCTCTGTTCCCTGGAAGACTTTGCACATGATCTCTCCTGGCAGCCTTGTCATCATGTCCATCATCATTATCATTGAAAAAGCTGCCTGTACAACGGGAAAGGGACCTCCTTGAACACAGCACCACTTTCTCCCCTTCTTTATCCCTTGGGTGTGGCATGTGGTGAGGCCCCTCAAACCGGGGATGAATGAAGGACTCAACCAACTAGACATACTGGCTGAACTTCAGACCATAAATTTGATGCAATTTATTTTTTGAGTAAAACCGAGTTTATGATTCTCTATTTTTGTCATATTCTCTGAGGATTACTTTATAATCGCCAACATCCTGTTTTGTTTTGTTTTTTAATTTTTTTTTATTGGAGTATAGTTGCTTTACAATATTGTGTTAGTTTCTACTGTACAGCAAAGTGTATCAGCTATACGTATACATATATCCCCTCTTTTTAAAATTTCCTTCTCATTTAGGTCACCACAGAGCATTGAGTAGAGTTCCCTGTGCTATACAGTAGGTTCTCATTAGTTATGTATTTTATACATAGTATCAATAGTGTATATATGTCAATCCCAATCTCCCAGTTCATCCCACAGCCCCTTCCCCCTTGGTGTCCATACGTTTGTTCTCTACGTCTGTGTCTCTATTTCTGCTTTGTAAATAAGATCGTCTATACCAATTTTTTCAGATTCCACATACACGTGTTAATATACGATATTTGTTTTTCTCTTTCTTACTTCACTCTGTATGACAGTCTCTAGGTCCATCCACATCTCTACAAATGATCTGTTTTGTTTTTAAGGAAGCTCTTTGCTTTAGGGTTAGCAGCTTGTAAAGGAAATAAGTGGTTTAAAGTATAAGACAACCTGAGTCTAATAAGTTTGAAGAAATGTAGTTAAAGAAACCAAGAGGAAACAGCAGAGTAGTCAGTATAAGTTCCCATCTTCCTAATAAAAGAGCATCTACACTGAGCAGTGGGATAATCAGTATCAGGCAAGACAGGCTGGACTATACTTTGGTAGCAATCCCCAAATCTAAGTGACTTAACAGCAAACATTTGTTGCTTTACTTATGCTACTTGAACACCATGGGTGGGCAGAGAGTGGTCTATTTATCTTGGTCACTCAGGGAACGAGGCCAAGGGAAGCTCCATCTCAACACATGCTTCCATGGTCACTCAAGCAGGATGCAGGGAATCTGTGGTCCACACACTGGCTGTTAAAACTGCCATCTGGAAGTGACACACATCATTTCTGCTCCTATTTCATTGGCCAAAGCAAGTCTTCATGCCAGGCCTAACTTCAACAGGCCAAGGAAGAGTAATTCTTCTATGTGTCAGGAAAGAGAAACGGTGACATATTTGTGAACAAAAAGTGAGTATCACAATTAGTGATTTTGCAAAATGTCCTTCGGTTTTCAAAATGTACTACCATTGTTGACCTTATAATGACCTTCACCAGTGAATTTAAAGTAGAATTTAACATCAATCCATTGGATACAAATACTCCCCCACCATTGTTTCATAAAGCAAGATTCCTTTGTTTCAAACTCCTGCAACTAAGCAATAAATGAAAGGGGGGAACCTGAGACTGCTTCATGATTACACCCACCCTCCAAGATGCATCAACAGACCATCACAGTATAACGTGGAAAATGTTATGTTTTGTGAGAAATTGGTGCTACAAAACACAGATTGGGGACACCGAACTTGGCAGGAGACCATTGAGAAGAAGGAGTGGAATTTAGGAAGAAGTGTGCATGAGCAGAATAACAGCACATTTCTTCCTTGATCCTTCCAGATAAAGGAGGATCTGTTGGTGTTTGTTCAATGGACAAGGGTAGGGAAGATATGTGGTCCCAGAGGAGGTGTACATGGATGAGATCCTTAGGGTCGTGACTCTCTGGTCAGGACAGGGCAGCTACCCTAGAAATGAATTATTTGCATGTTATTTACACATATGTGACCTTGAATAAATGCCTTCTTTTCTCTGATCTCAGTCCCCCTTTATAAAATGAAGAGGCTAGAATCAAAATCCCATTTTTAAAAATAGAACTCAACAAGCTGATTCTAAAATTCACCTACAGAGTACATTAGTAAGAATAGCTAAGTGTATTTTGAATGTGAAATACAATAAGTTCAACTTGCCCTATCAGAAATAAAATCATATTCTAGACATATGGAAATTAATTTTTTTCTCAAAGCCTGGAATTGTCCAAAGACTAGACAGATCTATTAAAAGAACAGAAAAGAGACTAGAATCCAATCTGTGGTGTTTGAGAATTTATGATAGGAGTTTCATTTCAAATCTGACAGAAAAGGAGTAACAATTCAAGAAATGGTGTTTAGACAATTGAATAACCATTGAAAAATTACCTCTCTAATTCACAACATATATAAAAATAATACCCAGATGTATTAAAGATATGTTTTAAAAACAAAATATGGGAAGCATTATAATAACTATAGAGGAGTAGTTTTATTACCTTAGGTTGGGAAAGTCGTCCAATGAAGGATTCAAAACTTTTGAGACCATAAGGAAAAGACTGATATACTTGATTATAATACATTTTTTCATTTCTTTTTTGTGAGACACAACATAAATTAAAAAGAAAAATGCAGAATAAGAAAAATATTACAATATATGTAACAAGTGATTAATAATCAGAATATACAAAGAACTCTTTACAATTATTTAAATTTTTCATAGAAAAATAGGCATAGAATATAAAAAGACAATCAATACAAGACATACAAAAGGCTAATAAACATATGAAAAGTTTTCAACCCCACAAAATATCAAGGGAATGCACATTGAAATAAAAAACGTAAAATTTATATTGTTAGTAAAAAATATATATGTGTATATAGTTCATTAAATCCAATGTTGTTTAAGTTGCTTGAAAATGGATATTTTCATTAAATGACAAAAAATTAAAACGGGTTAGGAACATGGGCTGTGAAGTCAGACCACCCAGGACCACATCTGGCTCTGTGTGACTTTAGGCAAGTTACTTAACCTCTCTGTACCCGACTTTCCTTATCCATATCAGAGTCTACATTAATAATTCTAATGTAGAAATTAAATATAATGATCCATGGAAAATGGTGAGAGCAGTGCCTGGCACATAGTGAGTACTCCGTGATGATTCGTTTTTATTTTTTTCACTGTCAATGAAAGTACTAAAATTAGAAATGCATATGCAATTCCATTTATAGGCATCTGTCCTACAGACATAACACCCATGAGCATACATTTCCTTTTATAAGAATATACATTTCAGTAGTTTAGTGGTAAAATTTTGAAGACATTTTAGCTGTTAATAAAACGGAGAAGAGTCACATAAATTATGACAACTCTCCTTTATAAAATTGTATTCAACCATTTATAAATAATGGCCTAGATCTGTATTTACTGAGGTAGAAAAATCACTAAATATATAATATTATAGTAAAAAGTAAACCAGAGAACAATTTGAAGTGTACAATTTCTGGATATCACTTAAAAATATAATATTTGTAAATATATTGACTTTTCTGTAAGGAATCACGCCGACTGTTAGTAGCGTTACTTTTGGGGAAGGGAGTGGGTTGAATGATGGTAAAGGCATATGTTTAAACTTAACTTCGGCTTCGGTAGTATTTGTGTTTCGCCATAACAACTGCATATTTCTTTAGGTACTTTAAAAACATTATTTTTCAGTTAAATGATGGTTGAGCTATATAGGCACCCACTAGACAAGCTTCTAACTCAAATACTCTGATTCTCTAATTTTATCCTCCAGGAAATGGGGAGCCATGGGTGGTTTTCGAGGAGGAGATTGACTCGGTCACAGCGACAGGAATTCTTGAATATACAGCTTCTTGTCTTACTCTGTCTTACTTTCCTCACCTACTCTTCCAAGTGCCTACATGCTCCTTTTTGTTGCCTGCAGTCAGTGGTTTTCCCTTAATTTTCTCTTAGCCAGGCACTCACCACTCAAGTTTATTTCCCTCTTAAGGTCTTTACTGTTTTCCTCTTTTCAGACCAAAAAGAAATTGGTTTCTGAAAGTATTTCTTCTCTGTTGCTTGGTGAGATCTCAGTGAGGTCACTTATGGCTAACAAGCTTTCTTTCCTACTTCCCCATGTGGTGAGGGCTAGTGGGAACCCCTGTGCCCAGAATTAGGAGACCAGGCTTTGGGCCGTGGCTTGCCGCTGGCCAGGGGATATCCCCATATCCCCTCCCTCTTGCGTCTCCCTCCCACCCTCCCTATCCCACCCCTCTAGGTGGTCACAAAGCACTGAGCTGATCTCCCTGTGCTATGTGGCTGCTTCCCACTGGCTATCTATTTTACATTTGGTAGTGTCTATATGTCCATGCCTCTCTCTCACTTCATCCCAGCTTATCCTTCCCCCTCCCCGTGTCTTGTCCTATAACTTGGTAGAATCCCTGTGTTTATTATGCTATTAATTCCCTTTGCTTTTCCTAGAGTTGTTATTGGTAAAATCGCAGGGAAAACCTTTACAGAATCTGTCTAAAGAATGGGCAGGGAAAGGAGGGGAAGAAGTCTTCAAACGGCATCTCAGTCCGTGGCAAACTGTGTAGGAAAGTGGGATGGGGACAGGGAGCAGGGGTGGCAGTTTTACTGGTGCCAGTTTTACTGGCAGTTTTAGTGGGTAGAGATCAAGGATGCTGCTAAACATCCTATAATACACTGGACAGACCCCACTGCAAAGAATGACCCGATACAAAAGGCCAATACTATTGACGTTAAGAAATCCCACCCTAGAGGGAGTCACTGCAAAGTGGCATAACAAAAGCTGTCGATACAGAATTATAGATATAGGGAGAAAGTGAAGAGTTGGGAACCATAATCTGATCTGCCGCTCTCTCAGCCACTCTCCTCTCATCAGCCAGAGTGAAAGTCACATTTATCTTTTCATTTCTCTGCTTAAAAACCCTTAGTGGCTCCCCATGACCTCTAAGTTCAAACTTCTTAGTGAGACTTACAGGTCCCATCGTGAGCTTATCTACTTCACCAATCTCGCTTCTTGTTCGCCTTTCTTCTTTGATTTTATACTCTTGCCGCATGAAAAAAAAAAAACATCATTTCTTGATTTTTTAAAAAAGACAGCTTATATCTTCACATAAGCTCTTCTCAGTTTTTGATGTTCTCCCTCTTCTTTGTCTATATCCAGCTTGCCTTTGTCCTTTAAATTTCGATTAGGAGTCTCTTCCCCTGTAAGCTCTTCATGCCTTCCCCAGGAAGGCTTGCCCTCCCCTTCCAGTCTCTTGCTGTGTCCTTTAGCTAGTTCATCTCTCACGCTGGACTAGATGCTCTTTTCCCTTTGCTATCTCCCAGGCAAGAGTGTGAGCTCCAGGTAGTGAAGAGTCTTGACTTATGTACCTCCACCAAAAAGAGCACAGAGTAAGTGCTCAAAGAATACGACATATGAGATTGTTACAACCCAATACATAGGGCTATGAGACTACAGAGAAGAGAACGTATCCATTGCATGCTCCCTATGTTTGTAAATTCCCTAAGGATGTAGAATTTATCCATGGCGGGTGCCAAGCACGGTGCTCTGCACAGATTGTTGTTCTCCAAATATTTAATAAAGAGTTCAGATGTGAGTTGTTTCTATCAGTCATTTACACCTTAGTATGAAATTGGTGCAGCTGTGCCTGCCTCTCAGGGATGCTGGCATCTTGAGTTTCTCTCCTTGTGGAATTAAAAGGTTGTGCAGGGTCAAACATCAAAAATCAGGGGAGAGAGGAGGAGTATGGAGGACAGGGTAAAGGGGGGTCATCTCCTCCGAAAAGACCAGTTTAGCCCCTGGGTCTGTGCCCCAGACTGGCCTCTCTTTCCCACTCAGAGTTTCTGTGCCTGTGCCTCCTACCCCTCTTCCGATCCAGAACACCAAGGATATCAGCAAGGCAGTTTCCTCACACTGATACTCCACCCTGAGCCTGCCAGAGGCAGTTTATTTCATTGTTTATGTGCTGAGACACAGCCCTTATTTAGAGGGAAGTGTGAACAAACAGACCTGCGGCAATTTCTTTTCTCCACGGCCTCCCCCCCTGGAACAACTGTCACTCCTTTCTCCCTCCCAACCCTCCTCCCTCAGCAGGCTTTAGTGCTGAGAACACCATGTGGAGATCACAGTTCTAGATCTGAGTCCTAGTTTCACTACTGACTAGCTCTGTGACATTCTGCCTTGGTTCCTTCATCTGGGAAAATAGGCAAAATCCCTGTCATCTCCTCCACTATGCAGTCAGTTCAGGCAAATGTATCAAATGAGTTCAGTGAAGGCATCATATCTTTGTTGATACAGGCATTGAAGCTACAGAAATACCTAGGATGAAGTTTGCAGAAAGCATTTAAAAAAACAATTTGGTTTTTCCCTTTCTGGCTTACTTCACTCTGTCTGGGGTACAGATGCACCTATTTGTCGGGCAGGAATAGAGACATAGACGTAGAGAACAGACATGTGGACACGGGGGTGGAAGGAGAGGGTGGGATGAATTGGGAGATTAGGTTTGACATAAATACACTACCATGTGTAAAATAGATAGCTAGTGGGAACCTGCTGTATAGCACAGGGAGCTCAGCTCCATGCTCTGTGATGACCTAGATGGGTGGGATGGCGGGTAGGAGGGAGGTCCAAGAGGGAGGGGATATAGGTATACTTACAGCTGATTCACTTCATTGTAAAGTGGAAACTAACACAACATTGTAAAGCACTTTTACTCTAATTTAAAAAGGGGGGGGCAGGGGGAACAATTTGGGATAGTGAGAAAGAAGTGGAGTTTGATTTCAGAAGACCTTGTGTCCAGGTTCTGGACCTACACCTTCCTGATGTTAGGTGTTGGGGTTAGTTTCCTGGAGAGCACCATGCTGTAGGGATGGCATCATACTTCTGCTTCCCTCCAACCCATGGCAGATGTAACTAATCAAACCCAGATGCCATCTCAGTATTCTCCTCAACTCAGGGCACCTGGGACCCCCTGACAATCAGCCAGAAGCTGAAACCTATGTGCCATTTTGGGAAGAAAAATCACAGCTTTGTGGTCAAGCCAATGTGGTTAGAATCATGGTTCCTGTGTAACATTAAGCAAGTCCAACACTCTCCTTAAATCTCAGCATCCCTCCACATCTGTATAAAGAATCTATTTTTACCTCCCTCACAAGTTTCCTGTGATAACTAAATAACATTAAATAGTACATGTCATATGGCATGTCATAGATACTTAATAGTCGTTTTCTACCTCTTGTCTTCTAGTTTTAAATAGACCTTTTCTCTTACCCTCAGTTTTTACCACCTGTAAAATATTATTATGAATTCCATTCTCACGAGGTTATTTTAAGTATTCAACATGTTGCCCTGGACCATATTAACGTAGGAGATCTAAAGACTCTCTGTTGTCCTGACTCCCCCTCATAGTTTCTCTCCCCACAGCAAATCCACTGGCTCCCAGCTGAAGGTCCATCCTGCCTCAGTTTCCCTTCCATCCTCTGGCCAGTTTTGAGAATTATTTGGAGAAGTGTCATTAGCTTCAAGCTAACCCAAGTGCTAGATCTTGGTCCAAATTGTGTCCCTCAGTCCTCTCAGGCCCTTCAGTATGTCAGGGAATAAATGCCCCACTGCATGTCCCTTTGGAAGGGGAGACAGCAGAAGAGGCCACCAGTGTCCTTTTCACCATTTTTCAGTTATTACTTCCTCCCCTTTGGATCCCACTAGGGCCTGACCAAGGTGAATAAGGAGAGACTCTTAGGTGGCAGATTTAAGGAGGCCCTTACTCTTGGGGGCCGTGCAAGGGCCGATTGCTCAGTGAGAGTGAGGGCCTCCTTAAATGGAGCAGCTTCAGCTCCCTGCTTGCCACACCCTGGTCCTGGTCCTGGTCCTGGTCCTGGCAAGTAAGGAAGGAATTTAGTAAAAGTATTATCTGCCAGATGGGAACATTTGAGGGTATGGGCTTTGGAGTCAGGCCTTCTGTATTCAAATTCTGACATCTCCACTTGAGGGATTTTGCATAACTTAACTATATAGATTTTTTTCTTATATGTAAATTGGAGATAATAATAGTACTGCCCTCATAGTGGTGTTGTGAGGATTAAATTAGGGGCTACATTGATGATAACCAAGAAAGCACTGGCAATCCTAAAAGCACAATTTTAATTAGACTGTGCAAAACTGGAAATAGTAGAGACCCTAGGAGAAGAGAAAGGGATCAAATTCCCACTGGATATGTTTTTCCACTTTAAGCCTACAAACTATTCTCTGTAGCGCTATGATCCCCACTTTACATGTTAGGAACTTAAGGCCACAGAGCATAAAGAACTTGCCCCGGGATGCTCAGCTGGTATGAAGAGGCTACAGTCCCATGTCCCCCAAACTCCAAATTCTTTGCTCTTCCCTTCCACCCTGAAGCCATCTCTGATTTGAAATCCATGGACTAGATTCATGGTTCCTTCAGCTGCCTGTTCATTAGAATCACTTGTGTGGCACCTTAAACACACACTTGACAGAGCTCCACTCTTGAATTAGAATCTTCTGGAAATCTGTATTTTTAATAAGAAGCCCTGGGATTAACACAAGTCGCCAGGTTTGGGCATCACAGGAGGCTGGGCGATCTCAAAGCTCACTTCCACCTCCAATTTTCTAAGTATAGCCTCATGAGAAAGTGAGAGTGAAAGTGATTATCAAATTGCAAGAATAAAGTGCCTTGCTAAGAAAAGGCTGGCACTTTCTAAGGGACGTAAAATTAAAGCCCAATAGATTAAAATTCCTTTAAGAAATGAGTAATACAAAGATTAAGGCACATCTGATACAGCTTCTTGAAGGGCTGCTCAAAGATTTATAGGGAGAGTATAAATCAGCTCTGATGAGAGAAAGAAGAAAATGGGTCTTATCGCTCTCATCTTGCAGCGGAAGGTAAAGTATGCAGAAAAGGAGAGTTGGCAATCGTCAAGCAAGGCACCAGAAGCGCTTTTGCAAATATTTGCAACAAAGAGAAAGCAAATCCCCTTCAAGTGAGCAGAGAAAGTTTGGTTGTCAGTCAGGGGTCGAGTGACTTCACAAGTCAAACCCCGTTCTTGGGAGTTTTTTTTTTTTTTTTTTTTAATCACACACAAAATGAGCAAAGGAACTTGGAGTAATTAGGAGGTAATGAAGTAGTCAGAATAAGCTATTGACTAAAGAGTAGACAAGGGAATAGATGAAAAATTTAAACATTTCTAATTTAGCTGATCTGGAAGCTGCACATCTTTTGTCCGTCTGGGGATTATCCTTGGTGCCTAACGAATGAGCTTTCTGAGCAAAGCAGGGAGAATCCCAGCAGACAAAGGAAGAAGGAATTGGAATCAAAGTCCAAAATGGTAATAGTGACAGTAATAGAAATTATAATTAATCCCTTACATTTTTATTCAGCTTTGCAAAGCGCTTGAACATGTATTACCTAGTTCAATTTGTGCAGAAACCTAAGAGGGAGGAAGAAATATCCACAGATGTAAGTGTGGAAACACAAGGTCAGAGAATACAACGCCTTGCCTAAGGGTCATCCCACTTACTCTTACTAGTACAGAGCTGAGGCTTGAATTCTGGTCCTTTCAGCCCAAAGCAAGTGTTCTTTCCATTACAGAGTAAGCTGGGGGACACTGAGGGTGATTGGAAATTGATAAGAAATTGATGTCAGTTTAACTCAATATTTAGAGCTAAAACGGCCAGACTATGCTCTATGCTTCCTTTCTTCTTGCATCCTTCCTTTCCTGCCAACTCAGTCCCTTCTTCCATCTCTTACTGTTCAAGAGTTTTAACAGAAGGAAGTGCTTTCTCTGAGAAGAGCCTGGCTATCCTCTGTTTATTCTGGCTGGTGTTGCTAGTGGGGGAAAGAGACTAAGAGAATAATCATTTGCTCAGTACAGGTCCTGGGCTTTACCTATAGGATCTCATTCGGTCTCAAAATCACTCTGCAAGGGAGGTACGCGTATGCCTCTTCTTATGGATGTGCAGACTAGCATCCTGAAAGACTAGGCAACTGGCCCTAAGCCTGCTGCTGTGTGGTACAGCCCCACCCAATCTCTCCAATACCCAAACTCGTGATCCTTCACTATTATTTCCACCTGGCAGACCATCTAGGCTGAGGACGAGAGACCATCTAGGCTGAGGACATCAGACCACAAAGATTACTATTTAGTCTGGAAAGCAAAGGCTGGGAGGGAATATGGTTCAGTTTGCAGTCAGTGTTAGTCGAGCCCCCCGCCAATGTCCAGCACTGATCTGCCAGCCACACGCATGAGCTGTCTCAGAAGTGGATCCTCCAGCCCCAGGGAGCTGTTCTCAGGAGGTTTTCTGGAGCAGAAACAAACAGTGCTGGTTGAGCTCTGCCCAAACTGTAGGAAAATAAGCAAATAAAATGGCTGTGTCTTAAGCCACAGAATTTTGGTGTAGTTTGTTACACAGCAAGCGATCCCTGGGATACCCGTTCTACAGTCTTCAGAGGAGGGCTTGTCTCTGCAGGTGATATTTTCCAGGAAGAGTTTGGCCAATGGAAGCCACTGACAGGAGAATGAAGGGTGGAAGGAAGGAGGAAGCCTCAAGCCGGTTCTCTGGCGCGGCTGCATCTCCTCTGTCCTTGTAGTTCTTCCTACAAGGATCTTCTGTGCTTCAAGCTTTGCCAGGTGAGCCCTGCCCCCATGCTGCATTCCACTGCCTCTTCTCTCTATCCCTCCAGGCTAGGGCAGGGAGTGTCTTCTGTTACTGCTGATCATCGTCCGTGTTTTTCCCAATTTTCCCATCGGTTATGCAATTAACCTCCCACATTAAATTCCCGCTGAGGAAAATAAATGAGTAATTTCTGTTTTATTGGTTAGATTCTGCTAATGGGTATATCACAAGTTACAATAAATAGTTCAACCCAGTTCTTTCCCACGTGTTCATTCTTTTCCATGTCCTCGAGCCCCCATCGGAATATAAACACACCCTTAGCCCTGGTCACTGGCCCCTTCTGGCCTCTCTGATACATCTCTGGCACTCTCTCCTCAACTCTCCACTTTGCCTTAGGGCTTTTACTCTGGCTGTTCTCTCTGGATGCTCCTCCCTCAGAAGTGTGCAGGGTTCTCTCTCTTATCTCCTCCAATCCTCTGCTCGGGTATCACCTTCTCAGTGAGGCTGGCCTCAGTCCTTACTTAAAGTGACACCCATGCATCACCCCCGCCCCCGCATTCCCCGTCCCCCTTATCCTGTTTCTTTTTTCTTTTTTTCCCCCATAGCACTGATCACCTTTGAACATGCTATGTAATCTTCTTGTTTATCACATTTATTATCCATTGTCTCCTCTTTCTACATCAAGTTCCATGAAGTCAGAATCTCCCTTGTCTCTGGTCAATGATTTATCCCAAGTGCCTCGAACACAGCTGGCACATGCTGGGAAATATCTGCTGAATAAGTAGATGACGATTTTATGCAGAATCTCGGTGTCCAGAGCAGAGAAAAGCTGAACCTCTCTGGCTGAAACAGAGGAAACAGGCTAAGACCCCAGGCTACTCATAGCCCCCTCTTTCTCTGCAATGTTCTCTTTAGGATAAAACAAACCCTGCAGTGTAAAACCCACAGCTGCAGGGGACTCTGAGAGCCCAGATTATTTGTGCATGTGTACCTAGCTGGGCTTATTACTTGTGATCCATTTACTACAGTTTGTTTCACAAACACTTTCACTGAGTTTTAACAGGAGATACCCCCCAAGACAGTTTGGTGGGCAAATAAAAACATACAAACAGATTTCTTTCCTGCAGTATTTCTCAGCCTTCTAATATGCTCCTGAGTGTCGTGAATTTCCAGGAGGGACTTAGAATATTTCCCCAAATTTTGTGACCACAGAACCCTCTCTCTATGGACTATCTGGTAAGAAATGCTTTGGGAAATGCAGATCTTCTGGCTGATCTCAGCCTCCAACCCATTACTATGATAATTTGAATCATCATAAATATTTAATTCATAACGCTTATCTCAATTGCTAATACACATTAATATCACACCTATGAGCATAATTATTATTCTAGAACGATTAACTGTAGGTGAGCCTCAGTTCACATTAAGTACACTTCAGTCCTGAGAAGAGGTGAAGATGGTGGATGGATGGGATTAGGACTCGGATGGGGTTCAGACAACGTGGACCGGGTCCTGGCTTTACTGCATGTGTGTGACTTGGGGCAAGTAACAAAACTCCTGGGCCTCAGTTTCTTCTTTCTTAACTGAGCTGTTTTAATTCAGTTGGGATGTTTAAGCTAATAAGGCCCCTCAGATGTGTGGCAACGAGGGAAGGAAGCTTGTGGTTCCCATCCCTAGCCCCAGTAGCTCTGCCGCCTTTAAGTGGTTGATGGCAGCCGACAGGCATTGCTCACTCAGCATCTGCCAGGCACTGTCCTAATGATCCCTGTCACCCAGTGGCAAACGCTCCAAATAAATCAGAATAATGAGGTGGAGACTGACTGGGGTACTTTTCTATGAAGTCTCTAGCTTCACTCTCCTCTGTTAGCAATACCCCTATACACGCAGACACACCAAATGTGTTCACATGTGCGTGCAGGTGCGTGTGTGTGTGCCTGGGGCTGGGTGTGTCAGGGCTGAAGAACAATACATTACAAGAGCTTAAATGAGTGTCAGAGACCAGGCAGGCAAGCAGAAGTTTAGAGGAAGGAGAGGTGATCTTCTCAAGGATGGCTGTCAGGTCAGCAGCTTGAAGGCATCCTCAACCAGAGTATTTCCATCTACAATGAGAAGCAGGTTCCCAAAGGTTGAGAGTGAGTCAACAGCTGAGAGGTAGAACGTCAGTTGGATCTGCTTGGTTGTTTAGAGTCATACTGGAAAAGCGGCAAGAGCATATCCTTCTCCAAACGCTGGCGGGAGTCCCTGAGAAATGAGATGCTGCTTCAGTGTCCTCACACTCTCCGTCTGGTCCTTCCACAGCGATAATAGCTGAGCCCATCTCTCAGCAGAGGAGAAACTGAGCACTTGGACTGAAGCCATTCAATATGTCTGAGTCTTGGACCCTCTCTGAACCCTGTAGGTGACATATCAAACCCATCTAGAGATAAGAGCCCCAAAATATAGAGTTGCACTCATCTGGAGATTATAAAGCATGCTTCCAAAACTATTAAATCTAAAGGTAGTAGATGAAATGGCTTCAAATAGAGACTTGTCCAAATTCCCTTTTCAAAAACCTAGTGAGGTTCTGGCCAAGCAAGATGGTAACCGAGGATGGAGATGGGGTAATCTGTCTTCCCTGAGTTCTGGGACTTGAGGGGAGATTCTGAGCCAAAATCCCTAAAATGTGCCATAAATCAAAGCCAAGGACGTCAATTTCAGTGTAACAGGTAAGTATAGGGTCACAAATCTGAACCCCATGCCAAATATGAGTGAGAAAAATAGTACAAACTACTCAAGGAGGATTCTTAGGTAAGACCTGGCCCTTCCACTAATTTCCCACATGACCTTTAGCATGTGGGATGCTGAGCTTTCCATAAAATGGGCTTCAGTTTGCCCAACTGTAAAGAGTTGGTACAGATAAGATATGGTAGATGCATAGTGTGGATTCCTACATTTGTCATCTTGTTGCAAAGACACATTGTCATTCAATCAAAGCACTCTTTTCACCAAGTCCAGTTGGTGCTTTCTCAGTGCTGTGCTCCAAGGAACCACACCTGAGATGACCTGGGCATCCCTGAATTAGAAATACCCAAAATTCCTTCCAGTGCAAACAAGCTTCTTAGTTCTATGAAAAATAGGCTTCTTTGTGTTAGAGCACTTTGGTCCTTGAATTTTCCTCTCACTATATTAATGGCACCTTCATATGCTTCCTTCAACCTTATGATTGATGCCCCAAATGTCCTCACCATGAGCCATCTACATTAAGGTATCTGCACCTGAAGGTCACCTGTAACCCAAAGCCCTCGATGCCCAGAGCAATCTTCCTGATGAAGAATACAGTGTGAAGACAGAGTCATAGGTCCAGAGCAACCTTCCTGATGAAGAATACAGTGTGAAGACAGAGTCATAGGTGCTGACAGGCATCTTAATGACTAAACCTTAGGCGCTTTTACAACCAAACACATTTTTAATTGGACTTCCTTGGAGACCGCCTCGTGTGTGATGTCTTGAGGAATGTTCTTCCCTGGCATCCTTGTGTGAAGGGCACTTCACAACTTCCGGTGCTAATTATCCTCTGGAGAAAAGGGGAGAGACCCTGGCCAGCAGCTGGTTCCATAATCTAGGTCAACTCTCTGGAGTTGGTCTTTTGTTATTTCAATTTCCTCAAGCTCATTATCAGAAGGAACCTATAAACTCTTGATTAACTGGGCCCTAACTGAACAGAACACTCAATTTCCAGTAAATTTTCAGAGGCCCTCCTCTCTAAGAGCAAGAGGTAAATGACAGCCATACAAGTCAATATGAAGGAACCCAGAACAACAAAAGATGCTAGGAAAAAAGCATGTTTGACTTTGTGGCATGTGTTGTATTATCATGTCATTTTTTGTTTTGTTTTAGTAACTTAAAACATCAGCCATGTTTTTGCCCATGCAAAAAATGGGCAGGAGTTCAGGCCAGGCTTAGCAAAGATGGTTCATCTCTGTTTCACATGGTGTCAGCTGGGCAGCTTGATGGGCTAGAGCATCCAAGATGGCCTCACACACATGTCCGGGCCCTTGGTGCTGGCTATTAGCTGGGAGCCTTGCTTCATCTCTGCCAGGCATCTCTTTCTCACCAGATGGTCTCTCATCAATCAGGAAGCCAGACCAAGCTTTTTACATGGAAGCCGGCTTCTAAGAATGCACATTATTTTTAGTTTGCATTTATACTCTCCAGGAAACAGCAGTCTGAGGAGGACCACCAAGAAATTGTGGGCACCAACAATAGTGTTAAATAAAAAGAATGTTTGGTTCTTACACCTACCGTTGGGATCTGATGACTCTCAACTCTCAGGCTTCTTCTGCCTCAGAGATTCAAAGTAACTAGGATGCTTAGACTGGGAAACCATTGCATAACCTTCATTAATTTGCTTTCTTTGGTATATTTTTAGTTTTTATTTTTAATTATGTTCTTTTTTTTGCCACACCATGCAGCATGCAGGATCTTAGTTTCCCAACCAGGGATCGAACCTGTGCCCCCTGCATTGAGAGCGCAGAGTCTTAACCACTGGACTGCCAGGCAAATCCCATGCTTTTTTTGGTATATCTTTAGAGTAGAAGTCTCAGTGTTTCACTGCGAGATTTCTCCAAATTTCTCCTCACTACATAGCATTATGGAGTATAAACCATAAGTTTAAGGATGAAGCCCATCCTTCAAGTCCACTGGCCACATACTGTCTCTGAGTTTATCTCATTACCCACCTGGCTGCAGACTTCAACAGCTGTTCAGTTCCCCCTAAAGAATCCACTTATACCAAAGCATTAGTGAGCAATGTGGATTCAATGACAACTATGATGGAATGGAGAAAATTTACATAGCACAACCCTCAGCAAAATTAAGAAAATCTATGTATCCCCTGTTAGATGTTTGTCTTTCCCAAATTCCCTTCTCTACGGGATCCCTGGGAGTTCTTTCCCTTTCCTATTTCCTCCCACTATACCCAGGTTCCCTGGATCCTCTCTCTTCTCTGCCACATGTTACCAGGTCCTCCAAATTCATCTTGCCTCTGTCATCCAGAACAATCAGAACAATGCAGCTCTTTGCTCCTAAATCCTTTACCTTTCTCAGTGAAACTTTTTTTTTTTCTGTCTCGAGAGCTAAGCTCATAAAGCCCACAGGCGGAAAAGTGAAGAACAGTCTGACCCAAGTGTACCCACCTATCCCACCCTCAGTACCAGCACCATCATCACGACCAACACAACAGTGTGATATGAGAGTAGAAGCCAGCTCAGTGGGCAGGTCTGTTAGTTGATTCATTTACACAACAAACATTTTTTAAATAAACAGATAAATAGATAAATAAACTCGTTTACTTATGTATTGATTTGTGGCTGCCTTGGGTCTTCGTTGCTGTGCACAGGGGCTTCTCACTGCGGTGGCTGCTCTTGTTGCAGAGCACGGGATCTAGGCATGTGGACTTCAGTAGTTGTGGCACACCGTCTCAGTAGTTGTGGCACACAGTCTCAGTAGTTGTGGCACACAGTCTCAGTAGTTGTGGCGCACGGGCTTAGTTGCGCCGCGGCATGTGGGATCTTCCCGGACCAGGGCTCGAACCCGTATCCCCTGCATTGACAGGTGGATTCTTAACCGCTGTGCCACCAGGGAAGTCCCACAACAATTTTGAGAGCCCTACTGTGTTTCAGACACTGTGCTGGTCACACAGATAAGAGCGAACAGCATATGTCTACATGCATCTCACATTCTAGTGCAGGGAACCAGAAAATTTTAAAGCATACACATTTGGGACTTCCCTGGCGGTCCAGTGGTTAAGACACCAGGCATCCACTGCAGGAGGCTCAGGCTTGATCCCTGGTCAGGGAAGTAAAGATCCCGCATGCTGTGTGGTGGGGCCAAAATAAATAAATAAAAGCAACCATATTAGTAGAAGAATGCATAGATAGACTGAAGGGATAGGAAAGGAATGGAGAGTTGTGATAGGAAACATGAGAAACTTTCTTAATCGAGGTAGTTAAGAAGAGTCTCAGGAGGATGGGGCATTTGGACTGAGATCGGAAGGGTGAAAAGGAGTATTCCTTCTCTTGCCAAACTCTTGCCAACATCCTATTATCTTCTTTCTCTCAATGGATAAAGCCCAAGGAATGTTCAAAAATAGACATCAACTTGAAAGACTTCAAGCTGGAGAAGAACATGGCATGTTCTAGGGAGAGCGGAATAGAAGGAGCGTGAGGAAGACAGGCCAGAGTGAGGCTGGTGAGGCAGGCTGAGCCTCTGTGGGCCACATGTGCCTTCCAGGCTTCAGCTGGGGAATTAGAACCACTGCAAGTGCTACAGACATAAAGGATTTATTATAGGAGTTAGACTTTCCAGGCATGTAGGAGGTGCGGGGAAGTAGGTGTCTGGAACGAGGGAGTTGAAGGACCAGAGAAACAGTCTCTGAAGCACAGTCAAGGTGGGGATGTCGGAGCTTGTGGGGAACCCACAATCATAAGCACTTCAGCCTCCCAAAATGAGGTGGGTGCTCAGTGGTCTCTGGAAATTGCTGTCTCGAGAGGGTAGTTGAACGTGTATAACTGCAACCACTGCAGAGTCACAGCCAAGTGCCTGGGCTGTAGGCAGCAGCTGAGAAGACGAGCTGGCTGCAGAGGAGAGCATGGGCAGGCGGGGGCCGCCGGCCTTCTCTGCGCCCATTCATCGCCCTATGTGACCACGACATCCTCCTGAGAGTAATATCCCTGCTTTCCTTCCACCCCTGACTTCCTCTCTTGGCCAACTCTAAACCAGAACCACAGAACAAAGGGGATTCTGGGAAACACAGATCCCAACACCCCAGATGAGGGTTTGGATTTTATTCTCATGTAAAGGAAAGCCCACTCACCTTTACAACTCCAGAGCCTACCATGAAAAACATCAGTTCTTCTCTGCCATTTACCTTTGCTTCTTCACTACCATATTCCTTCTATATTTCCTTATTACTAACACAGTTCCTAAGCCCCAAATCCCTCAAGTTTCCCTTTTTCTGGTAGAAAACTGATATACCACACATTCTCCTCTTGAGCACTTAAGTCCCTCACTGGAGTTAACAGATGCAAATCCATGTCCCACCCCTTCAGAGGCTCAGAGGCTGGGGGGTTGGAGAGGGGATATATTTCGTAGGCTTGAGTCAGGACACCCATGTAGTACTCAGTAGATGGTAATCAGGGGCAAGTTACCTGTCTGAGCCATAATTCATCCACGTATAAAGGGGCATAGCCATCCCTACCTCACAGAATCTAGGGGGTTAAAATAGAAATGCATTATAAGCAGACAGCATATATGCAAACTGTCTTAATCCCAGCAAGTGTTCTGTCTAAGGAAATTCACCTTTTCTTTTTCTCTGCTGTGCTTTCTGGACTAACACTAACACCATGTTGGCGTTAATCATTGCCCCATTCGCACCACTTGTTCCTGCTTCTTTTTATTGCCCACCACCAAAACTGCAGCTGTTTTATGAAGCTTCTAAGCAGGGTGAACCAACTCTTTCATGTGTCAGGCTTCCCCAGTACTGCAACCCTGTAGTCACCTTCCTCAACTTTAAACAGGCATCGTCATAATGGCACCTAACTCCTTCTAAGGACTGAATGAGATACTGTATGGAAAGGGCTTAGAACATAGCCTGGCCCATGGGAAGGACTCAGAGAATGGTAAATATTGTTATTATCACAGGCATTATTACCATGTGCATCCTTCCCTCAAAGGTAAACTGTCAAGTTCCTGTGTTGTGGGTAGGAGGACCCAGCACAGTGCTGAACTCTACAGTGCCTCTCCCCTCACGTAATAAGTCAGGTCATGAGAAAAAAGCCAAATACCTTAGTCACTTTCTTCAGGAGAGCTCTATGCCCACGAGGGTATTCTTGAGAAGTCATAAAATGGACTTTGTTTTGTCTCCCTCTGATTTGAAACTCTGGTTGCCTAGGGCAGATGGGCAATTTCAAGCTCCATTAATGACTTTTTCCAGGAGCCGACTATGTCCTTATGTAAAAAGCTAAGAAATGTTAGCTGAAGAGACAGACACATCATCATCCCTTTCTAGGATTCTCCAACATGTTTATAATTATTTTCCCAAATGTATATGGTCTTGTTTCTTTTTTTTATTTATTAATTTTTATTGGAGTATGGTTGCTTTTATGTCATGTTTCAAAAATAACAATAATAATGCCCAATATTTACTGAGCATTTACTATGTGTCTGACACTATATTGAGTGCATTAGTTTCATTAGGTATTTTATCTTCATGCTGACCAATGAGGTAGAAGCTGTTATATCAGACTTATAGAGGATGAGACAGATGTGTATGTATTCATTGTTCTAACACTAGGTACCTGGTGGTGTGAATAATCCAGAACCCTTCCTGATATATACATACTACTTACAAATGGAAATGATGGGAAAAGTATAATAACTTAAAAAGCAAGACACATGCACATAGCTTACTTAGTATTCAAGTATTCAAGAAAATTACCAAGTGCCAGAAACAAAGAAAGAATTGAAAGCCAGTGTGATAACTGTAAAATCTCATACTGTGGCAAACCTAGTAGGTAGGGAATAGTATTAGACCCAGAAAAATGCCCACATGTTTATGGGCTCGGGTTTCAGTCTCATATAGGCACGGGAGTGTCAACTTTAAAAAAATGCACAATGTGAGAGTTGCGAGTTAAGTTTTATTTGGGGCAAAATGAGGACTATAGCCCAGGAAACAGCATTTCAGATAGCTCTGAAAAACTGCTCCAAAGAAGTGGGGGGGAAGGTCAGCATATATGCGATTTTGGTGAAGGGGGAGTACCTGCAATCAAGCACATACTTTTTGCAGAAGGTTTCTGTTAGTCTCATGAGGGTTTCTCCTAGTCACGAGGAGCAGACATCACCATGAAGGTGCTTTTTCTAGATACGAGGAGATGCAAGAATTGGGCTCATAAAATCAGCTCCTGAAAATATCTAACTATCTGAAGGCCTATTCTGCCAGTTTTTCTCAGAGCACAGAGGGTCTCATTTCTGCTCTCCACCCTGAACTCCCTTCAGGGGGTGTCGAAAGTCAGCAGCTGCAGCAGCACATGATTTAATCCTTACAGAGGCAGATGGCAAGTGCCAATTTGTAGTTGACAGGAGATAAGGCCTGGAGTCTGTGATAGGTGGAAAATTGGAACTGTGGCTGCATAAAGCTGGAACCATCACAAATTAATTCTTAGTGAAAATAGAAAGACTTGAACCACCAACCCTAAGAATTTACAAAGAAGCATCTCTCTACCCAGAGCTATATAAAGGTGGAAAAAAAAAAAAAAAAGAAGTCTTTGGTGAAAAATAACCCTAAACTTTCATTACAGATGGGTTTGGAAACGGAACTATGTGACACAAATAGTTCAAAAATCTCAAAACAACAGATTAATATAAAAAGTGATTCCTGGTTTGTGGTAAACCTGGAGCCCTTGACAGGGGCCAAAACAAGGGCTCAGAAATACAGATTCACTTCCAAAACACAGGAGCTTCCCACCAGACAGAAAATGAGCCTTCAGTGAAGATGAATTAACAATAAAAATGTACAAAATACATGGGGAAGTGACTCACCACAAGGGAGTTTTAATAATCACAATCATCAGGGAGACCAACTCCCAAGAATTTAAGGCAAAATAACAGTGCAAAACAACTGCAAAATAAGAATTTTTAAAAGCAATTAGAAGAATAGTAACCACAAGAAAACAATAAGATATTATTAGAAAAGGCCAGATTGCTTTGAAAGATAGAGACATTAAAGATAAAGAGGAAGACATTAAAAATTGGGTTCCCAATATTCAGAATCCAATGAATAAATTAAATATCAGATTAGACACAGCTGAAGAGATGATTAGTTAACTGGAAGAACAATCCAAAGAATGCATCTCAGGGAATCCAGAGACAAAACATATGAGGGAAGCATAAGGAGACCTACGGCATAGAATGAGAAAATTCTATCATTTAAGTAGAATGTAGAGAGAATGAGGGAGAAGCAATGTTTAAAAATATACTTATGAACTTTCCAGAGTGGATAAGATACAAATTCTTGGAACATAAGTTCTGAGAAAGAAGGGGTAGGTAACTTTCTCAAGGCCACATAACCAGGAGGCAGTGGAGTCAGGTCCATACTGACTCAATCTGCATGAGCTCTTCATTTTAACGAGCACCCCCATGCTGCAAACAAGTCTTTGGTATTCTCCTTGAGGGCTCAAATCATGACTAATTCATGGGACCCTTGTTGTTGTAACAAACCTCAAACTGTATCTGGTCCAAAACAATGATAATTACGAAGCTGTCAACCCAGCATTTCCTAAAATGTGATTCAAAAAACATTTGTCCCATAGTGAAGGGTAGGGGTGAGGAGGGTTCTCTGGTCAAATGTTTGGAAAACACCATACATGCAATATCTCTTTGTGGAGGCATAGCAAATATCAGTGTATTAAACTTTCTGGTAAGTCTGATATAAAGACTTCTGTTTGATTCCAGAGCAAATTTCTCCCCAAATACCAACAACTATTGACCTTCAGAAGTCTCTCTTTTTTTTTTTTGTTACAATTCTGTATAATATTGGAAACAAATAATTGTTCAACTTTGTTTGAATACTTCCATTGTTATGGAATTTACTATCAACCAAGGCAGTCCTCTCTACTTTTAGACAGCATTTATGGACAGAAAATTATTTTTTATATTGAAAGGAAATGTTTCATCTTCTACTTGTTGGCATTAACTATGCCCCATAAGGTTATAAAGAAAATGTCCTGACCTTCTTAACGTCTGCTGCAATAACAAATGACTTCTAGATTTCAGGGGTTTACAACAACAAATATTGTTTTCTTGCTCATGTACTTATCAGCTCCAGGTGAGCTGAGTCTCTGCTCTTTGATCTTACTTATTTCAGGGCTGAAGGAGCATTCTCCATCTTTAGGGCCAAGGAGAAATTGTGATGGAGGTTCCTAAAGCTTAGCTGTGGCAATCACCCCTTTCAAGTTTAATTGGTCAAAGCAAGTCATATGACCCAGCCAATTCTCAAAGATGAGAAGATATGATCCTGACATGGAGAGGGTAGCCAATATTTTGGAACTATAATACAGTCAACTATCTAGTCAAATCTGTCATTCAGAAAATGTGAAGATGGCTACTGACTAGGTTCTGGTACCAATTCCAATGTTCGGGTTTGGGGGGATCCCCATCCCAACAAGCAATTCTCCTGATACGAGTGGGTGTTCTGTAATTCAACTCAATTCTGACATTATCTACCAGGAGATAGCATCAGATTCCACAGGTTAAGTGTTTATTTAGTTCCACAAGGCTGACACCCCCTTGCCCAACTTCAGACCCCAGTCGCAAATCCCGGTTGTTACCTGTGCCTCTGACACACTGGCTATAAATCAGAGTTTCCCATCTAGACCCTCTCTTTGTGTTCAATTAATTTGTTAAAGCAACTCACAAAACTCAGAGAAACATTCTACTTACTAGATTAATGGTTTATTATAAAAGGATGTAACTCAAGAACAGCCAGATGGAAAAGATGCACAGGACAAGGTAACAGGAAAGGGCATGGAACTTCCATGCCTTCTCCAGGTGTGACATTCTCCCCAAATCTCCGTGTGTTTACCAACCCTGAAGCTCTCTGAACCCAGTCCTTTTGGGTGTTTATGGAGGCTTCATTACACAGACATGATTGATTAAATCATTGGCTGTTGGTGATTGATTCAGCCTCCATCCCTTCTCCCGTCCCCAAGGTTGGGTGGGTGTGGGCATGAGGGGGGAACTGAAAGTTCCAAACCTCTAATCAAGAGGTTGGTCCCCCTAGCAACCAGCCCCCCCATCCAGCTTACCTAAGGGCTTTCCACAAGCCATCTCATTAACATAACAAAAGATACCTTTATCGTTCTTACCACAGGAAATTCCAAAGATTTTAGTAGCTGTGTGCCAGGAAAGGGGATGATGACCAAAAACGTATTTCTTATTATAAATCAAATATCACAGCTACCATGTGCTCCTGGTGTTCCCCAGCTGCTCCGATTTCCAGTTCCTTTTCTGTTCTTTTATGACATGGTTTTGAGTATCTTGGGATCTCCCTTCCCTGAATATATTCCAGGTAATATTAATATTAATAATTATCATTAATAATAATGATGACTGGTGAATATAAACCTGTGGCTATGCTCCACTCTTTACTGGCATCATCTCTTTTAACCCTCACAACAGCCCTGGGGACAGGTGTTATTATACCCATTTACAAACAGATGGGGAAACCGAGGCTCATAAAGCTTAATTAACTTAACCAATTTAGAGCTGGTATATGGCAGAGACTGTCTGACTATAAAGCTCAGCTCTTAATCTCTACTGTACACACTGCATCCCTGTGTAGTTCTGTTCCCTAAATATGTATGAGAAGCTGAGGAAGAGATGACACCTTTCTAGTCTCAAGAACATATGCCATGGGGCACAAATGTCCACAAGTGAGATAGAAATTCTATGATTCAACATTTGAAGCAAGAATAAGAATATGTTGGCACATCTTTCAGAAGCACTGTGTCCTCCAAGCACCTGGAGGTCCATTTGCACATTTAATGTACATTAAAAACCATCTGTGCATACTTGGTGCAATAATCAACAGAGTAATTTATGGACATGATCTGGATCACAGATGGAAAAAGTATTTTACTTTCTATGTGAACTCCGATTTTTTATAAATGACCACCTTGAGGGTTGTGTTGAGAAGGATCCTGAGGGGTTCTTAAGAAAGTGCGGCATAATCAATAAGCAATGTCTGCTAAAAGAAAATAAGAAGGAAGCTGTGCTAGGCTTAGCAAGCATTTGTCATCCTTATACTAGAAAATAACACCCATATGATTCAGGGAATAAAGCCTCTCAGAAAAATACTGAACTAATATTTAATTTCATAAAAAGGAAGGAGAAAACTAACAGCACCTGCCATTGAGCATATACTTTATTTCACTTACTCCATACAACACAAGGCAAATGGGTATTATGTCCCCATTTTATAGTCAAGAAGATGAAGTCTTGGAGATGCCAATTAACTCCTCTGAAATCCATAGCTAGTCAACGGTAGAAACAGGATCCAGCTTTAGGTCTGATGGATTCTTGATGCTAGACCAGAGCATGCCACCTCTAAAATGCTCTGAGCTACATAAATTGTCCTGCTAGCTGAACTACCTCTTTTGCCATGATATGGCCCAATTCCAGGACGTCCAACACTTTTCTATTCCTGCCTTTCCTCCTTCTCAGTGAGGCTGAAGGCTCATTCCTCCCAGAACACAAATGGCTACAAGGTGGGACACTTTGTGTTGGGCCAGATCATGCCTCCTAAAGGTGGCAGGTTTGCATCACGACTTTACATAAATGCTCTGAGCACCAACAGCAGGAGGCAGGCAGGAGTGTGGCTCTGCCATGAGACAAATATAGAGCTGCTGTCCTTAAACCTCTAACAAGAGACGAACCCTCAGGGGAGACGCCATGCAATAAATAATTTTTGCCATGACACATTCCTTCCCTTTGCATAAATTTAACACCCCGCTCACTGTACAATATGTGATCTTCCTGCTAACTCCCCATAGACAGAAATAGCTTTGGTAAGATGTGATAAAATACAAGTGGCAGAAAGGAAGGGAGACACGACACATAGGAGAACTTGACTTCAGTGCCGGCTTTTCTACGATGGATGTTATTTTTTTGCATTCTTCACAATGAACAATGTACAAAGCACAACCACAATGGGGCGGATCAGCAGTCCATGGGACCCCCAAAGCATGAAATGCATGTATTTTTGGACTCTGAGATGCTGGTTCCCTGTTTCTTCTGCCAAGTAGTATCTGGCTGCCAGTCTCTACCTTCCTTCTTTTCTCCACAGCAATGGCCATGGACCACTTCCCTCACCGTAAACATGCAGTCCAGGCACCAGCCTCAAGAGCCAATCCTGCCTCCCGTGGAAGAGTTCTATGCAGGTCTAGCAAAACTCATATATTCAGCTAGTATACCTCTGGATTTTGGGCTCAGTTTAGATTGCTGTGCAACTTTGAAGGGACGATGCAAATATGTATGTATGGGGTCCTTCTTTCTGGAGATCAGACCGCTAACACAAAAAAGTCTGCCTTAGATGTTTCAAATCTACCTCAACAAAATTTCCCATAACTTATATCCTCCAAAGAGGGACTTTGGCACGGGGAAAATCTTTCACTGTTGAGTAGGACCCTGTGTTCCCTTTGATCCAGATAGCCTGCATAATCTTGGTATTCCCACCTCTAGGGAGGAAGCACACTGAGAAGAATCCCTTGTTCCTGCACACAAAGGCACCCTGATTAGGTAAAAGCATCTGTTCTATATGCCGTAATTACCAATATCCTGGTAATAGCACCTTTCCTCTTATATTGCCCTTCTCCTTTCCCATGTCATTCTGTTTGGGAATGTCAGTCAAAGTTACCCATCCTTCTCGAACTCCAAGCTTCAGTGTGACCATGTGATCTATTTATTCCATCCCCTGGAAACCAGATGAGGAGAGCTCCGAGGGATGGGCACATGACTAAAGTCAGAGTAACCAAATCACAGGTATGAATTGGCCAGAAGTTTTTCAGTTTCAAGTGACAAAATTGCCAACCCAAACTTGGGCAGACAGAAAATAGAATATATGGGCCTATGCAGTAAACTGAAAACCAAGAGTAGATGTACTTCAGAAACAGTTAAATCGAGGGCTGCAAATAATGTCATCAGATAGGTTCTCTTTCCATTGACTCTTTGCTTTCCTTCACCCCCATGTCCAGGTCTCTGCATTTCTCTGCACTGGATTCACTATCAGGCACCCTCTCTTGATGTACCGCAAAAGTGCCACCAGCAGTTCCAGGCTTAGGTTCTGTAACATCAGCTATCTAGAGGAAGTAGGGCATTTCTTTCCCAATTGATGCAGTCCCAGGACTGACTCTCATCTGCCCAGCTTGTGTCTATGGGTCTATTCCTAAGCCCGATCAAATGGTTAAGCTTTTTTTAGGTGGAGTTCTGTCATATGCGACTGGAAGAGATGGACCAATACCAAGGTTCCTTTCTGATGAGCTGTTGACTTAGACCTTGGTATATCAAGAACCCAGAGGAAGGAGATAAGGTTACCAGAAGACACATCAAGACATAAACAGCAGAATTTGGAGAGATAATAAACAAGACAGAATTCAACCCTACCTCACTTTTCTCATCTCTCTGGATAAAGGCACTAGCTGCCTAATATGTGAGAATTTCTGTCAAATGTTGCACCTGCCTGGTATGGTGCATGTGTCTCTATGGTGAGCAAAGGCGGGGGGGGGTTAAACATTTTGTAGACGTTTACTCCTGATGAGCCTGATAGCATATTGCCTCCTAACACAATGCTGGTTGGCATCAAAGGTCAAAAGAATCTCCTGGCTACTGCTTTTATTACCTCAGTTATCCACAAAAAGCTGTAAATATTGAGTGGTAACACTAATAATCGAGCCCTGCTGCTTTCCTATGACCTGGGTCCCCATGCTCATCACTCAAATCACTGTCTAGGTCTAGGTCTTATGTTCAGTTATAGTTTTGGCTGCTGGCCTGGTATATCAGTCTCTCTAGGACTTTGTTTCCTTAGAAATGGAAGCTGTATCCTTGAACCCCTAGCCAGTACTGAGGGGCTGTTGTGTGCTGGCATTGCTGCAGGGTGATCATAGGCTGCCACACTGGTGTAAGTCGAGTCCCAGACTCAGTTACTAAACTGCCTGCTTGACATCTCCACTGATGGCACCTCTCTAGCTCAACGTGCCCAGCATTGATTGCACTACATCTCTTCTCCTCAATCTGCTCTTCTGCTAATGCTCTCAGTTTCAGTAGATGGTATCACCATCTTTCCACTTGCCCAACTCAGAAATGCAGAGATCATCCTTGACCCTTTGCTTTCATTTGCCCCCATGTACAGTCAATCGCCCCATCCTATTGATCCTATTCCCAGTAATGTATCAGGACCATCTACTTGTCTCCATCCCCACATCTAGCACCTTGGCCCAAGTCACCAGCATCTTTCACCCCAACTGTGGGCCTATCTGTTTCCATTCTTGCCCTAGTCCATTTTTCACATAGCAGCCGGAATAACCATTTCAAACCACAAGTTAAGTTGTCTCAATCCCACACATAGTGTCCTCCAATTGCTCTTCTTTGTCTCAGCCCCTATTCATCCTCTAGGTCTTAGACTACATGCAACTTCCCTGGGTCAGTTTTCCCTGACCACCTTCATAGCATCCTATATGTAATCGTCATAATGTCTCTCAGAATTACCATGTATCGATTATTTCTGTTACTATGTATTGAATATCTACCCTCCCAGGTGAATTAATTTCTATAGAATGTGAGTGCTATATCTAGTTTTCTCCCCATTTCCCCAGAACCTAGTTCCCCACATAGTTAATGCTCAATAAATATTTAATAAATAAATTTATGCATGAATATCATAGCACATTCAAACAGTATCTAAGCAGAGCCTAAATGGTCATCATTCTGGAAGGTTGCAAAGAGAAATTTCTGTTTTGGAGGTTGGACTAGATAATTCTTCAAACTCCTTCCAAGTAACCCTTTTAAATTCTTTCTAAGAGTCTCATCATCCTAATGCTAAACACTAGTCATCACTCAACATCACAGCCACAAACATAGAAAATACAAGAGGTAATCTCAGCACTTACTAAATTAACCTATCATAGGAGATACCATTAGTTGTTACATCGTGTCATTAGGTCATCTTATTTCCATTCTGTTTTCAAGCCCTTTCTTCTGAATATGGGAGAGGGAATAACATTTATCACCATCTAAAAAAAAATTTAAACCTACCAACCCAATATATTAGGGGATTGTCTTAGGCCTTACCAAAGAATTCACCAAAGTGGTTCCTTGAAACAACAAGCTCTCTGAGGGCATTTTAAATTGGATTTGGTTTATAAAAATCTGATTTGCACATAACCATTCAGGAACATATTGATTGATTAAAGTGAGGTACACCGGGACATAACTACCTTTAATCTTTTATAACAAAGGCAGCAATTAGAATTGCTTTTGCTAAGCAAGTTTTGAAACAGAGGGTTCGATCTCTTTGCTGGCACCCCCCAACCCAGAAGACTCCCTCTCTCCCCACACGCTTTTCTCCTAATTAAATGAGGTAAACCTTTTGGATTCTTTGTAGAATGCAGTTTCTGACAGGATCACACTCCTATCTTAGAGATACTGAAAAGGCTGTGTTAGGGGCTTAATTTCATTTCCATCCCTCTTTGTTAATATAGTCCCTTCTCATTCTCACTTCTTGGGTGCATTGTTAGAGAGGGATCGATTTGTTGGTTATTAAAAAATGGTCAATTCCTATGGTATTAGATGGCCTTGTATTCCCCAACCACAGTGTCATTTTCATCCCCTGAAAAAGTTTGCCCTTTGTGTGCCTGTTTGTTTGCTTTATTTAGCTCATGGTGCGAAGTGCCTAATAAGGAATCCTGATGATAGTTTGCTCCATCTCCAGATTGAATTTCTTTATAGATCAGCCTCAGTAATTCATTTCCCAACTGGTTTTAATCAATACAGCTTGACTCAGCTTAAGGCTGGAGAAACTAACAAAAACGTACTGACTGGTACTGCTTGGGTGTCTCAAAGCACCTTCTTCATAAAGGCTCTCTTTGATGGTGACCTGTCAAACTGATCCACAGCCTCTTAGTGAAGTCAGGGCCTGAGCTCTACCCAGGCCCCAAAGCTGTCATGGCCTTGTTTTGTTTGATTCTATGAAGCCAGAGGCCAAAGAGGCTTTTGCAAAAACAGCATGGTATGAGGGAAAGATGAGTAATGGTGTATCAGGTTGCCCTCAGAACTTGCTGTTGAGCTTCAGGGAGTGGCTGGACCATTCTGAGATTCCATTTCAGCATCTACAGAATAAGGTAGCTGGACCTATGTGTATATGAGGTCTCATTGAGCTCTGAAGTGCTAAGACTCTGTATGGAGATAGAAAGACCGGCTGTATCCCTATCCTCCAGCCCACTTTTCAAGTGCACGTTGCAATGACCCGCCATTTGGATAAAGAGATGGAAAACCATTGTTTCTAAATAATGGAAAAAATACTTGCCCTCTGCCACAGGGATTCCAAACCCAGCTCTCGTATTTTCTAGCTCTGTGGCCTTGGCTAAATCATGTTATCTCTTTCATGCTCTGTTTCTTTATCTGTAAAATGGAGACATGTAATAATGCCCTTTGTCCATTTGGGGGATGCTGTGGGGATCAAATGGGGTCACAGGTGCAAGGAGCGCTTTGGAAAGTAAAGCAGGATGTAGGAAACAAACTGTTAATCAGGTGGCCAGTGCGTTGCCAGAGGACGGAGGCTTGAACATCACCCTGGAGCTTCATGAATCCGGCTTCCTCCTGCGCCTCCTCTCCCAGCTGCCCCACTGCAGTGGTAGTTCACGCTGGGACAGAAATCATGGCTTGTTTACAAGTTATTCGCGTGCAGAGACTCATTAGTGTGGGCAATGACACCATCCTTGGGGAGTGCTGCAGAGATTCAGCCAAGTCAGCTCAGCCGGCCTGCTCACCCTACCAGGGCGAAAGTCCTAACACCCACTGGTCCACCAGCCATTCAGCCGTCAATGCTCTCCCTAACAAACTGAGAACACAGGGCTAATGAATGCTCCAGATACGGGATCAACAGTGAGGACGGGCTGACCCCATACAGTTTTAGATCAATGATGGCATTCGTAAACTATTCAGTGATGTTCTAACACAAGGCACGTTTATGCTTTTGACCTAAGGTCCTACTGATTCTTTTTTTTAAATAGAATATCTGTAAACCCTAGGGCCTAGAAATAGAATTAATTTCAGTTTTTATTTCTTTTAAATATCTATAATGTCCTGGATCCTTACTCTGAGCCAAGTTTTGTACTGATATTACATAAATGGTTGAATTCATTCTTAACAACATCTCTGTGAGGTAGGTATTCACTTAGTAACATTTCTTGAATGAATGAATGAATACAGTTAAATAATGAACATATGTTGAGTGCTTTCTACATGAAACATACTGTGTGGGTCATTGGAGGTTCAGAATAAGCAAAATAAACAGTGTAGTAGCTGTTATGGTCTAAGTATTATGGTCTTCATTTGTAAATAAACAAACTGAAACACAGAAGATGAATTAACTTGCTCAATGTCACACAGTAACACAGTAAGTCTGGCTCTGGTCACAATGGAGGAACTAGTACAACTTACCTTCCTACTTCAAACAGTGATAAAAACTTAAAAAATATATAAAGCAATTGTTTTCAGGCCTTGGACATCAAGGAGCATAGGACTGTGATACTTAAGAAAAGAAAATCACACAGACTAAACCTCAAGTTTGGTCTGGCTCTCTGCTTTAAGACACTTTGCCAACTTCAGCACAGAGAGGTGAGATCTTCAAGGAGGGCGGGTTGAGACATGTTTGGGGCTTCCCACTGCAATGTGCACAAGGTGAGACTCCACAAAGTCTAGCAGAGAGCAGCTGCTATGGGCTGAAATTGCAGAGATCATGGGAAACTGGTAGATATGGGAGTTTAAAACCAGCCAGAGAGGAGAGAGCTCACTGAGCACCTCAAGGATTTAGTTGAGACATCATAAAGGCCAAGATTTAGAAGTAAGGACCCACACCTAGAGTCAGGATCAATCCCTAGGATATAGACAAAATGAAAACAAACCAGCCCTTAACAAAGTAAAAAACTTTCCAAGCCTGGAAAGTTGAGAGGATCTACCAATAATTTAATACCTCCCCAAGCAGAATGTACTACTCTTTAAAAGAAGACAATATGATCCAGATTTCCTACAATGCATCTTTCTAAATGTTCACCATATATTCAAAAATTGTTAAATATGCAAAGTAGGGAAACGACCCATAATTTATAGGAAAATAAGTCAGTAGATGATGCAGTCACTGGAATTAGCAAATAAGGACTTTAAAACAGCTATTATAAAAATATTCAAGGATGTAAAGGAAAAGACAGCCATAATGATTAAAAATAGAGGAATGATTTTACTTCTAAAACTGAACATTATAATACCTAAATAAAATTTATTTAATGACAATATATTAGAGATGGCAGAAGAAAGAATCAATAAACTTGAGATAGATCAATAGAAGTGTTACAATCTGAAGAATACTGGGGGAAAACTTGAAAAAAGGAAAAGTGCCTCAGTGGCATGTGGGGTAATATCAAGTGTCTAGTATATGTGTGATTGGAGTTCCCAAAGGAGAGTCTAGAGAGAATATGGCAGAAAAAATATTTCAAGGAATAATGGCCAAAATGGCTCAAATTTGATGAAAATATCAACCTACAGACCCCAAAAGCCCAGCAAACCTAAAGCAGGATAAATATAAAGAAACCCTGGAATGGAAGAGAGAATAACAGTACAGATCTGGAAGATGTTAAAAAGATAATGGATTCCATAACTTAGAGGAAATGGATAAATTCCTTTACAAGTGTAATTTAATAAAAGTTACATAAGATTTTTATAAATTGAAAATTTTATTCTAAAATGTATATAAAAATTCAAAGGATCTAGAAAATGAAATAATCTTAAAAAGGAAAACTTGGAAGTCTTATACTATCTGATTTCTAGATTTACTGTAAAGCTACAGCAATCAATAGTGTAGTATTGGCCTAAGGACAGAAAAATAGATCAATAGTACAGAATTAGAGAATCCAGAAACAGACCCACACATTTGGACATTTGGATCAATTAATTTTTTTTTTTTTTGCGGAACGCGGGCCTCTCACCGCTGTGGCCTCTCCCGCTGTGGAGCACAGGCTCCGGACGCGCAGGCCCAGCGGCCATGGCCCAGGGGCCTAGCCGCTCCATGGCACGAGGGACCCTCCCGGACCGGGGCACAAACCCGTGTCCCCTGCATCGGCAGGCGGACTCTCAACCCCTGCGCCACCAGGGAAGCCCTGGATCAATTAATTTTTTAAAAACGCATGCCAGCAATTTAATGAAGAAAGAAAATTTTATTCAGCAAATGGGAAAAAAAAGAAATTCCAATACTTTCCTAATCAAACACAAAAATTAATTCAAGATGAATCATGGACTTACATGTAAAAGCGGATACTATTAAATCTTCTTTTTCTTAAAGAAGAAACATATTCATAGAAAAAAATAGAAGAAAAAATATATTCAAACTTTAGCATGGCTAAGATTTCTTAGAAAAGACACAAAAATCACCCCAAAAGAAAAATTGGACTTTATCAAAATTAAAGACGCCTAGTCATTAAAAACAAACAAACAATAAAAAACAAAAACAAGCCTGTTAAGAAAAGGAAAAGGCAAACCACAGACTGAGAGAGGTTATTCACAGTGCATATATCTGACAAAAGACTCATGTCCATAATATAAACTAATCCCTGTAAGTCAGTAATTTTTAAATGTTATAAAAGCAGACAAAAGACTTGAAAAGATACCTCACAAAAGAAGTATAAAAATGGGCAGTGAGCTTAAGAAAGAGCTCAACATCCTCTGACATCAAGTAAAAGCCAATTAAAACCACGATGAAATACCACTACATATCTACTAGAATGACTAAAATTTAAACAATAACCCCAAATGTTGGTTAGGACGTAATGCCACCAGAACCCTCATACATGGCTGGTGGGAATGTATAATACGAATGCTTTGGAAAACAATTTGGCAGTTTCTTACAAAGTTATACATCTCCCCTGTGATTTAGCAAATCCATTCATAGGTATTTTACCCAAGATAAACAAAAATATGTCTAAGAAAAGACTTATCCAAAATGTTTATAAGAGCTTAATTTAATAGCCCCAATCTGGAAACAACCCATCAACAGAAGAATGCAGTATTTTATAATATATTACATTATATTAATTATATTAATTCAACAAAATACTAATTAGCAATAAATGTTATAAAGTATTGTTATCCACAGCAACATGAATGAATGTTAAGAACATTCTACTGAGTGAAAGTAATCATATATAACACATACTGTAAAATTCAAAGAAGGCAAAACTAATCTTTGGTGACTGAAATCAGAACCCTGGTTGTCTCTAGGGCAGTGGAGATTGCATAGGATGGGTTATGGAGGACCTTCTAGGGTGCATAGGATGGGTTATGGAGAACTTTCTAGGGTAACAGAAATGATCCTTATTTTTATTGGTGTTTTTTGTTGTATCGGAGAATACATTTGTCAAAACTCATTGAACTGTACCTCTATAAATCTGTTTATTTACCTGTATATAATTTTTATCTCAGTTAAGATAATCCAGTCTGTCTGATTCCAATGCCCACATTTTTTTTTTGCTATCCTATGCTGAATATCAGGCAAAAAGTTAGCCACTGGAAATTTTACATACCTGAAATGAGTCAGCATCTTGTGCAGTAAAGAGAATGGATTCCTGTATTAAAAGAGCATAAGTGAGGAAGCTGTTTATAAAGTGTAAAGGTGACAGAAATATTTATATTTATTTTTTAAAAACTATTATTATAAACTGTTAAAGCAGTATCACACCCTAGGGGCTTTGGAAAAAGTAGCCATTTGCGTTATCTGTTGCTGCATAAGTGGCCTAAAGCAACAAACTTTATTCCCTCATTTTTCTCTGGGTCAGGAATTTGGAAGTGGCTTAGCTGGGTGAATCTAGCCAGCCAGCCCTCAGGCTTTTCATTTAACCTGGAGAGAATCATTTGTATAGGGTCAATAGGAATATGTGTTGCAGCGAATACCAATCAGTTTACTCCGCAGCTCACCACAATTGCCCTTCTTTGAGAATAGCCCCAATCACAGAGGTGGACCTGCAGTCACGATGTGCAATGTCCTTGCAATTTATTATTATTTATTTATTTTTGGCTGTGTTGGCTCTTCGTTTCTGTGCAAGGGCTTTCTCTAGTTGTGGCAAGTGGGGTCCACTCTTCATCGCGGTGCGCGGACCTCTCACTATTGCGGCCTCTCTTGTTGCGAAGCACAGGCTCCAGGCGCGCAGGCTCAGTAATTGTGGCTCACGGGCCTAGTTGCTCCACGGCATGTGGGATCTTCCCAAACCAGGGCTTGAACCCGTGTCCCCTGCATTGGCAGGCCGATTCTCAACCACTGTGCCACCAGGGAATCCCTGTCCTTGCAATTTAACCCTGACCTCTGGCCACCTCCTAGGGGTGGACAACTGATCTAAGCTGGACCAAAGTTTGAAACTTGAATGGAGAGACTGAAGCTGGGTGAAGCTGTTACCTTAATGGCAGTGTCCATATACTCCAGCTGCTGAGGCCTCGGCAGACTGCGACCCACGGAGACCGCAGCCGCCATTAGGTCGCAGAGGTGGGGCTGGGGGCGGGGTTTGCTGCTGCTTCAAGGCCTGGGCCCGGCCAGTGGGCGGCCGTGGCGAGGGCTCTGGAGCCCTGCAGGACACAGCCCTCAGCCTGTCCCCGGGCCCACCCAGCTCACTTGCGCGTCCTAAGGATGGAGAGCCTGGGAGGAGCCCGGGGAGAAGGCCACGATCTGCATCTCACTGCAACCTCTGCCACGAGGACCACTGCCCGGCTGACTGTTGTTGGAGCGGGACCCTACGGTCTCGCGATAACGGTCTCGCGATAACGGTCTCGAGATAACGGTCTCGAGATAACAGTCGAGAGCTGAGTGCCGTGGGCTGGGGGCCGCGCGCCCGCTCTTCCTCTATTACAGTCCGAGAGAAAGAACGCAAGACTGAAATGCAAGTCTCCTCTGTACCCTGACGTCCCTCTTGCAGTATCCCGTTGCTCACACAGACCAAGCCTGGTACAAGCACGGGGAGACTGTATCCAGGTAAGTCCTGGGGGCAGGAGGCCTGAGGGCCCTCTTGGAAGCCTGGAGGCCCGGTACCGCAGTGTTTCATCCCTGCTCCACAACTCATTAGACGTGCGATTTGGAACAAATTACTTACTCTTTTTAAGCCCCAGTTGCTTAATCTAGGAAATGGAAAGGAATAATTGTACTTACCTCAAGGGGCTAAATTGGTAATTTTAGAAGGTTCTCAGAAGGAAACCTGGAATGGAGTCAGTTTTCATTAACTGTATCTTAAAACACAAATCCATTAGTACCGCCCTATGGAATGTCTAGTATTGTAACAGGGGTGGGGCGCTCAGACACCGGTCAGCGTCGCGGTGGGTGGTCCCCACAAAGGTGATCTCCCTGGGTTGTGGTCTGCGGACCCGGCCCTCCCCCTCCCCCCCCTCCCCCCGGTTTGTGCAGCCAGGGGAGCCTGAGGGGTGGCTGGGTCCTGGGCGCCCGGCTCCCTCAGTGATGGCAGCTGGGCAGGGTCTGGGGAGCTGGCCCCGAGGGTGCCACCAGTTGAGATCTGCCTCTCCAGCGGGCCTGGGGACTGGCGGGAGCACGCAGACCTGGTGCTGGACGAGCGCTCCCAGGCAGGGTGACGGGCCGTGCGGGGAACCCCCGCCCTTAGCCAGGGCCTGGACCCGGGAGGGCAAGAGTCGGTCCTTGGAACGTTAAGCAAGTAAAATGAGGGGTAACGATGTCGCTTTGCTTACAGGATTTGTTAAGGGTTAAAAGCCGCCAGGAGGCATGGAGACAGAGCGGAAAGCGCCCCCTTCCCTTTCTTGTATAATTCCCAAGCCTGTGACCTTTAAGAGTATTACACCCTTAGATAAAAAGTTGCAGAACAGAGAATAACACTGTTTTGATGGAGATTTACAGGAACATCGTGACCTGACCTCGACCTGACCAGTTGCGAAAACAAAGGATCTGACACCAAGAAGTTTGCAACAACTAATCACGCTCCTTCCTCACCTTTCCTATAAAAGGGCTTTGCTGAAAACCTTTAGGGAGTTTGCGGTTTTTAAGGCATGAGCCACCTGTCTCCTCGCATGGCCCCTGCAATAAACCTTTCTCTGCTCCAGACTTCGAGGTTTTGGTATTGTTTGGCCTCACTGTGCGTTGAGCATACAGACTTGTGTTTGGTAACAGTATCGCTCCCCTGGCCAGGTAGCCTGCTTAAACATTCTGCCACTGACGGCATATCTGGATCAGCGTTTTAAATTGGCGCCTTCCTCTAATTTGGATCCTTGAAGCTGGATAAGTTCTATAATGAACCCATATCCAGTGGCTCCTCCCCATTCCCGCTTTTTAAAAAATAATAATTTATTTATTTTTGGCTGCGTTGGGTCTTTGTTGCTGCGTGTGGGCTTTTCTCTGGTTGCAGCGAGCGGGGAGGCTACTCTGTTGTGGTGCGCAGGCTTCTGATTCCAGTGGCTTCTCTTGTTGCAGAGCTCGGGCTCTAGGCGCGCAGGCTTCAGTAGTTGTGGCATGTGGGCTCAGTAGTTGTGGCTTGTGGGCTCTACAGTGCAGGCTCAGTAGTTGTGGTGCATAGTCTTAGTTGCTCCGTGGCATGTGGGATCTTCCCAGACCAGGGCTCGAACCTGTGTCCCCTGCATTGGCAGGCGGATTCTTAACCACTGCGCCACTAGGGAAGTCCCCCATTTATTTATCCCATGTGTTTGGTACCTTTTGTCCTCTCTTCTCTCCTTAGACTGTGAGCTCTCTTGAAGGAAACTTGTGCTTTAATCTCTGAATTTCCCAAAGCCACTGTTTGAATTTCCTATTGATTTTTACATAGCCCATGCTCACACAGTATTTGCTGGCTACATTTTATGAAGCAGAACATCCAGAAGGTGAAAGCCACTATCATAAGATAATCAATCATTGTCCCCCAAATGGTGTATAGTAAGCCACCCCAAAACTCAAAGCCATACAACCACAACCACTTACTTGCTCACGGGTCCGCAGGTCAAAGGAGAATTGGTTGATCTTGGCTGTGCTGGGTTGGGTGGTGCTGCTTTGGGCTGTGAGTCAGCTGGGCTTGGCTTCTTGCTGCAAGTCTCAGCTCAGCTCTGCGCCGCCTGGGTTTATTCCGGGACCCAGGCTGAGGGGCAGTGCTTACCCTGGACGTGTTCTTCTCAGGTAACAGTAGAAGCACAAGAGGGCAAATAGAATCCTGCAATGCCTTTCAAGCCTTTCCTTGCTTATGAATGCTACTATCTAATTGGCTGAAGTAGGTCACATGACTGAGCCCAAAGTCAAGGGATGCAGAAGTATTTCCTCTGCTTCCAGTGGGAAGAACTTCAGAGTCACTCAGAAAGTGGCGTGGACAAACTGATAAAAGTTGGGTCCAGTAATTCTACCATATAGGGTATTAAGTTATATCAGAACTAAGAACCAAGTGTTGCTGGGAGTACTGGACTTTCTGAGAACGTCTGAGTATTGTTCTTTCACTTCTAGAACTGGGAAACACTTGAGAAATGAGTTTTAAACTGGAAGTCTGCATGAGAGTGACACCCAATGCATGGGTTTTAGAGATTCAACCCTACTTTCTTCTGTGGACACTTCTACTGGTTTTTCCTTTGAGCTCTTTTTCCTCAAACATAAAGTAGAGATACTAAAACCTACCCAGGTTGTTGTGAAAATTAACATTAATTAACATATAAGAAATTACTTGGCATTACAATGTGCTCAGTGTTTGTTTCCCTCTCTGTCATGCTGGAGTGAGGGTGGGGGGAGGTGAAGGGTGCTTTGATTTTCCAGCAAGCTTCTAAGGCATGAACTCAGTCAGGGAAGGACTCAGCTTTCCTGACTGAAAAAGAGGTAATGACAGAGATTCTTCACCATATTCATCCACTTGTTGCTTTAAGGTAGATGAGTGATCAAGTGTTGCCTATTTTGGGCTCTAAAACACCAAGTTATTGCCATAGAAACATAATTATAATGAGTAATTAAATGAAAATGTTTTCCAAAATCTTTTATAATTGAAGTTCTAAATTTCTGCCTTTTCAGTCAGTTCATAGAAGCATAACCCCAAAACTGTAGCACACATCTTATTCTCTTCCAAATCAAATCAATGAGCTATTTGTGGTAATTTATTTTTAAAAATGAAATAAATTCTCTCTGACCTTATTCTGAATGTGCAACTTCCACCCTTTCCGTTAAGAAATGGCATCTAGCCTGCTGAAACAATCTGGATTTTAACCTTGTTTTGCTTTGGCATCCCAGGAAAGGTCTGTGAGCAGGTCAGTAGCTGTTGACAAGGATCCTTCATCAACTTTAGAATATATCTGGGCTTGCTTTGCTGGAGAATTCCATAGAGGAATCCTTTAAGATTTGCAAGAGACCTGTTGGCTCTCCTCTCACACTCTGCAGCCAGTCCCCCACCAAGCCAAAGTACCTCCTACGCCCAAAATACATTTCAAATCCATCTGTGCAACCTGACTATTATTGACATGGGCTACAACTGTATCCTCTCAAATGCCACCCTGTGTCTACTCTTATCTACTATCCCAATTCATTTTCACAAAGCGACCCCAGTGGTCTTTTGAAAACCTAGAATCACATCACTTCTCCCTGTGGAAGAAGTGATAAAGGCTGTCTCTTGAAAAGCTTCCTATGGCTTCTTATTGTAATTAAAATGAAAGCCCAAATTTGTTAAGAGGCCATCAAGGGTCCACTTGGGACTGTACGATCTTGCCCTGACCTACATCTCAATTTCTTCCTTACGTAGGTAAGCCCACCATAGTGAGCTTTCTTCCAGCTCTTTAATATTCTAACTTCCTCCTTCTCAAGATCTTTGCGTAGGTTGTTCCCTCTGCCTGGAATACCCTTTCCTTTACTCTCCACATGTCCAGTTTCTTCTCATCTTTCATCTCAGCTTAAATGTCAACTCCACAAAATTGACATTCCCAGCAGATCCCCTTATTTATTATTCTCTGCTACCATCCCATTTACTTCTTTCATAGTATTTACCCCAATTTGTTATTATAATGCATTTGTGTTTTGACTTGTTTAACATCTGACTCATCCATTGGATGTAAGCCCCATAATAATAGGAGTAATATCTGTGTTTTGTTCACTATAGTATAGCAGGGCATTGTCCGGTGCCTAACCCTGGAAGATGCTCAATAATTGCTTCTAAAGTGGATAAATGACTGAATGAATGAATGAATAAATAAAGAAGGCTAAGTCATCAATATTTACCAAGAAACCTAAAATATCTCTGAAGCCCCATCAGATAGCCATCACTGGAGCATTGCCCAGGGAAACTGCACAGTGTCTTTTGGAGGGAAAAGCACCAGCTTGGGGGTAATAAATCAGGAATACTGGTCCAATTTCCCATGGGACTGTCTGCAAATTTTAGGGCCTTTCTGAACCACAGCTTGCTTGTAGTTAAAATGAAGGTTTACAATCAAACTAGGAATGCTTAACCAGGAGAGGGCCATGGTCTACTATGGACATGCATTTTATGTTATTTTATAGTAGTGAGCTTCCATCAAATTTTAAAATATTCTTGACTCCAAAAAGGTTAAGAAACACTGGATTAGATTAATTCTAAAGTCCCATATGCCCCTGACAATCCGTGTTTCTATAAAAGGAAGATCAGTGTACTGGTCAACATTAGCTATGGCTCCATGTAACAGAGTTCCCACATAACAGCATCTCAAACAAGATTGAGGTCTATTTTGTCTCTCTTTCCTTTAGGTCTGGAGGTGAGCGTTCCAAGATCAGTAAGGATTCCAAGCTACCGGAGACACCAGTTCTTGTCTTGTTGTTCCACCATCCCTCGGGCATGGCCCTTGTCTGAATGAATATTTGACCACGTGGGTGGATGGATATTCCAGCCAGGAGGACTGAGGTAGGGGAATGTCGCCTGTTTTTAAAGACAGAAGTGAAAATGTCACGTAGCATGGGTCCTAACTTCCTATTGGCTGCATTTGGCTGGAAGAGAGTCTAAGAGATACAGATTTCACTCTGGGTGGTCATGTGCTCAGCTAAAAATCAGAGGTTCTAATACTTTGGAAGATCAAGGCAATAAAGAATCTTTGTCAAAATCAGAGATTCTACATAAGTCTTAAGTAAAGAGATGTGTCTGATGCCTGCTATCACAAGAGACAGACTAGGCAAAGGGAAATTAGGTTTGCACACTGCCTGGCATAAGGAACCAGAGAATTTACATCTCATAGAATTTCAGGTTGCAAGAGACTTAAGAGTTTTGTAATCAAGCCCTTTTTGTCTGCATATTTTCCATTGTGGTTTCTTCCTGAATTTAATTTATGTACACATAGAATGAATATTTACTGAGTACCTACATCTACTGCATGATGCAGGCACTGTATCAAACTCTACATACAGAGTCCCTGCCCTCGGGGAGTGAACAGTCTACAGTAGAGGCAGACAGCAGACCTTCCCACTGTGGCCTCATGATCAGTTCTCACAGGAGACCGTGGGAGCAGAAAGAAGAGGCCCCTCCTCGACCTTCTGGGGAACCTGTGGTTCAAGAAGGGCCTTCTGTAGGAGGGCCTCAGACTGAGTTTTGAAGGATGATCAACAGGCGCAGTGCCTGACTTGGGGAAAGCAAAGGAGGTATTCACATCACCTCCAAGGGATGATTAGGAAGGAAGGAGGGAGGGAGGAAGGGAGAAAGGGGCAAGAGGGACGGGATGGGAAGACAGAGTCTATTGCACGGAGGAAAAACATCACCAGAAGATTTCAGATTGTTGATCTGGTAACAATTAAAAACTGATCTTAGGCTTAAAAATACACAGTCTATATAGTATTTTTATTATTAAAAATGGTGTTAGTGTTCTGAGGAATAGGCAGGCTGTATTTCTCTTTTCTTTCTGTCCATCTCCCCTCCAGATGGTGAGCACCAGAGGGCAGGGTTCGTGTCCGTTTATCTCTGTAGACAACGACTCTAGCAGTGTCTGACACAGTAGCAGGTCCAGCAGTTGCTTGGCAAGTGAGTGAACGAGCAGATGTTAGGCTGATGAAGAGGCGCAGGCCTTCTACACAGAGGAAACGGCATCCAGAACGATGGGAAGGCTGTAGAGAGCAGAGAGCAGCAGGGGGCTCATCTCTGTTGGGGGCCAGTGTGCATGATGGGTGGGAGGAGTGAGGGCAGTTGGGTGAAAAAAATCACTTTTTTAAACGGTTTCCTCAGGCTCCCCGTCACTAGCTGCACACTGACGGTAGCCCAAGCCTTTCTTCTGTGGTACCTATCACCATCTGTAACCATACACTGGTGTAGAGCAGGTTGTGAACAGTCCAGGCCACTTCCTGGGCACAGATCCTGGCCTTCCCACTTCCTAGCTGTGTGACCTTGGGCAAGACATGTAAACTGTCTATGAGGCAGTTTTCTTACCTGGAAAATGGAAATAAAAATGCCTATCTCATAGGCTTATTGGAAGGTTTAAGTGAAAAAAATACAGTTAAAGTGATTAAAGTAGTTCCTTGATCATTAGTGCTTAATAAATGTTAGTTATTGTTAATAGGTGATGATGATGATGATAGTTAGATGATAGTTAGAGAGATAGATAGAGAGATAGATAGATAGACAGATAGATCGGGACAGGTATCTGTGTGGTTAGTTGATTATGGTATGTCTAACCCTACTACATTATAAGTAAGGGGCAGGACCACCTCTTACCTCTATGGAGGCAGCCCAGCAAAATGTCCCGGATGAGGAAGGTGCTCAGTAAATACAGATGAAAGGATGAAAGTGACAATGCAGCTGGAGGGGTAGGTGGGAGACAGATCATCTGGGGCCTTGGAAACTGTGCTAAGAAGCTTGGATTTTCCCCTCAGGGCTAGTCTAGGCTCCTGAAGGGAAATAAAATGGTCTTATTCTCAACATCCCAGAGGCTGGACTGGTGGGGAGCAGTCTGGGAGGTCCCCAGTCACACCGATTGAACGAATAATCCAGGCACTAGCCGATGACAGGCTGGATTGAGGAAGGGGCAGCACAGAGGAAAAGAAAAAAACCAGTTTTCCCTCTTGGGACTTTATCCAGGTTACTTAACATCTCTCAACCTTAATTTCCTTATGGGGAAAGCAGAGCTCAGAACTCAATTCTGACAGGGTTTTTTGTGGGAATGTATAAAGTATATGAAGAGTGACACACATATTCTTGGCCTGATAGATAATCAACATGTATTACGCCCCTTCTCTGCCCCTCCGGATCAGCAACACACTCTCCCCAGTACCACCCTCCTCCCCGCAACCAAACACACACACACAGATGTCAGTGGCCGATACTTAGGGACATAGAGCCTACTCTTCTAATCGTATGCTCTTAAAAATGGAAGGACCCATCAAGGTCAATTAGTCCTACTCAAAGATTTTTAGGAATAGAAAAGATCCTAGATCACAACTACTTTGTACACTTGCAGACATGGAGAATCAGAAAAGTAAGGTGATTTACCCAGCACACAGCTTGCAGGCTTTAGAGCTGGTCCAATTTATACCTCACTGTTTCTTCTAGCTTCAGTATTCCAAAAGCCAGCCCAGTGTGCCATGGGATATGATTACCAACATCCAGGAATTTTTATTAACCATATTCACAAATAGCGAGCCCAAGGTAAAGCAGAGACTCTGCAGCAATAGTATCTACGATGTGTTACACACAAATTGTGTGCTGGGCACATGGCCACTTTCTTTATTTACATTAATTTGTTTCATTCTCATTATTATTCCCAATTTACAGATTAGTAAATCAAGTCTCAGAGAAGTAAAATAATTGCTTGTATGTGACATAATTAGAGTCAAATATATTAAAACATTTAACAAGCTTCATTAAGTAGTTATTACTGGAAACATTTGTTGTGTGGCAGATACTCCACTAGATCCTGGATTGGTCTGACTCCAAACCCAGCTCTGTCTTATTGCAAAGTCCTTGCTCTTCATCCCTGCTCACCCACACAAAGCCTAGTTGAAAACAGCATGGACTGAATTCCCAGGCCAGTTTCTCTTTATCATTCTGGTTCTTCCATATTCAGATTTTTTTTCATTCTTTTCAACTATATTTTATTATGATTTATTTTTATTTCCTGTCCTACAGCATGTCAGATTTCAAGTCCATTTAATCGAGTCAAAACTATGCAAAAGCAATATGCAAGAATAGAGGGTAGGAAAACGTCAAGATTAATGAAACAGGACCCTTGCCCCAAAAGAGGAGACAGTATAATTCTAGGTTGTAGGAGGATTAAATAGATACTAGACTGGGGATATAGGGAAGAAAACATGACAGGTAACAAAGGCCCATATTGTGCTGGATGCTGTTTCTTGGGGCTTTCCATACATTATACCTATAGCCCGCGTCAGAGCTATTTCTGGTGGAGAACAAAAGAGAGTCAAGGGTTCAGAATGAGTAACTAACTTACCTAAGTTTTTGCGTGGCTAGTGCTGGTGAGTGGCAGAGTGACAATCCCCTACAGTTCATCTGACCCCCAAACCTGGACCCTATTCACTACATCACACCATCACCAGAAAGCAACCCGATGGGGACAGAAGAGGGAACCATAATTCTGACTGAGAAGGTCTTCACTTTAACCCTTCATTATCCTTAACCCTTAATTCTTAACTTTCTTAACACTTAACTATTCTTTCACTCCCATGTTTGAAACCTGGACACACAAGGTTGAAACGGGAAGGAAACTTAAAATTCAGCTGGTTCTAGGAAGACAAATAGATATTTATCTCATGGTCAGTGGAAAAGGCAACTCCAACCAACAACTAACGAGTCTTCTAATTTACGAGATGAGAGTCCAGAGCCAGAGAAGTAATTGTCTTTGTGTGCAGTGGAAGATGATGGCATGAATCCCAGGCATGTTGATTTTGCTTCTCATCCCCACCAGTGTGAGCTGCTGGTCTGAGAATAACCTTGATTTAGTTCAGGTGGCTGGAAAGGTGATAGGATAGGAGAGGTTCGAGTATGGAATAAGCCTGGGAGAAAATAGTTGAGATGGAGCTGCATCTCAGAACCAGATGAGGGATTCAGAATGGAGACATATCCAGTGGCTAGAAGGATGGCTGTAAGAAGAAGTTCCCAGTTCTGGGGACAAAGAGGGAGGATCCGAGGCCATGAAAACAGGCAAGTGAGACAAAACCAAGAGAAGAAGTAGGACTCAAAATGAGTAATGAAACCTGGATACATGAAGGAGTTCAGTCCCAGAGCCAAGAGGGAAATGAGCATTAAGCGGACACCATGCTGGCTATTTTGGGACACATTACCTCGTTTAATCCTCACAACTGCATTATGGGGTGGGTAGTCTAACCCCTTATTTATAATGAGGACTGGGGCTCAGAGAGGTAAATTACTTGTCACATAACTAGAACTTAAGGGCTGGAGAGATTTTTTGTTGTTGTCACAAGTGGGGATTTCTACTGGCATCTAGTAGACAGAAGCTGGGGATGCTGCTAAACATCCTACAACACACAGGACAGGCCCCCGCAAACAGAATTATCCAGTCCCAAAGGCAAACCACGGTCAAGTGGTTGAGAAGCTTTATTCTGAATTGCCAACCTCGGAAATGACAGAGAATACAAAGCAAGTTCTTTGTATTTGAAATTATACATCATTCACCCTTCACACATTTATTGAGTGCCTACTAAGTTCCAGGAACAGTTTCATTTCTTCTCCCCAGCTTTATTATGGTATCACTGACAAATAAAAATTGTACGTATTTAAAGTATACTATGTGGTTTTGATATATGTATACATTGTGAAATAATTACCACATCAAGTTCATTACAATATCCATCACCTCACATAAGTACCATTTTGTGTGTTTGTGGTAAGAACACTTAAGATCTGCTCTCAAATTTCAAGTATATGATACAGTATTATTAGCTGTAGTCACATGTTGAATGTTAGATCTCCAGAACTTATTCATCCTGCATAACTGAAACTTTGTACCCTTTGACCAACATCTCCCATTTCGCTCACCCACCCCCAGCCCCTGAAAGTCACCATTTTACTCTCTGCTTTTATGAGTTCTACTTTTGGAGATTACATATGTAAGAGAGGTCATGAAGGAGTTGTCTTTCTGGGTCTGGCTTATTTCACTTAGCATAATGTTATCTGTTTTCATCCCTGTTGTTGCAAATGACAGGATTTCCTTCTTGTTTTAAGGTTGAATATTTTATTATATTTTATGTGTGTATGAACATATATAGCTATTTTCTTTTATTATATAAATTTATTTATTTATTTATTTTTGGCTGTGTTGGGTTTTCGTTGCCGCGTGTGGGCTTTCTCTGGTTGCGGTGAGCGGGGGCTACTCTTTGTTGCAGTGCACGGGCTCCTCATTGCGGTGGCTTCTCTTGTTGTGGAGCACAGGCTCTAGGCATGCGGGCTTCAGTAGTTGTGGCTCCCGGGCTCTAGGCGTGCAGACTTCAGTAGTTGTGGCTCGCGGGCTTAGTTGCTCTGCAGCATGTGGGATCTTCCCGGACCAGGACTCGAACCTGTGTCCCCTGAACTGGCAGGCGGATTCTTAACCATCGCGCCACCAGGGAAGTCCCTATAGCTATTTTCAAAAAGACAAAAGATAAGTCTTGGTGAGGATGTGAAGAGGGAACCCTTGTGCACTGTTGGTGGGAATGTAAAATGGTATAGTTATTGTCCAAAGGAAATGAAATCCAGGCACTGTTTCAGACTCTGTAGGTACAGAATTGAATAAAACAGTTAAAATCCTACGATGTTGAAACTTACATTGTAATGAAATACAGACAATAAACACATCAGCCAGCAAGTAGACAGTATGGAAAGCCATAGGCCCGAAGGAGTTTATCTAATGGGCGAGTGTACGTGGAGGAGAGGGACAAGGACAGGGTCCTAGGCCCTTGACTTTAAAGATTAGAAAAAGGAACAGGAGAGTGTGGGTTTCCTAGAAATCCAGTGAAAATGTTTCAAAACGGAGGAAGTCATGTTTGAGATTCTGGCCTCACCTCCCCCTCCAGTGAGAAGGGTCACTAGGCTTCCAAGAATCTCAGTTAAGTATTGTTCAGAGGCTCAGTGTTCCCCCCTTCCCCGCCAAAATGGGGCCCCTGAATGTTATCATAAGAATAAAATCAGTGAATGAATATGGAGCCTCTTTGTAATTGCCTTATGGATGAAACAGATCATCGTCATGCCCTCCGGAAAACCTGTGTGTCCAGATTTGGTTTCATATTTTTTGTTTTTTGAAACCATAACAAAGCGAGACTACGGATGGGAACAGAAGGGAGATCTTTTCTGATACAGCACATCTCATAAAGTGCATCAGAAACAACCTGGTAAAAGAGTGTGTCGGGGGGAGGGGTGGATTTTATTCAAGTTTACCAAGGATGCTTTGGCCAAATATTTTTTTTGCAATTTATTTTTAACAAATTTCCTGAGTGACTTGTTTCCCTGTCGTTGGAGAAGAGTCAGTCCCGTCTGTAACGGTGCTGCGTTGTCACACAGGGGGTTCTTGTGGCTGTTTCTACAAAGGATATTTGGGGCTTTTGCAACAGGGAAAATAGAGAAATGAATGCTGGGTAGGCTGCCAAAAATATCCATTGAGGTAATGACTCATCTTTTAAATCTAGAAGGGAGGAACCTTAAACAGCAATCCTCTGCTCTTAAAAATAGCAAATGTCTATGTCGCACTTAACATGTGCCAGGCACTGTACCAAGCACTTTACATATATTGATGCATTTAATCTTTACAACAAACTTATGAGATACTGTGGAGCTCCCCATTGTACAGATGAGAAAACGGAGGTTGAGCAACTTCTAGAGGTCACCTTGCTACTAAGAAGCAGAGCTGGTGAGAACATGGAGACTGTATTTGTAACCACTATGCTGGGTCCCTTCTCATTATAGAGATGAGCTAACAGGTGCAGAGAGGGGAACAGGCTTAGCCAAGCTGGATCACTGGTTAGTGATGGAGCAAAGCAAGCTTTCAGTATCTCTGTCTTAGCTGTCAGAACGATCAAATGGGCAACTTTTTAAAATAAAGATTTTAGGAAATATATAGAGACATCTGTGCATAATGGGAAAGGAGAGGAAGGGACCAAGGGTCAGATGCTACCTCACAGCCGCTGGAAGCTGCAAAATCCTCCACCCCAACAAGGCTCAACTGATGTTCCTCTGCCTTTCCCACCCCTTACCCCTGGGCTGCCAGCTTCTGCCGGTTAAACCGCGTGGACTGGCTGTCTCCTGGAGACATGGCTTTGCTGGTTTCCAAAGGCTAAACTCCCATGAGAAACAAAAGTCTCTGCCCCTAACCATTCTGTGCGTTAAGATGCCCTGAGTACAGCTTCTCAAGCAATCCTGGGGAAATCATCCCCTGAAGCAGACAGCCAGATAAGTGTGTTCCCTCTGGAATCCACACAGGCTACAAAAGAATTAACGAGGAGAATTAAGGGTTGTCAGAGCTTGGAGAAGTCAAGCTATTTTCTACCCAGGAGCAATCTGTTGAGATCATAGAAATCTGGACAAATAACTGGGAAACACATCTCAGGGAGCAATTTTGGGCCAGTGAGCAATACAGAATGATTGTCTGGCTAAACCCTGTTCATTCATATTACCTCCAATCCTGTTTTTGGCAGGTCTCTATAGAAGCATCTAGTCAATAACATCTCTCAACAGGGTTCTACATTGTGTCTGCCTGGGGAGTTAATACTCTTTCCTTTCTCTGATTCCCCACTCCTCCCACTCTGCCCAGAAAAACACTGAAATGAACTCTGCCATGAGCAAGGCGTTTCATTTCTGACTGACTCTGGTTCATAATCAACAAAGAAGGATATGAACATCTATGCTAAGGTTAATGGGAAAATATAGACAAGAGTGGAATTGCTTCTGTCTTTGACCTTTAAGCATGTTCTTCTGATTGATCTCGGAACCTACATTTTTCACTCAGCAAAGAGAGGAATTTTTAAAAAATACATTTGTTGTGTTTACCAGCTGAACAAAGAACATCAGTGAACTCCCTTGCCTAATTAAAAAAAATTTTATGATTGGACTTTTACCAAAAAATACATGTGGATGGATGGATGGGTGGGTAGATGACTGGTGGGTGGGTGTAGTGATGTACAACGTGTTGACCCTGAGGTTTACAGAAGCATTGAAGGCTTATATTGAAGCAGAGAAAAATTATTAGAAGATTACTAGAGGCATTTTTTACTATGTGCCAGGCACTGTGTGGACAGCTCTGGTTTGGGATTAACATAAACACACTACTGTATATATAAATAGATTACCAACAAGGACCTACTGTACAGCACAGGGAATTATACTCGATATTTTACAATAACATATAAGGGAGAAGAATCTGAAAAAGAATATATATATATGTGTGTACGTATATATATTTTATATATGTATGTATAACTAGATCACTGTGCTGTATGCCTGAAACTAATACAACATTGTAAATTAAATATACTTCAATTTAAAAATAATAAAAACAAAAAGAAAAAAATGCACAAGTGGGTCTAGACTGCTCTGCATTGCCTAATTTCCCACACCCACTACACTCCCCATCTCCCCCAGCCCAATAAATGACAGGTGTCATGGTGGTCACTGCCTTACCTTGGGTACGTGCCTTGTCTAACGTTCATTCATTCATTCGGTAGATATTTATTGAGCATATACAATGTGCCAGACCACTGGAAATAGACCAGTGAACAAGAAGATTAAAAATCCCTTTCCTTTTGACACTTCTATGCTAATGGAGGGAGACAGACAATGAGCAAATAACCATAACAGTTATAAAGTGAAATGAAGCAGGGTAACTAGAGCGGAGGCGGGGTGGGGGTGGGGGGTCATACCTGTTTATTTGGTAAATTGCTATGATCCCTGACTACACAGGAGATGCAAAAGGAAGCAGGAACTGCACTGGATTTCAAGGAGACTGAGAGCCGTGTCAGTTCAAGTAAGGGCACGTGGAAAGGAGCGATCACTTCTTCTGAGGGCAAGGAAATGGCATAAGAAGTTAAGAAGGTCTTTGAGATCAGGGGATACTTAAGCTGAGTCTTGAATTTGTTCTCTGAGCAGACAAAGAAGGAGGCTATGTTCTAGGTTGAAAGATGTTCAAATCTGGAGTCTCACAACTCAAAGTGTGTTCTACAGACCCAGCATCACCTAGGAGCTTATTAGAAGTTAAGAATCTCAGGCTGTCCCCATCAACAAGATGCCCAGGTGCTTCTCATGCAAATTAAAGTTTGAGAAGCACTTTTCCCAACCGGTGACTTTCAAACTTTGTAGCACGTTAAAATCACCCAGGGAACTTCTAAAAATCCCGATGCCCAGGCCACACCTTCTATCAATTTTACCAGACTCCCTGAGAGTGGCATCAGATATCATTACTTTTCAAACTCCCAGGGTGAAAGCCCTGCCTTAAATTTCTTCTCACCCCCGACCTGTGTGCCTTATCCTCTATAAAAATTCAACTGTCATCCTAAGAGTCTCATTTGTGAAACAAGAAATCTTAAAACCCTAACTTTGCTGATATGGCTGCCTTGGTCACACCCCTCCCCCCCCCACCACCCCCAGAGAGCTTAATCAGAGAAGAGAGAACTTACACCTGGTAAGTGGGGAAGGATGCACCGTGGATTTCCCTGCGTGGTGACAAGTTGGCAGCTCTGGCTCCCGCAGATGGCTGGGCTGTAGCAGACACCGTGCGGCATCTCTGACACATACGTGCTGGGTTTAGCATTCTTTCCTGAGCCAGAACAGACGGATTTGGGGAGAGAGGACAGCGGCTCTTCAGAGAGAAGGAGAGCACGCCGTCCCAAGTCCTCATCGACAACAGGCTCTGTTCTTGAGAAGCAGCCAAAACACTTATTTCTCACCAAAACTGAGTCATACTGAAAAAAGCAAGAAGTTGAGCCAAGATGCAAACTTTTCTCAAGAACTTTCTTCCCAGAACTTCATCTTCTGCCATTTGCCTCTGTGCACCCTTTGCACCATTCCTCCCTTCACTTCAGTCCCCCAACACTAAATCTATAGGAAGGACCACAGTCGGAGGCAAGAGGGAAAGGAAGACTCCCTGGACAGGAGTGCCTGAGCCTTGACTGGAAGTAATCGCTGTTATGCCTTGAAAAGTGATGTAAATCTCTGAATTTACGTTGGAACATTGTAAACATTCCCTTGGAACATTGTAAAAATGACTTTTCTCATCAATTAACCCTCTGCTTATATGCTTGTCCCCATCCCCCGCTGTTTCAAGGTTGGGGACCAGAGATCCACTGGCTGTCCCAAGGATACTATAATAGATATGATCAAGGGAAGAGTCAAAAGCCAGGAATTCCAGATTCTTCATGGGGTTAGTCATGAGTCAACGTGTCTCTAACTCCATCCCCCAGTAGAGAAGTCAGAAAATTACAAGAATTGGGCTGAAAGAGAAAAAGGGTAGGGACCACATTCTTTACCTAAGACTTGGCCTTAATGAGCTTCTATATAAATAAACTATTGCTCCTCTATCTAGAGTATTTCTCTCTTTCCTACCCCACAGGAAATCTTCCTAACCACATTTATTATACTCTATTTTTGAATTTTCTCCCCAAACCATCAAAATGGCCATAGGCAACCCCTTTAAGGACAGAGTTCTGGGTAAATGAAGGGGGGAGGGGTCCAACTTAAACGAAGGACACCCTATACAGGCAGCATATTATGGTATAAGAATATTATTAGCATCAAAAAGACAGCACAGTACCTGGATTCTCACCCGAAGAATGCAGAAAGGCAGGCCATAAACATCAACTGAAACACTACCCCATTTCAGGACTATGCTAGTCCCCAGTTAACCTTTATAGCAACTATTTTTAAAGTTTTATTTTTCTTCATTCTATAGGTGAGAAAACCAAGGTGCTGGAGATTCAGTATATTGCATACATTGAGACAAACTAATAAACATAATATGGATTTAAACCCAAGCCTAGTTGATTCTAAAGTCCCTGCAATTTCCTATGGAAAAATAAAATGACTCCTAGCTATTAAGCAGTAAGTTGATAGGCCAGGGCACTATACATTTGTATGCATTACCTCGTTTAATCTTGCCAATGTCACTAGAAAGTAGACACTTATTTTTCACATGATACTTTTTCTGAAAATCTGAGGAATGGGTTGGTCAAGTTCTTGTCTAAGTGATGAGTGATAGACCTTGTATTCAAACAAGTTCTAGTCTGACTTTAAGCCTCTGCGCTTTACCATTCTTCAATAGTTTCTTAACCAACCTCAAAAAAATGACTCTAAAGCTCCCTCTGTCACCTTGAAAATATCTTGATTCTTATAACTGTAAGCATGGTCCTAGGATTGAATGCATTAATTAACAGTGCTCCAGGAATTCCTTGGTGTTTTGTCAGTAGAGGCACAACACCTCCTTGAACGCCATTTATCTTATATGCCTGGGAATTGAAGCAGAGGGTACAACTGGAGTTTATCACCTTAAACTCCTTTCCTATAAGGAGGTCTGCAGATGACTACAGGAGAGATCAGGAGGAAAAGTGAAGGGCCTGGTTTGCACTGGTGATGATGGATGGATACAGGGAGAATCATGGGTGCACCACTTTATTGATGCAGTCTGCAAGCTGCAAATAAAAGTGTCTGGAAAACTGACAGTTTCTTAAGTGATTTCTATACTGGGGAAATTTGAGGAATAAATATTAAAGGAAATGATGCCTCATAGCATCTTTCTCCCTGGGGGTCACTGACCATGGAAATGGCATTGATGGCCCAATATTTATGTGAGACAGGCTTGATTCAAGACCTCGTTTACCCTCAAACGCCCTTGCCTTGCCTCCTTCTGGGACACTAGGCTGCTTCAGGGGATGACCTCATACAGAGACTGAGAAAATGATTGACTGCATGATGTGATTTACCTCCAAATTTTCCCCACAGTTTTTCCATGAAGGCTAAAATATTGTCATCAGAGGCACAACTTGAGTTGGAAAGATAGCATTGTAAAACGGAAAGATTACGCTCAGTCATTAAATATTCTTTGCAAATGTGACATTTAATGAAACATAATATTCCATTGAATATTTCTGTAATTAGAAATTAAGGCTATTTCCATTTTTCACTACTTTAACGCTGCACTAATTTAATACTTTTATATATACATATCTCTGTCAAAATCTATTATTATGTACTTAGGAGAATGTTCTAGAAGTGGATTACTAGGTCCTGAAGCTGGTGGAAATGTTCATTGGTGAATTTTTTGAAAAATACTTTTTTAACCTTTATGATTCAAAAAAGTTTCAAATACTTTGCGTGTGGGTTGCTGTTAAATCGGGTCTCCCCTGTCCCCCACCTGTGCCGTTGACTTTTTGTGCCTATGTTCACTCAGCACATTGGATTAGCCTTATTTCCCTATCAAATGTGATCTTGCTAGTGTGAGTCCGTCATTACAGTCTGTGTAATCCTTTAGAATTTTGCCACAGCCATCAAACATCTGATCTGCCCCTTCTAACATCGGGTCAAAAATAAGCATGTCTTCTGAGCTTCTAGCTGGGTCATAGTTAGAGCACACCCCATGAAGCCTCTCTCTGGCTTGAAATAAATTCATTAATACTCATGAGCACAGATGTTCATCCAGCTCCAAGTCAGTGTCAGTGCATTACAGATCATAGACTGCCCATAAGGATGCCCTTGAAAATGGTTTGTGATCATCCCATTCATACTGTTTCATGAAGAAGAGTGTCCATAATGGAAAGTTATCTGACCTAGGGGGGTCCTGTTGGCTCCTGGGGATTTTACCACATCTTCTGTGTCCTCCCTGTGCTCCAAAATAATCTGTAGAATACTCTGTCTTCTACATAGTATAATACATAATACTGTGTCACAAAATGTTTCTAGACAGGCGGTGATATCCACTCAGAGGAGATGATATTTAAACTTAAGACATGAATGGCAAGGAGGATGAGTCAGGTGCACTTCAGGGGAAGAGCCGTGTTGAGGACCTGCAGTCTTCCAGGCTCAGGTTTAAGGGACTGAGGGGAGGCTTTGACAGAGGATTGCAGACAGGACCTTGAAGCTGTGGCAGGTGGAGCTGAGGGAGATACCAGCTGGCCGGAGCTGACAGGAAGGAGAGTGGAAGCAGTGAGCAGTGGGTGGATGCTGTTTTTATGACGTTTTCTTCAAGTGGTTTTCTTTCTGCTCTAAGATTTTGTTCTTCCTCAGTCCAACTTAGAATTTGTTTGCCCATTACTGAGGATTTTACATGCCATGTATTTGTTTATTCCCTTTTAGCTTATGCCAGAAGGACTCTTACCTACTCCAAACCTGGGGGAGTATTTGTGTATACATGTGTGTCGTGTATACATATGTATACATATGTTCTTTAAGAACATGTGATGATGCTCAAGGTCAGGGTGGGAGGTGATTTGCAGGTCAGTTACAGATCATTTCAGGAGACCGCGGCCGCCCCTGGCACTTCTCTGTGTGATGGAGTGATACAGAAGAGTCATGGGGGGCTTTGACAAGTTGGGTCAAAAGATGCCTCCTGTTCCTAGTGAACAAGGGCTTGGGAGTCAGGAGACAGGGTTCAGATCCTAGCTGAGCCACTGTGTGACCTTGGCCAACTTCCTTTACCACTAAAGGTCTCCATTTCCTCATCTATATAACAAAGATTCTTTAAATGAGTCCAATAAACCCACTATTATATCCATCCTGAGCAATGAAAGCAAGTCCTCTGCTACAGCAGAAATTCGAGTCATCAATCTGAAACCCTCCTCCGATTCCTATCCCAACCATATTCTTATCCTGATGAGACCCTACTTGAGTTCTCCCTGGTTCTGAGCTCTGGACTTCTTACCCTGTCCTGGAGGACTCACCCCCAAGTTTCTCCCTGCCCTGGATTCCCCAGGCGGATGTACCAATTCTGCGGAGCTAGCGTGCAGGCACCTCTCTGGCAGGTTGCCGCAGGGCAAAGGAGCCCTGTGGTTTGAGCAGAAGTCCAGGCACATGAGTCAGAAAGTTTTCATATACTTCTCGAATTCTTTCTGTTTCTCTGCCTTTTGCTCAGCTTACTATTTATTAAAGGGTGTTTTGAGCTCTCAGCACAGAACTGGAGTTTTATCCAGGCATAAACAGGACCGCAGTCCCTTGGGACTAGTGTTAGGGACTACTTAGTCCCATTCTTTGAGTGTCTACTTGAGGCATCTTTCTGACCTTCCTTCAACCCTAAGCCCCTTCTCCAGGGAACTCAGTAGGGGAAGTCAGTGCTGTGATGAGTGAGATGGGGAGAAGTCACTGAGCCTCCCGATGTCCTCAGGAGAGCCACATTTTCTGCTTATCCAGGTGATAAACTCAGAGAAGCAGCAGACACTCCTGCAGTGGGGATGCCTGGAGACTGAGCTGGCCACATTCAGTGTGGCAGAGGAGAAAGGGGTAGGAAGCTCAGATTATGGCAACACCTCGAAGCTACAATCCCCGAACCAGCCAGTTCAGTCACAGAGCTGATATTTGATTTCCATTTTTCTGACTCCTATGTGTCATATCTCGATTTATTTCAAACTCTGGGGGTACACAGGTATTATTTAATGCCCCCCTTAAAATCCCACATACAAAAGGTTTTGCCTGGAACTTCAGGGATAGGCATTGGAATGATCACTTGGAGCCCAAAATAGTGTGGGGAGACATTGCTTCCGGCATGGCCAAGGCGCTTCAAGCTTGTCCTGCAGGGTTTTCACCTGCAGGTGCTCCAGTGACTGTTAACATGACATTGGACCCAGACCATTAGTGAGTCCTGATTCTCAGGGGTTGCTGGCTGATTCTGACTTGAGCAAGTACCAATGAGGCAAGCCTCCGCTTATGGGAAAAAGAGAGTCTTTTTGCCTGCGGAAGACCTGCCTCAGAACAGGCAGAGCTTCAGTGCATGGGCTTTTTAGTCGACAGTGGGAGGAATAATTTTTTGCTTCTTTTACTGTGTTTCTCGGCAGGGACCATAAGCCAGGACTTAAAATTGGAAAAGCAGCTAACTTCCCTGTGGGCTACAGAGGCAGTAATGTATGAAGGTTATGCCTTAAAATGGGAGCACTGGACTCAGAATCAGTCCCTCCCCACACGGATGCCTGAGCCCAGTCATGACTTTAGATTTCAGAGACCCAGATTGCTGCTCTATCCACTACAAGGTGGTGGATGTCATCAGAGACAAAAAAAAAAAAAAAAAAAAAAGTAGCAGGGTCCCTATTATGTAGGGATTGTGTCTTTTCATGTTGAATTAGAAAACATAATAACAGTTTTACAAATGTGATGAAAAAGAAAGATACTTAGAAGTTCTGCATATGGAACTCTCTTTCTAATTATGGTTTGCCTTCAAAATCACAGAAGAGGGCTTCCCTGGTGGCGCAGTGGTTTAGAGTCCGCCTGCCGATGCAGGGGATGCGGGTTCATGCCCCGGTCTGGGAAGATCCCACATGCCGCAGAGCAGCTAGGCCCACGAGCCATGGCCGCTGAGCCTGTGCGTCTGGAGCCTGTGCTCCTCAGCAGGAGAGGTCACAGCAGTGAGAGGCCCGCGTACCACGAAAAAGAAAAAAAAAAAATCACGGAAGAATTAACTAGTTGAAAATGTGCCTCAGATTTATTACCAAAGCAGGAAAGGGAAATGAAGGAGGTCAGAGTGATAAGCCCAGGGGAAGGCTGGTTTCCTTTGCAGGGGCTGAGATCTGGGTCCACTCCAGAGAGCTGAGGAGGTAAGTGAGATATAGAGGACAAGCTGGACAGGTATGGAAAGGAAACGAAGATATACCTGGGCCCAACCATCCTTAAAGATGGAGCCAACAGGAAAGATGTGTTTTAGTTGTTACTAGATCATAAGAAATGGCAGGGACCAAATAAATCTAATACAGAGAGAAAGAGTCAAGAGCAGAGGGAGCAGAAGAGAGTGACTCTCAGGAGGGATTCTAGGTCCAGAAAGTATGTATTGAATAGAAGCTCATTCTCAAAGCCACAGGTGGAGACCATCGATGGAACAACTGGAGAGGCCCTGCTTGGACCCAAGGGGAGCCAGGCCAAGTGGTCACGCACACCTAGACAGATTTGAAAGGGGTCACCTGAGAAGGCTGGCCATATTAAGTGTCATCCAAGGGAAACAGTGCAGAAAAATGTGAGCATGCACACTCAAATGAATTATGGAGTTGGGGTCCAGAGAAGACATGGTTATTCCAGGGGAATAAACAAGTGACGAGAGATGATGTCAAGGCTTGGGCTAGAGGTTGGCCTGATGGAGGAACCATTCCTGGGGGGAATGTACAACTCAGAGGGACACATGTGGTCAAGATTCATTTTAACGATGGATAGTTCTGGAAGGCCCGGCTCTTCTTGACTCCATCTATTCTGCTGTGCTGTGCTTACAAGGTAAAATACAGACAGTGTTTGAAAAACAAATTTTCTTAACAGTAAGAGAGCAAATCAAAAGAAAAGGAGAGAGAGAACTCATCCAGGGGGCATAAAAGGAAAGAAGCCCACTTAAGAAGCAAGTTAAAATTTCAGCCAAATGATTTTGAAATGAATTTAGAAATAAGGGGAAAGTGGACCATCAGAGGCACATGCCATGACCACAGGGAAAAGTACAACAGAGGGAAATTTTTCGCTTCTACTGAGGCTGTGCCAGTTACCAAGGCCTGAACAATGGCGAAGACGAAAAAGGCAAAGTTCTGGGGACGAGGCTGTGGTGGAGGTGTCAGACCTCACAGAACCCAGAGGTTCAGAACTCCAGAAGCCTCACCTGCATCTTCAGCTCGGGAAGCTGCTAGGGATGCTGCTTCAGCTGCAACAAAAATCAGCTTCACAGACTAAAATGATGCCACAGCTCAAGGTAGGGGCAGCAGCCACCAAAGCTCAGGCCTGTGGCACTGGACAAAGCACACTCATCATGGCAGGAGGAGCCAGGATCACCCCAGAACTGACGGGAGCCTGGACTTAAGGGGGGTCTGAATGCAGCATGAGGAAGAGGAGAGTCTGAGGGGGTGACCTGCAAAAAAAAAAAAAAAAAAAAGTATAACACCAGGTTACTACTGTGAAGTCTCAACTGTACAAAGAGAATAGTTCAACTGCCACCTTCTGAGAGAGGAAGTGTGTGAATGGGAGATATTAACACAGCACCAAAAGTAACCTCCTGATGGGAGAGTTCTTCACTTACACGTGAGGAATCTGGACCACTGGCTTAGACTAGCTGGCATCCAGAAACCAAGTGTCTCTCTGTTGTCCTAAGATGCCCCTGAGATTCTGCTTGTCTTTGATGACAGTGGCAGATGACAGTGGTATGGATTAGGAACTGGGCCCTGAGAACATTGTTTCCCCAAGGATAACTAGTAGATGGGGAGGGCGTTCAAAACTGGTCGTCAGGGTGTTGTTGAGAAAGATTGGCACCGTGTTATGTATTTAGACTCTTCAGATGGTGAGATGCATCTAAGAAGATCCTCAGGTTTGGATTAACTTGGAGGTCTTCGAGAAACTATCACCGTTCTCATAAAAGGCCACACAGAGAAAGCCCAGGCAGCCTGAGTTACCTTCCTCGGAGGATCCTTGTGTGGCCATTTAATCCCAGTGCAGGACCTTTGGGTGTCTCCATTGGACAAGCACTGGGTGTCATTGGAGATCCAGAGTGAAGAATAGAGACTGCGTAGCCTAGATTCAGGGAACTGCGTTGTGGGGTCTTTGGCAAAGTTAAAAGGCTGCCAGGAGTCCCAGGAGAAAGAAGAGGAGGGAAGGGTTTGGGCGGGGGGGACTTATAAAAGTGAGGGCGGCGTTTCCTGGAGCTCCTCTGAAAGTCAGAGTTGCACCCTGGCTGACCATCCCAACGGGTGGAGAGAACCAGAGCCCCCAGCGAGTGGCAAAGGGCGCGCTTTTCCCTCTCACCCCAAGCTTCTACTCCCAGCTGTCCTTCAACTCCTCAGTTTTCCTACCCAAGAGAGGAAGAGAGACTAGTCTAACTGGAGAGCCTGGGAGGAGGCACCGGACATCCCGCATGTCTGTGGGGAAAACTGCGTGCTGCCCTGCCACTGGGGACAGTCAAGTTCAGTTCAAAGGGAGATGGATCAGGAAGCCCAGGCATACTCACACAGCTAATACCCATTCTGAAATCCCTACTTTTCCATAATAAATCTCATATAATTTTGTAATTTTCTAATTTGCCAACTGTTATAAGCCGATGTGATGGTATGAGTTACTGCTGGCTTTGACCCCAAAAGCAGCCTATTGAGTATCACGGATAGTGTCAGAAATTACGGAAGGACATCGGGAAAAGTGAAACTCGGGATGCTGCTTGATCCACCTACTTTCCACACCCGGCTCCTTTTCGTTTCCTCAAGCTTCAGAAACGCTATGCTTTGATAGGTTGAGAGGCCTTCCTTGGACACAATATAATAGTATGGGCTAGTTCAGCTTCGTGTGAGCTGTAAGGCCCTATGCTTTATCAGCTCTTTACACAAATACCATGCGGATGTTCTATTTCTTCCCCCAGTTTACAGATAAGTAAACTGGCTCAGAAATGTCAAATGACTTGTCCAGGGTCACAAGAAAAGGTGGTGGAGCTGGGATTCAGCCCTAGCTCAGTCTGACATGGAGCTCATACATTTAACCGCTCCATTCTAAGGCCTTTCCTGAAATGTGAGTTTTAACTCTGCAAAGAGGGAAGGATTAGCCCTCTAACCAACTTCCACAGGACTTTTCAACCAGCATTGAAAGGGTGCTGATGATAGAAATTAACAGCAATGGAGAAACCCCCATGTTGTCAATGGCTTGGATAAACTGGAGCTCATATACACTGTTGTAGAAATTTAAATACTCCCTTTGCAGAGCTCAATCTATTGATGTACAGGAATTTGTTCTAGGAAAATAATTATACCAGAGCAAAAAGATACATGTGCGAAGCAGTTCTCTAAAACGTTATTTGTAATGGTTAAAAAAAAACAAATTAAACAACCTAACTATCCATCCCCAGGACTGGTTAAATGCACGAGAGTAAACCCATCTGGCTCAGTGGGCCATGGCCATTTATAATGATAATAGAGATCTGTATGTATTGACTCGGAAATATGTTAACTGAAAATGGCAAGTTACACAAGAGTATGCATAATAGAATCCCATTTTTCTGAAAAAAAAAAAGAAAAATCATGAGTGAGTCTGCATAAGAAAAAGCTAAAAGGATGCACCAGTCAAATCTCGGCAGTGAGGCAGTCTAGCCTAATGGTTAGAGGTGGGGACTCTGCAGCCAGGAGACCTGGCTCTCATTCTCGCCTCCTGCTTGAGACCTAGGACAAGTTCCGAACCTTCTCTGCCTCAGTTTCCTCATCTGGAAACTGGAGACTGTGATTCTTACCTTATGGTGTTGACTTGAGGATTAAATGAGATGATCAGTGTCAAGGCTCAGCGCAGGGCATGGCACATGCTGGACACTTGGTGGATGGTGGCTGTTGTGATATTTATGTGGGCACATGTTCCACTTTTCTAGTGTGATGTAAGTAACTACCCCCAGACTCAGTGGGTTCAACGATAACCATTTCATTATGTCTCACAAATCCATTGGGTCCCAAATTTGGGCAGGACTTGGCAGATTATTTGTTTTCTATAGCATCACCTGGGGTCATTCTTGGTACCTGGCTGGTGGACACACTGACTTGGAACATACAAAATACCTTCACTCACACGTCTGGCATCTCGATATGTGTGGCTGGAAGGCTGGGCTCAGTTGAGACTCTTGATTGAAACGTCAGTACATGGTCTCTCCAGCATGGTGGCCTCAGGGTAACTGAACTTTTTACATGGGGACTGGCCTCCCCTAGAACCAGTGGCCCAAGAGAAACTGGTGACAGCCGCCTGGCCTTTTCTCACTTATCCACAGAAGTCACACAGCTTTACTTTCACCACACTCTACCAGGTGAAGTAGCAATAAGTCCTTCCTGATTCAAAGGGAGGGGACATAGACCTCGAGGAGAAGAGTGTCAAGGTCTCATTGTAGACAGACATGCGGGATGTGAGATATTGTTGTTGCTGTCTTTGGAAAATAAAATCTGCCACAGAACCTATATCCTTATGCCCTAGTATTTTGCAGGTATATAATATGTATATCTACAATCTAATGTATATCTCTGTACAGAGCTGGATGTACTTTATATAACTAAACACTTGGGACACAAGTAGATGTGTACAAAGATATGTATAAATCCTGTATCAGAATTGCTTCAGTTGAGCAGACAGGCCTGTTGCATGTGAAGTCTGAAATGTTTGTGCAGGAAAGAGCTGGAAAGAGAAAGGAGATGCTGGCTTGTTGTATATATAGCATAGATTTTGCCCTTTACAATAAGATGATGCATTTCATTTTGCTTTCCCTGTTGCTATGGTATCTGTCACTTTATTTATAACTGTGTCTGTTCAGTTACATCCCTGTACTTGAGAGGCTTTTCTGCTCTAAGAACTACAGCAAGCACCGGAGGCTCCCTGGGTCAGGAGTGGCAGGAACGGGGGTCAGGGTGTTCCTGCTCGTTCTGGTTTGCTGACCTCCCCGAGTTGCCTTTCTAGTCCCCCAACACCCCTCAGACAGCATGGTCTTTCCCGCATCCCGCACCCCCCAACTGCTCATGCAATCAGCACTGAGGTCTGTGACCTTGCTGGCTTCTCAGCTTTTATAATCCCATGAGCCAGTTTCTTAGAATAAATCTATGTGTGTGTGTGTGTGTGTGTGTATGTATATGTATATCTATATTTATATCCATCCCGTTGGTTTGGATTCTCTGGAGAACCATGACTATGACACCAGGATAAAATAATAATAATAATAGTAATAATAATAGCCTACTCTGTGTCAGGTGTTTTGCATCTATTATCTCTAATCTGTAATTATTGCCATTTTACAGATGAGGAAACTACAACTCAGAAAAGTTAGGCCTCATGCCAAGGGCATAGCGTTAGGAAGAGGCTGAGCCTACACTGGAACCCAGAACTTGTGCCGAGTGGCTTCATGGGGCACACCATCAAGCCAGAAGTAAGTTGCACGAAGCATTTGCCAGTAGGTGAAAGTCCAGTTCATCTCAGGTCCACCCTAGATTGAGTTATGCTTCATTATTCCTATTTCCTCACATGCACAGGCTCAGGAAGGGTGGGCGAAGCCCCTTTTTGCTTGGAGAAGCCAGGGAACGTTACGGGCAGGCAATTCCATCGGCACAGATATACTTCCAAGTGCTAATTACCAACATCGGGGAAACGAGGTCTAAAAACAAATGCAAACCAACTAGCCCACGTTACCAACTGCAGCACCGTCTAAGCACTGCTCCCTATCAGCCAGCTGCTCTGAAGAGCAGACAACAAAGCAGTCAAGTCTACTAACAGCTCAGGGTCCTGCTGGGGTTCTCGTGCCCTACAGCCCCTCAGCCAGGCTCCAACACAAAGGCATGGGGTGCTGCGTACCAGTGTGGGGAAAGAGCCCCCAAACCTGCCCTCGAGAAAAGTGGTCCCCTAGTGCCAGGGCCCCGGCTGTGGGACAAGAGGGCATTAGATGGACACTTGGAAAGAGACGGGGTCCCACCTGACTGGGATTTGAGTGCTGACCACCACCCACTAGCTGTGCCATCTGTGTGCCTCTCACCTTCTTCCTTTTCGTCCATAAAATGGGCACAGGAAGAGCTGGTTTTGCATCTTTCTGAGGATCCTGTGAATCTTGGTTTTGGCACGCAGCACAGCACTTGGCACGTGACAGAGTTTGGGGCTCCTGGTCCTTCCTTATGAGTGAGCCCCAATTTTGCCTGCAGGCCTAGAACAAGACATTTAACAGAAAGAGGCTAGGGAGTTGTCGTCCAGCAGGGTCAGCACCCCAGAGCAAGGCCACAGGGTTCGACCTTCTGGAGCACTCATCCTCCCCCTCACTGGTCTCTTCTCACCTCACACCCTCCCCTCCTCACTGGGAAGTGAGACCCTGTGGACCAGAGGGCCCAGGACCCTGCCCTTGGATGCAGCAGGGGACAGGAAGTTGGGTGGGGGGCCTGCTGCTCTGCTACCAACCTGGAGAGAGCGGAGCGGGTAGGAGGGGACTGGGGAAATAGCGAACAAGGATATGAGAGGGAAGGCAGCCAAGTCTAGGGGCCAGCGGGGCTCAGCAGTGGACTTGGGGGCTGACAGTGCTGGGCTCCCCAAAGCAGGGACCTCCCAGACAGGACCTTCGGGCCCTGGTGCCCCTCATCCATGGGACTGAGACTCCTTCTGCCACAGCCAAGAAGCATCGTTTCATGTGCTTACACCCCATAAAGGTGTGAAGGAGGGACGAAGGAACAGGGTCACTGGCTGGGACTTCTTCGGGGGCTGTCAGGATGAAGGTGTACCCGGTGCCCCCCGTCCTCTACACGTTCTCTCCTTTGTCTGCCGGTTTCCCTGCACTCCCTGTTCTCTTTGTGACCTGATGATGGTAAAGCCTCTTCATTTATTGATGAACCCTTGGGAAGCAAAGTACTCCAGAGACTTCTCAGATCATTACACAAGGGCGAGAAATCATCGGAGGATTCCAAGAACTGGTTTACTTTGAACTCCGCCTAATGTGAAAGGAAAGACCAAAAGGGAAGTAGTTTACTTTAATATCTGTGCGGCTTTTTTTCAAACGGCAACAGGATGCACCCCTAGCCCACGCGTGGCCCTTGCTCTTCCAGCTGTAAACAGGTCTTTTAATGGAAAGACAGCACAAGTTTGAAGTTCAGAGGACCGAGTTTACGTCCCACCTCTGCTAAATGAATAGCTCTGCGATCCTGGGAAAGTTACTTAACCTCTCTGACGATCACAGGTTTCTCCTATAAAACTTTAATGGTGACAATAACTAAGTCCCTTTGATGGTGGGGTTATTAAATTAACTAATGTAAGTGAAAATCATTTTGGAATTTTAGAGCTATTTTGGTATTAGTTTCTTTTGTGATTTTTAATGTTTATTTAAACTATATATGACTCCTGTCCCCACCACGTCATCCTTCTGAGAATCACTGGTTACTCGTTTCTCCACCTTCCCGACATGAGGGTGCCCGCAGTTCTCAGGGCCGGTTTTCTTCAATGTACTTGCACGTCAATACCAGTTTGTTAAGCATCTTCATGGGCAAGGTGTTGGCATACTCTGAGCAGTGTCTCTGCTCTCGTGGAGCTTACTGCTCAACCACAATGGTTAAACAATGAACCCGTGGCAAGGAACTGGCTCCACCACGGCTGTGACCTAATGGAGCCGACATTGCTTGAGAGCCTGTGTGGAGTCAGGCATCGTGCAAAGGGCTCTGGGTGCAGCATCTCATCGCAACCTCACGGGAGCCACGCAGAACAAGTGCTACTGCTGTTTTTTGTTTCACTTGTGTGCACACTGAGCTCGGGAGGGGTCAGGCCGTCAGTGCAAGGCAATGGCTAATAGGTGGTGGACCTGGGATTGAACCTGCGTGGTCTGTCTTCAGCCTATGTTCCTAACCTCTAGATTGTATTGGGTCCCCTGGTAGATGGAGAAGCCCAATGAGCTATGAGAGCCAAAGCAAAAGCAGTGCAGTAGTAGGTGCAGTGTCCCAAGGCTCAAGGACAGAGCTCACCTGAGGAAGTTCACTAAGGCAGAGCATCACGTCAAGGGGGACAAAAGATGGGAAGCTCGTATCTGCTCCTCCTCCTGGGTTTGGGGGGCCTTGGGCCCTGAGTAGAGACAGAACTTCCCTGGAGCAGGCAGGGCCAGTCTGGCCTGGAGCCATCCTAACTCACTGCCTGGAAGTGCTCCTTCCTTCTTACCTCCTGCCTCCTGATCCCAAGACCTCTCTTAGCTTAGCAATTTTCCTCTCTTTAGTTTTTTGTTTCCATTTTTTATTAACCAGACCTGACAGGCACAAGGATGGGGCCACCTCTCGTTTCCTCAATTGTCTGATGAGCCCATAATGAGAATCACTTATCAGGGAAATATGCTGCAATGAGCCTGGAACCACAAGGCCATCTGTGTTTTTTTAACGTCCGAATGTGGGTCGAAGTCAACAGCGGGAGCTCTCCTGATGATGTGCAGACAGAGGCAGGATGGCACCTGAGGGTGATCCCGGGCAAGGATACAGCCAGGTGTTTGGGATAGAAGGCTGCAGGGTCTGGGACCCCTCCTGGTGACGCAGTTGGTGGGGCTTTAAGGTCAACTCTGGCTGAGGAACTGGGAAGAAACTGCCACTTCTTGAGGCTTGGGGCTTCTCAAAAGGGAAAGGTGGGCAGGGGTACGTCTGTTCCTTTCTTTAATCACTTTGTTAATTGGCCCTTGAAGGGAATACGTCGTATTTGATGGAAAAACCAGTGAATTGTACGTAGTTGACACTTGATAAATATTTGCAGGATTGGGCTGCATAGAGGTTTCTTTGAAGTCCAGACTGACTCTTTAGAAGTCTTGGGCAAGATGCCCGAGCTCAGAGAGTTCCTCAAGCACCCCGCACGGAGGTAAGCAGTGAGGAGGAGACACGTGTCAGAAGTAGAACAGATCCAACTTTGGAGAATATAGTTTTGTTAGGTTTGATCTTGGACAATGGGGTATTAAATTAAATTAGAAGATTCCTTAGATCCCTGGGCAAAATCGTGAAGCTGATGAAGTTTGTCCTTTGAGACTCCCCCTCTCCCACTTGAGCTCCAGGTGTTTCTTGGCAAGTCAGTTAACACTGGTCAAAAATGCCTCCCTTCCTTAGGAATGACATTTGGCTACAGGCAATAAAAACCCAGCCAGGGAGACTTTGATGAATGGGGATCTGGAAAAGGGTGCATCCCACCAATCAGAGAAATAAAATGAAAACAACAAGGAGATACCTTTCCCACTCAGCACGCTAGTAAAGAACTCATAGTTGTAGACTGTGGAGGTGCAAGAATTTTCATAGTCACTGGCGATGATGTAAATTAAGGAACCCATTAGGAAAGCAGTCAGGTACTATCTGCTAACGTCAAAGAGAGGCAGGCTCCTCTACGCTGCAAGTCTGCTCTCAGAGTGCCCTGGGGAGATGCCGGCAGGCGTGCTGGTCATGTCCAGGGTGGTCAAGCCAGCATTGTTTGAGACAGTGAGTGAAAAAGGAACTGACCAAAAAAAAAAAAAAAGGAACCTACCTACACATCAATATAGAAATTGTGTCTAATTGTGAAATTAGATGCCCAGCAATTATAATCAATGAACAAAACATATTTATCAACATAATGTTGAATGAGAAAAGCAAATTACAAAAAGATTCATATGACCATAAAAACATATGTAAGTGCTTTAATATACACAAAACAAAAATATGTTTGGCCTGTGGAGCTATATATGGATAGACCAGAGATCAAAACATGGTTTGATCAGATGTGCACAATTTTTAGATAGTGATTTCCTCAGGAGAGAAAGAGAATGGAATGAAGGGACTTCCATTTTATGTTTCATTTCTTTTACTGTTGAATAATTTATGAAGCAAATATCTGGACGGAGAGTTTTTGTTTATTATTCTCTGGACTTTTTAGTACATTTCCTAATTGAAGCAATTAAAGAAGGCACACAGATGATTGCAGGTCTGGCTAACAGAGCCCGAGGAAGGGGAGAGCCTGGGGGAACCAGGACCCCCAGCTGGCACAGGCTGGATATCTCCAGCCTCCTCCAAGGAGCCAGGTCTGGCCTCTTCTCCTGGTTCATGAAGTCTTTTTTCGGGGGCGGGGGTCTCATCTCAGATATCAGATGCGATCAGCATCTCCACATCAAATCCCAAGTATTTCTGTCCATCTTGTGCTTTCTGGAGCCAAGATCAGCCTCTCTGGCTTTCAGACATCTTATTTTGTTTAACTTTTAGTTACCAAGTGGTCTGGCTCCTTAGCCAGGACCTTGAAAGGCTGTATGCAAAACAATATGAGGACAACAGAGGTATTCTGCAGCAATTATGTGGAGGGAAAAAGAGAAAAAAGGGAAGTTTTTATGCAAGTGTCTGGCCTCTTAACCTACTCTACCTTTAAAAAAAGTCAGATCTTTGACATTCCCTGGGCAAGGGGGAGGAGAGTCGCAAATACCTCTTGCCTATCTGCAGAGTTGTGTCCATTCTGTTTGAATACTGAATTTCCTTAAGCACGATATTTCAGGACAACTGATCTTACTCATAGATAACTGATTTGTGTTAATATTACTAATAGCAACTATTTTTAAAAAATACATTTATTTATTTATTTATTTTTGACTGCGTTGGGTCTTCGTTGCTGCACTCGGGCTTTTCTTTAGTTGCGGCGAGAGGGGGCTACTCTTCGTTGGGGTGCACGGGCTTCTCACTGCGGTGGTTTCTCTTGTTGCAGAGCACGGGCTCTAGGCACATGGGCTTCAGTAGTTGTGGCACGTGGGCTCAGTAGTTGTGGCTCATGGGCCCTAGAGCGCAGGCTCAGTAGTTATGGCACAGGGGCTTAGTTGCTCCACGGCACGTGGGATCTTCCCAGACCAGGGCTTTAACCTGTGTCCCCTGCATTGGCAGACAGATTCTTAACCACTGCGCCACCAGGGAAGCCCACTAATAGCAACTATTGATATAGTGCTTCCAGCTGGCCAGGCACTGCACTCCACATTATATACATTATCCCTTTTAATTTCCACAATTGCCCGAGGAGATACGTATGCTTATTCTTATTTTGTGAATGTAAAGGGGTGAAGAAATGTGCCCAAGGGCACATGGCTGCTAAGCAGCAGCGCTGGGACACAACAGCATTGCTTTGCATGTTGGTGGTGGATAGCAAGACATATGTAACATTCCTTATTGACTGGTGCCTTCTTGGACCATCCGTGGACTGAAGTAAACTCTGTCTCTGGTCCTTACCACTCCTGTCTGCTCCACACTGCCTATGCAAATGTCTGACCCACATCTTGAATTTAACATGAATTCCAAGAGAACTCTGTTTTCTTTCACAATCTGTTTCCCTCTAGTCTTTCCTGTTTCCGTAAATGGCATCAGCATCCACTCAACAGCTCAGATCAAAAACTTAGAAGATGCCCTCATGTTCTCCCTGACCCTCAAACTCCATTCAACCCACCACCAAATCCTGATGTCTCTACCTCCAAAAAATACCTCGGATCTAACTCCTCCACTGCCAGATCCTATTTCAAGCCACCCCTTTCTCCGATGACAGTGGTCTCCCTGTTTCCATTCCTCCCCTGCCGCCCCTGCTCCAGAACATTCAGTGATTTAAGTGAAACTGTTCATTGTACCCCTGGTTTCAGCTCTCCGGTGACTTCTCACTGAGTAGTCCAAGTGGTAAGCGGTGGCTTACCAGGTCCTACACACGGCTGTCGTTGTGGTGTGAGGACCATGCAGCCGTGCTCAGAAGTGCCCGTGATTGCTCTGATGCTCTGCAGTCTTGGGATTCTGAGTAATTTCTGAACAAGGGGCCCTGCACTTTCATTTTGTCCTGGGCACTATGAATTAGGCAGCTGGTTCTGTCCACGCACACTGACTCCCTGGTCTTTCTTTGACCTTATCTCCTATCACTGTCCCACTTGCTTCATCTGACTTCAGAGCCCTCACTCTTGTTTCTGCATTACTTAGTATCTCCTAAAGAATCCTTCATGCCCCATGCACTCTGACCCCTGCTGATTGAGAAACAGTATCAGAGTAACACTTTCTACATTTGGTAAGTCTTCACCAGCACATAAATAAAATAGGTGGCCCTTTCTCTCTCCCTAGATGATGACCTCACTGAGCATTGCACCGTCTGCAGCCGCCTGACTACAAAATTCTACTTGTAATTCCACAGATCATTCCTTATGCCACCATGCACAGGGATGCGTAACATTTGCTGTGGATACCACGATCCATATGGGTCCCAGTGAAAGCCATCAACCACTAGGAGAACATTATGTAACACTTTCATTGTGGAATATGTGTTGTGATTCCTCCCACATAATTGGCAAATGATGAAAAGACTGATATCCTCCCAGGCATTTAAGCTTGCTATTGGATAACTACTCAGAACGTAGCCCAGGTCTAGAACGTAGAGTACAAGGAACGTTGCTTTGAAATGAATGAATGAGCACCCACTCTATCTAAGCACTATGTGATGTACGGGAAGCACATATTAATGGGACATGGAAAGAGCTGTAATCAAAGTTAGAATAAGACACAGGAGTGCCCAAGAGGAGATGTGTGAATGAGGTATAAGTAACGTCTACTTTGTGCCAAGCAGAAGGGCAGGCATCCCCGGCAGAGGGAAAATTCTTGAAAAAATCCAGAGGCTCGAGCTGCCTAAGGATCTCCACAAGCACTTTCACAACAAGCCTCTGCAGTTGGAACCATGGGAATCATCCCCCACGTACAGGTGCGGAAACTAAGTCTCAGAGAAGTCAAATAACTTGCTACAGGCCATGCAATAAATATGTGGCAGAGCCTGGGTTGAGATCTTTGTGATGAAGTTTTTCAGGAATCTGGGATGAGCCTGTGCATGCTTCTTGATTCCTTCAGGGTCCCTGTCCTGATTTCCGGAGCTTACAATGAAATGAACTGAGCCAGAGAGGATGCTACAGCAGAGGGAGACAATGGCCAGGATTCATCTAAGGTATCTGCATCCTTAATTGGCATTTAATGAAGAGAAAGAGGTCTGAACAAGGAGTTTAAAATCCTGGTTTGAGCCCTGGCTCTGGCACTAGCTTGCAAAGTGTTCTTAGATATATTATTTGCCCTCTGAGCTAGTTTTCTCATATGAAAAATGAGTCTACCCTCATTAGAGAGTTGACACAATAAATAAATGAGCTACTCTGTGTGATGGTAATCTGTGTGCTCCGAAGAGCTGTACACACGTTAGATTTATAACTTATATTATTATTATTACATTTTATTATATCTTCTAATTCATGCTATATATTATATAATAATACATAAGAATATTATTAGTAATATCATTGCTAAAAATATTTTCCCAAGTAAGACATAGTTTAATAGGGGATTGCATGGGACAGAAATATCTCAAGAGTTTTTCAAACTTCAGATTACAAACCATTAACAGGTCTTATAAACAAGTTAGTCCTTTTTAAACATAAGGCAATACAGTTCCTGACCGGGTAAACATGGTCAGTTGTGATGTAAAATTTATTACTGCTGGTAGGTCATGATAAAAAATGTCTTAAAAACTCTACAATCAGAAGAAAAACCTAGAAATGTTAGGGACCAGCGTATCAGTTGTTCCATTAAAAAGGACCTCGGAGTTGATTGGGTCCCACCGCCCTTACTGATAGGATAGAAAACTGAAGGTCCCACAGCTGTGCTGTGGCAAAGGCAGGTCGCAAAGTCCAGCTTCCAAACGAGGCAGCCAATCCTGGGGGCTGAACTGGAAAGGGAGGGGCTTGGAAATGAGAGCTCCTGCCTTCAGGAGTTTGCATATTTAACATTGATTTATTAGCTGCCACTCTGTGCCTAGCACCACCCCTGACTTCAAGGAGCTGCTTACCTTTTAACAGGGGAGAGAAAAATATTAATAGAGGTAATATTACTGAAAAATAAATTTTTTTCCGCTTGAAATAAATTCAGTGAAGGAACTAGCAAAGGAAGAGATATAAAGGAGCATGGAATGAGGGTCCATGTGAAGGTGGTCAGGGAAGCCTGTCTGAAACGGTGATGCTGAAGTTGGAACCTAAAGGATGGAGGTCTTTGAGCTCATCTTGGACACAAGATGGCTGCCACAGTGTTAGGCACCACATGCTTGTTCAAGCCAGAAAGAAAGGGAAAGGGGAAACGGTGATACCATATACATACTTGTGTTTCATAAGGAAAACAGTATTGTCAGAGGGAAGACTTTTGATTAATTTTCATAGATCAGTGGATGCTGAGGAAAGCAAGTGTCTCTCTAGAGATGATCATGTTGCTTCCAAACCAAACTAGGCTTTGATTCTGAAGGAAGAAAGAGGGACAGGGTATACTGGGCAGGTGGTTAAATGTGATTGCTACCCATATCATTCTCTTACACATTTCTGTGCATTTGTTCATGTGATCGCTTCTACTCAGCACCTGCTTTTTCATCTAATGAAAGAGAAATAAGCATGTGGCATCAGCGTTTTCCTCCCAGCAATAGACAACCTCCACACATTCTAGTTCATGAAAAAAGCAAGGTATATACTTATATAAACCACTGTGTCCAGCTTTCCCTTACTTGCAGCCAAATGGAACCTCAGCTGACATGAGGCTGTGTGGGGGAAGATCAGCATCTCTGGGGGATTCATCCCTATGCTGACGCTCAGTGACTAAAGTCTTAAAGGTGAAGTCAGAGTAACCTCAGTTTCAAGATCTCTATCACTGATGCCGTGTCTCTGCTGCCCTGACCCCCTGCCTGGCTGAGGACCTTCAGCTGATCTCTGGTCTTAAATCTCCGTGCTCTGTCTGATGTTGGATTGCTTCCACAGCTTTTGATCTGAACCCCTTAAGTCCAGAACACCCCACAGACTCAGCTGAATCCCATGTCTCATTCCTAACTTTGCTTCCCCACTCTACCTTGACCAACCCACCCTTGATTTCTGGCTCTGTTCCAGGAAGGGTCCTGGGATGATGTGACTACATCTGATCATATTTTATCTCCACCCTGCAAGATGGTGGACTTGGTTTTTCTAATAAGCAGCACAATTGCTCAATTTATAATTTATTATACATTATTATCCTCAGCTTTTTGTCAGTATGATTATTTCACAAATTGCAGGCTCCCACTTTAAATTAATTCTGACTGAGACTTTTCCCAGGTACATTATCTTACATTTATCTATATTAAATCTCATCTCATTTGCTTCCAAACTTGCATTCTTCTCTGTTCTTTTAGCCTCTCTGATACTCATTGTGGTTTGGAATTTGGTAGCATCTGAAATGTAATAAACTTGTCTTTCTAAATCATAAAGGAGCTTAGTATAAATGCTTCTAACATGTATAGAAGAAGAACTAGCATTTATCATCCATTGACTAAGAGTCTTAGCTGAGATTCCCCCAAAAGCATACACTAAGATGAGGATTTGGTGCAGACGGTTTATGTGGAAGGAGATCCTGGGAAGCAGAGTGATGGGATGTGAAGGGGAGACAGGGAATGGAGGAAACGCAATTATGAGTGCGTCATCGAGTGGGTTACCACTGCTGGCTTCTGGGGCTCACCTGCCGAAGAGCCTCTGAGACTGTGTAGAGCCCACCCCATCGACTCCTGCCTGTCACCCCGAGATGGCTGCTCCTGGGGAACATTAACTCCCTGACATTTATAGTCATCTTGAGCCCAGCAAGCTCCTATAGCCAGAGAAAGCTCCCAGGCAGAGATGCGGATGCTGGAGGAGGAAGGCTTTGCATGTATGAAATTTGTCCATAGAGCTTCAGGTGACCTCTTCGCTAAGGGGAAATGAGCTGGGCACCTGCTACAGTCCATCCTGTGCACCACCCAGGTCTACTCTTGCCACACACTGTGTCTACTTTGTTCCGTCACTTACTAGCAGAGTTGTGCCCTGGATATTCCCTGTCTCCCTCCTCTACCACTCATTTGAGATTGTCCTCAACCTTAGCCAGTACTTCTACTAGTGTAAGTTTCTTTCCCAATAAGGTAACTCACTGAGGTATCTGAGCCCCTCATTACAGTGCCCTTGTTGCTCCATGGCTGATGAATTGCCCTTTCAGTTACCAATGGGCATGGAAGCAAGAATAAGCCCTCCATAGAATCTGCCGTGTTCTATACTGTTATCTCTCTGTTCTCATTATAGGTAGGAGCCCCAGGACCTCATGTCATTTACCCATGCAAATAAAGTAACTCTTTCCCCGCCCCCCCTCTGGTCTACTGGCATACAGAGTCCAGCATAACCAGGCAGCAACCATAACTTTAGGCTCAGTAGAACCCTTCATGTGTTGCCTGGCAGAAACATCCGTCTCTTCGGAACTCAGACAGCTAGTCCAGCAGAGCCAAGAGTTGTAGGTTTGAGAGGTTAAAAAAATTGCCCAAGAGGTCTTCTGGGAGTGACGGTGACTCCAGCAATAGGACCAATGCTTTTTATACTTGCTCCTATAGGGGTCTGTCCACACGCCTCTTTCCTGGGCTTCCTCGTCTCCAGTCTTCCAATTACGTTCCTCTTAGGTCTCTGACCAACCCGTTAATCCATTCATCGCTGTATGTGTTCTTCCCTCAGACCACTTCTGCCCCCACCCCAAGTTGAGGATTCCGTGTGCTCAGACATGTGTGTGCTGAGATTTCTGCCTGCCACTGTCTTTCATCGACACTCCTGAGTGGGACTAGAGTATGGCAGCAGACCGTGGTCAGCGCGCTAACAAAGTGGGCTGGACCATCCGAGCGCCAGGACTAAGAGTCTTCTAATCCATCTCACTGGTCATAAGGAGCTTTCTCAGAGGCCACAGGTGTGAGTGGTGGGAGAGGTTCTGATGCGACAGAGGTAGGTGACAGAGGGTCAGGGTCGTCTTTTCATGTAACTTACCTGCACCTGGCAGCTCTGCCTGGGCTTGATCTGTAGCACGGGGCGTGTTCATCGTGTGAGGGATTATTGCTGTGTACGCCCAACTTCGGACCCGGTAGACCCAGTTCTTGGGGGGCGGGTCCAACTACGTAGTCACTGGATGCCCCACGAGTAGGAGCTTCCTTCCGATCGGTGTATAATTCTCTGCGATACAGTATGCTTTTGACCCAGAAACCGAAAGGTCTGCTCTGTGGCTCCTCTACTGAAGCTGCCAAGCCCTCCACACAGCGTTTGTCTCTACCTCAGTAGATCTGGCACCCCATAAGGTCTGCCTGGTCGTATAGCTCCATGTCAGAGCAGCTTTTACAATAGTCTGATCCCGTTGCAGAGGTTGCTTTTGGCCCCAGTCAAACCTTGCAGCCTTCCTAGTCATCAGTAAGCTGTTGGAACAGTATTCCCAAATGTGGTATGTGCTGCCCTCCAAATCCAAAGAGGCCCGTCAAGCACTGTGCCTGACCTTTATCTGCAGGGAACTCAAGGTACAGTAGTGTGCCTTATACCTTGTGACGTACCCCACGTGGTTAGACACCTTTTTTCACCTAGTTTCACCAATGTGGCAGTCACCAAAATCTTCATGGACTTTATCTCCCACCTTCTGGTGTGGGATAAGTATGTGTTTGGATGAACACATAGCAGTCTCTGACATACATATGCATACGTAGATGTGCATGCATATATAATTGTATAGATTTGCCAAATAGTGCATCTCAAGCTTTACCAAAGGGAAATATGAGTAGAAAAGGGAAGAACAATGATTGTCCTTCTCTTCTGTCCAAACACATTTTACTTCAACTTCCCTGAAACCCAGAAATTATGCAGGAATGCACAGATGAAGTCAACAGACTTCAGCACGACTGATATAGTTAGTGGAATCACCAAACCCCCAATCATTTACATATTCTTTTTGAGCATAACAGTAAAAATAATTCAAGGCAACAAAAAATATGAGATACTGAGGAGGACATAGGTGTCACCAAGGGGTCTGAGAGAACTTTCTAAGCAAGACAGAAAGCCCAGAAACTGTAAAGGAAGGAAAGAATACACATGGACCACAGAAGACTTAAGATTTTTGCACGACAAGAGAGTATAAAGGAAAGTCAAAGGACAAATGAGAGATTGGTAGAAGTATCTGCAATTCCCATGATAGATAAAGGTTAATAGAGAAAGAGCTTTTACAAATTAATAAGAAAAAAGCCAACAACCCAATAGAAAAAAACGGGCCTAGGATAGGAATAGTTAATTTACAGCAGAGATTATCCAAAAGAGCAGTAGACATAACAGTTCCCAAGTAGAATCCGATCCATTTCAATAAAAAGGCCCCTCTTCTGCACCTTGAAGAAAAATTTCACACAGCATGGAATGGAAATAAAGTGTCTAAGCCTTTTGGAATGTGGATAAGAGAACTGCAAATGTGAGCTCCCTCTGACTAGTGCTCAGTGGAGCAAAATAGTGCTCCCAAGGGAAGGTACCTGGGAGACTTACAAGTGCCAAGAACTTGACTGGAAGGACTTAGGAAGGCACAGAAAAGCCATGACACTCGTCCACATGCTTATTCATATGCAGACTCCATCAAGTCGGGTGAAGAGAAAAGAGCCAGATCTGTATTTGAGCCCATTGCTGCCACTGACCAGCCAAATGGCTTTGGCAAGAGTTCTGGGTTGAATTGTGTCCCCACCAAAAGATACATTGAACTCCTAGCCACCAGTACTTCCATATGACTTCATTTGGAAATAGGGTGGTTGCTGATATAATTAGTTAAATTAAGATGAGGTCATACTGAAATAAGGTGGGCTCTTAATCCAGTATGACTGGTGTCCTGATAAAAAATGAAGAGACACAGAGACACACAGGAAAAAAATGACTATGTGACAACAGAGGCAGAGATTGGAGGGATGCCTCTACAAGCCAAAGGAAGCCAAGGATTACTAGTATCCAGAAGGCCTAATACTTTTTTCCCTTGCTGGTTTCAGCAGGAGTATGGCCCGACTGACACCTTGATTTAGGACCTGTAGCCTCCAAAACTGTGAGCCAGTAAAGTTTTGTTGCTGTCATCTACCCAGTTCATAGTATTTTGTTACAGCAACCACTGAGCACATATACAGCAAGTGTTAAAGAAAACTCATTAATGACAACTTGTCAAGACGCTAAGGCTGTCCTACAGTTAGGACACTTATGATAGCTGTAGGGGCCACTGCAGTGGGGTTTTACAGTAGGGGAGAGTGATTGGGCTCATCTCTGAATACAACACGGAAAAGTAGGAATGTTATAGCCAAGGAGTGGGGGGAGGTGGGGATCAGTGGGGAATTCTGGCTAACTGGCCTAACAGGATTCTTGCTGGAGACAGGTCAGTGGTCAGATACTACCTGGGAAATAGGTGGCGAGGAGGAAGGGAATCACATATTGTGAGTGATCAGATACGGAGAAGAGATCTGGCTAAACTGACTTAGCAGGATTCTTGCTAAAATTGGACCCTTGAGGACAATGCCCAAGGATGGGTCCTAGTCAGGCGCAGAGGAGCCTGTCTAGAGCTTGGTCAAGAAGGTCTTTGTCACAAGTCACCTGAATGAGCCTTGGTTTCCCATCAGTAATAGACGTATCACACTCCCTCCATCCCAGGAGTGGTATGAAGGCCAGTGTGTTGTTAAATCGAAATTCTTCCTGCATAGCAGCCTCGCCCAAAATCAGCCCTCCATTCAAGTGTTCATGTGTTCAAAGGAAGGTAAAGAGGTGATTTTGTATTTTCTCCCTATTAATTTGTATATCAAATACATTTTAGAAATAAAGAGTTCTAGAGCAGTGATTCCCAGATTGGATCGTAGAACCTGCAGCAGATTCCCCTATTTAAAAATACAGAGTTGTAGGGTTCCTCTCAATCTTTGGGCCCAGGGGCTCTGCATTTCATTACAGAGGGCCCAGGAGAGCTGATGCAGAGTGAAGTTTGGAAATCGCTGTGTCAGAGAAGAGGCTCTGTAGGAATCTGAATGTGTCAGTGAGAGTGGTACAGAGCGTCCAGCAGGAAGCAGCAAGTCGTGATAGGAGCAGTACCAGGTTTGGAGTCAAAAGACCTGGGCTCAAAACCTGTTCTATTTCCTGGCCGTGCATTGTTGGCTAAGACACTCGTATTCGTTCCCGATGGCTGTTGTGACAAATGATCACAGGCTTGGTGGTTAAAACAACACACGTGGATTCTCTTATCGATCTGGAGGTCAGAATTATGAAATCAGTCTTACTAGGTAGAGATCAGTGTCAGTGGGCTGCACTCCCTCTAGAGGCTAGGGAAGCATCCGTTTCCTTGCATTTCCAGCTTCTACAGCTACATTCCTGGGCTCCTGGCTCTTCCTCCACCATCAAAGTCAGCTCACTTAACAGGGTTGCTGATATGATTATGTAATTTAAACTATGCGTTTGAAAGCATCCAGCACCAGCTCTGGAAAATAAGAGCTGAGCAGTAAACGCTAGTTGAATTTTAGGAATCGTCTTGTATGGCATGTAGGTCAGGGCTGGGCGAGCATGGCTCCCTGCAATGCTGTTCCTGTAGTAGCTGGTCTACCCCGACCTGCTTCAGCCAGGGAAAAATGCTCTTGGGGTCAGAAAGAGCCTTCAATTTCCAACCCACACCCCATATGACTCTTGGATGAACCAGACTCTTCTTTCCCTGAGTCTTGTGTGAAATGGATCTTGCAGTTTTATTTTACCAAGTAGAAATTGCTTTACTGTTATTGGTCTTTTAACCTTTAGGGAAAAGTAGTGCTATTTTTTTAAACTCTCAAAACCTTTTAATAGAATCTGCCAGCAGATACCCATGGCTTCAAATAACTCTCCAACACCAGACCCTCTTCTATGAACAGTTTCCACCTCTCTCTGTGTGTGTCTCAGTCTCTCTCTCTCCCTGTCTCTCTCTCTGTCTCTCCCTTCCCCTCTCCCTCTTTCCCTCCCCCATCTCTCTGGAATAAATCTTTATTACCTTTATCTATTCTTGATTCATTCAAGTAGACACACTTTTCATACAGCATTCTTTTTTTTTTTTTTTTTGCGGTACGTGGGCCTCTCACTATTGTGGCCTCTCCCGTTGTGGGGCACAGGCTCCGGAAGCGCAGGCTCAGCGGCCATGGCTCACGGGGCCAGCCGCTCCACGGCACGTGGGATCCTCCCGGACCGGGGCACGAACCCGTATCCCCTACATCGGCAGGCGGACTCTCAACCACTGCGCCACCAGGGAAGCCCCATACAGCATTCTTTAATCAGAGTTCTGCTGTTGTCCTGTTTTAATTAGATCTCTTAGAAATGTAGTCGGCACATAAAATAACCTTTTTTTTCTTTCAACTGGGATTGTAGCAAACACTATCTATCCAGGTTGATAAGTCAATCGTGAGAATCCTTCTACAGGTCTCTGTAAAAACATCAGGTTTGAAAATTCCCTTCAAAGAGAATTTCTCAAAACTCAAATCAGCTTGATGGTTTGGCTAATGCCGTTGGGTGATAGAGAAAGGAATGTGGAAGGATGCAGCCGGAAGAGCCCCTACTTAATAGTCCAACTGAGCTGTGTTCGATTGCTCTGCTGTTTTCTAACTAAACGTGCAACCTTGGGCAAGTGACTTGGCCTTTCTTTGTCTCCGTTTCCACATCAGTAAATGCAGGAAAATTCACCTTCCATAATTTTGTTGTGAAAATTAAACATACACACACACACACACACACACATATATACATACATACATACATATGTATATATATACACACAAACACACAGTGCCTGGCACAGTTCTAGAGATGCATATGTATGCACACACATATTATTTATCAATCTATATCTGTACCTGTATCTAGATCAATAAATATATAGATATAGATATAGATATAGACATAGACATAGACATAGATATAGAAGTAGCTATGGCCATGGCTGCAGATCTTTGTTCTCTTCCACCACGGGAATAAGTAAATCATCACAGGACATATTAATGTACTTACCTATCACTCATTTACCTTGTTCATTCTATAAACATTCATTGAGCATTTGTTATGCCCTGGAGGATGCTCAGGGATGTAAGGGGACCACAATGTTGCCGTTCTCTTTCTGGCAAACACTGCTCATTGCCCAGTGTGGCGGGTGCTGTGAGAGCCCCGCTCCTGTCTCTTCCCTTCATCTTTTCTGTTCACAGTGCCTCCCTTCCAGCTGCCAGCATCGGCATTTCTTTTCCTGAGAGATTTTCCTTGCTGCTGGAGCCCTCTTTCCTGCTGGCACGGAAGGCAGAAGTGCTAGGGAATTTGCATGTTCTGGGAGTAGCTCTCAACCAATGGCCAGCAGGAGCTGGTGTGTCAGTACTCCAGCGCCCTGGGCCCTTGTGTGAGAAAACTCCAAGATATATGTTTCACGCGAGCTCCAAGAGCCCTTCTGTGGGATGCACTGCATCCCACATGGTGGTAGATGAATAGATGATACACCCGGTATTACCTGCCTAGTCTTCCTGGTCTCTCTTCTCCCCTCCCCCCAGATAAACCACTAGCATCAAATGCTCTCAGGGTCCGCCTCTGGCCACTTCCCACCAGTTGACTGGTGACTCAGCTCCTCTATGTGCCGGGGAAGGAGGGGCCACAGAAGGGGAGGACCCTGGACCCTGGAATGATGAGTGGACAAGGGCTGCCTCCTATTCTTGGGCGACTCACCTCAGAACTGCTAAGTGACAGAGAAACAGAGGTGTTGGTCTTTAAATCATGTGTTTTTATTGGGTCTTTTTGCTACAGAAACCTAACTTTTTATCCTAATTGGTACACCCTCAGGAGCTTTCACCTAGTGGGGAGAAAAAAATAGTGATAACAATTAGTACCTAATAAATGCTAAAATAAAAATGCATACAGGTTATCAGGAAAGCAGGTCTCTTTCACACATTATCTCAGGTAATCAATCCTGCAGCTCCATGAAAAGGCGATCAGCTCCAGTTTACAAGTGTCTTTTTGTTAGACCCTGCCCACAGGATTCTTCCAGTCCTCGCACCTACCAGGTTTCCACCTGTTTGCAGGCCTTCCATCTGCCCGGACCTCCTTCGACCACCATGGCCGCCTCCCCAGTCCAGCTATGACCCCTCAGGTCCCAGCACATCTGCAAATCTCAGGGGGGTCTTTGCTGACCCCCGCCAGGTCAGCTCTCCTCCTCCGAGACTTCACAGGAGCAGTTTTATGAGACCCCTCACACTTGTCTTTCTTGTCTGATGCATGGCATCTGCCTCGCTCACTGCCTGGTATATAATAAGTGCTTGAAAACTATTTTTTGAATGAATGAAGCTCAGAGGAGTAAAGAGATGGAGTCAAGTTACAACGGTAAAAAGCCTAGAACACAGCCTGGCTACCTGCAGATCCAGGGCTCAAATTTCCCTTCTCTCTTCCAGCCGATTCCCAGGGTGAACAGGACTTTCCTCGCTCACGGCAGCAGCCTCCCCAGGTACTGTGTGTGCCTGTGTCTTAACTCCTCTGCTATATGGGAGCTCCTCGGGGCAGGGGCTGTGTCTTATTTGTCCTCATATCCCAGGACAGGGGTTCAGTAAATGTGTGTGGAAGGGCGGAGAGAAAGAAGTGAAAAAGGGAGGGAAGGAAAGGGAGCGAGGAGTTAATGAGGAACATTAGTTCCCTCGGTACCATTTCTCCAAATTAATGCAATTTCCTCACTAGGTTTTTCAAATTCTTTCTCACTTGAATTCCACAAACAGCCACGCTGCTGTCGGCGCAGTAGAGTGAAAAGGGGAAGGTTGTGGAGCCGACAGACAGAGGTTCGCCTCCTCCCTGGATGACTTCTAGCCGTATGACCTTAGGCAAAGGCTTTGACCTCTCTGAGCCTCTGTTTTCACGCCAGTAAAATGGAGTAGCCATACCACAGTCAGGGTAATTCGATAAAATATTTTTATAAAACCCTCAGCTTGGTGCCTAGAACACTGTACGTACTCAATAAATGGCCATAATTAGTACTTAAGTAGTTTTTGGAGCTCCCCCCGCCCCAGCACCGTGAGGGGGCGAACATGAGCACAGCTCAGACCCAGGAGAACAGCCAGCTGTGGAGGATGTAGACTACAGCAGTTGTTTGAGTTTCTTGTTGCCGCTGTGACAAAGTACCACAAACTCGGTGGCTTAAAACTACCCTCATTTACTATTTTAATTCTAGAGGCTAGCAGTTTGATGTGGGTCTTGCTAGGCTAAACTCACGGTGTGGCATGGCTGCTTTCCTTTCTGAAAGCTCTGGGGTGGAATCTGCTTCCTGGCCTTTTCCAGCTTCTAGAGGCTTCCCACAGTCCTTGCCCCCAACCCCCTTTTTCCGTCTTCAAGTCCAGCCACGTTGCATCTCTCTGTGCCTTTTTACTGTAATCACACCTTCTCAGATTTGCCTGTTCTGTCTCTCTCTTCCCTTTTTAAGGACCTTCAAGATCACACTTGGATAATCCAAGGTAATTTCTCTATTTTAAGTCCAGCTGCTCAGCAACCTTGATTCTATTTGGAACCTTAATTCATAGGTTCTGGGGATTAGGATGTGGACATCTTTGGAGGTCAAATTTTTTGTCTATCACACTGATGAAAAGTACTGACTCTGGGGTGACATAGATATGGGTCTAATCCCAGTTCTGCCACTTTCCAGTCAGTTTCCCTCTATTATGTTTTAGATTCCTCATTTGACAAGAGTCAACTATTAACAGCCAGTGCAGAGTTACTGTTAGAAACCAATGAGTTAATGCACTGCATCAATTAGGTTTTGCTATATGACACACCACACACAATCCAGTGATCTAAAACACCAGCCATTCATTTAGCTCTCAATTCTGCTGGGCAGTCCTCCTACATGAAATAATCTAAAGCGTATCCTGTAGGACTTTGCGCAGCGTAAACTCTGCAATGTGTAGTTTGTCGCTATGGAGATTACAGCAGAACAAGCCTTGGGCTAACAGCCGCATCTCTGACACTTAGAAGCAGTGTGACATTGGGCAAATGATCTCATCTCTTCAAGTCTTGGTTTCCTCAGAAATTGAGTGGAAATGAGTTAGAGAGGAATGCCTGTCTCACAGGAGTGGGAGACCTAATTGAGGAAGTGCAAGCAAACGGCAGTAGTGTATCCAAGCTTCCATTGTTATAAGGAATGGGCTCAGGAGCCCTGGGCTGGCTCCTTTGTCTGCCACTCACAAGCTGGGACACCTTGGGGAAAGCCCTTCTTTTAGAGCCTCGGGACCTCTCCAGTTAAACAAGAGGATGGACTCGGTGATCTCTAACTGAACTCCAGACCGTCCTGCTAGACGGTTGGCAGCGCTGTAAGCTGGCCGAGAGAGCATCCTTGGCCCCATCCACTGTGTCGTCCTCTCCTCCCCACCTGAAGGGTGCTAAAGTCCTTCTCAGGCAGGTGACCAGCTTGCCAGGACTTTCCTGGTTTTAGCAGTGGAAAATCTCACTTCCTGGGAAAGCCCTATTCCCAAAACTCCTCGGGACTGAGGGCATGGAGGGCAAACAGACCCACTGGAGATGCCCTGTAGAAATTCTGAGTAAACGAGGGAATGGTGAAGAAGCCATGAGAACTGACACTTCTCAGCGGAGGGGAAACTGGTTGGTTCAGCACTTCACAAGGAACATGTTGGGACTGATTTGGGGCTAGAGTCAGCCAGGTGTCATCATAGTCAGAAGCAGAGACACCACAGTGCGAGCTGTGAAGAGCCTGAAGTTGGAGTCAGCCAGACCCAAGTCCAGTTAAAGAATGTAGTTGTGTGGTCCCAGGGGATAATGACAAGACCCCTCTGTAAATTGGGAATAATGACTCTGCCTTTCTCGGAGGTGGGTATGTGAAGATCAAATGCATGGAGAAATGCTTTGCAAACAGCAAAGGGCTGCAGAAGTGGTCGTACTGACTTCTGTTTTTAGATAACTCAAAAAACACATTTAAGTGAGAGGTGAGAGATTTCAGGTTTTCTTGGTTGTTTGTTTTTATATTATCGACTTTAGTTTTAAAAACTTGAGCTAAGCTGCATAATATCAACCCGGGAAACAATAGCAGTCTGGTGACTAGAGATCCTAATCCCTGGCAGAGAAAAATCTGAATCTAAATGAGAAACAAAGTCTAGTTAATGAAAAGTCTGCAGAATATTTACTCAGGATGTCAATAAGAACCCGAGCCAGATATGCCTTGGAACAAGGATGCACAAGTTTCTGTGACACACACCAGAAAATACCCTTTTTGCTTATTTATTGAGCCAATAAGCAGCCTAGAACTCAGTTTTACTCTAACCTGCAAAGACTCATTGATGTTATCTTAGAATCACGGAGGAAAATCTGAACAGGCCTTTGAAGATCATCCAGGGCAGGTACGCGTTGCCATTTCCCCCTCCTATGCCACTCACAGAAAATTGCTGCCCTGCTAAATTGAGATAGAGCCTCAGAATCCTCAACACACCAGCGTGTTCAACCGACCTAGCAAGGCTGTATGACTTAAGCATATTTTTCTCCTGTAAAAGCTGTGTGAAGAAAGGATAAAAAAAATTTTTAATGAACATAATACATATTTACAGGCATATCTCATTTTACTGTGCTTCATTTTATTGCACTTCACAGATATTGCATTTTTTACAAATTGAAGGTTTGTGGCAACCCTGCGTCAGCGCCATTTTTCCAACAGCCTTTGCTCACTCGGTGCCTCTGTCTCACATTTTGGGAGTTCTTGCACTATTTCAGACTTTTTCATTATTTATTTATTATGGTGATCTGTGATCAGTGATCTTTGATGTTACTATTGCAAAAATGTTATGACTTGCTGAAGGCTCAGATGATGGTTAGCATTTTTTAGCAATAAAGCATTTTTTAAATTAAGGTATGTACATTTTTTAAGATATAATGCTATTGCACACTTAATAGACTGCAGTATAGTGTCAATATAAATTTTTTAATTTAATTTTTCTATTGAAGTATAGTTGATTTACTATGTTGTGTTAGTTTTCAGTGTACCACAAGGTGATTCAGTTATTCATATGCCTATATATATTCTTTTTCAGATTCTTTTCCAGTATAAGTTATTACAAGATATTGAATATAGTTCGCTGTGCTATACAGTAGGTCCTTGTGTTTATCTTTTTTATATATAGTAGTGAGTATCTGTTAATCCCAAACTCCTAATTTATCCCTCTCCCCCGCTTTTCCCTTTGGTAACCATAAGTTTGTTTTCTATGTCTGTGAGTCTATTCCTATTTTGTAAGTAAGTTCATCTGTATCATTTTTTAGATTTCATATATAAGGAAAATCACATGATACTTTTCTTTCTCTGTCTGACTTACTTCACTTAGTATGATAACCTCTAGGTCCATCCAAATATTACTTTTATATGTACTGGGAAACCAAAAAATTTGTGTGACTTTCTTTATTGCAATATTCACTTTATCACAGTGGCCTGAAACCGAACCCACAATATCTCCAAGGTATGCCTGTGTTTAACTGCAGTATCAATATATAGGTAGTTTAATTAAAACAATTTTGTGGGGATAAAAGAATTAACTTCCCGTCACTCCAAAATCTTTTCTGATCTTAATAAACATAAAAAGTGACATTTATTTTACCTAGTTGTAATCAGCATATACATTCCATTTTCCCTTCTGCCTTCTTTATTCACCATCATTCAATGCCCACAATTGTCTGCCTACTCTAGAGAATTTTTATTTTAATGGTTAGATATTTATTATTCATTATTTTGCTCTACCAAATTTTCTCTATGATCCTCCTTTCTGGAGTCTACTGTTGTAAATTGCATAGCTTGTGTGTGTGTATGTACAATGGCTTCTGTATGTCTTCCATGGCTGCCATAATAAAGTCCCAGTGGCTTAAACAACAGTAATTTTTTTTCCCCTCACAATTTCAGAGCCTAGACGTCCAAGATCAAGGTGCTTGTAGGTTTCTTCTGAGCCCTCTCTCCTTGGCTTGTCGATGGTTGTCTTCTCCCTGCCTCTACACGTGACCTTCACTCTGTGCCCATCTGTGCCTTAGTCTCCTTTTTTAAGGGCACCAGTCATGTTGGATAGGGCCCATGCTAGTGACCTCATCTTTTTTTTTTTTTTAAACATTTATTTTGGCCACGCCCCACAGCATGTGGGATCTTAGTTCTCTGACCAGGGATCAAACCCACGCCCTCTGCACTGGAAGCACAGAGTCTTAACCACTGGACCACCAGGGACGTCCTGACCTCATCTTATCTTAATTACTTCAAGACTCTATCTCCAAACACAGACACATTCTTAGGTCCTGGGGTCAGGACTTCAGCATATGAATTTTAGGGGACTCACAACTCAGCCCACAGCAGTTTCTTTTTCATTTGGGTTCCTCTTTTGAGTTTTCAGGTCTGGAGCAGACAGGAGTCACCTGTCTCCTGGTTCTCAGCCTTTTGCCCTCTGCCCTTCAGTGCCTTTGTGATGTGACCTGGGAGTGGAGAGACGTTTATACCCAGGGGGGAACCCTTGCAGATCGAGTGATAGGAGATGGGAAGGTGCTAGCAAATAAATCCTTCTCTTTTCCCACCCCAATAAATCATTCCAATCCATGGTGTCTGGGGATATCCCACACGACTGAGAATCCACCTGCATTTTTGCGTGTGAAAATACAGCTATCTCAGTAACTTCCCACTTTGTACTTTTTTTCCCCCATTTTTCTTACCTCAAGAAAGGGAAACTCTTTCTTCCTCTATAAACCATGAGTGTTTCTGATGCTTTGACATCTGGGATCTTGCTGACCCCTTCAGGGTCAGCCAACTCCCAGAGATGGTAAATGACTCACCTGTGAGTTTACCTTTCCTACGCAAACAACCAATCCCGAGCCCCCCACTGCTTCCTCCATCTCTATGAGGCTCTCATACTCAGGCCTACTGCCCACCCTCTGGGCGGGTTCTCAGCACCCCAGGGCCAGGTACGACACCCAGAGACAGCCCCTGTGCCCCAGCCCACTGAAGTTATTCACACCAGCCAATCCTGAGCCTGCTCACTCTTCCTCACCCACTTCTCCCCTAAGAAACCACAATAAAGCCCCCTACCCCTGATACCCCCACTGCCTCTGCCCCCAGATCCAGCCTGGTGCTTTGCCGTGTGCCAGTACATGGCACTGTGGGTCCCTCCTCTTGGGAACTGGGAGTAACAAACTGTGGCAGTCATCTCCTGATCTGTTGGCCTCACCATACCTGAATAAGAGTAAAACTTTCATTTTAAAACACCTGCCAAATGTAAAATAGATAGCTAGTGGGAAGCAGCCACATAGCACAGGGAGATCAGCTAGGTGGTTTGTGACCACCTAGAGGGGTGGGATAGGGAGGGTGGGAGGGAGGGAGATGCAAGAGGGAAGAGATATGGGAACATATGTATATGTATAACTGATTCACTTTGTTATAAAGCAGAAACTAACACACCATTGTAAAGCAATTATACTCCAATAAAGATGTTAAAAATTTTTTTTTAAATAAATAAATAAAACACCTGCCTCTTGCTACCCTGATATTTTATCCTCTGATAAACATTAGTACTTAGGCTGTGTCTCAGGCTGATTTTCTAGGAGACTGAGCTAAAGCATTACCCAAAGGAAAGAAGACATGGTTTCCTTACTAGCCTACTAAGTGCCAGGCAGTGTACTCAGACCTTCATTTATGTGATTTCATTAGAAGTAATTTGAAGTAATTTATAAGTCAAAGAAAAAAGTTTCATAAATCCAGTTGAATTGCCTTTCTCCAGAAAGATTAAGCAAAGTAAACTCATGTTTCTTTGCATCCCTGACAGCATCTGTTTGTTACTGCTTATTCAATAGGTGTTCTGTGGTAAATTAGAAGTTGCTTTTACTTAATGTTACCTTAATTGCTAATGAGGCTATGCACTTAAAGTGAGAGTTATTTTGTTTGTTTGCTTGTTTGAATGCCAAAGTAATATATCAGGCAAAGACTTCTTGGGACATAGCAGACTTTCAGGAACTTACCTACCTGTTATACTAAGTTCTAATACTGGCCTCTCAGAAATGGTAGGGGCCCAAATTCCTGGCCTGTCGGGGGCAGTGCAGGGCAGAATCTCAGCCCTGAGGCCCTCTGATCCAGGGACCACATCCCCTGCTGCCAGGCTCCTTGGTGAGGTGAAGCTGGTGGGATCTTACCACCCGCTCCTCCTGAGTTCCACCCCTGGACTAGGGTCTCCTTTAACCACCACTGGCCTCATGCTCAACCTGGAATGTGAGCCCCCTGACCTGGGTGCCTTTGACCCACACTGCCCTGAAAAATAATGCTTGTTGATAAAGCGTTTTGAGATAATTCCAAGAAACCTAGGTTCTCGGGACAAGGTGTTATTATTTAGTTGATGGAAACAAATATCCACGTAATCACCATTATTATATTGTCAAAACTGCTTAAAATATCCACCCTGCTGGTGCAGTAGTGGTGTCAGGATTTTTGTGACTAGTAAATTGGAACATTAACATGAAATTAAAAAAAGAGAAGTTATGTTACCAAGTAATTCATCACAATGATTTGATATTTCAAGGATAACCACCAAGCAGTTTCAGGAACATGTAATTATTTTTTCACTCGCTATTTTATGATGCATTACTCAGTAGCTGTGCAGTTGACTGTGCCTTTTAAAATGCAAGGATAACGAATAACAAGTCATTAACAGATCAACGACTAGGTGGGAATGCAACTTGGATTTCCTTGATCCTCTCCTGCTTTGGGAATTAAAACTCAGGTGGCAACAGGGACTCTGTAATCTCTCATACCTGAAGCACGGGGAACATGCCTGGCACATAACAGGGGCTCAGTAAACACTGACATACTGGTGGTTTCCGTATTATTTGATGTTGCAAGTCTCTGTGCCCTGGTACATGCCCTATTTCTGCTGTTGAAATCCCAGTTTTCCCTCTGGCAAACCTTTAGTTATTCTTCACGTCAGTGCAAGGATCACCTCCTCCATGTAAAGCGTCTTCTGACGTCCCCAGGCAGATTTAGGTGTTCTCTCCATGGTGCGCTGCTGTCCTGTATGCACGTCTGCATTTTAGACCCACCACGGTGGATAAAAACTGTCTGTTCCCCTGCTGTTCCCTGACTATGTAGTAAGCTTCTTGAGGGCAGAGACTGCCCTCCTGCCTTCCCGACTGCTTTCTTTCCTGCCTCCTATTAGCAACTATTGACCAATCCCCTTTATGAGTTGGGCACTGGAATAGGCACTGTGGATACAGTGGAAACAGGCTGGACATGGCTCCTGCCTTCATGGAGCTTCTGGCTTAATGAAATCTTATTTTACATTGCAGTCTGAGTTTCTGGCACAAATTCCGCTTAATTAATGTTTAAGGAAGGACTGAAAAAATGATGGAAGAAAGCATGGCAGAGGTGGGGGAGAAGGGCAAGAGGCCCTTAAAAGGATCTGCACAGTGATGTCAGCAGAATTTGAAATTTCACTTCCCATTCTGAAGGGTGGTCATTTGGAAGGCAATCTCACCTCTGATTTCCCAGGTGGCAGAACTGAGGCCAATGGCTGGGAGTTACAGGAAAGCACATTTCTCCATCATTCCGTATCAGTGGATACAGACAGAAGCAGCTGAATAGTGTCCTATAGGAGATGCTGTGAATGTTAGAAGATTGCTTAGCCCAATGCCCGCACATGGTAGGTTCTGGAAGAAAGGACAAGATAGAGGAAGGAAGAAGAGTCCCCAAAATATAATTGTGAAGCTTAGGGGAGATACAGCTTAGAAGAGGTACGTGGGGAAAACAACTCTAGGTTTTTTTTTTTTTTTAACATCTTTATTGGAGTATAATTGCTTTACAATGGTGTGTTAGTTTCTGCTTTATAACAAAGTGAATCAGTCATACATATGTTCCCATATCTCTTCCCTCTTGATCTCCAACTCTAGGTTTTAGTTTGCTTTACATTCAGTCAATTAACAGGGAAGCCAAATCAGGTGACAAAGGCATTCATGTGATCTCAGGCTGTTTAACAGAGTTCCCTTCTGTTGTCAAATCCATAACAATGTCATTGACCTCACTGAAATCACAGGCATCTTACAACTCCAACTGACTGAGAGTAAAGACTGAAAGAGGTTGTTGTCCAAAGCCAGCATGGGGCACCTGCTGCTTCTGAACCTCCTCTCTCAGCCAGTCCCCCAGATCCCAGGCCACGGGAGCCAGGATGCAGGACACCATTGCATTAAACAAGACCACAGTCCAGACAACTGTCAATCAAGACCCCTGTATTGCCCCTTTACGCTTAGATTTATACCACTTTGGTTTGTCTTTTCATACACATCCTGATTCTATTCCAGTTAGAGCAGTGATCCTGCTTTCACATTTCCCCATCTTAACTTCAGCGTACACACAATATGGCCCTGTTATGGACTGAACTGTGTCCCCCGCAAATGCATATGTTGAAGTCTTAACCCCCAGCACCTCAGAATCTGGCTATATTTGGAGATAAGGTCTTCAAAGAGATAATTAAGATTATTAGGTCACTGGAGTGACCCTGATCCAATACAACCAGTGCCTTTATGAGACTAGGAGATTAGGACACAGACACACACAGAGGAAAGACCATGTGAAAAGCAGCAAGGAGGTCGCCATCTGCAAGCCAAGGAGAAAGGTCTGGGAAGAAACCAAACTTGCCAGCACCTTGAGCTCATACTTCCAGCTTCCAGGACTGTGAGAAAATATGTTTTTATTCTTTAAACTACCCAATTTGCAATACTTTGTTGTGGTGTTCCTCATAAATGAGTACAGGCTCCAACACTGTAGAGCGTGTTTAATCATCTAACATAAGTAGTTTGCCTATTATCTACTTCATTGAAAATCCCTCACTATTAAATTTCGATTAATGACTTCATTTGAAAACACTACCACTTCCTGCCAAGGGCTGTACCAGGGATCAGATATGACCAGTTTCCCAAAGAAATATTATTTGTAGGAAATGGAAGGAGGGACCATGCCCTTCTCAGGCCTGCTCAGATCCTGCTTATGTTATAACACTTGTTTCTTGTACTCAATTCCTATTGATAAGCGTCTCCCGCATTCGACCTCAGGCAACTTTGGTGCAAGTGTTCTGCCTTCAGCATTATGGTGTGTGCTCTGTTTTACACACACACACACACACACACACACACCCTATAGAGTTACACACACACACACACCCTATAGAGTTACACACACACACACACACACACACACCCTATAGAGTTACACACACACACACACACACACACACACACACACACACACACACACACACACACACACACACACACACACACACACACCCTATAGAGTTCCTGGTGCAAACATTGCCAGATTGGATGAAAGTCCACCAAACAATTTCTTGAGAATAATGCATTTCTCCATGATCATCTTCCTCCTGGAAAGGGGAAAAAACAAAGGCCAGGACAAACAAATCCACTTGTAATCTGGACTCCTGGTGAGGAAGCAGATTTTCTCATTAAAACTTAATCTGTTGATCTGTCTATTTGTCTATCACTATGGTTGGTTTAGTACCCATAAGGCCCCCTAAGAATGGATGATCTCTGTGTAAACTCCATTTCTAAATGGAGCTTCAAATAAGCTTAAGAGCATTTTAGAAATCTCAGGTGTTAACTTAAAATCGGATTTTGACATGTGGTGGCCTCTGCTGGGGGACTCTGTCCTCCTCATCAGGCCTCACCAAGCCAGGCTCTCCCTTTTCCATCTCTTCTGTTGCCATAACGCCTTAGTCTATTCAGGCTGCGGTAACAAATATACTATTAACTGGGTGCTGATAAACAAGAAACACTTATTTCTCACAGTTCTGGGGGCTGGGAAGTCCAAGGTCATGGTGCCAGCAGATTTGGTGTCTGGGGAGAGCTTCCTGATTCACAGCTGTCTTCTCTCTGTGTCCTCACATGGCAGAAAGGGTAAGGGAGCTCTGTGAGGTCTCTTTTATAAGGGCACTAATCCCATTCATGAGAGCTCCACCCTCAAGCCCTAATCACGCCCCAAACCCCCTCCTCCTAATACCATCCCATTGGGCATTAGGTTTCGAGGTGTGAATTTTGGGGAGATACAGCATTCAATCCATAGTATGTAATCACCACAGTCTTCTTGGGCTGCACAGCTGAAGGCAGGCACTTCCCCCAGCCCAGTTCAGAGAGCCCCGGCACGCCTGTGTGTCATGCTCAAAACCCTCAGTGGGGGCTTCCCTGGTGGTGCAGTGGTTGAGAGTCCGCCTGCCGATACAGGGGACACGGGTTCGTGCCCCGGTCCGGGAAGATCCCACATGCCGCATAGCGGCTGGGCCCGTGAGCCGTGGCCGCTGAGCCTGCGCGTCCGGAGCCTGTGCTCCGCAACGGGAGAGGCCACAACAGTGTGAGACCCACGTACCACAAAAAAAAAAAAACCACAAAAAAAACAAAAACCCTCAGTGGTTCTCTGTGGCCTCTAACAATGGATTTCAAAACTACGTCTGGAAAAACAAAACCATGCTTCACAATCTTGCTTCCATCGTATTTTAGTAACAATACCTAATTCATCTTGCAGTTTTCAGTGATGTTAGGAGGACCTGTCATTTGGATGTTTATGGGTATAAGGAAGCTGGAAAACAAGCAGTTGTGCCTGATAAAGTCTCACAGCTGATATGACCTGCTTCCTTCCTTCCTGTCTCTCAACCTCGTCAGTCCCATTTCTCCACGAGCCCTAAGCCCTGGACACTCCAAGAAGACACTCAGGTCTCCCAAGCCATTGCATGCTGTTCCCTCCATCCGGACCATCCTTCCTCCTCTTTCTCCTTGGTCAGTCCTCGTCATCCTTCAAACCTCATCACCTAAGTGATGCTGCCCTGCTTTCCCTCCCAGCATCTGGATTGCCCTCCTGTGATAGTTTTTGGGTTGGTTTTTGTTTCTGTGTCTTTCTCGTCTTAGCGGCAGAGATGGTGGCTCCTCCAAATCTGCTCAGAATCAAGCACAGGGTAGGTGCTCAAGGGACATTTGGTGCTTGAAGAAATGGGAACCAGACTAAATCTGAGACACGTTGGAGCTGGAGGCCCCTCCCCACCGTCCTCGAACTATGCAGCTCCACCTGCCTCATAGGTCTGCTGAGGCCTCGGGGGTCCCCGACACATGTCTCATCTTCCAATTGCCATGGGCCCATCAGGGAGTCCCTTTGTTGAGACATCTGCCTCATTCACTTACATCAACTTAAATTACTTCCCTGGACTTGCTCCCCACCCTCCGACTTTGTGTTTGATATTTGTTCACCAAGTGTGTCAGCAGTGTCGGGGACTTAATCAAGATGTATGGACTATACAAGAACTCACAGTATTGGCACATATGTGTGTTGGGGCCGGAGCGGGAGCCATCAATCTCGCCTGAAAACTTGTCAACAAGGTGAAATGGCCAGATGTCTTATGTTCGCCATTTTGTAATTTTCTTTGAGCTACAGCTCCCCAGAACGCTCCATCCAGGAAACATGCTGCCCTTTGAATAGCTATGAGCTCCAACTCCAACTGTCTACAAAACAGAATGCGCTAGGTGCCCTCTATAACTCTCCCTGCTCAGATCTGATTCGGACCCAAACAACGAGACTCGGGGGAAAGTACAAAGAGGGAGATGAAAGCAGAGCTCCTGAAGGAATCAAGAATGACACAGTGGTGACACGGAAAGCACAGTTCATCATAGGAAAATGAGATACATCATAGCCGTGCACTCTGGGTACTCAGTGAGCTTACCACGTTCCTGGGGCTGGTGTTCAGCTCTCGTCCCAGAGACTCCACTTTGGGGAGTCCTTTCAATGTGCTTTCTTTTAAAGGCTTTCTTTCTCCTTTCAAAAAGCTTCTGACGGATGCAGTATAACATAGCGGATAAAGAGATAAAGTTTGGAATCAGAGATGACCTTGAGCGAGAGGCTTAAACACTCTGAAATCTAGTTTTCTGATCTGCTAATTTGACCGATAATAAAAATTCTCTCTTAGAATTGCCATGGGAATCAAAAAGAATAATTCAGGAAAGACAGGAAGCAAAGTACCCGGGCGGGTAGCAAACACATTATAAGTATGAAATAGGAAATATACAATGAAACAATTGTTTATAGTAGGAGAAAGATCAACAGTGTCATGTTATGATTCTTGGTAATGATCAAACTATCATCAGTAAATTTTTTTTAAAAACTGACTTCCTGGATGAAAAGTGGAAAATGTAAGATTCTGCAGACAGACAGACCTGGGTTTGAGTCCCAGACTCTCTACACTTCAGTTTTGCAAACTTCTTCCCATCTTTATACTTAATCTTTAAAATGGGTTTAATAAAATCCTCCTCATAGGGTTCATGTGAGAATTAAAGTAATAACATACAGGAAGTGCTAGGCTTAGAGCCTGGCAATTGCTAAGTAAAGGGCTATCATTAGTATTAATGTCAATTCTCTCTGGTTTCTGTTAAAGGTACAGAAGGAAGAGACTATACTAGAAGGAGGACCCTGAGTTGGAATCCTGGTATTTTTATTAAGAGGTGTTAGATATTTATTTAATCTTTTAGAATCCTCAATTTCCTCATCTGAGGAAAAGTCGGCATTTGGTTGTGCTCTTGGCCTCAGTGCTATGGGCACGCGTGGCTCCATCCTTTCTGGGCACTTCTCAAGAGTGTCCAGAATGTTCCTCAGGGCTTTTCACCCAAAGACCAACCAGCAGAAGTAGAAGCCCCACTGTGAGAGTTGCCCCTGTGGGTGCTGACACTGCATTTCCCAGTTATATAGAGGGGGCTTGCTGAATAGAAACAAGCCAGTCTCGGGGCACCAGAGTGACCAAGAAAGATGCATGACGTGAGCTCAAGAGAAGAAGCACCAGCATGAGGGGCATTTAATCCTGCATGGCAGCGTCCACCCGCTGGGGCTTGGACCAGAAATAAAGTTGAGAGGACATGGACATGAAGGGATCTGATACACTATATGTAGCAAGTAATCTTGAAATGTCTCAAAGGCTTAGAATCAAAATATTCCCTTCCAGTTCTGAAAATTGGGCTCGTCTTACCCTAAGTTGACATAGCAACAAAAACCAGGTGTTGGGTGAAAATGTCCTTCAGTCAAGTATGTGATGACAGATTTCTGAAGACATCTGGATGCTTGATGAAATTTGCATTCAGTTTGTTCTCTCATTTGCACACACAGTTACATACAGAGAGAGAGAAGGAGGTGGAGGGAGGAGGCGAGGGAGAGAGAGGGTTAGAGAGAGAGAGAGAGAGAAAGAGAGGAAGCTACTCCTAGCAGTATCTAGTTGGAGACATTATGGATTGAATGTTTACATCCCCCCAAAATCCATATCTTGAATTCCTCATCCCCAGTGCCGTGGTGTTTGGAGGTGGGGTCTTTGGGAAGTGATGAGGTTTATATGAAGTCCAGGGGATGGAGCCCCACGATGGGATTGCTGCTGCCAGCACTATCTCTTCCCACCATGTGAAGACACAGCAAGCAGGTGGTCATCTGCAAACCAGGAAGAGGGCATTCACCAAAAACCTGACCATGCTGGTACCCTGATCTCAGGCTTCCAGCCTCCAGAACTGTGACACACAAATGCTTGTTGCTTAAGCAGCCCTGTCTATGGTATTCTGTTAGAACAGCCTGAGCAGACTAACACAGGGGGAAGCCCAGCCTCCACCTGCCTCACACCACTTCTCAGAGCTGAACTCCCACTCTGAGGCTAGTCCTGGGCTGGAAGTTTCATCTTGCAGAGATGATGGTATAAGGGTAGAGAGGTAGGGAGGAGAGACATCTATATACTGAGTTCCAACTAAATCATTATCCTAAAGTCTTTGAAATCTCTCATTTCAAAGCTTTGAGGAAGTCTCTGTGTTATAACAGGTGGACAATTGAATCCACCTTTGGAGCAAACCATTCTTCTGTTGTCAGAATACCACCTTTCAGGTGGGAAAATAAGAGTGCCACCGTCCAAACTCACCCCTTGCTTCCTTGCCACCTATGACTATGCATACGTAGAGCAAAGACCTTCTTCTCAAACTGAGAGTTTTAGGGTGCTCTGGATCCCAGCAGCTGACTCTATGAAAAGGGGCGTGTATCATGGGCAGAGCTGAGTGTCTGCCAATTTTGTTTCCTAGAGAAAGGTTTCTTCTCTATATGTGGAATTAGAATTGAAATTTTTCATTTGTTCTTAGATGTGTGTGTAGAGGGGTGTCTGTGTGGCCATTTTCTCACAGGACATCAGGAACTGAGCCCCTAAAGATACAGAAATGACATGTGGACCCAAGCACCATCTCCAGCTAAAGGAGAACCTGCAATGAGCCCACATTAGATTGCTAATGTCCCACCCATAGTAAAATAGGATGGGCAATTCCAGAATGAAGATCGACAGCAAGGAGCCTTGCATTGCATTGCATTTGGATGACTGTATTCTGATGGGATTGCCCTGCTGGAAGACACGGCACAAGGCCAACTCTTACCAGAAGGAGGTGGGGTTTCCAGGAGGGAGGGGTGTTCTCCAGAAAGAGCAAATCTGAAAACAGAGAAGCATTTGCTGGCAGACCTTAGATCAGGAAAGAGAGGACACTTTGTCCTGTGGAAGGACAGAGATGTACTCACCGCCTCACCCCGGTGGTGCAGAAGGCAAAACTGACTTCTGCTTAGTGAAAGGAGCCTGGAGCAGTCACAAGGCACTTCATACTGGACAAGCCCCTGGGGAGAGGCTCCACCACTGAAGGTGGTTTTACCCGGTATAAGTACCTCCGAATTATGATTTCCTTATTACTCAAGCCTGCAGACAGGTTCTGTTAAAGATCACAGAACCACCTGGCTTGAGATTGAGGGATAGAAGGGAAAAGCATTCTTCTTTCTCCCTGGAAGGCACTGACCCAACAAAAGTTGTTGCTTCCAGAGCTGCAGTGACCAGTAGAGCATCTACAGTGAAAACTCACCTGAGTGAGAGGTTCCACCCCAGTGTGGAATGGGAGAGAGCCCCAGTGGGAAGACACCCCAGATACCCTCACACACACAGGAGAAGGGGAATGGGGGGGATTCCCACCATCACTCCAGTGGGGACACAGGAGCAGCAGTGATTTGGGTTTTCTTCTTTGCTTTCAAAGTATTTAATGAATAGTCCAACTCAATTCATTACCAGACTGATCTCTCCTTAGGAAGTCGGAATACCAACAGCCAAAAGTCCTTCCCAATATCTGACGTGTGCTGTTACCATGTTTTAGCAGAAAAGGGAATAGTTAATGAAACCCATATCTTCATAAACTTAAGTCATGTTTTTCACCCTTCCCATCTCCCTTTACCCCATTTAATAGAGGAATTGAATCTGAGATGAGCTTTTAATTAAAAATCTCATAATAATATATACAAAATCCAGGAGATAAGGAAATGAAACTAATTTTTTTTCTTTTTTACTTCTCCCTCCGTCTCCACATTTCCTGTCGTTTGGCATGCACAAAGTTTATTAGAACAAAAGGACACAAAAGAACTTTTAGCATCATAAAGGACAATGTTGGATAGGGTTGTTTTGGAGCAGTGAAGGTCTTTTTTTTTTTTTTTAATTTTATTTATTTTTTATTTTTTGCTTTATAACAAATTTAATCAGTTATACATATACATATGTTCCCATATCCCCTCCCTTTTGCGTCTCCCTCCCACCCTAACCCTATCCCACCCCTCCAGGCGGTCACAAAGCACCGAGCTGATCTCCCTGTGCTATGCGGCTGCTTCCCACTAGCTATCTACCTTACGTTTGGTAGTGTATATATGTCCATGCCGCTCTTTCACTTTGTCACAGCTTACCCTTCCCCCTCCCCATATCCTCAAGTCCATTCTCTAATAGGTCTGTGTCTTTATTCCTGTCTTACCCCTATGTTCTTCATGACATTTTTTCTTCTTAAATTCCATATATATGTGTCAGCATACAGTATTTGTCTTTCTCTTTCTGACTTACTTCACTCTGTATGACAAAAGAAATGAAATTGAGCTATTTGTAATGAGGTGGATGGACCTAGAGTCTGTCATACAGAGTGCAGTGAAGGTCTTGATGGGCTTTTAACTCATCAGTCCAGATCCAGACCAAGGGGTGGGCAGCCCCTCCTGTACCTGAGGGTTTGGAGAGCCCACTGCACCCTCAGCCAGCTAAATAAATAACAATCCACACCAGAAGTCAAGTGCCCTGGGAGGTGTGGGCTTGGGGGAGTAATAAGGAGGTTAATGGACAAAGGGCCTTAATAGAGGGGAAAGAGAGAGATTCCAGGGGAAGCCCTCCCGATAAGGAAGGGATTTGTGCTCGTTTCCTTTTATATCTGACAGGCTGACAGTGACATGATTTGATTGTGGGACATACAACCCCTTTCTTCCATGACAGAGGCCATAAGAATGATGTTACAGGAAAAACAAAAATAAATCTTAAATGTTTGATTTTTATAAGTGATGTTTGTTACTTTGTTTTCAAGGAAATTTAAAGGAGAAAAACGATCATATTTTGCAGTTCTATAGAAAATTCCAAATATTTCAAAATTCATGATGAAGGGAAGACTCTGAGTCCCTTAGTTTGGATTCATAGCTGAACAATTCCTTCAGGTACCCAGGACTAGAAGCTTTAGAAGTCTGGAACACAGGCCTCCTGTTGACATTTTCTGGTGTTGTCATAAGCCAATTCAAGGCTGGTATAATGTCAAGAGACTTGAAAATCTATAATGACAATCAGGTCAGATCACCGTTATAAAGAACTTATCTGGAGTGACAAGAGTAGGTTAACTAATGTCTCCGGGGCGGGGGTGGAGTGGAAGCCATGAGAAGCTGACACACCTGAATGCTTGTCATTGTAAATTCAGAAGGACACATATTTTTTTTGTTGTGTGTTTGTTTAAACCTGACCTCACTCTGAAAAGAAACTGAGGAAGTTCTTACATATAACACAGCAAGATAAAAAAAATAAAAATAAATTAGAAGACTAGGGCGAAGAGAAAATAAGCTGGAATAATAAGATGAAAACACAATTTAAAAAAAAGTTGTCAGGCAGAAACGCGTGCTGCAAAGTTCTGCATGATGTTTCCAGTTGAGCCACAAACTGATTTCTTAGCAGGATGCACTCATTTTTCTACTGGTGGAAGCACAATAGAAATAGATAGAAAGAAATAGGTAGTAGATAGGTCACCCCAAATTTAGCATTTGGACTCATTTCCATGCAATAGGTAAAGCTAGATGGGAACATTATTTATAATGAGTAGAGCTCTGTCCTTACTACTCTGGGTGGAAAGCCGCACACATTCTTCCTTAAGACATTTTTTTAAAGCTGTGGTTTTCATTTGATCTGGGGGAGTGTGCAAAACTTCCAAGTCAGTTTGATGGATTGTAGATGGTGCATTCATTCACTCATTCAACAATGTATTGAGCACCTATTACTTGCCAAGAGTCCTGCTAGGTGCTGGGATAGAGGAACAGATGAGACAGAGTTGCTGCCCACTTGAAGCCGTGGGAGACAGACAAGCAGAAGGTCAGTTACTTGGCAAGGGGATGGGTGCTGGTCACAGGTGCCCCTGTGGGTACCCAGAATTGGGGCACCCTGTAATGGGGGCATGGCAGAAAAAGGACAGTCTCAAAGAGGTAGAAATTGATATTCTTTTGGCCTCTGTGGATTTCTTATATTCATTCATTCATTCATGCATCTACACCAGGGACTTAAAGAGCCTTGAATTTTACTGTCAACTGACACAGCTTCAACCGCACGCCCTTCTTTCTTACTTCCTCAATCCTATTAAACCTGATTTTCAATCACAAAGAGAGAATTTGGTAGGCCAACATTTTCATTCTAAGAGTATTTCTCTTAGAATATTTCTACCTCTTTAAAAAAAAAGTGATTTTGCATGTATCCTATTATCTCCATTACCACAAATACCATAAAGGGGAAAAAATGTCAAATTGGAAAAAGTCCTAGAACCTGAGAGCAGAGAATCTTCATTCAGGTCTTAGCCTAGATGTTTTTAGCTATGGGATGTTAAATAAGTCACTCAGCCTCTCTGAGCCTCAACATCTCACCTGTAAAATGGGGATTAAATAGTACCTGCTTCATAGAATGAAAATTAAATGAAATAATGGAGGCAAAGTGTTTAGTACCCAGAGAATGTTTGACAAATGCCAGTTTCTCCTTGGACTAGGAAGTATCTTGGAGAAATGTTTCTGTAATCAGTTTAGTTTTTCACCAATTCTTTTTCAATGTGTGCCAAGCAGAGTAATTCGCATAAGAAGGAAAAAAGACATAATCCTGCCTGCTGGAGTCAAGTCCCGCTGTCCACTGGCTCAACGGCACCCACCTTCATTGTCACAACATCACAGCACCTCCTTCCCAACTCCTACATGAAAATTGTTCCCCTGTAGAGGATTCTTGAAATTTCCCCAAAACCAGTCTGTCAGACACTTATTGCCCAGCGTAATAGCAAGTCTCCAATAAAGGGCCCCCAATGATCACCACTTCTCAAAGGTGTTCTTCATCATTGTCCAGAGTTTACCCATGGGATTGAGCTCCAGTGCCTACTATGGCAGTTGATTCAAAAATGCACTTTTCTGAATCAACTTCCTTCTCCAAGAGAACCCAGATGAAGACCTTCATATGGGACAAATGTCATTTGTCTTCCTTCTCCAAGAGAACCCAAATGAAGACCTTCATATGGGACAAATGTCATTCTGTTCCTGTCCTAAAGCTTCTCTTCTCCACACCTTAGCACATATTAACTTATTTAATTTTAAATAAGATATTAAGAGATACTATGTAAAGGTAGAAACTTACTAGCTCAGCAAGCTGAGCAACCCGGCTTCAATTTCCTCATTTGCAAAGTGGATGCTGTAGGTTGTAAATGGATGTGCTGGTTATTATAATCTCAGAAAGCCCCTAACATTCTCCCTACCACATAGCAGGTGTTCAAGAAAAGTATTGTATGTTTATTGAGCATGTACTATATTACAGACAATTCTAAGCATTATTTATATATGAATTCATTTAATTCTTACAACAACCCTTCCAGGTAGGTATTATTATCATCATGTCCATTTTGTAGGTGAAGAAGCTGAAGCTAAGAGAGGTTGAGTGTCTTGCCCCGTGGTCACACAGCCAGTAAGCAGCTGAGCTGGGATTTGAACCCATGTTGTGGAACTCCAGAGCCCACCCTGTTAAGAACAGCACTATCCCACTTCTTACCAAAACATAACTATTAGCTATTAAAGTAACCCCAGGCTTTAAATACACTTTACTTTAGATGCATTCAAAATATAAAAATCAAGAGGAAAGGGACAAGCCTGTCCTTCGGTTAAATAGGTCTATTATCTAACAGCTAGCTACATAAACTCAGCCCAAACATGATTTAGACTTTTTTCTGCATAAACCCAACCATCAAGTATAGAAGATGAAGAGTAGCGGATCTTGGCTTATTACATAGAACTTTCTAATGGTCAAAAATGTTCAACAAGGAAAGTCTGCTTGAGCAATTTCTCAGTCCCCAAGAGCATTCAAGCTGATGCTGTGTATCCCTTGTCCTGGGGTTGCAGAGAGGTTTTGCACATTTAATGGATGGTGGTTACACAGTAAGATGTTTAAGGTCCCTCCTAACCTCAAGATTCAACGAGACAAATCAGTTGGTGCTTATTACCCTAGACTGTTAATTGTGTACGTCACTGAGATACTACAGCCTCTAATATGGATCTTAACTTTCCAAATGCATACCTTCCACCCACCCCCGCTTCCTCGCAGGGTTGTCATAAAGATAAGAAACAATGCATATAAAGTCCCAGGCGCACAGTAGGCAGGCATGATGCGGCTGTCAGGTGGGGGCCGTTATGATGTGTCTGGGTGCTCTCTTCTCTGTGTTGACCACACAAATGAACCCCTCTTCTTTATTACAAGAACTCTCTGAGGTAGGTTACCTCTCCCTAGGAGGTGAGGGCACTGGGGCTGAGAGAGATGCCTGAAGTCCCACGGCCAGTCAGCGGCCACGCCACCTCTGCGCGGTTCCAGAGCCCTTCCTGCTCCTTCCATGCACCCTCTCTGAATGCAGAGCGGAGAGGTAGCACCGATCAACCCTCATCCCACACCACACGGGAGTTTCTGAGTCTTGGTAAGAACAGCAGGAGTGACTTAATTGAACGAAAGGGCATATTGTGGTAAGAAAAGGTTGTCATTTTGTTCCTTTGACTGTTGGCCCTTAAAACGTACCCGTGATGAATGAACTCCCTGAAAACTTTCTCTCTCAAATTATTTTTTTCCCCTGAATCCCACAGAAATTGTGATTGTTTTATAATAGCTGCTGCTGTGACACAAATTACCTTTAGCAAACACCCAACATAGTTAATACCTTCAGCAAGTGGCACTGGCTGCCAGTGTAACACACAGCCAGGGTGGGGTTTCCAGCTAGGTTGCAGGAGGGAGACCTTTGAATGTCAAATGGAACCCAGCTCAGGTGAGCTTCCCTTGGAATCAGAACTCTGTATTGAAATACAACTTAAAAATATTAGCTGGACAGATTGTTTTTGTTTTTGCAAAAGGGGTTTTTGCTTTATAAATGATTTTGCTTAATGTTCTTCAAATTGCGACCCTACAAAACGTGCAAAAGACTCTAGACTGGAATGTAGGGACATTAACTTCCATTGCTCACCTTGGGCAAGTCATTTAACTTACTTGAACCCCTATTTTTTTTTTTTTTTTTTTTTTTTTTTTTTTTTGCTGTACGTGGGCCTCTCACTGTTGTGGCCTCTCCCGTTGCGGAGCACAGGCTCCGGACGCGCAGGCTCAACGGCCATGGCTCACGGGCCCAACCGCTCCGCGGCATGTGGGATCTTCCCAGACCGGGGCACGAACCCGTGTCCCCTGCATCGGCAGGCGGACTCTCAACCACTGCGCCACCAGGGAAGCCCCCGAACCCCTATTTTGAAGGAAAAAAAGGAAGAAGGGGAGAAGGGAAGGAGACAAGGGAGATGAGAGGGGCAAGGATAGAAGTTAGAGGGGAAGAGGAGGAGAGAAAAGAACAAAAAGGAGGAAGAGGAGAAGGAGAAAGAAGAGGAAGAGGAAAGGAAAACTCAAGGAATTGGACGTACTCCTTAGACCATCCTGGATCCAGAAGTCTGGGACTCTGATCGCATGTAAGGTTTAGCACCCACGTCTGATTGTCTGATTGACACAGTGTTTTCCGAGCCACATCTGTTGCTGTGCACACAAGCATGCAAATGAGATATGTCTGCTTTTTTATTTATTTGTTTATTTATTTATTTATTTATTTATGGCTGTGTTGGGTCTCCGTTTCTGTGAGAGGGCTTTCTCCAGTTGCGGTGAGCGGGGGCCACTCTTCATAACGGTGTGCGGGCCTCTCACTATCGCGGCCTCTCTTGTTGCGGAGCACAGGCTCCAGACGCGCAGGCTCAGTAATTATGACTCAGGGGCCCAGTTGCTCCGCGGCATGTGGGATCTTCCCAGACCAGGGCTCGAATCCGTGTCCCCTGCATTGGCAGGCAGATTCTCAACCACTGTGCCACCAGGGAAACCCAAGACACGTCTGCTTTAAAGCATTCGCATTCCTAACTCCTGGGGCCCAGTGTTCCCCAAACTCCTTGAAGATAAAAATCACCTGAGGTCCAGCTGGACCTCCAGAAGTCTGATAGTTTTACTAGCCTGTAGGTTATTACAGGAGCCCCAGGTGATGCTTATCTTCGGGGAAGTTTGGGAAACACGGGGGAAGTGATGAAAACTTGTTGAAGTGGTCCAGAAGGTGACAGAAACACAGGGATGGGAAATGACAGTGCCTCACCCCAAAGCTGAGTGGCTCGAAGAGAAGGGAGAAGAGGATTGGGGAGATGTGTCAGACCTGGCAGAGGGCAGGAGGCGAGTGCCCGGGCCCCTCCCAGATCCCTTCAGGATCTAAGCTGCTCCTCCAAGAGGAGGCCTCCTTCACCGCAAGTCATCACCGCAAACATCCGGAACTTCAGAGAGGGCAATGCAGATAGACCTGGGACCCTGCTCAGCAGCAAGGATTCCTCCTGGGCCCCATCTCTGGGGTCAGAGGCTCTGCATGAGCTAAGTCAGTTCTGCTGAGGATGGACTCCTAAGGCCACTGTTGTCTCTCACTGTCCAGCCTGACCCTCTTCTAAAAGCAGCCCATGCATCTCCATGTATCATCAGAACAGGCCCTCTGTGGTTCCTGGGGTTTGGCAATGGACATCCTGTCCCACTCTGCCTTGCTTTTCTCTTCATCCCTGTTCAGGTCTGCAGGCTCCCCACTTTTGTTTTCATCTCCCACGTCTGGCCTCATTCCTGGCCTCTAACCTTGACAGTGACTAGGATCTTCTCAGCTTGAACTGCAGCATCTATAAGGCCTTTGGCTCAGGCACAACCCTCCGGCTTCTCTCCCTCCTTGGTGAGCCCACCTCCTGAGCCCTGCCCATCCCACTGGTGCCCCCATCAGTGATCAGACAGGTCCTCAAAGACTGGACACCCCAGTGGGAAAAGATCCATTCGGCCAGTAACCCAGGACCTTCCCTAAAAGCCATGGCCAGTTGTGCGAACTATTCAGTGGGGACACAAGTGAAGTAATTGGAACATATTGGGTTGGCCAAAAAGTTCGTTCGGCATTTTGTAAGCGGTTACAAAAACCCAAACGAACTCTTTGGTCACCTCAATGCTTTGCCCAAATCAAAGCTTCTTTGCATTTTAACATGCAAATGAATCTCCTGAGGCGCTTGTTAACTCGGACATTCTTACCTGAAGAGAAGGTGGGCAGAGTGTGAAGAGTCTGCACTGCTAACAGGCGCTCGCGTGATCTCGGTGCTGCTGGCCCAGGCCCTCACTTTGAGTAGATAAGCAGCACCGTCATTTATTCTCAGGCAAACTCAGCCCTGGATCATACCCAGGAAGCCCACTTTGACCTCCCACCCCATCCCATCTGGGCTAGGTGTGCTCTTGGAAACTTCCGAGGCAGCCTGCTCTGCTTATCATTTTCATGGCAATTACCACCTATGTAGCAATAACCAAGAGTTCTCTGAAGGCGAGAACTGGGTCTTCTAGCTCACCCTTCCCAGCCCCTGCACATTTCACAGTGAAGCCGAATCCAGCCTCTGTACCCCGACACCGAAGTAAATCTCGGAGATAGTTTTGGGTGAAGTAGAAAAGCATAACTTTATTACTTTGCCAGGCAAAGGGGGCCACAGCGGGCTCATGCCCTCAAAACTGTGTGTCCCATCCTGGAGGGGGCAGTGAGGAGTGTTATAGTAACGGCTCAAAGAGGGCGTGATCAGCTAGTGGACACTCTTCTGATTGGTTGGTGGGGAGGTAAGTGTGAGTCGGCATCATCAACCTTCCGGTTCCACCCGGTCTGGGGTCTGCGTGCTTGTGGGCAGCACAGAGTTAACTTCTCCCACCTGGTGAGGGTTTCAGTACCTGCAAAACAGCTCAAAGATGTTGTTGTGTGTATCCCTGGAGGGGGAACCAGGACCCTGCCCCAAGGCTGCACTATTGTTTCTTGACTGTTCCTCCCTTGTCTCTGCATCCCCTCCCTTCCCTGATCAGCAACTGTTTGAACCTGCTTGTTGGAATTCCAGGAAGGTCTTGGAGGCTGAATGAGGCCTATTTCCTGTAATCAAGAAATGGGAGACAGAGAAAGGTTTTTGTGCCCAGGAGCCCCACAGGTCCTGCTCAGTATCAGTAGTAAGCTTTCAATTAGCATGTGTTGCATGAAAGAATGAATGAGTGAATGAATGCATCATGTCTGGGTAGATAAAATTCAGTGCACTGAGACCTAGTGCAGGAGTTGGCAAACTTACACTGTGAAAGGCCAGATAATAAATATTTTAGGCTCTGTGAGCCATATGGTCTCTGTCACGACCATTCAACTCTGCCATAGACAATACAGATATGAATGGGCATGGCTGGGTGCCAACAACTCTATTTACAGAACAGGCTGTGTATTGGATTTGGTCCAAAGGCCATGGTTACCGACCCCCCTGGCCTAAAGAATTCTCTTTAATTTGGACAGACAAGTTTGGTTATTGAGTTTGGTATTTGAGTTTGATGGTTTTTTTTTACAGTGTCAACCAATTATTTTGCTGAATGATATCAGGTCTACAGGAATGACCGGATAAAGGATTGGTTTATTTAATCCTTTGTAAAATGAAGACTTCATATCTCTCGATTTAGCCTCTGACACTCTCAATCTGGGCTAAGCACAGAGGTGTCCCTCTGTGCTTTGCGCAGATTGAGATCTCAGCTTTCCCCGCAGACGTGGCCTTGGTTCACCCTTTCAGCTCTTAGCTTTCCTCTCGGCTCAGGAAGCAACTCCAGGCCAAGGCTCCAGCTCAGAGATGCCAAATCTCCTTTCTGGCTTGTTAGCTCAGGCCCAGCCCACGGCCCCTGGCCATCGGAGGGGAGCTCAGGTGATTGTAGTCGAGAGAGGGGCTGAGAGCAAATATGAAGTGCTGGTAGGGCACCTGGCACCCTGGAGGAAATCTGTCCACATCCCCTTTTCTTCTTCCTCCCATTATCGGCTGGAGGAACACATCACCTGGCCAGAAGATGCTCTGATTGGAGAGAAGTGATGGCTGTTAGGCAAGGTCTCTTGGCTTCCCTGGGAGGATGACAAGAAATGTAACAAGCTCACAGCTCGCACCTTCTTGTCCAACTGTTCCCACCAGATTGGCTTCTCTCTTTGAAAGATTCCCCAGGCAGGCGGCACTGGACGAAGACACACCTCTGCGTTGCAGTGCAAACAGCTTCTGTCGTCATCCTACCGTCTCATGTAACACTTGTCACTTCGCATATTTCTCATAGAGCCCTTGCACCTATTCTAGTGTTTCCCAGATTTGGATCTGTGCAGATCTGTGATGTTTTCACCAGTCCAAGGTGGAAAAGAAGGCCTCTGAGAGCCCTGTCCTGTTAACACCATAAGTGCATCCTCTGTGATTTCAGTACTCTCTCAGAGCACTTGTTGAAATGTTGAATTGTAGATTTCTGTGTGGGTTTGACTATTTAATACCCTAAAAGCCTGGATTTTACCTGAGGAAAGGACTTTGTCTTGTTCACCTCTATAGGTCCAGCGTGAAGGATGATTTTCAAAATATGTCACAGCTGGTGTGCCACGCAGGTCCTGCCAGTCAGAGCCAATGAGTCAGTACACTGTACCAGTGGGTTACAGCTGATAACCAGCTCTGCCCAACAGCCAAGCACAGTGCCTGATGTAGGCTAAATGCTCTATCAGCACTTTTTGAATAAATGAATGAATGAATGTAGTACGTTTTTCATAAAAGTAAATTTAGTCAATTTAAAGAACTGAGCTTTGTTCTAAGAGTATGTCCTTCCCTCTTTCTGATGTGGGAAATCAGAATACCCTTTAAAAAAACAATTGTGGCGGTAGCAGATAAAGGAGGTTTCTTTTTCTTTTAACATCTTATTTAACAACAAATAAAATATTTCTAATTGGCAAACCATGTCCCAAAATTATTTTGAAATACTGATAGTTTACCAAATCCAGGATTCAGGGAACCTTTGCCCTACACTGTCCTTTTATCATGATGATGATAATGATGATTAAGATACAATTCTCATACCATAAAATTCATCCTTTTAAAATGTACAATTCAGGGGTTCTTAGCATATTCATAGAATTGTGTAACCACCACCATTTTTTAATTCGAGAATTTTACCACTACTGTAAAAGCACCTTGGTACTTATTAGCAGTCATTTCCAATTTCTCCTCCCCCCTGCACCCACCCCCTGACAATCACTAATGTGTTTTCTGGCACTATAGATTTGCCTATTTTGGACATTGTGTATAAATGGAATCATAAAATACGTGACCTTTTGTGTCTGGCTTCTTTCAATTAACATAATTTTTTCAAGATCCATCTATATTGTACCATTACTTCATTCCTACCTATGGCTGAATATTACTCCTTCGTATAGATATACCACATTTGTTTATCCATTCATAAACTGGACTTTTTCTACTTTTTGGCTATTATGAACAATACTGCTGTGGACATCCGTGTACAAATATTTGAACACTTGTTTTAATTCTTATGAATATATACTTCAGAGTAAACTGCTGGGGTCATATGGTAACTCTATATTTAACTATTTGAAGAATTGCCAAACTGTTTTACAAAGTGGATGCACTATTTTGCATTCACACTATCACTGTACGAGCGTCCCAGTTTCTCTGCATCCCCGCCAATACTTGTGAATGTCTGTATTATAGCCATCTGGCTTGGTCAGTTTCAGCTGCTATAACAAAAATACTAGAGACTGCATGGCTTAAACAACATTTATTTCTCATAGTTCTGATGGCTGCAAAGTCCAAGATCAAGGTGCCAGCAGATTCAGTTCTGGTAAGGGCTGTCTTCCTGATTTACAGGTGGCCGTCTCCTTGCTTTCTCCTCATGTGGAGGAGAGAGATTGTCTCTCTCATGTCTCTTCTTACAAGGACACTAATCTCATTCTCAAGGGTTCTATCCTAAATCTCATTCTCAAGGGTTCCATCCCAAAGGCCCCACCTCCAAATGCTATCACACTGAGGATACGGCTTCAACATATGAATTTCGGGAGGGAGACACAAACGTTCAGTCCATTACACCATCCTAGTGGGTGTGAAGTGGAATCTGATTTCCCTAATGGCTGATGATGTTAAGCATATTTTCATGTGCTTATTGGCATTTGCATATCTTCTTGGAGAACTGTCTGCTTAAATTCCTTGTCCATTTTATAATTGGGTTATTTGTCTTATTGGGTTTTTTTTAAACATCTTTATTGGAGTATAATTAATTGTTTTACCTTGTTGTGCTAGTTCTGCTGTATAACCAAGTGAATCAGCTATATGTATACATATATCCCCATATCCCCTCCCTCTTAAGCCTCCCTCCCACCCTCCCTATCCCACCCCTCTAGGCGGTCACAAAGCACCGAGCTGATCTCCCTGTGCTATGTGGCTGCTTCCCACTAGCTATCTATTTTACATTTGGTAGTGTATATATGTCCATGCCACCCTCTCACTTCGTCCCAGCTTACCCTTCCCCCTCCCCGTGTCCTCAAGTCCATTCCCTACATCTGCGTCTTTATTGCTGTCCTGCCCCTAGGTTCTTCAGAACCTTTTTTTTTTAGATTCCATATATATGTGTTAGCATACGGTATTTGTTTTTCTCTTTCTGACTTACTTCTGTAAGTAATCTGTATGACAGATTCTAGGTCCATCCACCTCGCTACAAATAACTCAATTTCATTTCTTTTTATGGCTGAGTAATACTCCATTGTATATATGTGCCACATCTTCATTATCCATTCATCTGTCGATGGACACTTAGGTTGCTTCTATGTCCTGGCTATTGTAAATAGTGCTGCAATGAACATTGTAGTACATGACTCTTCTTGATTTATGGTTTTCTCAGGCTGTATGCCCAGTAGTGGGATTGCTGGGTCATATGGTAGTCCTATTTTTAGTTTTTTAAGGAACCTCCATACTGTTCTCCATAGTGGCTGTATCAATTTACATTCCCACCAACAGTGCAAGAGGGTTCCCTTTTCTCCACACGCTCTCCAGCATTTATTGTTTGTAGATTTTTTGATGATGGCCATTCTGACTGGTGTGAGGTGATACCGCATTGTAGTTTTGATTTGCATTTCTCTAATGATTAGTGATGTTGAGCATCCTTTCATGTGTTTGTTGGCAATCTGTATATCTTCTTTGGAGAAATGTCTATTTAGCTCTTCTGCCCATTTTTGGATTGGGTTGTTTGTTTTTTTGATATTGAGCTACATGAGCTGCTTGTGTATTTTGGAGATTAATCCTTTGTCAGTTGCTTCATTTGCAAATATTTTCTCCCATTCTGAAGTTTGTCTTTTTGTCTTGTTTATGGTTTCCTTTGCTGTGCAAAAGCTTTTAAGTTTCATTAGGTCCCATTTGTTTATTTTTGTTTTTATTTCCATTTCTCTAGGAGATGGGTCAGAAAGGATCTTGCTGTGATTTATGTCATATAGTGCTTGTCTTATTGTTGTTGTAAGAGTTCTTTATGTTTTCTGGATACTAGTCCCTTCTCAGATGTATGATTTTTGCAATTTGTGTGTTTTCTTCCTATGGGTTGTCTTTTTAACTTTCTTGACAATGTCCTTTGCACATAAGTTTTTAATTTTAATGAAATCTAATATATCCATTTTTAAATTTGTCTCATTGTCCTTTTTGTGTTATATCTAAGAAAGCATTGCCTAATCCAAGATCACAATGATTTACACCTGTGTTTTTTTCTAAAAGTTTTATAGTTTTAGTTCTTGCATTTTGATCTATGATTTTTTTGTCTATGGTCCATTTTTAGTTAATGTTTAATGTCTGGTGTGAGGTAGGGGTCCAAATTCATTCTTTTGTATAAGGTATGAAGTTGTCTCGGCACTGTTTTTTTTTTAAATATATTTTTCTCCCATTGAATTCTTTTCAACAATCAATTAACCATAAATGTATGGGCTTATTTCTGTACTCTTAATTCTATTCCATTGATCTATATATCTATCTTTATGGTAATACCACACAGTCTTAATTACTGTAGATTTCTAGTGAGTTTTGAAATTAGGAATTGTCAGTCCTTCAACTTTGTTCAAGATTCTTTTGACTATTATTAGAACTTTGCATTTCCTTGGAATTTTAGGATCAGCTCATCAGTTTTTGCCCTATGCTATCTTACTGAAGGTTTGCCACAATTCTGAATGTAATTGAACAGGGATCATGATTCAGGTCAGGACCTGGAGGGAGTGTATCACGGGGCCTGACCAGAACCTTCAGCTCGTTCCAAGACTGGCTCTTTCTCTGGCAGAACTACAGAAAGGCTGGAGAATCCTAAGAGGATGGGGCCCACGCTGATAATGTGGGGCCCCTCACCCTGAATTCTACTTGTTACAGAGCTTCTGGTCCCTGAGTTTCCAGGGTCCCTGTCCTTCTTTGTCCCTCTGTCCAGGGAGAAATTCCAGTGATTGCTAAAGGATCTTGCTACCATGCGTGCCCAGAACGTACTGCAGTTTCCCCTTATGGCCCACCTTATACAATTTTCATTAGTCTTTTTTTTTTTTTTTTTTTTTTTTCTTTTTGCGGTATGTGGGCCTCTCACTGCTGTGGCCTCTCCCGTTGCGGAGCACAGGCTCCGGACGCGCAGGCCCAGCGGCCATGGCTCACGGGCCCAGCCGCTCCGCGGCATGTGGCATCCTCCCAGACCGGGGCACGAACCCGTATCCCCTGCATCGGCAGGCGGACTCTCAACCACTGCGCCACCAGGGAGGCCCTTCATTAGTCTTTTTTTCATTTATCACAAACCCCACAAGAGCAGAGGCTATGTCAGGCGTCCTCTGGACTGTTTCTGGCCCTCCCACCCAGCCTCATCCTCACTTGCTCCAAGTAACTGCTGATTTTAAGAAAAATGCACGATGTGAGAGTTGCTAGTTAAGTTTTATCTGGGGCAAAATAAGGACTAGAGCCTGGGAGACAGCACTGCAGATAGCTCTGAGAAACTGCTCCACAGAAGTAGGGGGAAGGTCAGTACATACGTGATTTTGGGGAAGGGGGAGTACACGCAATTAAGCACGTATGTTTGCAGAAGTTTTCTGCTAGTCATGAGGAGCAGACGTCACCAATGAAGGCACTTTTTCTAGATATGAGGAGATGTAAGAATTGGGCTCATAAAATCAGCTCCTGGAAATATCTAACTATCTGAAGACCTGTTCTGCCAGTTTCTCCCAGAACACAGAGTGCCTCATCTCTGCTCTCCACCCTGAAATCCCTTCAGGGGGTGTCGAAGGTCAGGAGCTGCAGCAGCACATGATTTAATCCTTGTAGAGGTAGATGGCAGGTGTCCATGGCAAGTGCCAATTTGTGGTTGACACAATCACTAACCCGCAAAGTAGAAAGTGGTCTAGACAATGGCCCCAAACCTCTAGCCAATTCCTGATGTGCTTGTACTTAAACCTAGTCTCTTACTGGACTTAACCTCACGACTCTGCAATCACAGGCTACGTCCCCAGCTCTGACAATCCCCTCTCCCATCCCAAAACACCAGTTTGAGTCTGAGCTCCCCCGAACTGCAGACTTCACCCCTTCCCTGCACACTTCCAGCTCCCAGCTTCCCTTGGACTCAGCCAAGATCAGAGAAACCAAATCCACTTTCTAGCTCCTCAGTTAGCATCTGGCTGGACCATGCACAGTCCACTCTCCCCCTCCATCAAAGGGTCACAGGTGTTTGTTCTTAGGGGGTAGCCTGGGGGAGAGGGGCAGGGAGAGAGGGGCAGGGAGAGAGGGGAGAAAAGTGTTGGGTGCTCTCCAGGGAGAGCTAATGAGAGCTGCAGGGAGTGAGTGGATTGTGGAATGGGAAGAAGAGGAGGAAGAGTGTGGAAACGGTCCCATACCTCACAGGAGACATTCACTACCCACATAATTTGGGCCATGGACTGTGCTACATGTGAATGTGGCCTCAGTCCTGCCTTCATGGGGCACCCAACATTTTAAAACACAGAGGAACATCCATCTTTTTAAAACTTAACACAAATAACCTCTAAATTCCATAGTAGTAAGTGCTGCAGAGAAAACTTTTGGATGCTATTAGAGCCTACATGGTGGGCATGTAGTCGGGCCAGCCCGATAGCTGTTCCCACCCCCCTTTCAAAGCCCCACACTTTAGCAGCCTCCCCTGTAGCTAAGAGTGACAGTGAGACATGGTGCTGGCCAATAGGATGTTAAGGGAAGACTGCTGGGGATTTCTGAAGAAGCTTTTGTTTTCCTAATGAAAGGGACCTTACCATTTGGAATTGCTTCCACTTCCTTTTTACTGTCTTAAACATGGTGTGATGCCTGGAGCTGTGTCAGCCACTTTGCAACCATGAAGTGACAAGCATGGAAATGAAAAGACTGATGATAAAAGAGCCAGCATTTCTGATGGCTTCTTTGAGCAACCAAACCAACATCAGCAATCAGCTACCTCTAGAATTCATTTAACTGATCTGTGAATTATAGAGGAAGGATCAAAGGTGGCAGAATAGGTGTGTCCCCCAGCACTCTGCAGCTGCTGGTGCATCATGAGGATTCAGTGAATATGTGTTCAGCCTGTAAGTTACATCTTCCACCTCCTACAGCTCCCGGTACTCATTAAAACTGCCTGACTTGCCCAGGCACTGAGAGGTGAAGACCTGCCCAAAGTAACTTGGGATTAGTGGCAGAGCTGGCAACAAAGCCCTCCTCATTAGTCATGACTGTCTTTCCTAAGCTGTATTCTTCTCTGGGTTCTAGCAACAACATCACTCTTAATGTACAGCTGCATCCTCCCAAGGTCCCAGAGTACTTCACTGCCTTCCAGGAGAATGCAAGACAGTTATTGGGAAGGGAGGAGGCAATAAATTCACAGAACATCAGTGTTCAAAGACATCCTCATATCCTCCCAGCTTGGGCGTGTAAATTGGTGCAACCAACTTTGCAGAGCCCTCTGGCAACCGCTAATAAAACATACGCATAAGCAATTCCCAGACATCCACTCGTAGGTGGACTCTCCAGAGAGACATTCCAATGTGGGCATAGAAGACAGGCACATAGAAGTTCACAGCCACAGGTTTTATAAAAGCAAACGCATTGGAAACTCCCCAACTGACCTTTCATAATGACTGTATCAAGGCTGTGTGGTCTTGTGGGCCAATAGAATACACACAGAAGATAAAACAAATACACTGGTACTCAAGTGGGGATGCGGGCACGGCTCCGCACCTATCAGTGTACCACTGATAGAATAAAGCAAGTTACAGAAAGACAACAAAGGCTGGGCTGCTGCTTTAGCCAGCTCTGGCTGCCGTAACAAAATGCCATCGACTGGGTGGCTGAAACAACAGAAATGTGTTTCCTAACAGTTCTGGAGGCTGGAGTTCTGAGATCAAGGTGCAAGCATGATTGGATTCTGCTGAGCGCTCACCTTCTGGCTTGTAGACGGCCTCCTTCTTGCTGTATCCTCATGTGGCCTTTCCTGGGCACTAATCCCATCAGACCAGGGCCCTGCCCTCATGACCTAATCACCTCCCAAAGGCCCCATCTCCAAATACATTGAGGGTTAGGGCATCAGCATATGAATTTTGGGGGGATACAAATAATCAGTTCATAACAACTGCGAATTTCTGTCCCCCTACTTGGCAGACAGGAGGACTCAGGTGTGCAGAAGGTGATAAGCTTGCCTACAGCCACACCACCCACCAATCACAGATCAGGCCTTCTCACTCCCACCTGCGTGCTCTTCCCAACACCGTGTTGGTCTTCAGCAGCCATTACCATTCCTTTCTGCCAGAATCGTTATAAGAATATGTATTATTGGGCTTCCTTGGTGGCGCAGTGGTTGAGAGTCCACCTGCCGATGCAGGAGACACGGGTTCGTGCCCCGGTCCGGGAAGATCCCACGTGCTGTGGAGCGGCTGGGCCCGTGAGCCATGGCTGCTGAGCCTGTGTGTCCGGAGCCTGTACTCTGCAGTGGGAGAGGCCACAACAGTGAAAGGCCCGTGTACTGAAAAAAAAAAAAAAAAAAAAAAAGCTTGGGCTCAGATCTCAGCCCCCAAGCTTCTTGGCTTTATGAACATGGATCTCATGATGTCTCATTTCCTCATCTGTAAAATGGACATGATGATGTAAGAACAGAGAGTGGGGTGAGAATTAAATGAGTTAAGACACGTGAGGCTCTTAGAACAGTGTTTGCACGTGGTAAGTGCTCTTTATCATTGTCATCATCATCACCATCACCATCATCATCCGTTGGTTCATTCATTTGTTTGGCCTGTTTATTTTGTCCCAGGGCCATGTGATGGAGGACTGAGTTATGGAAGGCAAGTCCTGAAACTCATGTTTAGAGCCATTGTCCCTAGAAAGTGAACTCAAGGCTAGTGAGAGGAGGGACATGCTTCCAGCCTGTCACTTGCAGGAATGCAAAATGTCCCCACATGTCCCTTTTTGATGAGAGCGATCAAGGTCACTGCTGAAAGACAAGGACTTCTATTCACAAGGAGCACAAAGGCACTGGGTACATTAACATTTGACTTTGCAGAGGGAGAGAAAAGGGCACTGAGTGGGTCTCAGAAGCAGATCCAGCCTCATAGGACCCTTCGGGGATCATGGTCAATAGAGAGGTGCTCCACAGGGACCTCCTGCAACAGGTGACCCTGGAACCCACAGGAAGGACCTGTTAGTGATCATCTCAGCATTATCATCTTTGCTGTTTTAGACGAGTCATAACTTACATTTCTAGGATTACTGTCAATGGGCACTTACATCTTTTAGTTTGTCCGAACCTCACCATACCCATGTTAGTGAGCAGAAGCTGGTCTTCTTTTTTCTATTTTGATTTGTAAACTGAGGACCAGTTATGTGACCTGTTTAGTGATGAGCTGAATCATGATCAAGACTCTCCACACTTCAGGGTAAAGATCTTTTTAGTATAAATATATCCCTTCATCTCTCTGACTGTTCCCAAAGTACAGACAAAATCCAGGCTAGTTTGTGTTCAACTTAAAGAGAATTCACAGTCCACACGGCTGCTGCATGGCCTCTCTCCACTGAGGATGCAGTGTGGAGGGAGGAGCACGGCTTCCACCCATGGGCTCCAGGCTCTGGAATTTGATGTGTCAATACAATTTCAAAGAATATTCTGAAAACAAACATAGGGTGACCAATTTGTATTTTTCAAAATGAGAATATACACAAAATATAATTTAAAAAATATAATATTACAAAGAAAAGATATTTCAGCATTCCCACAAAACCCCAAACAATTAGGAAGCATTCAACATCAGATAGAGGACATTCTCTGCACGACGGGCAAGAACTTAGACAAATGCACATCGTGCTCAAGACTGCTGGGAATAATCACACAGGTTGTGCACTGCACAACTCCAGGGTCGGGAGTGCCATTCACAAAAACTATGCTGATTTTGCCCTTATTTTCTCATTTCCCCACAGACGGGCAGAAATTGTTTTAGAAGGTAAACTGGCAGATGAGAGTCCCTTCTAGCATGCTGATTCTAAATTTCTCAGTGTTCCAAAGGAATATTGACACATTCTGGTCCAGAAACTTTAGGTATGCTTTGAGAATCACAAGAAAAACCACCAAGTCTACTCAAGGGCCCCGCACTCTAAGGAAAACTATGCTTTAATTCCCTTTTGTTCAGTAGCCTCTTGAGCAAACATCTAAGGAAGTGTTTTGCAGTGAACAAAAGTGGGGAAGCCACTGCTCCTGCCCACCCACCTCATTTTACAAAGTCCCTGAGAGGTCACATGACTTGTCAACAAACCTAGTCTGTTTGGCCATGGCTGGAAAGATGATGGTCACCTTTGGGCACTAAACATTGACACATCAATCTAACCCCTTCCTATACCCATCTCAACTCCACAGGTTCTTAGAACCTAGGGAGCCTACATATACTCCTGGGTACTTCTACCATATATGACCCAACAATACTACTTCTGGCTATTTATCCAAAGGCAATGAAAACACTAACTCAGAAAGATGTATGCACCCCCATGTTTATTGTAGCGTTATCTACAATGGCCAAGACATGGAAGCAACCTAAGTGTCCATCAATGGATGAATGGGTAAAGAAAATGTGATATATACAGTTGACTTTATTTTTATAAATTTATTTATTTATCTATTTTTTATTTTTGGCTGTGTTGGGTCTTTGTTGCTGCACGTGGGCTTTCTCTAGTTGCAGTGAGCGGGGGCTACTCTTCTCTGTGGTGCACGGGCTTCTCATTGCGGTGGCTTCTCTAGGTGCAGAGCACAGGCTCTAGGCACGTGGGCTTCAGTAGTTGTGGCACGCGGGCTCAGTAGTTGTGGCTCGCGGGCTCTAGAGCGCAGGCTCAGTAGTTGTGGCACACAGGCTTAGTTGCTCCGCAGCATGTGGATCTTCCCAGACCAGGGCTCGAACTCGTGTCCCCTGCATTGGCAGGCGGATTCTTAACCACTGCACCACCAGGGGAGCCCTATACAGTTGACTCTTGAACAGCTCAGGGGTTAGGGGTGCCGACCCTCCACACAACGGAAAATCTGTGTAGAACTTTACAGTCGGCCCTCTGTGTCCTCAGTTGCACATCCAAGGATTTAACCAACCACGAATTGTGTAGTACTGTAGTATTTCCTATTGAAAAACATCCACGTAAAAGTGGACCTGCACACTTCAAACCCATGTTGTTCGAGGGTCAACTGTATATAGAGTGGAATATTATTAAGTTATAGGAAAGAAGGAAATCTTGCCATTCACAACAGCACGGACGGACCTTGAAGACCTTAGACCAGGTGAAATAAGCCAGACAGAGGTAGACTGTCTGCTGTCACTTATATGCGGAATCGAAACAAACCCATGGCTACATGGAGCGGATTGGTCGTTGCCAGAGGCAGGGGTTGGAGGGTAGGTCTAATGGGTAAAGGGAGTCAAAGGTACAAACTTAAGTCCTGGGGAATAAATAAGTACAGCATGGTGACTATAGTTCATGAGGCTCTACTGTATATTTGAAAGTTGCTAAGAGAGTAGATCTTAAAAGTTCTCACCACCAGAAAAACAACTGTTAATTATATGGTGCTGGATGTTACCTAGACTTATTATAGTGATCATTTTGCAATATATACAAATATCCAATCATCGTGTCTTACACCTGAAGCTAACATAATGTTATAGGTCAATTATATCTCAATAAAGAAAGAAACGTTAATATTTCGAACAAACAAAAAAAGAAAGTCTCCTTTACCCTTTCTCCTCCCCAAAAGAAACAGATTCAACGTATTGCTGCATGGTTTTCTAGTTCTTTTCTAAGCCCTTAAACACACACACAAATCTGTGTATATATATCCAGGAGATAATAATGTAAGCATAGATCTGAAAATTCCTGTTTTCACTTAAAATATTTCTTAGCAATAATTCCATGTAGTGCCTGACTCTTTTCGAATAGATGAAGAGATTTTCCTGGACGTGCCATGAATTGTTTTAACCACTTCCCTTCTCATGGGCTTTCAGGTTGTTTGCACTTTTCAGTGTCAAAAATAAATTTCCAGGGCTTCCCTGGTGGCGCAGTGGTTGAGAGTCCGCCTGCCGATGCAGGGGACACGGGTTCGTGCCCCGGTCTGGGAAGATCCCACATGCCGCGGAGCGGCTGGGCCCGTGAGCCATGGCTGCTGAGCCTGCGCGTCCGGAGCCTGTGCTCTGCAAGGGGAGAGGCCACAGCAGTGAGAGGCCCGCCTACCGCAAAAAAAAATAAATAAATAAATAAAAAATAAATAAATAAATTTCCAGTGAATATTCTAGAGTTAACATATTTGTGCCTAAGAATGAATTTTTATTTAAGATGTTTTCAGAGAAGTAGAACTCTTGGGCCAAAGGTACATTTTAAATTTTAATAGCTGTAGTCAAATTTGTTTTAAAAATGTCTTTACCAATTCATCTCCCATCAACAACATATGAAAGTGCCTATTTCCACACATCTTCCCAGCCCAGGATTCTCAATCTTTAATCTTTGCCAAACTGAGAGGTAAAAAATGTTAACTTATTTTCATTTGACTGTCTCTAGTAATTGGAGAAATTAAATATTTTTTCATGTGTTTATTGGCCGTATGTGTTTCTTCTGTGACTTTGCCCATTTCCCAATTGTTCTTCTTCATTTTCTTAACAATTAAAAAAATTCTTTACATATTTCAGATGTTGATGAAAATATTTATAATTTTTTATTTCAGTAATTTGACTGTCTTCAACTTTGTCTTGTAAGTTTTCAAGTATAAGCGATTATTTTCACTTTTTAAACTTTTAAATTTAGAACAGTTTTAAACTAATAGAAAAATTGTGAAGATAATACATAGAATTACCATATACCCCACACTTGATTTTCCCTTTTATTTATATGTCACATTAGTATAGTACATTTGTTACAATTAAACCATTGTTACATTATCATTAACTAAAGTCCATATTGTATTCATATTTCCTTAGTTTTTACCTAATAACCTTTTTCTCTCCAGGATCCCAAGCAAGACGCCACATTACATTTAGTCATCTTTTTTAAAAAAATTTATTTATTTATTTATTTTTTGGCTGCGTTGGGTCTTCGTTGCTGTGCACGGGCTTTCTCTAGTTGCGGTGAGCAAGGGCTACTCTTTGTTGCAGTGTGTAGGCTTCTCACTGCAGTGGCTTCTCTTGTTGCAGAGCACAGGCTCTAGGTGCGCGGCTTCAGTAGTTGTGGCACGCGGGCTCAGTAATTGTGGCTCACGGGCTTAGTTACTCTGTGGCATGTGGGATCTCCCCGGACCAGGGCTCGAACCCATGTCCCCTGCACTGGCAGGCAGATTCCCAACCACTGTGCCACCAGGGAAGTCCCTTGTCTCCTTAGGTTCTCCTTGAATGACAGTTTCTTGGATGTTCCTTGTTTTTGATGAGTACTGGTCATGTATTTTGTAGAATGTTCTTTAACTGGAATTTGTCTGAGAGTTTCCTCATGATTAGATTGGGGTGATGGGCTTTTGAGAGGAAGACCACAGAGGAAAAATGCCATTTTCATCACACTGTACCAAGGGTACATACCATCAACATGACTTATCACGGTTGGTGTTACCTCGATCACCTGGCTGATAGTGTTTGTCAGCTTTCTCCATCACAGTTACTTTTTTCTTCCCCCTTTTCCTTATTGTACTTTTAAGCACAGCCCATGCTTAAGGAGTGGGGTGCTACCCTCTAATTCCTTGAGGGCAGAGTATCTACACAAATTATTTGGAATTCTTCTGCACTGAAGAATCGTCTATTCTCCCCCATTTATTTATTTATTCAACCATTTGTTCATAAAAGGATGGACCCATGAATATTTACTTTATACTTTAGGTTATAATCCAATAGCATTTAATTTTTTGCTTGAAGTGTTCCAGCTCTGGCCACTGGGAGTCAGGAATTCTTTCACTTGTCTCCTGCATCCCTTTGATAGATGCCCCTCCATCACTGTGATTTTTTATTTTTTTAACACTTCCTAACTTTCCAGCATTACAAGGCTCATCTTGTGTATTTCATGACCCAGTCTTAGAATCATCTGTTTCTCTAAGGAATCCTGGTTCCTTTTATTGGAGAATGATATTAGCAACCACAATCTGGGTGGTAGGTATGCTTGTTGCCAGAAATTGGTATTGCCAATTTTTTTGGACTTTAACCACTTAATGGGTGTGAGTAGTCTCTTATTGTTGGTTGAATTTGTAATTCCCTGAAGTCAAATGATGTGCATCTTTCCACATGTTTATTTGCCTTCTATATGTCTTCTTTGGTGAGGTATCTGTTCAGATTTTTTTGTCCATGTTTTAAAATTGTGGTAAAATATACATAACAGGAAATTTACCTTTTTAACCATTTTAAGTGTACATTCATATTCATTTGCAAACATCACCAAGATCTGTCTCCAAAACACTTTTCATCTTCTGAAACTAGAACTCTGTACCCATTTAACAATAATTTCCGGTTCCCTCCTTCCCATAGCCTCTGGCAACCACCAATCTACTTTCTGTCTCTATGAATTTGACTATTTTAGCTGTCCTCTTGTGTCTAGCTTATTTCACTTAGCATAATGTCTTTAAGGTTCATCCATATTGTAACATGTCTCATAATTTCCTCCCCCTTTAAGGCTGAATGATATTCTATTGTATGTATATGTCTCAGTTCATTTATCCATCCATCCATCAATAGAAATTTGGTTTGCTTCCACTTTTGGTGATTAAAAATAATACTGCTATGAACTTGGGGGCATAAATATCTCTCCAAGTCTTTGCTTTCAATTCTTTTGGGTTTGCTGAAGTGGAATTGCTGGATCATAGTATGGTAATTCTATGTTTAATTTTTTGAGGAAACATCCTGTTTTCTGTAGTGGCTGTACCATTTTACATGCCCACCAGCTATGCACCAGGGTTCCAATTTTTCCACATCCTTACCAATACTTGTTATTTTCTATTTTAATAATAGTAACCATTCTAATGAGTGTGAGGTGGTATGTCATTGTGATTTTGATTTGCATTTCCCTAATGATTAGTGCTTGTTGGCCATTTGTATGCCTTTGTAGAAATGTCATCTCAAGTACTTTGCCCATCTTTTAATTGGGTTGTTTGTTTCTTAGATATTGAGTTGTTTGCCCGTTTTACAATTAATTTGTTGCTTTTGTATTGTTGAGGTTTAAGAGTTTTTGGAATGCTTTGGATACAAGCCTTTTACTAGATATGTGCTTTCTAAGTATTTTCTTCCTTCTGTGGCTTGACTTTTCAACATCTTAAGAGTATCTTCCACAGAGCAGAAGCAAATGTAGATTCTCTCCTATGTTTTCTTCTAAAAGTTTTATAGTTTTGCATTTACATGTAGTTCTTTGGTCCATTTTGAGTTTATTTTTGTGAAAAATGTAAGGCATGTGTCTAGGTTACTATAATTATTATTTGCATATGGACACCCTATTTTTCCAGCACCATTTATTAAAACGGCCTTTCTTTCTCTACTGAATTGCCCTTGCTCCTTTGACAAAGACCAAATAACTGTATTTGTGTTGGTTCATTTCTGGACTCTATTCTGTTCTATTGATTGATGTGTCTGTTCTTTCACCAATACTGTGCTGTTTGATTACTATAGCTTTATAGTTTGTCTTGAAATTAGATATTGTTAGTGCTCCAACTTTGTTCTTTTTCTTCAGTATTGTGGTGACTATTCTTGATCTTGTGCTTTTCCATATAAACTTGAGAATCATTTTGTTGAGATATAAAAAATACCTTCCTGGGATTTTCATTAGGTTGCAATGATTTATAGAATAAGTTGTAAAGAATTGATTTCTTAATAATATTGGGTCTGTCAATTTGAGAACATGGAATATATCTCCATTTATTTAGATCTTCTTTGATTTCTTTCATCAGAGTTTTATAGTTTTCCACATACAAATCCTATACTTATTTTATTAGTTTTATACTAATTATTTCATTTTGGGGGTGCTACTGTAAAAGATACTAATTTTCAATTTTCAATTCCAATTGTTCAATGTTGGTATAAAGGAAAACAATTCACTTTTTATATTAATCTTGCTATAATCACTTATTATTTTCAGAAAATTTTTGGCTATTCTTTAGAATTTTTGATATAGGAAATGTGTCATCTGCAAACAAAGAAAATTTTATTTCTTTCTTCCCAATCTGTATAACTTCTGTTTCCTTCTTAGGGTCTTTTGTGTGTGTGTGTGTGCATCTTATTCCACCGTTAGGACTTCTAATGCGATGTTGAAAAGAGGATATCCTTGCCTTGTTCCTGATTTTAGAGGGAAAGCACCTCGTTTCACTCCATTAAGTTTGGTGTTAACTGTATGTGTTTTATAGATTTTTTTTTTATCAAGATGGGGAAGTTGTCCCTTCTTTCTAGTTTGCTGAGAGTTTTTATCAAGAATGGGTATTGTCAAAAGCTTTTCCTGCATAAATTGATTTGATTGTATGAGTTTTCGTTTTTTAGCCTGTTTATATGGTGATTTGCATCGATTGTTTTTGAAATGTAAAACCAGCTTTGTATATCTAGAATAAATTCCACTTGGTCATGGTGTATAGTTCTGTTTATACATTCTTGAATTTGATTTGGTAATATTTTGTTGAAGATTTTTACATTGATGTTCATGAAAGACGTTGATCTACAACTTTCTTTTGTTATAATTCTTTCAATTGGGTATTAGGGTAATGTTGGTTTCAGAGAATGAGTAAGAAAGTATTCTCCCTGATTCTATTTTCTGGATGAGATTATGGAGAATTGGTTCCATTTCATATGGAGAATTATGGAGAATTGGTTTCATTTCTTTCTTAAATCTTTGTAGAATTTACCAGTGAAACCATGGTGCCATCTTTTATGGAAGGTTATTAATTATCGATTAAAATTCTCTAATAGATATAAACCTATTCAGATTATCCATTTCTCTTTGTATGAGTTTTAGTAGTTTACATCTTTTTAAATAAATTGACCTATTTCATCAGTCATCAAAGAAAATTATTCATAGTATTCCTTTTTATCCTTTAATGTCCATGAGATCAGTAGTGATGACATCATTTCTGATACTGTAATTTGTGTCTTCTCTCTCTTTCTCTCTCTTTTTTTCTTGATTAACCAGGCTAGAGGTTTATCAGTTTTTAGTGTCTTTTCAAAGAACCAGCTATTTCTGTTGTTTTTTTTTTTTGCTTTCAAGTTCTTCAGTTTCTGTTCCTAATTTTATTACTTCTTTTCTTCTGCTTTAAGCTTAAACAGCTCTTCTTTTTCTAATTTTATTGATTTTAGATCTTTCTTCTTTTTTAATATATGCATATATTGCTATAAATTCATCTTACAGTACTGCTTTTACTACATGAAATGATTTTTGATTAGTGTTATTTTCAATTTAACTTAGTTTGAAATATTTTTAAGTGTCTCTTCAGATTAGGGGAGCACTTAAGTTGAGGGCATTCTGAATCAAGGAAACAACCTACCAAGGAGGAGTGAGAAAATATGCCAAGTTCATAGGATGAAGATTAATTTTGTATTATAGGTACAGAATATGAAGTGGTGTCCAACCAGAGGCAAGATAAGAGGTAAGAAGTCAGATCCTGAACACCCTCAGTGCCATGCTAAAGAGTTCAGATTGTATCTTGGAAGTAATGGAGTAGAAAGCATTCTACCTATTAGTTTTGAATCTAGACACTGTACTTCAGTCAGAATGCTATGAATTTTTGCTACCCAGCATCTAATCAGTGTGGCTTACAAAAGCCGGTCTTCACAATACCCTCATGTCAGGGAAATGTGGAATGCTAGTCCCTCTCATGCTACTGAAGCCTAAACAAAGGACTTAAGAGGAGTCTATTCCTTATGCCTCATATTACACTAGTTCACCCAGCTGTACACTCTCAGAGTACCCTGGAACTTCTTTTTGTATAACATGCATCATAATATTAAACAAATAAATACAATTGCAATTTAACATCTGCCTCTCCCCTCTGAAGGTTTGGATGAGGGTGCAATGGATTTCATGACCTTTCATCCCTAGCATTTACAATGACTGGGCAAAATTCTCACTGCCTATATTAAATCCATTCCTGCTTAGAATACCTGGAGGGATGTCCCTTTTCCTTAGACACACCACAACTCTTTTAGTATTTGGTACAGGGATGGATCCAAGAAACAGGACGTTTGATGTGGGTTAGATCTGAAGATGGTAATGGTCTCATCTCTGGTGGAAAACTGAATGTTGGAAGTGCTTGGCAAATGTTGGGTGTTTGACAAGGCATTGCAAGATGCACTCAGGGGACCATTAGCTGGTTTCTAAGCAAGAATAAAAGGGAATAGAGAGAGTCCAGAAATGTGGGACCTTGAGGATCAGTAAAGCTGACTGATTCTAGACTCCAGATGGTAGAAAATAAGAATTACAAAGCCTTTTGTCTAAATAAACAAGCAAACAAACCTTGCAACAAAGATCAGATTTAAAAATGTGGTCTTCCTACTTAACCCTGACAGCCTCATGTACCATGAAGTTAAGAGAAAAGGGCATAGGGATGGGGAAGCAAAGAAATAAAATAGATTTGAAAAATATATCCAGAAAAGATGTTTGAGTATCATTACTGGCTCTTCGAACTGACTGGAAGCAAAAAGATCAGACGTCTACTAAGGTTTGGGGAGTATTGTATTACCAAGGAACCCATAATTTCAGACTAAAAAGATCCTTGATGATTTAATACTTAAAACAACACTTTGTCCTCCAACCTTCCGTAGGCAAAGATCAGGCTCCAGAAACTTACAGTTCTCAAGAAGAGCTTCTCCCCAACACACATCAGAAGTGGTCATGCAAGAGAATGAGCAAAGAAAAATCTCCCCAGGGGGTAGAGCCTGGACCACTGGGAAAAATGGACATCACGATTCTGCCCAAAGAGCAGAACAGAAGTGTAGGGAGCCTCCCCCTCTCCTAAAACAAGGAAGCTCAGAGTCTGCACTACAGGATTCCCACATTGCTACGAATCAGTGACTATTATGTGCCTTCTTTTCCCTTATTTTGTCAATGTGAGACTTTACTGTGGAATTTCTGTTGCTGCTCCACCATCGTACATCAGGAGAAAGAGATAATTTGTAATTTTAGTTTATAAGTCCCAAGATTCCTAATATCCTTTGTGGTCCTCAATACCCTTTCTCTCTTTCCCACTGGCAGGTTAGAGGTTAATACCAAGGTGATCTTGAGAATCATGTGCTAAAAATGGCAGTATGTCCATTAGCCTGGGCCCCTGAATGACCATGTCGAGCAAAGCCCTCTGTTGACCCACATTGCATGATGATATCATAGGGAAATGCATGTTTTTTGTTTGTTTGTTTGTTTTTTTGCGGTACATGGGCCTCTCACTGTTGTGGCCTCTCCCGTTGCGGAGCACAGGCTCCAGACGCGCAGGCTCAGCGGCCACGGCTCACGGGCCCAGCCGCTCCGTGGCATGTGGGATCTTCCCAGACCGGGGCATGAACCTGTGTCCCCTGCATCGGCAGGCGGACTCTCAACCACTGCGCCACCAGGGAAGCCCGGGAAATGCCATGTTTAATGTGTTAGTATGCTAAGAGTATGGATTTGTTTGTTATACCATCTGGAGTTAATTACCCTGACTAATATATTGAGTGACTATTTTAAGCCACACAATAACTCAGAAAAAAAACAGCTCCAGAGCCCAGGTCTCCTGATCCCTAGTCCAGTAAGTTTTCTACTTTTGGAATATGTCTTGTGCTGACTCTAAAATGACAAGTCACTCCCCCGAGGCCCTGCCTTTATTCACTAGAATAATGACATGGTCCCATTGTTTTTCCGCTGGCCCATCTTGTCTAGGTTAGCAAGCGTGATGGAGGCATCGTCTGCTGACCCAATTTCTCTCCCTCTGCTGTGTTGAAGGAGTTTATGAAGGTCTGTAACTACACAATCACCCTCCTCCTTTATGAGCTCAGACAACATTTCCCCCCTTTTATTACATTTACTGTCCTTGCTTGCCGAGGCACTTTTATGACTGTGGGAACGATTGCCTCGCTCTTGAGAAACTCAGGAATATCCCTCAGTGCTTCATATAACTTGTCACAATATTTTTAACGGCAATTCTTCTTGTGTTTTTCTGTGAGAGCCTCTCGCCAGCCTCTCCCCTGACAACACTGTGAGGGGCTGGAGTACTCTGACGATGGGAGTCATCCTTCTTTGCAGTAGCAGCTATTTTCCAAGGCTCCGCCCACAGCCGGCTTCTCCATTCTTCTAAACCCACTACCCATGGTCTCATGGTGAACTTAAAGTCTTGAGGTTAGAGTTTGAAGGTTTGGGGTTTTCTTTGCATGGGTAGAGAAAAGAAACAGACCATCCTGAAATTAGAGGCTCAGAGGAGCAAGGGCCAATGTACAGCCTTAGACAAAGTTTACTAGCAACAACATTAAGAGCAAAAATTTGTTTACAAAGCAGTTTCATATATAGTCCATTTTTACCTGGTACAACAGTTTGGTTGGGGGGCATTACAATTTAGTACACAGTCTTCGAGACTCAGGTGTTTTTGGCCACCCTGGGAAGATTCTGCCACCCCCATCATCACCCCATTTTATTCAATATATGGATGTCTTTGTCTGTCCTTTGTTCTCCCATAACATCCTAAGCTTATCTGTCTTGCAATATTTATCTGTTTTTGAGAACAAAACAGCCATTCATCTCTCTGAATCCCGGACACTTTAACTGGTGCCCAGCACACAGTGAGCAATCAATATTCATTAAGCCAACATTGATTGAGCCCCTACTCTATGCCAGCACCTGTCCTAGGCTCTGGTGATACAAGGGTGACCGATACATACAAAGCACCTGATCTCAGGTTTAATTCAGTCAAGGAGAGAGATAGGAAAAATGGTTTAAAAAAAACAAAAAAACCGAGGAGAATGTTTGGGAGCGAGAGCTGCCAGGGAGACAGTCAAGTGGTCGAAAGGTGATGGGGCTGGAGGGGACACTAGGTGGTCAAGGGGCCTCTTGGAGGGAAGACATGCGAACCGAACCAGGAATGAAGAGACGGAGGAGCCAGGAAAGATCTGGGTGAAGCAAAGTCCAGGCAGAGGGGACAGCCAAGTCCTTGCTGCGTCAGAGGAACAGAAGGACAAGAGCGTTGCCAGGTGGGGAAGAGTGGAGGGCAGAGCCCCAGCAGGTGAGGCTGGGTGGACGGCCGGGAGGGGCCCGGGTGGGAACGGTGGATTCACTGTGACAGCAACAGGAGTTACTGGAGGGTCCAAGCAGGGAGCATCAGGATTTACTCCATATTTTTGGAAAGATCCCTCCAGACTGCTGGGCAGGGGACAGATGGCAGTCTGAGTGGCTGTAGGGACCTCAGGGAGGAGTTGGCTGCTCCCAGTAGGGGCTGAGGTTTGGACACAGGCATACGGTGGGGCTGGATGTACTTTCAAAGGTAGCGCTGAAAGGAGCACAGTTTACCCATTGAGGTGGAGGTAATCCAACCCGTAAATACAGTGTGACATTTTTAAAGCATCTGTAACATACAAAGTGCTTTCCATTTGTTATCTCATCCCTGCATTCATAAAACATGTATGGACCATCCCATAGGCCAGGCACTAGGAAGTAGAAAGTATCTTTGTTTCTATACTTGGGAAACTCGATGACAGAAAGATAAAGCCAAGATCTCAGACTGGGGACAGGGTACAAGTCTAACTCCAATGTCTGTGCCACTTTTATTACACTCAACTGTGTTCCCTCCCACGGTTTTCAGGGAGGGCAAGATTTCCCAGGGCTTTATCTCTTCTTCAAAGTACTGGAACTACGAATAATAATCACATCTGACATTTCTTGAACACTTACTATGTCCTGGGCACTGTGCCCAGAGAATGATGGACATGATCTCATTTAACTCTTGATAACCCTGTGAGGTAGAGGATGGGACTGAGGCTCAGGGAGCTCATTAGCCCAAATTATACGAATAATATAGAATGTTTGCAAGAATTAGTAAGTAGTAGAGCCAGGCTTTAAGACCCAGCTCTTTTGGGCTCTTTACCACCATGGTTTTCTGCCTCCAGTAATACACAAAGAACGTCTGTATTGTTCTTCACAGTTCACAGAGCTCCTTCTGAAGTCACATCAGCTCCTGTAGGATTTGGACTGTGGGCCAGCGCAGGCTTAGGCAACCGAATGGCCTGACACACAAGGAGGTCCCATGCCGATGTGATGTCCGCTGAGACCCTCTCCGGTTCAGCCACCTTGTTTTCCGGAAAGAAAGCAGCAGCACAGCATTTCCCATGTGGGTCAACTCCCAATAAGCACATCAAAGCCCTGAAAATGTATCCCAGACATCTTTTCAGACTGACATAGGAGAACCACCCCCAAAATGTTATTGAAAACCTTGCCAATAAAAGTGACGAACCACTTTTGCAAGTGACCCAAGACTAAAACTTTTTTTCTTCTTTGCCTCGAAAGGCATCCCCTTCATCTGTCTTAAATTGTAATCAGATACAACCTTGATAGAATGAAAGCAGAGGTCACACTGAGCAAACTGGCACTTTACGTGCTCTGAAAAAGGCTCCTTTGTAACAGGGAAATTATAGCATTTCTATAGAGGGATTTTTCTTAAAAGGACAGGCTGCTTTGTTCAAATGGTGCTGATTTCAGCGCTCTGAGGGTGCTTTCAGACTGTCGGCCTGCTGAAATGTGTGGGGTTCTTTTTGTTTGTAGAAACCTGCATATATTACAGGGAATATATTCAAATAGAAATTGTAAACCATTTCTAGGCAATGTTTTGCTTGTCCAGAGACATCAGACAAAATGCAAAATGGTCCCCACTTTACATCTTGCTTATCTATAGTATCAGATGTTGTATGAGCAGAGGTAGAATATGGTTCCTGGATCTCTGTGGGACCTGAGTTATACGTTTTGTCCACACACGTGCTGCTTCTCTTGGGAGGGGAGCTGACATTTGCAAGCAGTGGTATTCCAGATCACAGAATTTGACTTGCATTTAAAAGGGAAAACAGCAACAAAACAAAACTCTTGAGTTTAGGTAATGTACAAGAAGAAAGGAAATATAACTTGGACCCATGGCACCCTGCAATCTGCGGGAGCGAGGCCAAACTTTGGGAAATCATATTGCAAAGCAGAGTGTGAAAGTCTGAAATGTGTTTGAACTAAAAAACAAGGATTTGTGTCAATTGAAATGCCAGACATGTCATGTCTCAACATGTAACGTTATCAGAAATTAAGCAAAGTGTTTCATTTCCCTGGTGTCAATTTTAACACTTAACAATATTTTTGGCATTGTAATTACTGTTTTCATTCCATTAGGTCTTCTGTGAGTAGGAATGTTTTGTCTGCAACTCTAATAATCATTTATACTTTGTATGAGCAGATGTATTGCTTCATTAAATCAGATTGTTTATAGCTAATCATAAAAGTTTTACCAAGCCTACTAAGCCCCATATTTGGGTTTTAAGTGTTTGTTTCTCACCCCATTAATTATGTCATGAATGAAATCAGTATTGTCATTTTTCATGAAACAGCTATATTTGTGGTGGGGTGAAATGAGACTTCTAAATTTCATTTCCTAGGTAATAAAAAGAAGGAATTCCAGTGTGATATTCTTTAATTTCATGCACAATGAGTGCTTTTTAATCTAAGTCTGGGCAGGAAGGGGCTGCCTTCCCCCTGGCATCATGAGGCCATTGTATTATTTCCCAAGAAATAGGGTAAAGGTTTCATTAATAGGAAAGCTATGAATGTCTTGTGTGGTCTAGACCATAAATAAGTAGAAAAGGATCAATCCTAGAGGTAGTGGGATGAACTTGATCTTAGATATAGCAGGACAGACCTGGCCAAGAGAAAGAAGACCCTGTAATGCATCCATTTCACAACCCAGTATGGATTTGCATGACTTGTAAACTTTCATTATGTGCAGCCACTGATATTCCAAGGTTTATGCATTACTATCACAGAGCCTAACCCGTTCTTTTTTTTTAATTAAAAAAATTTTTAATTAAAATTTTTTATTGAAGTATAGTTGATTTATAATACAATGTTGTGTTAGTTTCAGGTGTACACAAAGTGATACAGTTATATATATGTGTGTATATATATATAAAATGATATTTATATATTGTTATATATTCTTTTTCAGATTCTTTTCCATTATAGGTTATTATAAGATATTGAATATAGTTCCCTGTGCTATGCAGTAAGTTCTTGTTATTTATCTATTTTATATATAATAGTGTGTATCTGTTAATCTCAAACTCCTAATTTATCCCTGCCCCGCCCCTTGCCCCTTTGGTAACTATAGTTTATTTTCTAAGTCTGTGAGCCTATTTCTGGTTTGTAAATAAGTTCATTTGTATCACTTTTTTAGATTCCACATATAAGTGATATCATATGATATTTGTCTGACTTACTTAATATGATAATCTCTAGCTCCATCCATGTTGCTGCAAATGGCATTATTTCACTCCTTTTTGTGGCTGAGTAATATTCCATTGTATATATGTACCACACCTTCTTTATCCATTCATCTGTCGATGGACATTTAGCTTGCTTCCATGTCTTGGCTATTGTCAATAGCGCTGTTATGAACACAGGGGTGCATGTATCTTTTTGAACGAGAGTTTTCTTCAGAATATGCCCAGGTGGGGTTGCTGTATCATATGGGAGCTCTATTTTTAGTTTTTTGATGAACCTCCATACTGTGCTCTACAGCAGCTGCACACATTTACATTCCCTCCAGCAGTGCAGGAGGGTTCCCTTTTCTCCACACTGTCTCCAGCATTTATTACTTGTAGACTGTTTGATGATGGCCATTCTGACCGGCATGAGGTGATACCTCACTGTAGTTTTGATCTGAGCCTAGCCCATTCCAACCAATAGATACTCACTTCTCAGGCTGTCATGAGGATCGAATGATGTTCACGCAGGGCGCCTAGGGCAGCGCCTAACTTCTTGCCTGTGATCAGTAAACGGTGCGCCTCCCTCACCCAAGCTGCACCCACTGGTTCATCAGCATAGGTGTGAGGAGGCTCACCTCTCACCCCAGTGGCATGTTGTTCCTGCCTCACCTCTGTGAATGTCAGGACAGCCTAGGAATGTTATAGAGCCTACGGACCCTTACGCAAATGCCACTGCCAGATTTATAGAGTTGATAATAGAGCTCTTGGGCTAACAAAGGCAGTGCTGGAGTAAAAGGTTGCAGAGCATTTTGATGCAAATGTATGAAGAGGTGTTTTGTCTCCCAGTCAAGCCTTCCTTGGCTGAGATAATGAACAACGGAGGCAGCCTGGTCCTGTCCTAGGGCTGTTTATCCGTTATGGCCTCCAGTGGAAAGACAGCCAGCTGGGTCCTGCCAGGCCACTTGCTGGAACTCGGGGAAATACCTTGGGGGAAAACAAATTCTTCCTGGAAGGAACTCATCCCATTTGTTCCCTTCTGGACGCTAGGGAAGGGTGCCAGGCTGAAGTCTCTTGTCTGTCCCAAACGAGCTGTGTGCTCTGGGGGTGTTCTGCTCACACGAGGACTTCCTTTCCTCCTCTGATGCCCTGGGTGAGTCAGACTAGAGCAGAGCTTTGCGCATTTCCTGCAGCAACAGCAGAACCTTATGCAGAAATCCAACACGAAGAACGTAAGAGTAAAAGTGTTTAGGTTGAAATAGGAACAAGGGCTGAGAGACACTCCACGGCCACCCCTCCCGGCAGCTCTGCAGCATCCTGCGCTCTGCGGGAGAAGGTTTGAAAACTTCAGGCACAGACCATCTTTCGGGTCCCTCTGAGCTGTGATATTCCGGGACTCCCCAGTTTCTATAATGTGAGACTCCTCCCATGGTGGGACCCCAAGCTGCCTACCTTCATGGTTCTTGCTTCCCAAAGGTCAGTTTTTCTCAAATCTAAAGATGGGATTCTTTTCTTTGAAGGACTGGGAAGATGGTCTTGAACAACTCAAGACCAGCTCCTGCTCCTGAGTTCCTACCTCTTTCTCTTCCACTCTGGAGAGACAATGAAGATTATAATATGAACAATCTCTTGTGGTTTTATAGTACTTGTAGTTTACACAAGTCATTGTAAAGCCTTTATTTAGTTTAAGAATATGGAAAAGGATGAGAGAAGATCAGGACACCCCCCTTCCCCTAGAAGAGGGTCCACAGATACAGCTCACAGAATGCCTCGGGGGCTCTGTGAGGGGTGGGGATGCTGGCCAGGTCCCATCACTAACCTTCCTCTTTGAAGCCCTCTTGACTGCATCTCTACTTCCTTCTTGCTACCGAAGGTCTGACTTTCCTCCTTCTGGATATTGCTTTCGGTTGCAGTCTCCTTGACTCTCACTTCCAGCTCTGCTCTGGACACTGGCTCTGGTCTCGATGGCGTTATTCCTCCCTCCTACAGAAAGCAGCCCGAATCTGGTGCCCTCGTCCTCTAGAGAGTAGGAGACCCCTCCCCAGAGTCATTCTGGGCACCGTGTATGTTGGATTCTGCTACCTCTTCACAGGCACAGCCTAAGTGCCCTCCCCTACCCGCCCTGCATCTCTCCTACTCGGAGCACTCCAAGCTACGGAGGCTCTGTCGTATCCTTCCTTTCCAGTAAGACGTGCAGTATCATCTTCACAACTATGACCTTCATTTCTGTGCGGCTTTTCTCATTCTCCACCCCCGAGATAAGCCTTTGAAAGTGTCAGATAACCCCCTCCAATTTCAGCTGTGACACCTGCAGGTGAAGCTCTCACCTAGTTCTGCCTGTTTCTGTCAAGAAGAAAGCAGGAGAAAAGAAGGAAGGGGAGAGGGTAAAAAGGTGGTTTGTGAGTGCCCTTTAGCCTCGAGATATGAATTTTATTTATTCCTCTTCTCTTGAAAGGAAAATGGAAACTATGAAGAGGACAGATAAAACAATAGGACTGCTGATATGAGTAGTACAGCTGACCCTTGAACAACATGGGTTTGAACTGTGTGGGTCCACTTATACACGGATTTTTTTCAATGGTAAATCCTCGAGTACTAAAGGGTCCACGGTTGATTGAATCCACAGATATGGAACTGCTGGATAGAGCAGGCCAACTGTAAATTACATGCAAAATTTAGACTGTACAGAGGGTCAGCCGCTAATGCCCCACTGTTCAAGGGTCAGCTGTGTATTCTGTGCCACGAGTTGTTCTAGTCCCACGTTACCTATTTGATCCTCACAGCGCTGTGAGCAGGCACCCTCGTTGTCCCTGCCTTCTTTTCCCAAAGTAATGTAGTGGATCTAGTGTTGGACGAATATGAATTCCAATGCAACTTTGCCACTTTTTGGCTTTTCAACCTTGGAAAAGTCACTTCATTTCTCTGAGCCCCAATCTACCCTATGTGCAATGGAAATGATAACGCTTCATGTCTCACAGGATAATTTCAAGGATTAAAGGAGATTTTCATGTTAATGCTTAGCACAGTACAGGACATAATCAATACATATTGGTACTTTTCTTCATTCATAAACTTACTCAATTCTTGAGCATTACACAAATTAAGAGACCTTAGTGACAAGGGTAAAATCATAAGTTAAATGGATCTCAAGCCATATGGATCCAATTCATTCATTCATTCATTCATTCATTCAACAAATGCTGTCTGAGCAACAGCTATGGGTCAGGGACTGTGCTAGGACACAGTGAACACAGTGATGAACAAGACAGGCAAGTCTCTTCTTCTATGGAGCTCATATTCTAGTGAGGGAAGCTGACAATAAACAAACAAATCATGTTAAGTATCTTGAAGTAGATACAATAGGGACAACTTGATGTATCTCCATAAGTCAATACACATAAGTGCATGTTTATACATTCACACATGGGCGCACACATGACACACACATACATATGCACACAGATGTCATACACGCAGGCACCAGTCACGTGCAAACTCACAAACTCTCACACATGCTCCTTCACATGTATGTTTTTTTAATGCTTCCTTTTACACCATCTTTACACTACTCAGCCAGAGGAATCCACTGCTTTCGGGAGGGTTAGGAGACTGAAAGCAGGAACACTGAGAAGGATTCCATATGGAACTTTTGATTTCCAAAATAGTCACCCCAAACATAAAGAGACTGGAGATGTCGGGCAAGGCAAGTTCCCACCTGAGAAGGGGAGGAAGTGGCATACTCTTCATAGCAGGAGGAAGCAAAGAGACCTGGAGGGTTCCCATCCAGGCTGGAGATGCTGCCTTCGCCTCTGAGAAGCACTTTCCCCACACAGAGCCTTGAGTCAGCAACCAGATGGCGCAATGCGATAGAACCCCATGTGAGTGACGGCGGGTGTGACAATGCACAGCTAGTGCCCCTCTTCTCCACCTTCTCTCGCACGTTCATGGTGAAGTGGAACCAGTAGAGCAGCAGGAGCAGAGGAAGGCTCGTTGATGGATGGCCCCAAGATGGTGCTGCCAACCCCCATCCCTAGGCAGTCCAGAAGTTCCCAAGTACACTGGGGGAGGGGCTGGTCCCTGAGGTCCTGAGTGGACAGTGGGCCCACAGAGGTTTGAAGCTGGAGGAAGAGTCCACAGAGAGCTGCGTTACTGTAGCTAGAGTGAAATGGCAGGGATTTTAGCAGCTTGTCCCACCTGACATCCAAAAGAACCAGACAGGATTAGATGTACTTCAGAGGACACTAGGACACACACTGGTGACCCAGGATTAGACCAAACTGGCCACACCACAGTGGAAACATCAGGAGATGAAGTACACAGAGACCACCTTCTCCCAGTTCTGGCAAAAGCATCCCTGAGTACCTAGACAGTATCTGGGAAAATGGAGGGAGAGAGGAGAACAATGGAAGGGGGGTGGGGATCGTTCTGAGAGAGAGTTTGGACTTAGAATGGATGGAACATTTTCCCAAAACAGGCTGAACTTACCTGAAATAAGCTGTTTTAGATCGGAGGAGGGTGAGTTTATATTCTCCCCATCACCTACTACCGTTACTGGTTCCAACAGCCGAATAAAGACGACTCTAGGGAAGATTGAGGTCTCCTACAGAGAAAAAATTAAGCTATCGTTTTGCATTTGTGAGTTGTAGTGTCTAAATTTCAACTCCCGTGCGTAAACGACAGCAAGAGCGAGACGCTGAGCAAGAGGATTGTGGGAAAGGGAGATTGACATTCTTAGCTAGTGTGGTCAGGGCAGGTCTTACTGAAATGGTGACATTTAAGCAATGACCTAAAGAAGGAGCCAGACACACAAAGAACCTAGTAAAAACAAGGATTCCTGGCAAAGAGAACAACATATAGAATGGCCCTAGGGTGGCAAAGAGCTTGGCATGAGCCAAGGAGATGGAAGGAGGAGGGTGACCTGACGTGGGATTGGAAATGTAAACAGGAGTGGATCATTAAGTTCTCATTGAAAATATTGTGGAAAATACGGAAGGGCTTTCAGTAGGGCAACGATAGGATCCAATTTGTATATATATATACTTTTTACTTTTTTTTTTTTTTTTTTTTTTGCGGTACATGGGCCTCTCACCGTTGTGGCCTCTCCCGTTGCGGAACACAGGCTCCGGACACGCAGGCTCAGCGGCCATGGCTCACGGGCCCAGCCACTCTGTGGCATGTGGGATCTTCCCAGACTGGGGCACGAACCTGTGTCCCCTGCATCGGCAGACGGACTCTCAACCACTGCGCCACCAGGGAAGCCCCAATTTGTATATGTTTAAAAGATCCCTCTGGTGATGCGTGTTTAGTATTACAGAGGAACTTTGAGCAGAGGGTCTGTTGGGAAGCTCTGGACATACCCCATGCAAAAGATGATGGTGGCTTTGACTAGGGCAGCAGGAGAGAGGGAGAGACATGGATGGATTCACAAATATTGTGGAGGGAAACTCAGCCAGATTTGCTCATTGCTGGTGAATTGGGTGTGAGGTAAGGGAGAAGGAGAGATGCAGAATGATGGCCAAGTTTTCGGCTTAAACTGCTGGGTAGAAGCTGCTGTCGTTTATTGAGATGGTGAACACCGGCTGTGGAGATACTAAAAATCTTGCAGCAAATTGTTACCTCCCTGCCATCAAGAGGTAGGTCCTGGCTCCTCTCCCCTCGAATCTGGTGACTGCATTGACCAATAGAGTGTGGTAGAAGTGACTGTGATGTCCAAGCTCAGGTCATAAAAGACCAGGAAGGGTCCCTCTTCTTAACTGGAGCATGCACTCTCTCGGGTCCCTAGGTTGTCACTGTCCCACTTACGTCCCACTTATTTTGGCTGCAAAACAAGTTACACAAAACTTTCATGGAGTCAAGCAACCGTGTACTACGCTCACGGATTCTGAAGGTCAGAAGTTCATACAGGACACAGTGAAGAATGCTTGTCTCCGCTCAGCCATGCTGGTGGCTCAAAGGCTGGGGGCTGGAGTGATCTGAAGGGTCTCTCACTCACAGTGCTGGTGCCTGAGCTGGGAAAACCTGAACAGCTGGGGACAAGAGCAACCTGGGCCCTTTGGGCATCTCTAACTCTGTGTGGTCTCTCCACCTGTTCCCTCCAGCATGGCAGCTTCCAGGTTGCCTAGCCTGTATGTATCAGCCCAGTACTGCAAGGCCCTTCCTAAGACAGTGAGCAAGGTGGAAACTTTATCACCTTTTCTAACCTATCCCTGAATGTCACACAGCATCACTTCTGTTCACTAGAAGCAAGGCACTAAGACCAGCCTATATTCAAGGAGAGGTAATTAGACTCCATGTTTTGTTGAGCGCATGTAGGAAGTACACAGTTTCAGCCATGTAAGAAGTTTGACTACCTAAGACCACCCGGCTGGCTCCATAGGCCATATATGGAGACTTCCGTCAAAAGTCCAGTTAAATCCAGCCTTCCAACTATGCCCATCGAGCACTGGACGTGTGAGTGGACCCTCCAGAACAGCCCATCTGCCAACTGAAAATCCCCTAGTGACCTCTATCAAAGCCACATGGAAGAGAAGAATCACTCAGCTGAGTCCTGCCCAGATTCCTGAGCTACAAATTTATAAGATATAATAAAATGATAGTTGTTTTAAGGCACCAAGTTTCGGGGTGGTTTGTTACGCAGCAGTACATAACTGTAGCACTGTGGGGGGATCTAGTTTTGGACTTGGAGGATGGATGGGGAGAGAGAATCAAGAATTTACTTGTAAACTCTTTTGCTTGGGGTTACTGTCCTGAACAAGGCGGTCAGAGAAGTGAATCTGGAGCTGCAGGGTAGGCTTCGAGGTGCCAGGGCCTCGGCAGTGTCGGGACAGCTGTGACTGGTGGGGAAGCACTGCCTGGCACACTCAGACTGCTCCTGGATACACTTCATTCCTTCATTCCTTCATTCACTCATTCACTGTGCAGACCCAGGCAAGGAATTTAAACTCTCCGAGCCTCACTTTCCTCATTTAGAAAGTGGAGAGTTCTTGAGGACATGTGACCCAGTATTCCCAGTACAAAGGCACTCAGCGGAGCCTCTGTACCGCCATCTTCCCTGTGAGACTAAAGAAACAGTATCAGTTGAGGCCTTAGGTGAGGATGGAAACCCTCACATCCCAGTGTGATCTTAATGATGTAGAAAAGATGGCTATTTACATTATAATTGTTCTTGAGAAGAACAATGTCCTGCAATAAAATGTCAAGTCTAAATAAAATGTAAAATATCAGGCTTCCCTGGTGGCGCAGTGGTTGAGAGTCCGCCTGCCGATGCAGGGGACACGGGTTCGTGCCCCAGTCCAGGAAGATCCCACATGCCGCAGAGCGGTTGGGCCTATGAGCCATGGCCGCTGAGCCTGTGCGTCCGGAGCCTGTGCTCCACAATGGGAGAGGCCACAACAGTGAGAGGCCCGCGTACCGCAAAAAAAAAAAAAAAAAAAGTAAAATATCGAGGTCTCAGGTGACTTCCTCAGCCCCCTCCTCCTGTCTTACATGAACCTTCATGAATCCCAGTTTGATTTTTTTTTTTTTTTTACTCAAAATACCTGAAAAATAAAATCCTTTTCTTCTGTTTTGCTCCTGAGCCACACCCCTCCCTACCCATCAGGACTTTTTGTTTCAGCTGCAACTGACAAATGTGAAAAGCTCTCCCTTCCCACCGGAGACTTTGTTTAGGAATCAGAAGGAATGAGGGTCTTGCTGTGACCTCCTTCTGCCTCCGTCTTCCTTTCTCTCACGCAGGTGACATAGAAAGAGACGGAAAATGACACATCAGGAAAGGCCCCGAATGTAAGACAGCGAACAGACACAGTGAAACCCAAACCAGGGTCAGTGGCCTTCTTCCCACGTCGGATCCTTAACGGAGGGTGAGAACGGACGGCTCTGCTTTATGGAAATCTGCTGTGGTCCCCGGGGAGCAGTGAATGTGCCGTCATCACCCCCTCCCTCCCCGTCAGCTCCCTACCTTCACCCCTGCCTGGACACAGTTCTCTTACAGAAAAGTCGGATAATAAGGCCATAATGTAGTTTTCCAGAGGTAAGTGAAAACACCTTAAATGTGTTACTGGCATTTGGGGGAAATGGAGATTAGGCTGGGGCTGGTGCCCAGGAAGGGTGGTGGGTACGCTAATTGAACCTCTGGATTAAACTCTCCGGGCCCTGACACTGCCTGCCTCCTGGCAGAAACATCACAGAGGTCTCAGAAGCGGCTTTGAGGCTTTTCAGGGACTCCGAGATGATCCTTTGGAGCCCAGGTACGATGATACCTGAGTTTGTCCCGGCCTCACAGTAATAGGGCCACTGGGAGTCTTTCTTCTACAGAAGAGAAAGGTGGGGCTGGCAGGCAGCAGGGGTGAGGCGGGTGCAGCAGGCAGCCGGGCAGCCGCAGGAGGTTCTGGCCGGCGCTGGGCGAGCCAGGTCTGAACCTCAGAGAGGGCTGCTCGCAAATGAGCTCAGCGTTGGCGTGGTGCCTTCACCCGACAGCCACTGGCTGTTAGGGGCATTTTGAAGTCAGACAAATATATCTCCCAGCGGCCTGGAACGGAGGAGGAAGAGGCACAGAGGGTGGGATGACAAAGCACGAAGTCGAAAGCTGCTCCTGCTGGTTTTGGCAAAAGGGAGGGTGGGGAGAGGTAGGGAAGAGCCCACCCTGAGCTCTACAGATGCTGTCGGGGAGCACGACCTTCCTGCACCGCTGTTCACCCGGACATGGAGCTCAGGGTTGTAAGGGACCTTGGTACCAGCTGGTGCAGGGATGCTGCTGCCGGGGCCAGTGCGAGAAGGTGGAATCCAGTGCATCGCATCTCTGCGGCAGTTCCTTCAGGCACCCCATCTTTCCCAGGCTCCGAAGGAATGTATCCTCCTCATGCAGCCCTTCAGACAGATGAAGGCAGTGTCTAAAACCTCTCCCTACTCTCCCCCTCCCCCAGACCTTCCGCCTTCTTCATGATGACCGCCATGTCATAGTGACTGTCATGTGGCACCATGACTGGTGAGCTGCTGGGGAAGGAATGTGGTTTGCCTTGTGCTTATGAGGGAAGCATCTCATCCTGGAAGTCCAGCTTCCCTCTGGCTCTGAACTTTAGGCAAGTTTCTCCCCATCTTTGAACCTTAGTCACCCAGCTGTCAAATGAGGGGACGGACTGGGTGACCCTCAAGTGCCCCTTGCACCTCCCATGCCCAGTGGCCCTCTACCCTGGCCATGCTACCAGAAACTGGACACTGGGCTGATGGGTTCGACCCCCTGTGGCTCCCCCGATGCCTCTGGGGTTGGTGTTGAAGCGAGTTAAAATGATTAGAGGGGCTCAGAGCACACGGGATAGGAGACAGGAAGTTAATACCCCAGGAACCAAAGGCTCTGGAGACAGAGTTGGATCTGTATTAGTTTCCTGTGGTTGCTTGAACAAATGACCGCAAATGTATTGGCTTAAAGCAACACAAATTTATTATCTTACAATTCTGGAGGGTTGGAAGTCTGAAATAGGTCTCACTGGCTTAAAATCAAGGTGTTGGCAAGGCTGCGTTCCTTCTAGAAGCTCTGAGGCAGAATCCGCCGTTTCCTTGCCTTTCCAGCTTCTAGAGGCTTCTGCATTCCTTGGCTTGGAGCTGCTTCCCTCATCTTCAGATCCAGCAAGTAGCAGCTCCCAGTCCCTTCCTGACCCTGAGGATCACCCTTGAGCCTTGCTTTTCCACTTTAAAGGACCCTTGTGATTGCGTAGGGCCCACCCACACAATCCAGGATAATTTCCTTATTTTAAGATGTGCTGATTAGCGATCTTAATGCCGTCTTAACACCCCCTTGCTGTCTCACATCTGTATCCACAGATTCTGGGGGATTAGGACATGTGCATCTTTGAGATGCCATTCTTTTACCTTCCAAGAGATCCACACCCCAGCTCTTAAAAAAGCCAAGAAACTGCCCAGGCCTGTAGCCTCATCTGTGGCCACTGACCCCATAAATAGGATGTGGTCTCCGGCTGCACGTTCCCATAGCCCCTCCCTTGTCCACCATGGATCACTATGCACAGTTTATTATAGCTACTTTTTTTTTAATCGATCTTTATTGGAGTATAATTGCTTCAGAATACAGTGTTAGCTTCTGTTGCACAACAAAGTGAATCAGCCCTATGCCTACACATGTCCCCATATCCCTTCCCTCTTGCGTCTCCCTCCCACCCTCCCTATCCCACCGCTCTAGGTCATCACAAAGCACAGAGCCGATCTCCCTGTGCTGTGCTGCTGCTTCCCACCAGCCGACTGTTTTACACTCGGTAGCGTCTATATGTCGATGCTATGCTCACTTCGCCCCAGCCTCCCCCTCCCACCCCACGTCCTCAAGTCCATTCTCTGTGTCTGCCTCTTTATTCCTGCCCTGCAACTAGCTTCATCAGTACCTTTTTTCTTTTTTAGATTCCATATATATGTATTAGCATACGGTATTTGTTTTTCTCTTTCTGACTTAACTTCACTCTGTATGACAGAATCTAGGTCCACATATAACTACTTGTTTAATAGCTTCCTCCTTAGATTATAACCTCCATGAGTTGGAAACAGGATCTGTCTTGTTCAGTCTTTTACCCTAAGCACATAGTGTATTAGTCAGCATTTAATGTGTTAACAAACACCGGCCAAACCTCAGTGAGTTACATTGTTTTATTCAATGCCGCAGATTGAATTCAGGTCTGTCCCATATGTTTTCACATTCAAAGACCCAGACAAAGGCAAAAAAGCAAATAATTGACAATAATAATACATTCTGCCCCCTTAGGATCTGACAAAAATATTACCTGCCGGATAGATGAATGAATAAATGAGCTGCTGTCTGTAAAAAGAGGGGAGAATCGGGAATGATTGGCCCATTCCTGTATATGACCACTTCTTTTAATTTTTTAACAAGTTTGCCAGGAGGTCTTATAATTTTTGTCTTCAGACGAAGCACCATCATGCTGGATAAAAATTAAATCTGGTTCTCTCTGGCCCTAACGCCCATGTCCTTCATCTGATCTATTTTTCCTTGAAGAATTACTTGGAGGATAAGGTGTGGTAAAATGTTGTCTTAAAGGAACGAAGTTTGATGAATATGAATATGTACTGTGGAAGCAATAAGGAGCTGATTTTTTAACCCTTTTGAGTCCTTATTTATTTATTTATTTTTATTTGCGGTACATGGGCCTCTCACTGTTGCGGCCTCTCCCGTCGTGGAGCACAGTCTCCAGACGCGCAGGCTCAGTGGCCATGGCTCATGGGCCCAGCCGCTCTGCGGCATGTGGGATCTTTCCAGACCGCTCCGCAGCATGTGGGATCTTTCCAGACCGGGGCACGAACCCGTGTCCCCTGCATCGGCAGGTGGACTCTCAACCACTGCGCCACCTGGGAAGCCCCCTCGAGTCCTGTTTTACGAACATAAGCAATGCTCAGAGAAAGAGGCCGCATCCGGGTTTCTCATCCATTCAGATCCTTTCCCACTATGTCTCTCTAGGCCAAGGCTTGACATGTAACTGGTGAAAATTGCATTTGCTTTTCACTGTCTAGTAGGATATAAGAGTCAACAATTCAATAATCCAATTGTCTGGTGCCAATTTCATTTGAAATAGTTGTTAATAAAATCGAAAAGAAAACTTCAGCAAATCTGAAAACAGATTACAGCAGAACTCAGTGGCACGATGGGCTGATATTAAATATTGTTTCAGTGCTTGGGATCAGATTCCATATGGAATCTCAGTGAATGCTGGGTCCCAGGCTTTGGATTAAAGCCAGGCAGAGTCAGGTGTTCTGTCATTCATGGTACTTGGATCCTGAGCTGGGAGCTGATGCCTGAAGCAGCTTACCTGTCTCCACCTCAGGTTCACAGTGATTAAGGATTTGCATTCAAGAAGAGCAGTACCTGAAATTAAAGTAGTTCTACTGAATATTCCTCTTACATCCTCATGCCATCACTCATAAACGGCACATCCTAGGAAGTAAATATTCTTTCCCTCGTATGGCAGAGGAAGGATTTGATTCTTGCCCAAATTCACACAGATGGTGAGGGACACAGCAAGGATTCAAACCTTGAAGCTTTGTCCAAGGGAGTTGATCATCCCACTGGACCACACTGCCTCTTAATCTGTCCCACATATTGGTCGCCATATCATATGATTGAGGGTCAAAATCGACCTTGGATAATCCTATTTAGCTTTCTACACTGATTAGTTTAGTTATATTACTGCCACAGTCCACTTCATAAATGTTGCACAGGAAAAGCTGAACGTAATTAAAATAACCAGCTATTGATGTGCGTCTGCAGAGCTGAGCACAAATTGAATTTTTAAGCAACATATCATGTTTTATATGCAAAAACATCTCTATTAGTTTGTTTATTCAACAAACATTTATTAGTGCCTTGTTGCTGACAGGCACATAATAGACCCTGAGAACAGAGAGATAAGTGTGACCCAGCATCTGTTTCGAGAAGCAGAGACTCTAGTGAGGGGAGACGAACCAAGGAAACCAGCATCATGACGAGGCTCCCCCTCTGCCTCTCTTCTCCTCCCCACCCTATAGACCATCCTGTCTCTGGATTCCTGCCCCAGAGCAGTCTGCAGCTCGTCCCTGTTCTCTGCTTTAGCCAGCGAGTCTGTACTATCTCCAGACAGTGGTTTGTTCTCATCCCGGCTGTGAAGGTCCCCTGACTCTTTGCATAAGTACTTGTTCTCAGGTCACATAACCCAAATGTCAGTCGTGGTCCCCTGCCCCCGGGAGACCCCGGTGCAAAAATGTCAGCCACCTTCAGATACTTCCCTGGCCCACGGAGATCCACATGCACCTGTGCAATTTCTGCTGAGCCCAAGAGGCTAACTTTCCTGAGCCTCTAAGTCTCTTAACTTTTTGTGCTGTTCTTACCTACCCCGTGCTGACCCCAACGTGAAAGCAAGCTTGTTCCCCACTTCTGCGTGACACACACACACACATACACGTGCACTCCACTCACAGGAAGCATGTATGAGTTTGGTAAACTTTTCTGAAGGTTTGGCAGCTGCAGAGAGGGCTGGCATCATACACAGCACAGCTTCCTGCAGGCCAGTGTCAGTGTACATAGAGAGCTCCCCGTCCCCTTCCCTTTCTATCCTTAGTCTCACGTTCAAGCTCAGCCCAGAAACCTTTCCCATACAGTGGCCGCTTGGCCACCCCCCAGGCCTGGGAGTGTCCGTGGTGCTGTCTGCCCAAAGGAAGACAGACTAGGTAAAAAGTCCTGGAGGCCCGGCAAGCAGTGGGTTAGAGGCTGCCTGGGCTGGGAATTCTGGAGTCTGGTGCACCCGGAACACAGTGTGGAGGGGAGAGTTGAGGATGCCAGTGGAATGTCCCCTTGGTCCCCTGGGAAGGGCGTGGCTGGAGGAGGCCAGAGCAGGTCTTCCCAGAGCACAGGAGCCAGGTTGCCTTGGTCTAAGGCAGTACTGTTACTATCATTGTCTCCATTCTTACGGATGAGGAAACTGAGGCACAGAAAGATTCCATAACTTGCCTAAGGTCACAGAGCTGAGAAGAGGCGGAGGCAGGATTTGAGCTCAGGCAGGCTGGTTCCAAAGACTCAACCATCTACTCTACTGACTCTAAGAGACAGGGTCTCCTGCCTCCTGAAGCTCAAGATAATTGTGTGTGTGCGCGTGCATCTGTGTGTGTGGTGGGTATATGTATATGTGTGCATGCATGTGTGTGCACGTCTAAAATGATTGCTGTCCTCCGTTCTGGGGGCTACACGCTAGGAAAGCGGAAAGCCAAGGGACCGGGGTTGCCCAGGGGAAAGAATCCCTGACCTAACTGTCCCGGGGAAACAGTGTCTGAAGGAGGAGGTCAGGGAAAGTGACCCAGGGGACATGACACAGGGCCTGAGACTTAACGGGAGGTTAGGGAGAAGGTAGAGAAGGGAGTTGGAGGCAGAGAAAACACCATGTGCAAAGGCTCAGAAGGCTAAGAGCATAATGCTACTTCCTAGAAAATCATCATCATCATCAACATTTATTGAGCTGATTACTCTCCACTCTTTATTACAACCTATAAAGGAGGTATTGCTGTTCATCCCAGTTTTAGGAAAAAGAAAACCTGAAACTGAGGTTCAGAGATGCTAACCCAGGTAGTAATAGGATCACCCCGAGGTCAGTCAGCTAGTCAAGGATGCAGCCTGTGTTTTTACCGCTCGGCAGGGCTGCCTCCAGCTAGTCATGAAATGTTTGTTGAGCTGGGCTAGTTGGATTGAGTTGGACTGAGAGGGAGGCAGTGGCCAGGGCACCACACACCTGGGCAGGGGCACCACACACCTGGGCAGGGAAGTGCCCCCCAAACGTTCCCCATGAAGTCCCTCTTAAGGGGCTCAGGACCAACCCCCACCCCCAACCACAGTGGGCAGTGGCTAGTAAATGTCAACTTTAATCTGAACAATTCAAAGTTTGCTTGCTAGTCTAAAGTATCTCACTGCTTGTTTTAAGTTAACCACAATGTCAGATTCATTAATATTCAGCACAGCTCCCGCTCCAGGAGGCATCTGTGTTTTCCGTATCTTGCCCAGCACACTGCTGCGGACCCCGTGTGAGAGCAGCCGTGTGAGTGATGGAGGCCTACGGAGGCACAGGGCGGCTTGATTAGCTTTCCCTCCTGAATTAACATTTTCTTCTCGTCTTATCTACACTGATCAAATTAGCTGTCAACTTCCTTCACTTTGAGGGGTGGATGCTACCGGCTTCCACTGGCAGAAGTTCTTTTATTCTTCAGCCCCGTATGAGGCACCCCAGTGAACTGCGGGATAAACGTTTCAGAATCAAACTTTCACTGGAGCTCGCGGTGTTCCTTCAGGTCTATTCCTTATCTCCTTACCAACTGATGGGAGCAAAGCCCGGGGCAGCCTCCTGCCTCCTGATGAGCCCAGTAACCCCAACCCAGCCCATTTCCTCCTGTGCCCTACCTCGCCCGCTGCCTTAACCTAGGAGCTGAGATACACAGAGAAACTTCCATTCTGCTCTTCCTCCTGGGTCTTGGGGCCCACCCTGCCTCCTTGGCTCCCTTGAGAGGACAGGTTGCCTGCCTTCTTTGATTGCTTCAGGAACAGCCTCTGGGCTGTTGTGAATGATGATGCTGTGAACATTAGTGTGCAGGTACCTGTCTGCGTCCCTGCTTTCCGTTCTTTGGGGTATAGATCCAGGAGTGGAGTGGCTGGATCATATGGTACTGACCTGCACTTTTCATACCAGACTAAAAGTAGCAAGAATATAAAGTGAATCGTTTTGGATACAATCCTTGCCCAGGGCTGTAGGACCAAGCAGGGTTGTGCCTATTGTCAGCCAGTGAGGGTCCCTCTCCTTTCCAGTGGGAAGCCCCTGACCCCTTAGGATGGAATGTTCAACAGCTATCACACGTGACACCTATGTAGTCTTTAGTAAACAGGAAAATGCTTATATTTCCATAAAGTATAAAAAAGCAATAAAAATTGTCTACATACAGTGTGATGTCTAAGACCTGAGGAGGGGCAGGAATCTTTGCTAGACCCCTCTTTCAGGGTATAGCTCTCAGAAACTGGATTGGTCAGATTCCAGGCTGTTGATTGACTGCACCCTGCAGGTCAGGACATGAGTGTGACCCCCTCTTCTCTCTCGCCCTTACTTAATAGGATTCTCTTGCCCTCTCCTTTCTTAACACCCACGGCGGAAGTAGTAAGAGATTCTCTTGCCTTGACTTGCAGGTGATAGTCAAGGTGTGATAAGATTGGAAATCTGGTTTGGGTTGAGGTGGTAGAAGATCTCTTAGGCTCCAACTTGAGGCCACCTGTTCTAGTCCAGCTTCCCAGAGTGCTCCTTTGGGGTTGGAACCCAGGTCAGCTGGCAATAAAATATTACATTAATTTTTGCCTTGTATTGTTTCTTGTGTATACAGTTGACCCTTGAACCACACCGAGGTTAGGGATGCAGTCCCCCATGCAGTTGAAAATCCAAGTATAGCTTATAGTCAACCCTCTGTATCTGCGATTCCTCTGTATCTGCAATTACGTGTCCATGGATTCAACCAACCTCAGATTGTGTTGTACTGTCTTATTTATTGGCCAAAATTTGCGTATAAGTGGACCTGTGCAGTTCAAACCTGTGTTGTTCAAGGATCAGCTATATATCTTCCTTATGGATCTCACTGGGAAGGACGTCTATATTTGGACTAAGACTCAGATGGTCCTATATTCTTTGGCCATTATATCATCTTGATACCACTGAACAGCACCCCAGTCCAGTCTTTATTCCTTTATTTAACATATGTTTATTGAGCACCTACTGTGTGACAGGCACTTGAAATACATCAGAGAACCAGGAAGCTGAAAATTGCTAACCTCATTCTAGAGAGAGACGAAAGACACTACATGGAGAAAAGAAAAGTAAACTATATAAGATGTCATAAGGTAACATAAGATGTGAATAAAACTTTGCCTGTGCAAATGCCAGGACCAGGAGGGTGTGACCAGCAGAGACTGTGGCGGGGGGTGGGATGGTAGGAATGGGGCGGAAACAGAGGCCAGGTCAGGCAGGTCCTTGTAGGCCTTGTTAGGACTTGGGCCTTGACTCAGACTGAGGTGGGAGCCATCGGAGGTAGACACAACCTAACGTCTACTTGCAAAGGCTCCCCCTGGCTGCAGAGATGAGAATACAGTCTAGGGAGCAAGGGCGAAGCTCCAGAGAGGGGTTTGGAGACCCACAGCAATTCACTGAGAGTCCAGAGAGAGGTCATGAGAAGTGCTCAGTTCTGGTTTTATTTGGAAGGTAAAGGCAACATGAGTTTTTGATGGATTGGGTGTGGAGCATCAGAGAAAAAAATTTCAGCCTGTGCAACAGAATAAAAGGACTCATCATTGAAATGAAGTGGGAAAAACCATAGGAAGTGAAGTTTTGGAGGGCAAGTCCTTTATACCCCTTAATAAATACATTTTTTATGTGCATGAGGACTATTTTGGAATTAGAATTGGACTCTGCTTTTTACTAATGGTATAAATATGATTAACTTGTTTAACCTCTTGACCCTCAGTTTCCTCATCTATACAACGGGAATAATAATAACTACCTTACAGGTTTGTGGTATAGATCGGCAATAATCTGGTAAAGTACCTTGCACAGTGCCTGATGCATAGGAGATGCTTTGTTTATGTTAGCGAAATAAGTGCTTGAACAAGTGAAATACCTGTGGGCTTGATAATTAAGTAGGAAAGGCCAGATTTATGGACACTGTATGTTCACTCGTTCACTTTTTAGTATGCATTTAAAAACATTGGGACTCGTAGAAAACTTTGATTCCTAGTTCATCCCATAATCCACCCAAAGGTGCATCACTTTGATGGAGATTTTAAACCTGTAAGAAAATGGGAAAGCAGCCGGTGAGTTTCTTGTCCTCTCCGGCTTGGCGATGGGCCAGAAAGACAAGGCAGCTATTGCTCTTGTTTCTCATCCAGTGTTTCAGGCAGAGAAGGCGGTTTGCTGGAGTCGATTATTTAAACCCTTCTTTCCATTTGCATCCAGGGGAGTTTGCAGCTGGCCCAGTTTGTTACCAAGTAATGAGATGGATTAAATGATCCAGTCAAACATAATGATTACTTCCTTGATGGCTAGAGCCCTGTCTTAGTTTTTTTTTGTTTTATCCCTCATAGCAGCACACCTGTGTAGGTAGAGCAGGTGCTTTACACATACGCTGGTAGAATTTTGTTTGTTCAGCAAACAGAGAACAATGCGGAGCCTCAGGTTACACCTCACAGCTCTACCCTCCAGGTGGTAGAGGTGATAAGGCTCTGATTGTAAACATGCATTGGAAACCTATTATGTGTCAGACCCTATAACAGACCTGGTTATGACCTTCTCTCTAATCCTCCCAGTGATCCAATGAAGTATTACTCTCCCTGTTTTAAGATGAAGACACTGAGCCTACCAGTGTTAGATGATTTGACTTAAGTTTTACCACTGCTGTGAATCAGAGTCAGAACTTGAACCCAAGTCTGCCCAACACTTTTAATCACACCATGAAAAGACAAGACTTGTTCCCACTTGAATAAGTATTTTCTCATCAGCCAGCTGAGCACAGTAGAACCAGATTCAAATTCTATAATTCGCAGCCAGCCAGTCTAGACTGAATTCAGTTCAATAGCTTCATTGTTTGAGCAACTAGAGGGTGTCAGATGCTGTTCCATGCACTGTGCAGAGGCGAGGAAGACCCTCCTCTGGGGCTGCCATATGGTCTAGGCAAGTTGGGAGCCCTGGACTCATCCTGAGCCTATAGGTGCTTTGCTGGCTTTGAGTGGGCAAGGTCTGGGCAAGGGTGCTAGAGGGGATTCAGTTTCCATTTTGACCAGGAATGCTGAGATGTTTTGATATTTGGGTGGAATGGAGATAAGGATGGAAAGGTAGAGGGATAGGAGAAAGGGAGGAAGAGAGGAAGAAAGGGAGGGAGGAAGGAAAATGTGAGTTACCTCTACCAGGGAATTTCCGTTCAATTTAAAACAAAGCCTTAGCTAGAAATAATGAAACCACTGTCGTGAAATCTCAGAGAACAGTTAGTGGAAGAAGATGGTATTTGGGGATCTGAGACACACTCCAAAGATAAGGAAAATACACTGATGAGAACTGTGCCTATTTTAAGGATTTCACTGCAGTCAAGTACTAAAGAGAGAGAGAGAAAAAAGAGGGGTCAGATGCATTATGGGAAAAGCACTTTGTATCAGAAAAATAATGGTGTTGTTATCCTTTCAACAGATCTTTAAATACAATTTGTCCCTTTGCTTAATTAATTGCAGGTTGTAGAGAACTTATTTTGTGACAAGACTTTGTTCTGTGAACATTACCATCTAATGAAATATAGATTATTTCAGGCTATTTTAGAAAATGTCTTCTGCATATACAGTCTGATTACATAGATACCAGAACAAGCATGGGTTCCCTGGTTATACCTTTCCTTCCCCTAATTTCACCTTTGTGGATCTTAATTCAGTTGTTTTGTGTCTGCACCTGTTAACACAAAGTTAGAGTTAAGTTGTGTAAGAAGAAAACAGTTTCCAGATATTATGAGAAAACATTTTTTAAAAGGAGGGTGGGAATAAACATAATTCCATAATGGAATTACTGTGACTGTTTTATTGTCAGTGGTTCAAAATAGGATCAGAAAAAAGGGAAATAGTCAAAGGGTGTCTATTTGAGTGGATTTAATTGAATAAGATCACTGACCGCTAGAGGTGGACAGATCTTAGAAATAACCAAGCCTTATGCTGTGTTTGTGAAGATGAATCAGTTAGGTAAGGGAGGACCGTGACTAGTGCAGAAAGCTCAGGCTTTGGAAAGAGGAGACCTGAGTTTTCCCTCATCTCTGTCCCTTGCCTTCTACAACAGTCTTAAACCCTTGGGTCTCTATCTCCCCAGCTGTAAAACGAGGACAGGGGACAAAGTGCTCTCCTTCTAGCCTGTCACTTCCCTAACCACCTGATTTAAGTGGGTCACCTGCTGTTCTTCATTCAGAGCACTTATCACCATTTGTAATTTCCATATTGATGTGTGAGCTTATTTAATACATGTCTTCCCCAGGGGACGAGCAGAGACCATAACTCGATGAGGGCGCAGCCATCTACCCGGTGCTCCCCAGTGCTCAGCATATGGTACCCAGTGATGTACTGAATGGATAAGCGGATGGACAATTGAAAAATATTCTGATCATTATGGAGGTAGAGACTATAACCTGAATTTCCTGAGTAGCTGTTAAAGGAACAAGAAAGGCAAGCTTTTTTGGCTCACATAGAATTCAATTTTATTAAAATACATGTGGACTTTTTTTTACATAATTGGCTTTCTAGACCTGATATGTAACAAACTATTAAGTAATTTAACACTCTTTTTTACACGCTTAGCTGCTAAAAGCACAGAAACTTGATGCTTCTCCTAAGTACAGGGAAAAATGCCCTGTATTTGAAGCCCTCCCCACCTCCACCTCCTTGAAAGTTTTCTAGGCAATACCCAGAGGAATTTTCTAGATAATACCTAGAGGAATTTTTTTTCGAAATGCTGAAACTGGTTATCCATAAGCAGTATCTTTTCCTTTTGTATTTGAAGCTGCCATATCACGGAACAAATCAGCCCAGTACAGATCTGTTGGATATGAAATGTATGCAGATTGCTTAAGTAGCACACATTAAAAAGTGTTTTTTAACCAATTACATGGAAAGACTTGCCACGGACGCATGGCTACAACAGTAATGGATCATTTGTCCATTTATCCAGCTCACGTGTATGGAGCAGGAAAACATGGCCCAGGTGGGAGAAGGATGGGTGTTTGGAGGAGGCCACTCTACAGTGTGGAAGCCCCTCACTCTGGGAGCCCAGGGGAGGGACACCTCCCCAGAAAGGGCGTGCCGTCCAGAGGACTTCTCGAGGATGAAAGCCAGGAGCCAGCGGAGGGAGGAGGGTTGGGAAACAGGAGAAGTGATTCTTTAGAATATAGAGCAAGGGCAGGAGGACGTGGCTGTCCCAGACCCCGGAGCACAAACATGAAACAGACAATCTGTCATGGGCTGACAGTCCAAGGGGATAGGGACAAGTAAATAGACAAGATGAATGCTTTGATGGGGGAGGCCAGAGTCTGGGATGGGCTCTGAAATGTGATGAGAAGTCATGGCCACATGTAGACTGAGGCTCACATCATCAGTTCTGTGGACCACGGAAGGCTTACAGTGGACCTCGCAGGACAAGACGTGAACACACAGAGTGAATAATTCTCAGGAGGAGAGCTTCACCATTTAGTTCAACACCTCCAGCGGCTTAGAAGCTAAATGACCTTTGGCCTCAATTTCTGTCTCTGTGAAATAGGAATGATAACACCCTTTGGTAGCTACTCCACAAAAACTAATTTCAACTGCTCCCCCACCTCAATCCGAAGAATCCCAACCGTTTGGCCATCTCCTAACCTTCCTTCTCTGAAATGCATCCTGATTCTTATTCCAGAAAGTATGGCCTCCTCCGGAAAAGTACTGTTTTAATTCCGAGATTATTCAGCCATTACTTCTGGCTGTGAAGAATAGAGCAATTCACACATGCCAGAATCACAGGAATCATTTTTCTCTCCTCGTTCCCCCTCGCCTCTTATCCAGCATCATCCACACTTGCCAATTTAGCAAATCCCCAGACCCGTGCAATGCACAAAAGGAGATGAAGGAGAACAAGAATGAAAAGGGAGGAAGGAAGGAAAGAGGTGAACTAATCGGGAGTAGGATTATCTTGATATAGGTGGAGGGAGCCTGAAGACACGGGAGAACACCCTTCCAGAAGGAGGTCTGTCAGGGGGGGCAGGGGCTTGGAAAACAGGCTGCAGACGCCTGGGCAACATACTGTTGGACACGCTGCCCATCCTCAGGGCCCCTCTGCCCTGTAAAGTGAGGGCAGAGAATAGAATCCCCTCTACCGAGGGGTGAGGGGTAAAGAGAGCATTCACGAAAAAGGCCCGGGTTAGGGCACGTGTTCCAGTCATGTGATAGCTACTGTGATTATTCTCGGTTTGACCGAGTGGTGAAGTGGGAAGGACCCAGGGTTTGCTTGGCTTTGAAGCCTGGCTGACTGGTTATGTGAATGATCCCAAGGAGGCAGTTTTTAATTCTGGAGCGTGCTTAGCACCAGGCAGCAGATGCAATCCAGCGTTTATTAAATTGCCTCCTATGCGTAAGCTCTCAGCTTGGTGACTGACATGAATTCTTATTTAAAATCTACCACGCTGACTTTATCTTCTTCATTACTATTACCTTCATTCTCTTTATTATTGATGTTGTAATTTTCATTTTGCAGATGAGAAGACTGAGCCTCAGGGAAGCGACGAGGTTCTCCTGAGGACACAGGGCTGGAGAGCCACAGAGAAGGCGCTTGAATCGGTTCTGGGCGTCTAGGAGGCCCATACTGCTTCTGCCTCTGCTGGTCCTCAAGGCTGATTCCTTTACATTCTAGCAGTTACCTCTTCAGAGGGGCCTTCCCCGGCCACTCCTCCTGCGTAAGTCCCCTGCCTCATTCTTTGTCACTGTGCCAGCCCTTCTCCCTTCAGGGAACTGATCACAGTCTGCAATTCTATGTTCCTCTGTTCACGTAATAATAATATGAATCCATCATTTATTGAAGAAATATTATCCTGATACGATTCCAAGCACTTTTCTTATATTATCTCATTATCTCTCACATTAGTCTTATGAAGTCAGCACTAAGCAATTGACATATGCTATTTTACTTCATTCCATAACAGTGCTGTAAAGGTGACATTAATATTTTCATTGTACAGATAATGGAACTGGGATACGGGGAGGTTAAGTAACTTACTCAAGGTCATAGAGCTGATAAGTAGCATGTCCGTCTCCTCCACTAAACTCTATGCTTTATGAGGGCAGAGACCCTGTTCCAAAGCCTGAAGCAGACACACATAATATACAGTCAGCAAACACTGAGTCAATAAAGAGATGAATACTAAGGAAAAAGAACATAGATGAGTTATTAAGTGGTGAGGAGGTGTTTCCTCTGTGCTCAGAAATCGCTGCTTTGTCTCTGACCACACTGAGTCCAGGCACTGGTTTAGGTGCTATAGACTGGGGAGTGGTGTGTAAGAGTGTGTGTGTGTGTGTGTGTGAGAGAGAGAGAGAGAGTCCATGCATGCGCTCCCTTGTGTGTGTCCATTGTAAGTGCAAGCATGTGCATGTGTGCATGCATGGGTGTATGTGTGTGTGCCTGTGAGTGTGTGTATGCAAGCATGTCTGTGTGTTTCTGTGTATGTGTGATGGGCTGATGGATCGAGGTGTGGAAGGTCACCACCGTGAAGTTCTGAGAGAGGGACTGGAACTTGACCCTATACCACCTCTGCTGCCCCCAACAGAGAAAGGCTAGCCCCAGAAGAGCTGTTGAGCTCTGGGTGCAAAGAGGGGGAGAGGGCATGACAGAAAATGAGTTTACAGAGTCAGAGGAATGTTAAACTTTGATGCTACAAGCCAAAGAGAGCCACTGTAGGTTATGGAGCACCCATTCCATTAATTCCTGGTACATTCCCCCGAACCAAAATCTGTTTGGCTGGGTTGAGAAGAGACTGGCTAAGCAGGGTGAATAAAGGATTTGGACCTTCATCGAAACAAAGAGCAAAGGAGACCACTGATAGGTTTTCAGCAAAGAAGAAATGACTAGACTTGCATTTTTATGGATCAGCCTGGGTGCAGGGCACATAGTATACAAGACAGAAGCCAGAGGGCAGGAGGCCAATGAGAAGACTGTGGAGAGGGAGGGAGAGAGAGCGGAGGAATCTGGGGATGCTTAGGAGGGGTATCAACAGGAATTGCTGGCAGTCACTGTGGTGGCTGAAGGAGAGGGTGGTGGCCTCCAGGTTTCTGGAATAATGGAGAGGCCGTTTCGATGAGATGGAGAACACTGATAAGAGAACAAGGTTTGGGAGGCTGGGGGAGAAAGAATAAAATCAAAACTATTTGTAAGAGAAAGGCAAAAATGCAAATGCAACGTAAGACCACAATAATCCTTTAATCAGAGATTTGTTTGTTATAAGGACTTGTAGGCAGATTTGAGGGGTCTGTTATCAGAGTGAATGTGACATCTTGGAGAAACTGTTCAGTGACTAACAGCAGCTTCTCCCCACACAGCCTCAGATTCTCACCTAATTGTAAAGACCTGTTTAGGAGCAACTCCTCCAGCATTGAGCATCTGCATGGACTTTACTTGAAGTAAACTGTCCTCATGTCATTAAAACCTACCAGCTTCTTCAGCAGGTATGGCATTATTTCTTTGGAGTATAATGTTCCATTCCTCCCCATATTTCAGGAAATCTAGAAAATAAGTCAGCAGTGAAAGAAGCAATTAATGTGGATTGTTTTTTGCTTCATCCACTTTATACAGTCTGTTTGATTATGCACTTAAGATAACCGTCACCATTTACTAAGCCCCTACTGTGTGCCAGGCACTTTATGTGCATAATAGTAGTTAATCAATCTCAATATTTCTGTAAGGTAGGTATTTACAATCGAGGAAACTGAGGCTTAGAAAAGTTGTCAGTGGTCTTGACTCTTCAGAAATTAAAAGACTCTTTAATGATAAAAAGAAGGAAAAGAGAAGAAAATTTAAGTCACTTGCTAAAGGCTATGACACATCAGGGAGTTGAAGAGCTGGGTTCCAAAGTCTATGTTCTTCCTACTATGCCTCTGAGGCATCAACCCTTCTTTCATTCAAAGTAAAACAACAGAGCCAGAGCCTTCTTCAGATTAGCGCAGGCAAGAAGCGTCATTGTGCATTGCTTAGTTAAAACAAAGACAAACCCTGCTGTACACTTGGTTTCAAATGTGTTAATACTTAATTAGCTGGTACCATCTGTGAAATTCAGTCTCCCAAACTAGTTCTCTCTCAGACTTTCTCATTGTTTATAGACTTAGAGATACAAAAGGTAGAAGGGGGACTTCCCTGGTGATGCGGTGGTTAAGAATCCGCAGGGGACATGGGTTCGAGCCCTGGTCCCAGAAGATCCCACACGCCACGGAGCAACTAAGCCCATTCGCCACAACCACTGAGCCTGCGCTCTAGAGCCCACGAGCCACAGCTGCTGAGCCTGCACGCCATAACTACTGAAGCCGGTGCGCCTAGAGCTGGTGCTCTGTAACAACAGAAGCCATGGCAATGAGCAGCCTGCGCTGCGCACGGCAACGAAGAGCAGCCCCCGCTTGCTGCAGCTAGAGAAAGCCCACACGCAGCAACGAAGACCCAGTGCAGCCAAAAAATAAATTAATTAAAAAAAATCAACTGTTAAAAAAGAAAGGTAGAAGGAAAACTCTTCCACTGACCAAGTAAATGTTGTGTAACTGAAGGAATACATTTTTTTTTTTTTTTGCGGTACGCGGGCCTCTCACTGTTGTGGCCTCTCCCGTTGCGGAGCACAGGCTCCGGACCTGCAGGCTCAGCGGCCATGGCTCACGGGCCCAGCCGCTCCGCAGCATGTGGGATCTTCCCGGACCGGGGCACGAACCCGTGTCCCCTGCATCGGCAGGCGGACTCTCAACCACTGCGCCACCAGGGAAGCCCTGAAGGAATATTTTTTTTTTTTTTTTTTTTTTTTTTTTTTTGCGGTATGCGGGCCTCTCACTGTTGTGGCCTCTCCCGCTGCGGAGTACACGCTCCGGATGCACAGGCTCAGCGGCCATGGCTCACGGGCCCAGCCGCTCCGCGGCATATGGGATCCTCCTGGACCGGGGCACGAACCCGTATCCCCTGCATCGGCAGGCGGACTCTCAACCACTGCGCCACCAGGGAGGCCCAGGAATATTTGATATGGGAATTAACATCCCCATTTTACAGATGAGAAAATGGAGGCTCAAAGAAAGATGAAATAACTTGACCAGGTCATACACACAAGGTAGTAAGGGAAGGAGTGAGAATTTCATTTCCTGTCTGCTAAATCTGTTGTTGGTGATCAGGAAGTTTTGGCAGAGCTTTGTTTTGTTGACAAGATGAAAAATCAAAGCATTCTCAGGCTATCGAATGCCAAAGGGTGATGTTAGTGACTTGTATCAATGAATGGACCTCTTGATTTTGCTGACTTAAGCATTTTCTGTCTTCTCCCCTGAACAAACACAGTTTTGATTTGCTCTTAGCTCCCAAGGGAAAACAGTGTCTCAGACCAGTACTGATCACAAAGGAAATCAATTGGTCAAAATTTGTTTACAGAACTGAGATTATTCTATTTATTCAAGAAGCCTTTATAAAGCACATACTAGGTACCTGGCTCTGTTCTAAGCACTTACAAATATTAACTAATTTCACCTTCATAACAATCCGAAGAGGTAGGCACTATCGTAATCCCCTTTCTACAAGTGAGGAAACTCAGGCACAGAGATGTCAAGTAACTAGTTCAAAGTCACACAGCCAGAGGGGAGCTGGCTCTTTATATTATGGTCTTAACCACTATACTAAACAGCCCTGCACTTGAACTAGGCTCGGATATTTCTTGGGCAGAAGCAGGGAGCAGTGGCTTCTGTATTGATTTTCCTTTTCCTGAAGAACAGGGAGCCACCCCTCATGAAACCTGTCATATACTTTGTTCCTGGTCCGATGCTCTGTTGTATCTACCCTAACAGGGTAAAGGAGGAAATTCCCACCCTCCCTTTGGAGGAGTCCAGGGAGGGCGCTGTCCACGCTCTTGGTGCTGATCACGTAGGAAGGCTGTGGAAGGGAGCTCAGTATGTATTAAGCGCACAACTGCATCTCAGTGCTTTACTTATAACAGGGTGTTGATGATAAGAGTCGCACGTTGTTCTAATCACTTTTCATGTAATAGCTCATTTAATTCTCACAACAACCTTATACAGTGGGGACAATTTTCCTCCGCTGTGTGGATGAGAAATCTGAGATGTTAAAAGGTTAAGTAACTAGTCCAAGGGCACAGAGTTTTAAATAGCAGAGCTGGGATCTGAATCCAGTCATTCCATTTCCAGAACCTGCACTCTCATCCACGGTGCCTTCGGCTTCCACAGAGTAGTAAAGGCATAGGAATCTCATGTCGTTTCATCTCATGTTCGTAACTAGCCAGTGAGACAGCTGCTTTTCCTCCCATGATATGGATTAGAGAGCTTGGTTCAGAGTGGCCTGTCAGCTTGCACTAGGTCACGGGCTAGTGAGTGGGAGAGACATGGTGTAAAATTCTGGGTAAGGGGCTCTAGACCTTTAACACCATGATGCCTCTCTGCCTCTGGACTCTCAACAGAAGCCACGTGTTCACATAACCTGAACGTGGATACCAAACACCCCAAGCAGAAAAGAGAATTAACCGGAGCACAAATCCAGCAAGTCAGTTCCAGATAGTTAAGGTGAAACCTTTTACTGTAGCACGTTGCAAAGTAATTGGGTCATTCTCCTCCCACGCCCCTGGATCCATTCTCCACCCCTTTCAACACAGCTCTCTGCCCTGGGAGGCTGATATCTAGCGAATGCATCAGTTGGGATTCCCCAGTCTGTGGCTTCAGTTTGGACTCAGTCGGTGGGAGGCACCTGCAGGACATGAGCGGGTAGAAGACTGAGGTCAAGGTGTGAGGTTCCCTGGCTCCTTCCGGGTCACATCACTGTTCGGCGGGGGTTGTGCTCTGTCTGCAGCTGTTGCTCCTGCTGCAAGTCTTCTCCTACTTCTACAGCTCTTGCAGGTTCTGGGACCTGTCCTCTCTCTTGCCTCCCCAGGCGTAGATTGGCAAGGTTACCCAGACTGCTTAACTCTTCCTTCTTAGTTTCCCTTTGCCCTGCACAGACCTTGTAAAGAGCCCCTTTATGAAGCTCTCTTTATGACTCCTTCTGAAAGCACTGTTTGTTTCTTGCCAGGCTTCTAACCAATATACAAAATGATAGGGTGGACAAAAGGAAACACAAAACTCACTCTAGCATGATAAGAGAAAACTCAGAATAATAATTTATTGAGCACTTTCTATGTGGTAAGGGCTGAGCTAAGCATTTTGAATGCATTAGCTCATTTCATCCTCACAACTGGACTATTGAGTGGTCCTATTATTGCCCCCATTTTAGGATGAAAGGGAGGCTTAGCTTTTAAGTAACTCTCCGAGAACAAACGAGGTCATCACCTCGGTGACATTGAGGTTGGTAGTGTATCTTTTCCTGCTCAGCGATGAGCAGGGGTGTAGTGCAGAGTCCAGGGGATAGGAATTCAGCTTCCCAAGGAAGCCCTCCAAGCTGCAGCTGAGCCCACAGGAGCACCTTTAGTGTCCGTGAGGAGGGACCCTCAACAGGAACTACACTTGCTTTCCATAAAGTGACCCTCCCGGTTGCTTAGGGCACATGTCCTTCCAACACTCTCTTGAGCTGTAGCATCTGCCTCACCTGCACAAAGGAGTTGTTTTCTGCCCACGCCACCCCTCGGTCTGCCCACCCAGGGAAGCGGCCAGTCCTCCCGCCTTCCCTGCCCTGTCTATCTGGATTCCCTGGACCTTACCCAGCTGCATTCTAAGATGTGATGCAGTAAGGGTGTTTCTGTTTTCTTTATTCAGCAAAAAAACAAAAAAAAACCACAACTCTATTATTTTCTTTCTTTAAGGATTCTTTGTGAGTGCCCCTTGGAGTCTGGTGGCATGAGTAATAATAATTGCAGGTGCCACTTCGGGTAGAGGCTGTCAAATGCCTACCAAATATCCACTGTCCCCTATTCCTTACTGAGGAACTCCACTTTTGTTGGAGGTGCCAGTGTGCCCAGGTAAAACACCATGTTTACCAGCTCTGCCCTGTGCAGATAAGGGTGTCTGTGTGTGAAACAGTTCTGGTTAATGACACTTAAGCAAAAGCCATTAGTTAGGGCTTCCAAGAAAACTCCTTAACAGCTGAGCAGACTCGACAGGTGATGGTCCTTTTCCCTTTAGCCCCTTTGCTCCCCCCTTTTCCCTGCCTGGAGTGAAGTCAGATGCCCAGGGTGTCATGGGAATAACCCGTCCTGCCACCCTAAGGTGGGTGGAGCAGAAAGACTGAAGGAGCCTGGCTCACTGATGACATTTTGTAGCCACTGCACCAGCCCCAGGCGGCCTATTTTAGGCTTCACGTGGGGTGAGACCAGGACACATCTCTTTGGTTAAGCAGTTGACAGCTGCGTTTTCTATTCCATGCCCCTGAATCCCTTCCTCTGATCTGCACTGCCTGACACCATAGCTACTAGTCACATGTGGCTAACAAGCACATGAATTAAGGCTAGCATTATGAAGGACCAGTGTTAATGTTATTTAATTTTAATTAATTGAATTTGAATTTTAAAATGCAAGCAGTGTTAAATATTTTTCCATTAAACACAACTCTCCATTAAAATGTAGGACCACATTTTACTTTAACTGCTGAAAATTTTGCTTCTGGATTGAGATGTGCTGTAGGTGCAAATACACACGTTTTCATAGTATAAAAAATGTCAATGTAAAATATCTCATTAATATCTTAAAAATTATTGATTACATGTTGAAATAGTATTCTGGATATGTATGGTTAAACCGTCTTATTAAAATAAATCCCACCTGTCTCTTTTCACTTTGCTAATGTGGCTGCTAGGAAATCTACAGTTATGCCTGTGGCTCATGTTATATTTCCGCTCTACGGCTCTTCCATCCATTCTGTGCCCATTGAGTGCCAGCTCTCTGCTAAGCGCTTTATGTACATTTATCTCAAGGAGATCCTAAAGGAACTCTTTGTGACGAGAGGTATTCCCTTCATTTTACAAGTGGGGAAACAGAGGCTGGAAGAGGCAGCTTTGCCCAGAGCGCCCAGCTGAGTAGTGGCAGGCCCAAGCCTCTGTTTGGCTTCTCAGCTGGTGGCTCCAACCATTACCTGCTCAAGGGTAACTTACCAGGTCGAACTGGGCATGGATCACTGTGGTTTGTACATCGAAGTTGCTGCAGGCTGGCAGACGTGTTACCAGTGAGTGTGGCTAGGAGGACCAGGAGAAAATTAATCACCAGGATAAGATCTGACAGAGGAAGCTGGAACGTCCCCACATGCCAGCGGCCATCCGAGGCTGGATCAAGTCCAGCAAGATTGCCTGAGTACACCTGGCACCCGACTCCCCTCCCCTATCAAGCGCAAATAAGAGATTTTGAGGTGTGCCGTATGACCCCGGTAGAAACCCAGGCAGGGTAGCAATGAGGGATGAGATTTGTGGGAAGGCTAGTGCCATGTTACACAGAACCCAAAGAAAAACATCCAGAGACACTTAGGAAGTCTGCAGAGGGGATACTGACAAAAGTCCACATTTGTTTTGAGAAGAGATGTTTTCTCGTGTAATTCAATGTACATGAGTATACAACTTCATGCCTGTTTTTCTGCCACAGCCATTTTTTGATAAGATTGTCTCTCCATTTTTTAGCTACAGAAAAATACAAACACAAGCTGGCATTTTTATATGAGACCAGGATGTGTCTACTTTTGCAGTGGACTCTAAAAATGTCATCACCCCCTTGGTAGCTGTTTGGACACTAAAGGTACCTTGACACTTCCAAAAATATTTTGTTTTGTGATCACTTTGCCGAACTCAGACATGTGCAGTTTTACTGCAAAGTATTCTGCTAATGTGGACGGAATTGTTTTGCGTGTATCTCTACGCATACTGAGAAGAAAGAGTGGGTTAGGAGACGGACATAGATCTTTTTACTACTGTGGCAGTAATGTTTTACATTTCAACAGCGCCTTTCAAATCATGGCATCTTATAAAGCACCAGAGGTCGTGATAACTTGATGCATTGTTGAAATACAGCAAGTGCTTTGGCAGTCCAGCATCACATATCACACTTTTGGTCCAGGAAGTAGAGGATAGAGGGCTGCTGTTGCATAGAGGAAAACAATAAAACACACTTCTGTGATGGTTATATCTGGGAGTTTTTCAGAGCACTTTCTGGGGTTTTCTCTGCAAATCTTTACTGTTCTCATCGGATCTCAATAAAACAGGAAGAGAACAGCTGCTATTAGCGCACCTTTTACAAGCTCCAAAATAGAGACAGAGAAAGACTTGGATCTTGAAAAGATTCCCAAGTCAGGCTGTGATGGGGTCAACGACACTGTCCCTGTCCCTTCTCCCTGGCTCCGCTGCCCCCGCCGGATGGTGCCACAGGGCAGCCAACTGACCCTGGGCGTGTCAATTCTTATTTTCCATTACTATTTTCCTGAGTGTTTATCTTCGAAATAGAGAAAGGCTGAGCACAGAGAAACGTCCCTCCTTTAAGCCTTCCTTATTCTCTTGCTCCGTCTCCTATTCTATGTGTCTTTTGCTTTCTCTTTTTTCTTTTTGTTCTCTTCATCTTCTTTTTCTCTCTTTTCCCCTCTCCTTTCCCCTTGTTCTTTACCTCCTACCTTTCTCACTCTCTTTCACCTAAGATCACACTTCTCTGTCCCCTTTGCCGGGAACGAATTAAAATCCTATGTGAGGTTCCCTTTCGGTGGAGACCAGGTTCAATGGGGGGTTGTCAATCTGGTTCAACACAAACTTTGGGGGGCATGTGCTTTCACACTTAGCCACTAGGGGGCGCCTGCGCAATATCTGTGGTTTTATTAGCTCCTGCAACAAAGTACCAGGATGGCTCCCTTCCTGGAGAAAGAAGAAAGTGGCTGGACTCTAGCCGCTGGAGGAACTGGATTTTCTATCCACCAACTAGCAAGAGAAGGAGACAGGCTTGTAGGGAACATGGATACAGAGAAAGGATAGGAGTCTTCAGGTACGTGAGTGACTGGGCTGAGAGGTTTGATCCCATTCATCCTTAGACATGGCTGGAGAGAGAGAGAGAGAGAGAGAGAGAGAGAGAGAGAGAGAGGGAGGGAGGGAGGGAGGGAGGGAGGGAGGGAGGGAGAGAGAGAGAGAGAGAGAGAGAGAGAGGGAGGGAGGGAGGGAGGGAGGGAGAGAGAGAGAGAGAGAGTGTGTGTGTGTGTGTGTGTGTGTGTGTGTGTGTGTGTGTCCCCCCAATACGTTTGGGTCACTTAAATGTTCTGAGCAACTGTTTCTTCATCTCTAAAAACTGGTGACTTGTGACCTAGCACATCTCTGTGGTTCCTTCTAGCTGTATTTCTGTATCTTGAATGCAGGAGGTTATGGAAGGTTGGTTGAATAAAGGAGAGAGCCACCAACAGACTAGCCAGTCCTCGGTGAAGGCGTGCCTGATTTATGGATGGACTTTGAACTTTGCAAAGGCTCCCGACTTTGAAGAGTTTCTCTGTGCCCTCCTGCATGTGTGCTAAGCCTTTTCAGTCATTCTTAAGGTTTGAAAATGCATTTCCTGCGGTAGCTGACTGGAGCCCGGATCACAGTGCACATTTGTGGTGCCTTTCTCCCTGACACATGAATGACTGATTTCTAGGTAAGGCTGTGCCATGTTCTGGTGCTTGTCTTACACGACAAACTCATTTATCTCTGGCCGCTGGGAAGCGGTGCTGTTGGGGGACTGCATTTCAGGAGAAGTGGACTTGAACGAGTGTTGAGTACTGGCTGTGAACTGACCGCCCGGCTGGGCACTGGGGCTGTGGAGGTGAGCAGGCTCCGAGGACAGCGTGCTGGCAAGAGCAGTCCGCCTGTGTTAAGTGTGAACGGGAGCACTTAACTGCTTACATGCTGGTGGAGCGTAGAGGAGTGAGGCTCAACACGCTTTAAATGCCATCAGTGCATATGACAAGCTTAATGCTTCAGTTGAAACCTCGCAGAATCCTGGGAGGTTGGTATTTCCTCTCCCTGTGCTCAGAGACGTCAAGTAGTTGGCTCAAGATCACACAGCTAGTAAGCAGGAGAACCGGGGGCCAAGTCGAGGTCTCTCTGGCCCTCAGGCCAGTCAGATTTGGACACCATCACCCATGGCACTGCCGGGTCTCGTGGTAACTGGGATCGGATTCACCTTTTTTAAACAAAAGGAATAGGAAGCTTGTAGTGTGAGCAGCAATTCAGTACGAACGTGACAGTGACCTCAGAGACTCTCTTCACGTTTGTTATCCTCTGATGACATGGAGTTTCTCTGGCTGTGTCTGACCCACTGCTGTTAGTGTCCCAGAGGCCGGGGAAGTGTTGGCCATCTTTCTCCAGAGGTGGGCGTGGTGGTGGTGAGGGTGACAGGCGGGGATTCTGGCACACGCTGCCATGTGGTGGCTGGCTGGAGATGGAGGGGCTTGCCGTGGGAGCACTGCAGTGCCTGAGGTGGCCCAGTGACACCTAGCAAGGTTGACTTGGGAAGTGCCCCTCTGTCTCTGACGCTGAGAGGTTGTCTCCTGACTTGTGGATGTGAGGCGAAAGGGCAGCTGGAGTTTCTTACTGCAGCTTTGGGCCTCCGGTCCAGGGCAGACACAAACCATGCAGGTGGAGTAAGTGGCCCAGTGCCTCTGGCTTGAAGTGGCTTTGGAGAAGTCTGTTTTGTGCACGGCTAGTCCTTTGTACCCAGAGTGGTGCGTGCACCAAGCCTGTGCTCAGCGAGTCCTGGTGTGAGCCTGGAGAGATCTCTGTCTGGCCCGGCAGTCATTAGACCTGAGTTGGAGCACTACCTATAGTTGCTTGAAGAAAATCCACGACCTTTCCCAAGACCCGATTTTCTCATCTTCAAAGGGATCAGAGGGTTAGTGCCTGCAGGATGGCCATCTCAGGAAGACCAGCAGAGTCTGGTCAGTAAGGCGTGGAGGTGCCCCGCAGCCAACAGCTTGGCCAGGTTGGTGGCTGGGGATAATTTCATGAGCATCTCACAAAGACATTTGTCTCCTTTCTCCCTGGAGAGTCCCACATGGATACTTGCGGTGCTGGGCACCTGCCCTCTTGGAAGGTTCTGTGAGAAGGAGGGGCCGGAGGAGAAGATTCAGTGCTTTGCTGTCAGCTTCCCGGTGTACAGCCCTCCTCCCCAGCTGCCGGCGAGACATGTCTGCCAACTCTGTGGATGCAGGAGGGGTGGGGTGTTCCAGACTGCTACCTGGGAGGGCAAGACAGGGAGGGCAGGCAGAGGAGGCTTTGGAGTCCCGTGGGCCTGGGATCCCTTGCTGACAGTGGTGGCACTTAAGCAAGGTATTAAACTGCTCTAAGCCTTGGTGTCCTCATTTGTAAGTGCTGATAAACATATCTTCCCTACAGGGTGTTGAGAGAACTGAAAGTAGTGGGTACAAAGCCCCTGGCCTCCCACCTGGCACGTAGTAAATGCTTAATAAAAAAAGCAACTGCTCCAGGGCTGGGCTGTCACCGGGGCAGAAGGCTGGAATGGAAAGGAGAGTCTTAGACCAAGTGGTGAGGGGGGCAGCTGAGCATCTGGTCACCCTTACGGGTCCCAGACTCTCTCCTCCTCCCTTCCTCCCTCGGAAAGTGGCTGCCAGGGAATCACACCCTAGAATGTAAACCCTGGGTTGTAAGGCATGGAAGCCAGAGGTCTGTGCATTCCACTCTAATGTTAAGGGAGAAAACATTTCCCCTCAAATCCTTCCAACTGCCCTCCAGGACTGCCGGCATAAGATGGGTTTTGGAGAGGTGGGCTCCGAAGCTCAGACAGGTTATTTGACTGAGGGTGCACAGTCGGTCCCGGAAGGTCTGGGACTGCAGAGTGTCTGCCCAGCTACACTCTGGGCTCCTGGTCCAAAACAGAGATGTGTGGTCCCAGGTCCTTCACCTAGTCTGCTGGGGCGATGCAGGTGCCCCCAGGAGCTAAAGCTGGTTCAGAAAACCCGGAGAGCAGCCATGCATAGGGGAAAAACTCAACAAAGAACAACTAAGCACTTTCTATGTGCTGGAGACTGGGGATTTCATTGAGAGTTGATATGCTTAATCCTCACAGTTCTCTTAGGAAATAGGTTCTATTATCATTTCCACTTTACAGATGAGGAAATCAAGAGGTGAAGTAACTTGCCCAAGATAACACAGCTAGTGAGCAGCTAAGCCATGATTCTAAATGCAGGCTGTCTGGTCCCAGAGGCCACACATTTAACTGCCTCAGCTGACTGGCTCTTGCAAGTTTAGCCCAAAGAAAGACGTGAAGAAGATTCTTACTGGGGACTCTGAAATGGCACCTCACCTGGAGCCAGGCCTGTCTAGGGGTGGAGCTTAAGAATGAGGGAAGTCCGGCTGGGACTTAGGGGCAGCTTAGAGCTCCTTGATTTCCACTCCTAGCATCTTTGGGTGTAGAGCTGCCTCTGATTTGATTTCCACTCCCAGCATCTTTGGGTGTAGAGCTGCCTCTGTTTATATCAGGAGTACAGGCGGTTGCCTGGGGGGCTGGGAGGAAGATTCACTCCCGGAGGAGTGGCATGCCCATGGCTTATTCCTTCATCAGATATTTCTGGTGCCTCTCCATCTGTCCTAGTGCACTAAGCGCTGGGAACTTTACCCATAAAACAAAACTCTAGCCCTGTCCCTGAGATGCTCGTGGTCTGATGAAAACAGAGTTACAGCTCTCTGAGAGCGAGGCTTGCTCAGCGCTGGTGGGACACAGAACAGTAACCAGCTTTGCTGGGGAAGTCCGGGAAGGCTGACCAGGGACAGTTACGTTGAGGTCAGGACTTGAAGTGGGGGTTTGGGGGGGCAAAGGCAGCACAGATGCGGAGTCTTTGGCCTGCTGGGGGACACTGACTCTACACGGGAAATCTGAAAACGGCCTGATGGAGGATTTATCGGGGATGGGGGTCGGAGCGTGTATGGTCGGAGGACATCAGCACCCACGTGTGTCCAGGGGACGGGCCTGGGGCGCAGCTCCCTCCTCTGCATCCGGGCACAGCAGGCTTTCTGCGCGAAGAGAATGACTACCCGGCGGCAAGTCGGGATGACAAGGCCGACCTGAAGGGCACGCGCTTTTAAGTAATCGACCTCGGTACCGAGGGTCTCGGGGGTCGGCGCTGAGCGCGGGAGGCGCCAAGGGAGGACGGCGTGCCCACGTTATTTTCTAGCACATAGGAGGGGACAGCAACGCGAGATAAGTTAGGAAAGTCCAGGGAGCTTAAAGAGCAGGGCGGCTCGCCCCTCCGCCTTTCCCCAGAGCCCGCTGCGCCGAGCGCGGGCGCTGCTCGGCGTCCTCTCTCCCCGCCCGGCCCCTGACCCGACCAGGGGGCCGAGCGCGCAGCCCTCCTGCCGTAAAAGCTCGCTGGGTGACCTTGGGCGAGCCGCTTCACCTCTCGGGGCCTCAGTTTCCCGGTCTCTGCGTCTGGCCATGCGGTAGCCGACCCGTGGGGCTCCCCGCGCACCGTGGGCGAGCGCGGGGCGAGCAGGAGGCGCCGGGAGGCCCCTTCCCGGCCCGTCCGCGCAGCCGGTAGCGGCCCCCCCTGGCGGCGCGCCGCGGCGGGCGGCGGGGCGCGGGCGCAGCGCGCAGGCGCGGCGGGCGGGGCGCGGAGGGCGGGGCCGGGCGCTCGGCGGGGCCGCTCGGAGAACGCGGGGCGGCGTGCGGCGTGCGGGTGGTGGCTGAGCTCGGCGCTGGCGCCAGCTGGCTGGGTTCGCCTGGGACTGCCTCAGGCTCGCAGAGTGTGCCGCCGGCCGGGCAGGAGGGCCCGCCTGACCACGCCGTCCCGTGGCGGGAGCGCGGGGGCCGCGTCCGGGAGGCAGTGGCCGCCAGCGCGGGGCAGTCGGCGGCCACCGCCTGGGGACCGGGGCTGCGCGGCCGCTTCCCGCCTCGCGGCGCCGCCGTCGCCGCCGCCGTCGTCGCCGCCGCCAGGCCGACCGCCCGGCTTGGCTCCGCCGCGCCTCGGCCGCGGCGTCCGGCCCGGGTTCCGCGCCGCTAGGGCGTGGGCGGGGTCGGGGGTTGCGTGGCCGGCGCTGCCCGCCCGCCTCGAGTCCGCGTCCCGGGCCCGGGCGGCCGGCGAGCATGGAGGAGAAGTACCTGCCGGAGCTGATGGCGGAGAAGGACTCCCTGGACCCCTCCTTCACGCACGCCCTGCGGCTGGTGAACCAAGGTAGGGGCGTTACTGGCGCCCGCGGCCGTTGGAGACCCGGGAGCGGTGGGCCAGGGGGCCAGGGACCGGAGGGTCGGGACCGGGGGGGCAAGGCGGGAGCGTGGGGCTGGCTGGCCGTCGCCCTCGGGGCGACTGGAGGGGACCCAGGTCGCAGCCTGGGGGCGTTCGGGTAGAGACCTGGGAGCGTACCGGACACCTGGGGAGCGCCGAGGTGTGTGTGCGCGTTGGGGAGACTCGGGAAGGAAGGAGGCTGAGGCGTTTGGCTAGGACTTGAAGGAAACCTTTGGGGCCTCGAGGGTACCCAAGGGAAACTTCTGGGTGGGGGACGGCGAACATCTGGGGGCTTCGTCGGGGCGGGGTTGAATGATCTCATTGGAGGGGGAGAGTGGGGCGGGGGACTCGGGGAACTAGTGCGTTTGGCTTGTCTGGAGGGAAGGAACTGGAGCAAGCTGGAGGGAAATGGAAGGATTTGAGGGGATCGAATGCAGAAGAGGTGAAGGGAGCAGGTGCTTGGATTGTTGGTGAAGTTTGAGGACCTTTGGAGGAGGTTTGGGGTCAGACCCCAAGCACTCTGGAGGAGCAGGGTCAGCGGTCCCAGTGGCAGAGACCCGTCTCCTGTCGCATCCCCTCTTTGTCCCGGGTCCAGGCTCTAGCCGCCCTCCCTGGGGGTGGGCAGCTCATGCCAAGCCTTGCAGGCTGGCCCTCGAGGGCCATTAGGGGAGAAGAGGCCCACACCGGGGCCCGCTTCTTGGCTTGCCTGTCCTCTCTTTGGGAGCCTCTGGCTGGGCCGCCCTCCTTGGGGGCTGGCTGGGGATTCGGAACGCCAGCCGCGGAGTCTCTGCTGCCTGTGCCATCTTAGCACTACTCCGGCCAGCTCAGGGTGTGAGCAGCCCTGGGGAATGCGTCTGGAGCCGTGCGGGCCCAGGACAGTGTTCCCAGGCTTGTTCCTCATCAGGCTTCCTGAGTAATCTTCTGGGATGGATGGTAAATTAAGCCTGCCTTCCCGGGAGCAGCCCTTTATTCCTCCTGGATGTGGAATACGTGTCTCAGAGAAAGCTGGGTTTGGGAGCCGCTGGTCTGCTGTTTCTCTGGGTGATGGCAGAAACATTATCTGGTCGGATCTGTTACCTTTCGCCTGAATCACTCACTGTGCCTTGATAGTCTGTGCTTTCTGCCTCAGGCGGGTCTGCTGGTCTTAATGCTGGCCCTGGCTCTTTTATTGTTGGAAGTGAAAGATGAGGCAGACATATTCTGCTTGTGTATAGATATCTATATTTTAAAACAGCGACCTCCGGTATTTGCGCGTTGCCCCCAGTTCTTCCGAGTAGGGTGTGCGTGTTGTTGACTCCGGGTGGTGGTGGGGAGACTCACTGTCTCCAAGAATTTCAGCTTGATATTTAATTTGTTGAACGGAGACTGGTTCACAGAGCTTCCCCATTTTATTTTAATTGTAGGCTTGTTTTTATTTCTTAAATAACATGGGCTTGTGAAGAAGTAATGGGCATGCATTAAAGTAAGAGAATTTTAAGTTCTATCGCCATGCTCTTCCGAACAGCCCTACAGTTAGATTTGTACTCCTCGCTCTTTGTGATTTACATATATCTTTTGTCGCCTGCTGGGCTGTCATCTCTTGAAAGATATTTCTTTGTACATTGTGTGAGATCACTGGCGTTAGAAATATTCTGGATTGTAGAATGAGTGCACTTTTCTTAATAAAGAAGCTGAATCAAAGTTACGTTGTACTCAATGAAGGAAGCAGTTCAGCAAAAGTGTAGTAAGTTATTTTATTTTAAAAGTCAGAATTGTTTTTCTGTGCCAGGTTGCTGCAGTACATCCATTCTAATACATTCAGAATTCTTTTGGTTTCTGTGTTTTTACATGTGGTAATTGCCTCCAGTTATTTGAAACAGATCTTGGACAGTGTTGCCATTAGTGGTTTTTTTTAAGATCTTAAACCGGATTACCTTACTTTTCCATCCAAAATGTAGTTCTTGTTAAGAAGTACGCTTCTCACATCGAACAGATATGTGGAGGAAGAAAGATACTGCTCAGGTGCTCTTACTACTGTTAATTTAGATTATTTCAGACTGAAATGTTTTCCCCTTAAATCACAGGCTGGTGTCTGGAATGCAGAACCCTATCATTTAAAATATTAATTACGCTCTGTTACGTAACTTCAGAACTACAAGTGCATTTCTAAAACATAGTGTCTTAAATCTGAATTGGCTATTAGGAAACTGATTTTAAATCTGATAATCATCTTGTGAGTGACTATTGAGAGCATTTTTATTCTTTTTTACTTGTATTTTTGACTGTTTGCATCTAAAGGAGGCACCTGGTTTTTCAGATGTTATTCTGAATCTCGATACTGGATTCCAAATTCGGGCACTAACTTGTGCAGTGCTGATGAGTCCGCAGTGCACACCTCTGTTTTATTATGGAGTGACATGCAATAGACAAGACATGATGGTTAACATCTCCAAATGCTAACAGTAGCTTTGTTTGCATAGTGTTCTAAAGTTTCTGAGGCTCTTTCAGGCACATGCTGTCTACTTGTGTTCTCACACTTGCACGCTGGTGAGGCAGCCTTTGAGGTCTCCATTTTTCAGGGGAGGGAGCTGAGGACCTCAGCTGTGGGAGCTCGCAGGTAACTGAGATAGGTTAATCTGAACTCAGGTGTTTGGTCTCATAAGGCCCTTGTTCTCCCTACTTATGCCTTCCCCAAAAGATGGCTCTGAAACACTTCACACGTGCTAATTTACCTGCAGAAATCGATGTAACTAATATGCTTGTTTCCTGCCGACTCCTGTCGACTTCCTGTTGATTTTGTTAAAAAGTTTTTGTCGGTGCTTGTCTAGTGGTCTTCTTTGAAGAAACAAACATTCACGGTAGATTTATCCAACAGGATATTAGTGCTCAGGTCAAGGGGCATTTTTAAATTAAAGCTCTCTGGAGACCAATATATGACTTCAGTAATCAACACACTATGATAATGAAACAGTTGATAAATGAGGTGTGGTCATTTTAAAAAAAAATTCAGCATTTGTAACCATGTTCAACTTCCTAGCTGAATTACTTTTTTTCCTAATAATCCGTAAGTAAGAACTTGAGCTGGGATCACATCAAGATGTATGCTTCTCTGCTAACGTAGGTCGGCTTTTACACTTTCCAGGCTTGTGTTTCGTAGTGGACATTAGATCCTGACTTTTATTTCTGTTTTCTCAGGATAACTGATTTTCCTTCCCCCCACCCCTCAAATGTCGAATGCTTTTGTTTCTTTGCCAATAGTAACGGGTAATGTTTACTTGATGTTAAACCGAATCAAATAAAATAGACTTTTTTTTTAATAGACTTTTTTAAATCGCCCCTCCGCCTCCCCCCAAACACCACTGCCTATAGAGTGAGTTGACATTGCAGTTTCTTGCCAAGGAGGTTAATTGGAGAGGAAAGTAGCATTGCATGTTTTATATTATATTTGCTAGTAGGGGATGTGCTGACTCTTACTAAAAAACATCTTCGGAAATGTCTTACGCTTATAATTTAATCCAGTTCTCTGGTATTGCTTTGGATGTTTTTCAATCCAAGCCAAGTAACCATTAAGTAAGATTGCATAACCCTGTCTTTTTAATTATCTGATGTAATATATGGATTGGTGGCTGGTTCACTGCCAAGTTATATTTAGTGGTTGGTTACAAGAGGAAGTGGAGCAAAGGATTCCAGATTATGGTGGTCTATTCATGTCGAGATAAATAAGTGTTTTTCATATTACACAAATTTCTCTAATAATAGGACTCTTAGCATTACTCAGGATATGTGTGAGGGGTCAACATGTATAAAGGAAGGATCATTATTTTGCCTTAAGTGCATCTCTTTGTTCAACAAAACTCAATGGCTTAAGAGTTTCATTTTGGGGGATCCTTTTTGTCAATTTTTTTGATCGCTGGCGTGTTGTCAGGCATTTAAAATAAGAGAGAAGAATGAGAATGAAAATTACAGAGTTATATTTAGCTGTGGTGCCTTCATGCCATAGTGTGTGATTCTCTGCTTTATCCAGAGAAGGATGTGGTTATTTAAGTTTTTAATAGTTTTCCTTAGGGTTATCAGGTTTTGTTTTTTGTAAGAAAATGGATGCATGACTCACACTTTTCGATAAGCCATTTCTGAATTTTTTATAGTGTGTTATGCTTCAAAGGGATCCAGTGATTGTCAGTTACCGTGTTTTGGTGTCTGGACCTTAGTAGGGGTTTACTGAGAACCTGCCTCGCGGGGCATTTGTGCTGGTCCTGAAGGTGGAGAGGGGACAACGGTCTCTGCTCTTGAGGAGCGTCTGCCGTCCCTGCATTCGACGGAGAGTGAGTTTTAAGTTTATAGATGCCCTCTCCTTTCCTAAGGAAGGTCTTATTAGCCTTCAGCTCTTCTTTTGAAACATTTAGTGACAGGCAGTTTAGATTTGACTCTCAGTCTAGGAACATTTTCGAGGTGCTTCTCTGTGCCCGGTTAGGTCTATAATCTCAATACTGGGAACAGCCCAGAAATGTAGAGGCTATTAGCCTAATATTTCACTTGTAGAAACCAAGACTCCAACAATAAAGTTGAGTCACCCCGAGTGACACACTTACAAAATGTCCAGGTGGAGGTTCAGGCTTTGTCCTTCTCCAAGCCCATTGTTCTTTACACTGTTCTTCACACTGACCCTTGGACATATAAAGGGTCAAGCTCTGAGGGTACCGTTAGTAATGACAGAAGGGGGATTCAGACTCTGGCCTCTTAGGCGCAGTTTGTTCTTTTCTCCCTAGCCTGTGCCGGAATTAAAAGATGGGTTATGTAGCATCTGTCGTTATACTTTATCCTTCCAATTTCTGCTGTAGGTATCTCCTCCCCCCCAAATGGGTCAGAGCGCCTATTTTCTGGTCCCGAAGCAGCCACCGCCTAAGTCTCTGATGAGGTTATAGTCATCACACTGTACTGATTGGATCTCTTTGTCTTCCCTGGGAGAGAGTGGGGTGCTTGGGAGGCGGGGCTTGGTCTTAACATGTCTTGGCGTCTGCAGCACCTCATATAATCCTTGGTACGTATCCCTGGCAAACTCCAGTCTTCGTTTCAGTGTTTTAATTCTCATAACGGTAGAAGAGTTGGAAAGTATATTTGGAGTTTGGCAGTCATTAAAGGCTTGGCTCTTTACCACTTTAGAGCCCCTGAGTTGGGGGTAGGAGGAAGTCACCAACACCTCTGCAGACAGAAATGAAAGGAAGTTCTAAGTGAAATGCAGTGTTAAACAAGCAGAACATCCCAGGGCTCTGTACTCGTGGTGGAACAGTAGGGATCCTTCTCAGGAGGTAATGAGATGTTATCAGGTCTGCTTTGAATCAGATGCTTATTTACTTTTATTCTTCCTTGAGGAACTTGTTAGCCAGTGCACTGTAATACAATTAGCTCTCCTTCCCTAAACTCCTAATGAGATTTCTTATGACAGGATTAAACCAGAAATTTGGAGGCCCTCATCACTTGCCGAAGAAACCTTCTTACCTGAAGGAGTTAATCTTCAATCTCAGATGCCAGATAGACACCCAAAGCCCAAGGAGCAATTGGGGTCACAGATGGAATGCCAGCAGCAACTTGGATCTCACAAGACCCTTTGCTTGTTGTCATCCTTCCCCGTGAGTGGAGATGGAATGGTTTTTATGTTTCATCAAAAAGTAGAAGTAGAGTGTTCCTTAGCATTGGAATAATGATTCTAATAAAAGCTGCCAAATTGAGGGCCTCTGTGCCAGGTGCTTCCTATGCAGTGTCTCTCATCCCCACAAGATCTTGCAAGGTAGGTGGTTTTATCCCCTGCCCGCCTCCTTTATTTTTTCCAGTGAGGCATCTGAGGCTCAAAAGGGTAAAGTAACTTGCCCAGTCTAGGTATGCAGCTTTAAGTAGCCAGGCTGAACTTTTAAATCAAGTCTGCAGTGTTTTGATAGGATACTTTAAGAGGCAAAGGGGTGGAACCCAACATTGTTGTTTGTTTTTAGGTAAGAGTTTCATTGTAGTAGAAGCCAGTTAGGAATTTCCATTTGTGATGATGAATTTTTAAAAGAGGTTCCTGAAAATGTGTTTTACCAAAGAAGGCAAGCTCCTTTTTTTCCTGTGTTCTCCGGCAGTACTTTGCAGTGTTCAGTAAGCATTCAAGGTAAGGATTTTTAACTATGTGTATTTCAGTAGTCAAGGAGAAAATAGAAAACTTTCTGTGTTGAGAATTAATCAGTATCTCTTGATAAAGCTTTGTCTCTTGAAGGAACCTCTCAGAGACACAGGGCTCCTTGTATTGGTATTTAATACTCTATCACAGACACAATTGGTATATCAGGGATTTATAGTCAGTTTATGGTATGTTTAAAAATTCTCCATCTTCTAAAAATAGGCTCATAAAAGGAAAAAAAAGTGCTAGAACATACAAGAACGTATTCCCGCAGATAATGGTTTTGGCCTTCTGAAGGAGGGCGGTGTTTGAATATACTTGATTGCAATTGTTAATAATCATAGTTACTGTTAATCAAGAACCTTTTCTGGGTTAGATGCTTTATGTACGTTATTTCATTTAATTCTTCTAACAGCTGTCTTAAAAGAGTAAATCATTTTACCTTATTTTATAGGTAAGAAAACTGAGGGCAGGAAGGTTAAATAATTTGCCTAAGGTCACACAGCTAACAAGTGGTAAGCCAGGGTTCAGATCTGTATCTGCCCACCTCCAGGGCGCTGAACCGCATAGCTTACCTGCAAGCTCCAGGCAGAGGTGGGAGCTTTCGTCGTGGCTGGGTTTTCATGTTGACTCCCCTGGGAAGATCTCTGTCATGCAGCTCTTAAAATGCACTGTCCGGCATCGGACTGGTCATCCGTGAGCAGAGCCGGCTGCACAGAGGGGCAGACAGTGGTGTGACCGCGTGGGGTATGAGCTGTGTGACCATGGGCAGCGCGGAAAGTCTGGTGGATGCGTTTCCATGGGGAGCGGCGTTACTTCACAGGGAAGAGCTTCTAAAAGGGCCGCGGGATTATGGGAGGCAACAGCTTTCTAGTCTGTAACCCTGTGCCAGTTACTTAACTTCTCGGAGCCTCAGCTTCTCATTTGTAAAGTTGGAGACCTTATACCTGCTTTGTGGGGTGATTGTGTTAGGCGTGAGGTAAGTACGGTGTCTGACGTGCAATGAGTGCTAGGCAGACATTACCTGCTCATTTCACAGAATTGCCTGAGACAGGTGTGTGCGTGCTGGCGGCACTTTGCGGAGTAAAGTGTATAATAAGAACTTAATACATAAATCACCCAGTTTCATTCCTCAGGTTAATTTATGTCTTAGAATGATTTTAGTTTTCCAATCCTGGAGATACTGAAGGGGAAACTCATTCTTTAGGAAGCCTCTTTCATTAATATCATGTACAAAGTTAGCAGCAGTTCTGACTGATTTTATTATGCTATTCAAGACGCAGCACCTGAAGCTTCCATTAACAAATGAGGCTTCCATAAACAGATTTATGACTGCGCATCTTAAAACATGTCTGGGCACCCAGCAGCCTCTCTCCACAAGCACAAGGTATCTTACTCTGAATTGGTGAGCTTTAAATTTACATAATGTTTTACATTTCCATAATTTTTCACCAATCAGCCCCTGCTGCTATTTTAAGGACTTTAAAAGGTGTTCCTGGCATATTATTGATGTTCTTCCTGGGTATGATAAAGAGCGTGAGTGTGTGAGAGCACCCTTTCTGATCTCTGTGTTTGATATGAATCTTACACTTGGGGTCACTGTTGGTTCAAGCTCCCATGGAGAAATTGTAACGGAGAGGAGGAGGGGGAAGGGACGGTTTTCATCCTCACCATCTTCCCTTATTCTCCCCCGCTCTACTCGGTTACTTATGCCACTTGTGCTCTATCCTTCTTCCACTAGATGGCGCTCCACATAGCCAGGTCACCCTCTTCCTCCACACAGGTAGCTTCTCCCAAATCAGTGTCAGTCTTGATCCATCAACAAGCTTTGCATTGCTTTTGAAATTCACGTACTGATACTAACCTTTCATATTTCTGACATTTTAAGAGGCATACTCTGTAGCCAGCGCTTGCAAACCATTATGGCCTGTTTCTGTTTTGTGCCTAAGTTGTGCCTGGCACTGCTGCAGGTTCTTTTCCACACGATGCCTCCTTTAATCCTGGGGCCTTGGGAAGTCGTTCGGTGGTTCTCATTCTACAGCTAAAGAAATGGAGGTGAGGGAGATGCATAGCTTGTTCAAGGTCATGCAGCTAACTTATGTTATAGGGTTTACTTACATTATAAGGTTTACTGTGCCCTAAAGAAAAAATATTTCAGAAGCTTTGAATTGAAATTTTTTTTAAGGAAAGTATTAGGGTAGTCTGACTTACGGCTACCGGCCATTGTAATCTGTTTATTTTGTTGGGGAAAATTATAGTCCTGACAGTTATGTGCATTGGAGTATAAAAGTCAAATTCTTTGATTTGTGTAAAGAAGCAAGCAACAGTAACAAAAGCTTTGTCAGCTGGTGTGGAAATTGCTGCTTCCTCTTGCCTTCCCTCGTCTACTGACTTGAGTGGGCCAGGGGACTTGATCAGTACCAGGTACAAAACCATGGGGAACTTTGGACAAAGCCATGATTCTACTTTTAGTAATTTTAGCAGAGCTGAATACTGGATTGAGTCCATAGGAATTCAGAAATATATACTGAGGTTTCTTTCACTCCATTCATTTATTTAATATTTGTTGAGTATCTGCACTGCTATATTGAACTGTTTGTTCTGGGCCAGTTACTTCTCTGAGCCTGTGTTCCCCTGTCTGCACATGTCATTAGGGTGAAATGGCAGTGATTCTGTGTTTGTTTAATTTTACTAAAATTTTTAAAATTAGAATATATTTTTACATCCAATATATGTTATTTTTTCCATCTGAATTTCATACATCAACTCTTGGTCACCTACCAGTGCAGTGGACTATCTGCCAGTAATTTTTTTTTTTTTTTTTTTTCCTGGTACGCGGGCCTCTCACTGTTGTGGCCTCTCCCGTTGCGGAGCACAGGCTCCGGACGCGCAGGCTCAGCGGCCGTGGCTCGCGGGCCCAGCCGCTCTGCGGCATGTGGGATCTTCCCGGACTGGGGCATGAACCCGTGTCCCCTGCATTGGCAGGCGGACTCTCAACCACTGCGCCACCAGGGAAGTCCTGCCAGTAATTTTTTGAGGGCTGGCTTTCTCCTGCCACCTTTTGCCCCCCTTGTCCCTTGCTCTCTGGTTGGGTGTGCTCTGCGAACACACATGGAAGTGAAATGCTTAGAAAAATCCCTCTCACCTTTTGTTTGCTTCCTATGTGCAAGCCACAGCTAACTAAAGCCTCAGGCGAGAGTGGTTAAGGACATAATTTTAAATCAGACAGACCTGAGTTCACATCTGAGCTCTGCCACTTCTCCTTCTCTGTGTTGTGACCCCTCTCAGCCTCAGTTTCTGTGATGGAAAAATGGTGATAAAAAATTAATAAATCCCCTTTGAAATTTTTTGAGGTTTAAATGAGATATGTGTTAAGAGCTGTTTAGTGTCATGCCTGACATTTAGTAAGTACAGGGCAAGTAGCTGCTGTTCCTGCCATCCTCCTCCTCATCCTCATTTTTTATCAAGGAATTTGGAATCCAACGGGGGAGATAAACATGTGGGGGAACAATTTTAAGAGTGTGTTAAGCGCTGCGATAAAATAAGGCCAGTTTTAGGGGCTCAGAGAGCGACCTCTCTCATCTCAGGACCAAGACAGACTTTCTGGAGGGGGCTTTTTCAGAGAGGACTGGCTGGATGCAGACATCGTTGCCAAGGCCGGGCGAAGGACTTGGGGCAGGGATGGGTAAACCGTCTGACTCCCCCAGGTTCTTCATTTCCGTCTCCCACGTTTCCATGACTTCTTCATATTCCTACGTGCCACGGCACGTTGTGGGTATTGATCTGTCTTCTCCTTTCCTCTCCCCCTCCCGTTTTTTTTTTTTTCCTGGCATTAAAATTTTTATTTCGAAACAACTTTAAACTTACAGAAGAGTTAAAAGCATAGTGCTAAGAAGCCCTGTATACTCACTTGTCTGGATTCACCAGTTGTTTACATTTTCCCACATTGGCTTTGCCATTCTCTCTGTGTCTGTGTATTTTCATGACTCATTTGAGAGTAAGGTGTGTGTGTTATCTCCCCTTTACCCTTAAATACTTGAGTACCTTGGTGTGTATTTCCTGAGACTAAGGGCTGTCTCTTACATAACTGCAGTTGCAGATAACCGTGATGACAGAAGTTAGTCATCGTTTCGGTACTTTTATTATCTAACCTGCAGTCCATGTGCTGCTATTGCTGGTTGTTCCCATTTTGTCTTTTATAGCAGCGGTCCCCAACCTTTTTGGTACCAGGGACTGGTTTCGTGAAGACAAGTTTTCCACGGATCTGGGGTGCGGGGGGATGGTTTTGGGATGATTCAACCACGTTTCATTTACTGTGCACTTCTATTATTATTACATTGTAATATATAATGAAATAATTATACAACGCACCGTAATGCAGAATCAGTGGGAGCCCTGAGCTTGTTTTCCTGCAACTAGATGGTCCCATTTGGGGGTGGTGGGAGACAGTGACACCCGAAGTGTGTTGCTTATGTCCGGTCTACTCTGTAAGATGCAGCTTAACTGTCACTTGCCACTCACTGATATGAGTCTGCAAGCACTTGATTTATTATGGTCTCTGTGCAGACAAACCTCTCTGCTAATGATAATCTGTATTTGCAGCCCCTCGGCTCCACCTCAGATCATCAGGCATTAGATAAGATTCTCATAAGGAGCGAGCAGCCTAGATCCCTTGCATGCGCAGTTCACAGTAGGGTCTCTCTCCTACGAGTCTCAGGCTGCTGCTGATCTGGCAGGAGGCGGAGCTCAGGCGATAATGTAAGTGATGGGGAGCGGCTGTAAATACAGATGAAGAAGCTTCACTCATTAGCCTGCCCGCCCTCCGCTCACCTCCTGCTGTGCAGCCCGGTTCCTAACAGGCCATGGACCGCCACTGGTCCGTGGCCCCGGGGGTTGGGGACCCCTGTTTTATAGGACTCAGTTCAAGACCAGACATCGCTTTTAGTTGTCGAGCCTTTCAGTTTCTTAATTTGGAACAGCTCCTCCGCCTTCCCGTTGCCTTTCGTGGCATGCATGTTTGAATATTGCACAGGCCAGGATTTTGTAGAATATCTCTCAATTTGGGTTGTCTGATGTTTCCTTAAATTTAGATTCATGTTGTGCACTGTTGAGGCAGGAGTTCCACTGAGGTGATGGTGTGTCCTCCTCAGTACATCATATCAGGAGGCACGCAGGGTCGGTGTCACCTTATCCCGTTATTGATGACGTTAAGCTTGATCACTGGTGTAGGTGGTGCCGGTTTTCTCCACTGTAAAGTTACCATCTTCCTTTTGTAATTAATTAGTACTTTTGTGGGGAGATGCTTTGAGACTATGTAAATACTCCTTATTAAACTCTCCCTCACAAATTTTAGTATCCATTAATGTTTCTTATCCGAATTATTACTATGATGGTTGTAAAATTGTAATTTTCTAACTGAGATATTCCATCTACATTTATTGGTTGACATTCTGCTGAAAGGGAACATTTTCATTTTTTACTTTCCTTCTTTCTTTTCCTCTCTCCTTCCCTCCGTCAGCTGCCGGTATACATTCAGGGATTCTTCTTTAATTCAATTGGTTGTACTCCTTTACTGTCACTATATAAGCTGATGCTTAATTTGCTCCAGATTTGGCCATTGGGAGCCCTTTACCCTGACTCCTGGGTCCTGTTGACAGGATCATTCCATACGGTTTCTGAGGTTTTTTTCTTACACTTTCTAACAGCATTTTGTTCCAGGCTCACCTTGTACTTACTCTTGCCCAGCTCTGGAATTGGCCATTTCTTCCAAGGTTCCCTGGTTTCTTCTAGTGTGGAATGGTGTTTAAAAACCACAGTCTGGGCTGCTGGCGTGCCATGGCTTCTAGCCCTTTCACCAGATAGAGCCAGAAAACGGATATGTTTCTGTAGGTGTATCACCATTGTCTTCATGTTAAACTCTAAGCCTAGGGCTAGCAAACTTTTTCTGTAAAAATACTCAGTAGTAAATATTTTGTGGGCTGTATGTTCTACTCAACCCTGCTGTTGTAGCAGAAAAGCAGCCGTGCACAATATGTAAGTGAGCGAGTGTGGTAGTGTTCTGACAACACTGTTTGTAGAAACAGGCAGTGTGCTGGCTCTGGCCCTGGGCTGTAACCTGCTGCCTTTCCCTGCTCTCAGCTACCAGTCAGTAGGGACCGGGCCTTATCTCCGCTTACCAGTGCTGTCCACATACCGGCACAAAGCTCTCTGATGAACGCATTCATAACTGTTAGCTCTTTGTATCGCAGACTATTTATTTCTCTTACAGATCTTTTGGATATCGATCTCTTGTGACTTGCCAATTTGTTGAGGTCCTTATTTGCAAGATGAGAGTCTATAAAACATAATATGCACAATATACAAAGTAGTACTGAGAAAAAAATAATTTTGTAGAACTCCTGAGGGTGTTTTTCCTTTTCTTGATGAAAGCATCTCAAGGCAGAGCCTTCACATGCAGGCGTTAGCGTAGGCCCTGCTCTGGTCTGACATCACGGTCACCCCTGTAGTCTCAGATGCAAGGCAGAACCCCAGCACCAATCAGGTTGGTTAAAAGTCTTGAAATTATACTCCTTTGATTGTCTCAGAACTGATTTATTTCTTTGCAGTTTTCTTTATGTAATTTATTGCTCGAATTTATTCCAAAAGAGACTTCATTACAGCAGTGACAAATGGGTTTTATGAGAGAGTGAGCCCTTTCTCAGGAAGACTGTGTCGTTAGGAAAGACCACCTGACTGTGGTCAAGGTGGTGTGGACACTGAGAAGGAAACTGCATACATCATGGCAGAGAGCAGTGGCGCTGGCATAAAGGTGCAGATTAAATCAGGTGAAGTGTCTCTGATGACTCTAAGTCAATGAGACTTTTACTTACGTCAGTTGTAAGCTTGCTGGTGAGCAGTTTTGCTGTTTGTCACCAAACCATCTCATTGTTTATCAGAAGCAGCACAAAGTTTTGCTCCATCCTTTCTCTAGAATCCAAAAAAGTGATTTTAAAGTTCTGTGTCTCAGAGCAGTTCATGGTTCTGCAGGGAGTCCTGGTCTGGTGAGAAAGGGGAAGGCGAGCACGTCTCCTTCCCCCTGGGCTTTTGTCTTCCAGGTCCTGAGGTGCCTCATACGATTTTGGTTTGCTTAATGAATTTTACTTTTTGTTGTTGTTTTAAGTGTGAAAAGTGCTGTCGAGGAAGTTGTACCTCAGTGACGGACTCTCGGCCGGAGCCCGGGCTCCGTCCACTCTGTGGCTCACGGCCCCTCCCTTAGTGCACTGAGGCCATCAGTGCGGAGCAGCTGCGGAGCCAGGGCTGCCCGCCCCGTTTATGTGGCCTGCGGTGGCGCGGCGGGGGCAAGGGGGCAGAAACATCCAGGTCATGGAGCTTAACACAGTAATTGGTTATTTTCTGTATTGTACTTTCTTCTAGTTTCCTTTTCTCCCCCGTTAGGGTTGTGCTCGTTACCTGCTAAATGGGTGCACTACTCTGGTAACAATTTAGGTTTCTTCATGTATAAAATGAGCACGAGAGGATCTGTGTCCCGCGCCTGGCAGGTTACATGTCCTCACGGTCAGGCCGCTCTGCTCTGGGGCCCCTGGCCAGCAGGGTGCTGCACCTTGTTCCCGTCCCCTTGGAGCCCAGCACGGGAAGCGGGGACACGGCGCGGAGCCGACCCCTGGACAGCTGCCGGTCTCTGTGGTACCGGCCCCACGTTCCTTTCCACAAAGGGTGCGCGACAGAAGGTAGTGCTGTCGGCTTTGGGAGTCAGCATCCTGGCAGGAATAGCACCGTCTGCTCATCACGCTGCAGACCCTCAGGCGCTCGGAAACCACTGCCCAGCTTCCAGGGAAAACCCTTACGAGGAGGCCGGTGGGGTGTGTATTTCTCCGCAGTTGTCCCCGCTGGACCCCGGAGGGTGTTCGGTTCTTCTTCATCGAGGATCGAGTTCTTAGGCTGGGCTCGGTGCTGGGACACAGGGCCGGGAGTCCTTCCTTCCTGCTTAAAGAGTTTTCAGCCCAGTGGGGAAGCAGCCAAATTACAAGACATTTACGTTGTGAGGTGGGGAGCGCTGTACCAAGACGGTCACGCAGGGCTCTGCGGAAGCCCAGGAGCCCCGCGTCGTCCCCGGGGCGGGGGGTGGGGGGGGGTGGTCCTGATGTGGTGGTGGCGGAGGAGGGGGCCGGGCTGCAGAGTGTGCCAGACCGAGGCCACGCTGCGGAGCACAGGCCTGGCTGCCTGGTGTGTGGTCCCTGTCCCCGTCCTCCTCCCCCTCCGTGTTCATTCCCAGTGCCCAGTGCAGCCCCTCCTCTTTGTAGCCGTGGTTGTGCTTGTCACACTCTAGATTACAGTGATTTGTTGGGAGTTATTTCTCCCCCGAGAGTCCCAGTTCCTTACAGACAGGACATCTGCCTTCTTAGCTTCAAGTCCTTCTCTAGTGCCGAGCGCGGTGCCTGGGAGATGGTTGGTGCCCAGGAGATGTCTGTAGAACGAAGGGTCAGCTGGTCTCAGTTTCTTCTTCTGTGCATTAGGGCAATGAATTCATTATCTCAGGATGCTTTAGTGAAGGAAAACCTTAAAAGGCTGTTCTCCTTTTACTTGAGTTTCTGGCTGCTGATTTTCAGGGGAGATCCTCCATTTCTCAGGCAGGTGTGCCATCCTGGCGGTGTGGGACTCAATCAGTCCTGTGGTGAGTCTCCCTGGGCTGCTTAAGAGTTTCTGGATCTGGGTACGTGCCTTCACCTCTCTGAACACCAGTGCTTTAGTTTGTTAAGAACAGGCATGAAACTACCTATGACCCAGACTTCCTGTGAGGTTTCAGTGACAAACACTGGGACTGTGTGTAACCAGACTCAAGGCTTCTGAGCCAGCAACATCAGACTGGCTGAATCTGTTCACACTGCCTTCTCTGTGGTTCTCTCTCTCCTACTTTTCTCATCCATTTGTAAGGTCCTTTGTGATTATATTGGGCTCGCCTGGATAATCCAGGATGATCTCCCCATTTTAAGGTCGGCTGATCAGGAAACTTAGTTTTCTCTGCAACCACTAATTCTCCTTTGCCTGCAACTTAACATTCTCCGGATCTGGAAGTCAGGATTTGGGCATCTTTGGGGAGCCACTGTCCTGTCAAGCACAGAGGGATTGGGGAGGCAGGAGAAACTGATGTTCCTCAAGTACCGAGTGTGTCTTCAGCCTGGTTTTAGGGATTTTCATATATTAGGACATTATCTCAAATTATACAGCAGGGGTTTTAGAGATGTTAAAGTAACTTGTTCGTGCCATGTAATTATTAATAATAATGAGGTATTTTGTTGAGTTCTTGCTAAGTGTCATACACTGTGTCAGGAGATTTACGGAGCATATTTTTCTCAATTCTCAGTACAGCCTTCTGAGATGAATGACATAAATTCTACTTTATAGGTGAGGAAACAGGCTTTCATGGAACTGTGATTGGCTCAGTGTCACATGGCAAGCTTCTAACTGAATGCTTTGGACGTTGTCAGTCTGACTCCCAAGTCTGTACTCTTTCTGTGAAGTTACCCTGGGTTAAGATAAAAGATCAGCCTGTGGAGCCGATTTCTCTTGTATCCCACCCCATACTGAAGTTTTTGTCTGGATAACATTCAGAGCACCTCTTAGGGTATTTGTCAGAGATTATTTGGTGTCACATATCACAATGACCAGGTAGTTAATTGACTGACTTGACAACTTCTCTTTCCTTTCCTCTGCGCTCCAACGTTTTATCCCTCTGTAGACCGTAACGGCCTCTTGTAAGTATTTAGTGAGCTCCTCCTCGGTTACCATTCCTCCCATCTATTTTCCATATTGTTTCATACATTATTTTATTTAATCTTTGCAGCAGCCTTCTACAGATAACTATTAATACTCCTATTTTATAGATAATGAAACAGCCTGACAAAGATTAAAACCAAGCTCTGTTTTGACTCAAAAGCCTGTGCTATAAAAAGGTGTATCTTATTTACAGTTTTTTGCTTCAGTCCTACATATTCAACATGATCACTTGAAATAATTTCATAAAATATGAGGAAAATACAGATAGAAAAAACTAAAAATGACTGATGTAGTAGTAATGAAATAGGTAAAGAATGCCCGAAGAGCACAAGTTTATATATATCAAAAGTAGGGCTAAAAAGTGCTTGGTTTATATTGACCCGGATGAGCTCAGTGACATGGAATAAACTAGGACTTGATTCAGCAGTGTGTTTCAGTTAATGTTTGTGGTAGGCTGAAGAGTGGCCCCCAAATATGTCGATATCCTAATCTTTAGAACTGGTGAATGCTACCTTAAATGGCGAAAGAGACTTTATAGATATGATTAAGTTAAAGATCTTGAGATGGAGAAAGTGTCCCTGATCATCTGGGTGGGCCCAGTATAATCACACTGGTCCTTATAAGAGGAATGTGGAGGAAGAGTCAGAGTCGGACAGAAGACAGTGTGACAGTGGAAACAGAGATTGGAGTGATGTGGCCACAAGCCAGAGAATGCTAGCAGCCTCTAGAAGATGGGAAGGACAAGGAAAAGGATTCTCCCTTGGAGTCTCTAGAAGAAATGCTGCCTTTATGTGCCCATTTTAGACTTCTGACTTTCAGAACTATAGGGCAGGGATCCCCAACCCCCAGGCTGTGGACCTGTAGTGGTCTGCAGCCTGTTAGAAACTGGGCCACACAGCAGGAGGTGGGTGGCAAGCAAGCAAGCGAAGCTTCATCTGCCGCTCCCCATCGCTCATATTACCGCCTGAACCATCCGCCCTTCCCCTGCCACTGGTCCGTAGAAAAATTGTCTTCCACCAAACTGGTCCCTGGTGCCAAAAAGGTTGGGGACCACTGCTGTAAGGTAATAATACATTTATGTTGTTGTTTTAGGCCACTAAGCTTGTAGTAATTTGTTACAGTGGCAATAGGAAATTAATACAATGTCCTTAAATAATTATGAACCGCTTAACAAAGTAACAGTTCGGGACTCAGTACCCTTGTTTAAATAATGGAGGCAACAACTAGGTAGAAAATTGGTAAGGAAATAGAAGACGTGAACAGCTCTATAAGTTGACTAGACTTAAGGAACATTTATAGAATATGCAGAAACTACGTTTTTCTCAGGTGCACATGGAACATTCTCCAGGACAAACCATATGCTAGTCCATAAAACAAACCTCAGTACATTTTAAAGGATTTAAATCATGTAAAGGATGTTCTCTGACCACAATGAAATGAGATTGGAAATCAATAACAGAGAGAAACTTGGGGAGTTCACAAATACGTGGAAATTAACAGACTCCTAAGTAACCAATGAGCCAAATAAGAAATCATAAGGGAAATTAGAAAATATTTTGAGATGAAGGAAAATAAAGACACAACATTTCAAAACTTATGGAATGCAGCTAAAGCAGTACTTGGAGACAAACATATAGATATAAACACTTACATTAAAAATGAAGATAAATCTCAAATCAGTTACCTAACCTTCGATCTTAAGACACTGGGAAAAGAAGAGCAAATTAAATCTAAAAGAGGCAGAATGAAGGAAGTAATACAGATTAGAATGGTAATTAATGAAAAAGAGAATAGAAAAACAGTAGAGAAAATCAACAAACCGAAAATTGGTTCTTAGGAATGGACTTGAGGACACAGGGAGGGGGAAGGGTAAGCTGGGACAAAGTGAGAGAGTGGCATGGACATATATACACTACCAAATGTAAAATAGCTAGCTAGTGAGAAGCAGCTGTGTAGCACAGGGAGATCAGCTCAGTGCTTTGTGACCACCTAGAGAGGTGGGATAGGGAGGGTGGGAGGGCGACGCAAGAGGGAGGGGATATGGAGTTATATGTATACGTATAGCTGATTCACTTTGTTATACAGCAGAAACTAACACAACAGTGTAAAGCAATTATACTCCATTAAGATGTTAAAAAAAAATTGGTTCTTTAAAAAGATCAACAGACTTGCCAAAATTGTAGCTACATTAACTAAAAGAAAAGAGAGAAGACTCATGACAAAAATCAGGGATGAAAAAGGTACATAACTGCTGACTTTACAGAAATGAAAATGTAAGGGAATACTGTGAACAGTTGTATACTCATAAATTAGATGACTTAGATGAAATGGGCAGATTCCTAAAAAGATACAAACTACTGAAACCGACTCAAGAAGTAGAAAATCTGAGTAGAATGGTAAAGAGATTGAATTGGTAAAATAAACAAATAACCGAACTACTCAGTAAGAAAAGCTCAGGTCCAGATGGCTTCACTTGTGAATCCTATCAAACATTTAAAAAACTGATTAGTACTAATTCTTGACAAACTCTTCCAAAAATCAGAAGAGGAAGGAATATTTACCAATTCATTGTATGAGACCAGTATTACCCTGATTCCAAAAATCAGACAAAGACATCACAAGAAAACTACAGACCAGCATCTCTTATGAATATAGACACAGAAATCCTCAGTGAAATACTAGCAAACCAAATCCAGGCAGCATATAAAAAGGATACACCTTGATCACATAGGATTTATCCCAGGAATGCAAGGTTGGTTTAGCATCTGAAAATCAATTAATTTCATATCTGTGCGAATAGAATAAAGGACAGAAGCCACATAATCATCTCAGCAGTCACAGTAAAAACATTTCATGGATTCTAACACCCTTAAGTGATAAAAATGCTCAACAAACGAGGAATAGAAGAGAACTTCCCAAAACCCGATAAAGTGCGATCTGTGAAAAACCCACAGGAGACATCATACTTAACTGTAAAAGACTTTTGCCCGAAATCAGGAATAAGCAAAGATGTCAGCTTTCGCCCCTTCTACTCATCATTGTTCTGGAGGTTTTGGGCAAGAAAATGGAGTAAAACATCTAGATTGGGAAGGAAGAATTACAGTTAACTATTCATAGATGCCATGATCTCATATATAGAAGATCATAAGGAATCCACTAAAAATCTGTTAAAACTAACAAATGAGTTCCTCTCTCCCTTCCGTTTTGTATTTAAATTTAAAATTGAATATTTCTTCTGATAATACGTATAATAGTACATACTTTATTGGACTATAAGTTTCACGAGGCCAGGATTCATATCTGTTTTGTAGACCGTTGTGTACCTAGCACCTGCACACATGCCTTGTCCATAGAAAGTGTTCTTCACATACTTGATAAATGGATGCTTATTTTGGAAAAAATAGAAAGTATAAAAAATAAAAAACAGTTGTACTCACCATAAACCAACCGTTTGGAGATAGTCATTGTTAATATTTTAGACAGTTGACTTCTCCATAGAAAATTTCATAATTTCATTTTTTTAGCTTAATGTTGTTTTTTTTTTTTAGTGCTGGATCTTTATTTTTATTTATTTATTTATTTTTAACATCTTTATTGGAGCATAATTGCTTTACAATGGTGTGTTAGTTTCTGCTGTATCACAAAGTGAATCAGTTATACATATACATATGTTCCCATATCTCTTCCCTCTTGCGTCTCCCTCCCTCCCAACCTCCCTATCCCACCCCTCTAGGTGGTCACAAAGCACCGAGCTGATCTCCCTGTGCTATGCGGCTGCTTCCCACTAGCTATCTATTTCATGTTTGGTAGTGTATATGTGTCCATGCCACTCTCTCACTTTGTCACAGCTTACCCTTCCCTCTCCCCATGTCCTCAAGTCCATTCTCTAGTAGGTCTGTGTCTTTATTCCCGTCTTACCCCTAGGTTCTTCATGACCTTTTTTTTTTTTCCTTAGATTCCATATATATGTGTCAGCATACGGTATTTGTTTTTCTCTTTCTGACTGACTTCACTCTGTATGACAGACTCTAGGTCTATCCACCTCACTACAAATGTCTCAATTTCGTTTCTTTTTATGGCTGAGTAATATTCCATTGTATATATCTGCCACATCTTTATCCATTCATCCGATGATGGACACTTAGGTTGCTTCCGTGTCCTGGCTATTGTAAATAGAGCTGCAGTGAACACTGTGGTACATGACTCTTTCTGAATTATGGTTTTCTCAGGGTATTTGCCCAGTAGTGGGATTAGTGGGTCATATGGTAGTTCTATTTTTAGTTTTTTAAGGAACCTCCATACTGTTCTCCATAGTGGCTGTATCAATTTACATTCCCACCAACAGTGCAGGAGTGTTCTCATTTCACCACACCCTTTCCAGCATTTATTGTTTGTAGATTTTTTGATAATGGCCATTTTGACCAACATGAGGTGTTACCTCATTGTAGTTTTGATTTGCATTTCTCTAATGATTAGTGATGTTGAGCATTCTTTCATGTGTTTGTTGGCAATCTGTATACCTTCTTTGGAGAAATGTCTGTTTAGGTCTTCTGCCCATTTTTGGATTGGGTTGTTTGGTTTTTTATTATTGAGCTGCATGAGCTGCTTGTAAATCTTGGAGATTAATCCCTTTGTCAGTTGCTTCATTTGCATATATTTTCTCCCATTTAGCTTAATGTTTTGTTATCATTTTCTTAGATCATCAGAATGTTGGAAATACTGTTTTTCATGGCTGAGTAGTACTCCATGGTATGTATGTCATCCTGTACTTAGCTGATTCCTCACTAATGAGCATTTCCAATTCTTTGAATTATTGGTAATTCTGATTTGTCTCTTCTGTGTCCTTACGTTCTGTACATTGCTGCCCTTAATCTAGATCACTGCAAGAGCCTGAATTTGTTTCCTTACCACTTGTGTTTTTCTCTCTTTCAAGATTTGCATTTTAAAAAGAAGCAGTGCAAAATGCAAATCTTTTTATACATGCAAATCCAATAAAGTCATTCCTTTATTTAAGGTTTTCACTAGTATATCATATCCTCAAGGTAACTTGTATCCTCAGGACCTTTCTCAGGATGGTGTTCACCCTCCTACTTACCTATCCAGTCTCGTATCTGTCAGTCCCTTCTTTGATCCTGAGGTTACAGTGATGCTGGATTTCTTGTCTGATTCATGAAAGCCAGTTGTTTTTTTCTCTAAGGCCTTTTGTTTGCTCTTCTGTCTGTTTGGTGTAACACAAATGCCCTCCTCCCCCTTATGTGCTTAATCCATTTATGTTCTTAGGGATTCAACTCAGGTGTCACCACCCAGAAGAAACCAGTTTGCCGCCCACTCTCAATTTTGGATTGGGTCCCCGCTTCTGTTCTTGTCTGATCTCTCAGAGCGCTCTGCATAACCCTGTCATAGCCTTTATCACCCTGGATTGTCATCTCCTTATGTCTCCCCTTAATAGGGGAAAAGCTCCTTGAAGGCAGAGGCTGTATCCACTGTGCCTGGAACACAACAGGGACTCAGTGAATGCTGCAGGGGACCTCTTTGCACATCAGTCTGCACTGGCCATTCAGATCATTTCTTTAGGATAGCCTCCCAGAAGTTTAATACCTAGGTCAGAGTTCATCAACATTGACAACCCTTGTTGTCAAATTGATTTATAGGTGAGATGTACCAGGTAAACTTTCTGCCAGTAGTGCTTGTGAATATACTTAAATGGGACCTTCTGAATCATATTTTGACGTAAGATATGTTGGATAGTTTGTGTTGTTTCCACTTAGGCATGGTTATTTAGGGAGATACTAAGTAGAAAGCGTTATCTGGCAGGCTCTCAGCCTGTCACCTTTTATGAGTACTTGGTAACGGGAGGATCATGTACTAAACTGGAAAACTGGGTATTTGGTTTTCCGTTTCCCATTCTGCTGTATGGTCGCCTTTCAGATGTAATTTGTCGCGCCTTGATATTGTAGACAGAGAGCTTTCTTTGACACTCAGTCTAATGATCAAAACAGTAATAGGCACACTGCCAGGATTAATGCTTTTCCAGAATTTGGAGAAACTCTTGGAGAAGCACTTTTGTCCGATCTCCCTGTGGTTTTTCAGAGTTAAAAAAAAGTGTTATGGTATCATTGAGTATTATCTTAATAGGTAGGTTCAGAACTGCTGGTTGGGCTGATGAACTTATAGTGGCTAAAGGTTGTCCATAGGGCAGAGAGAAAAATAATTAGCAATGATGTATATAGCGTTTGGATTTGCATCTGATAAAATCCACAATAGAATTACAAAGCATTTCACAGTGCTGCTTTGGGAAATAGGAAATGGTTAGGTCTGTAAGGGTTAATACTAGAGAAAAGGGGTGGTGGAACTGAGCTCTTGGTTACCAGACCAGTTTGTGGAAGAATATTCTCTACCAGTTAATGTCCATTGTCCGTATACCTCCATAGTCCCAAATGTAACTGGTGCCGTCTTTTTCCTCCTTCACTATTTCTTTCTCTTAAGTTTTTGATCGGGTGTTTGTGTGTTGGGATGGGTGGGAAGTGGCTGTAGGGCCTGGGAAAAGCTTGCTATGTGAGATTCCGATTTCACTGTTTGAATAAGTAGTCTGCCGCACAGCAGATGGGCTCTGGGCCAGCTGTTAGCCACGAGGACGTGGGCAGGTATATTCCCTGCAGCACTTCCCTCCTCTGTGAAAGGGGTAAACACCACCTAGCCAGCCGAGTTGTCACAAGATGTGTGTGAAGATCAGGGAGGTAAAGGGACTATTTGTGAAGGGTCTGACTAGCGCCTGGCACATAGCAGGTGCCCAGCCAACGTTTAGTTTATTCCTTTCTTTTTCATGAGGCTTTTCCCATCAGAAGATCCAGAAAAGAACTCAGTGCATTAAACCATAGGTGTTGCTTTGTTACTGTTCTTGTGCTTCTTCCTGGGGATGACAGCATTTTTCCTTCTCCCGTAGCATTCCTAGACACCAAGTCTCTTTCATCCCTTTCTTTCTCTGTTTCCCTCTCTCTGTAAGTCAGTCCGTTAAAAAAAAAAGGTCAAGACTATTGGGTTTTCCCTATTGAAACATTGTATTTACTAATCAAGTCCTCTTTGCACCTGGCTCATGTTTGAAAGTTGCTGATTATGTTTCATGGACTTTTTTTCCCACATTAAACATGTGGTTACAGTGGTCGGACCTGTCTGAAAATGTCATCTTCTCAATCCAGTAATTATTATATTATAGTTGCATTGTTGCACAGCACCCAACCCGAAGATGATGGGTTGTGGCGAGGAAACACACCCGGCTGCCATTAGCGCGTGTGCTGTGGTTTGCAGCTGCGCACACTGGCTCCTGAGTGCAGTCAGACTGTGGTTAGTGCAGCGTTGTCATGGCGGTGGTTAGGGGAAGGGGGGGGCGTTTTCTGTACTTGAGAATCTTTGAAGCTAATTAGTCTTTGGAATTAAAAGGTATAAAGTATGTGAATCAGATTCATACTCTGAATTTACATGATTCTGTCCCTCGCCATTATCAGGGCACCGTGCCACGAGGCTGTCGTGTCCAGGTGCCTGGCACTGCCTCGCCCAGAGCCCACTGCTCGTCCACTGGCTCCTGCGGGGCCGCGCTCTCTCTTGCACATCCAGACCTCGGAGTGCTGGGGTCCAGTCGGGACCTGCTCAGTCTCGTCCCTGGCCAGGGTTGTGAGGACTCTGTTTCTGGGCCAGTACAGGACATTTGAGATATATTACAGAGCACAGATGTACAATTCCAATCTGTTTGGATGTAAGATGACTTTTAATGTCCAGTATTTTGGAAGACAGTCGTGGATTGTGACTAAGAATGAGGCCTCTAGAATCAGATGGCCTAGGTTTAAGTCTCTCTTGTCACTCCTACTTGCTGGCTCTGTGCCTGGGGAAAGTAATTTAACCCTTCAGTACCTCAGTTTCCTCAGTGAGGTGAAATGTGGAATACTGTAAAAATTCTACCTTAAAGGACTGTTGTGAAGATAGGCTAACATACGTAAAGCGTTCATTACACGATAGGTGGTAACGTTCAATTAATGTCAGCTGCTATTATTTTTATTATTATTATTTTTACAATTTGTATTTGTCAAGCCCTGAGCTAACTGCTGGGGAGGTGACGATGAATAAGAAAGAAGGAGGTACAGCCTACTAGAATGTGCGCAGGGTGATAAAAGCTGTGCACAGAAATACCCTCCCCCATCCCAGTTATCTTCCTCACTCAGTTCACTTCTCTTCAGAGCCCTCCTTTACCTTCTGGCAACTGATATATTTACGATCTGTCTCTCCCTCCTAGAGTGTAAACTTGTAAAGAGCATGTTGCCTCCTTGTGGCTGTATCCTCAGCAGCTGTAATGGTGACTGACACGTAGTGGGTATTCAGTAAAAAATAGGGGATGAGTGAATGCCAGAAGTGCCCTGGGAGCCCTGATGAGAAAGCAGTGCACTAGTATGGATGGGACAAGGAAAACTACAGAGGTGATACTTTTCACGTGGGGCGTTGAAGGGCGAGCAAGAGTTTGCCAGCTGCCTGCAGGTATTGGAGAGAAGGGCATTGCAGCCAGAAGAGCAGAGGTTTAAAGATAGGAGAGTCTCTGGTGTGTTAGTGAGAGGAATGACTCACACCTGTGGTCACATCAGATGCTCTGACGGGTAGTTTGCATGGAGATGATAGGAATTCATTTTCTGTTTGGTTACTTAGTTTTCAGTACTAAACTCTTCTTTGCTTATTGTAGGAAATTGTTTTTGTAAGATTTCATATGGTAGCTTCATCTTTTTGGGTGAAGTTAACTTCTAGAATATTAGCTATTCCTTAGTGATATAATCGAGCACAAATAGGACTAAGTAATGCTAGTAAAGGTAGTGGAGATGATGATGATGGCATTTGCAGGTCAATTTACAGTGCTTTTACCAAAGACTTACGTGTTACGTCACTAAGCCTCTTGATAGCACGATGAGGTGTGCAAGATTGAGTAGCATCCTTGATCTGTATATTTTTTTCATTTGCCTAGGCCTTTGAAATATATCCTTTTATTATTACCAGAGGCCTTAGCTCCTGAGTGCTACGTGTTGTCTTTGCTTCGCCTTTGCAGTCCTGGACCCGGGCCCCCAGGGGGTAAAGAGCAACGTGTCTAAGAAGCCTGGTCCACGTGCTCCATTTGGTGTTCCCCCTAAGCTTTCCAAGGGTGGGGATGCTCATGGTCCCGAGGGGCTCCAGGGCTCATTGCCAGCATGCGGACCTTGAGTGTGAGAAGCAAGGCAAAAGAAGAGGTCAGTGAGACTGTGGTGGATGAGCCCAAGTCCCTCTCCAGGACCATTTATAATCCTTAATTTTTCTCTCCAAAGGCATCATCCCTTCCACAGAATGTGAGCTTGATGAGGGCAGGGTCTTTGTTATTCACTCCTGGTGCCGAACAGTCAAAGCAGTGCTCGGTACATAGAAAATGCTCAGTAAACATTTTGGATGGATGAATAGTAAATGGGCGGTGGCCTCTTATTGTCTACCGGAAGTCCGTTTTGTTCCTGGCCCTTGTCTGAGCTCCTGTTCGTGGGTCAAGGGGAGATTGGGGAAGTCCGGAGTCCTCCCAGAAATTAGAGGTTTGTTAGTAGTCAGGGCGGATGTTATCTCCATTTTCTGAGTGACAAGACGGAGGCTTAGAGAGGTTAAATAACTAGCCTTGGGTTATATGGTAGGCAGGTGGCAGAAACTACTCAAACATAGGTCCCTCCAAAGCAATTGAATGGCTTTCTCAGCTCCATTAGAAAGGAATAGTAATAGTTTATTATGTAATATGCATATTTAGATATGTATGTCTTGTGTTTTGTCTCCCAGATGTTCCCAGTATATGAGCATATACTCATAATGACAATCATGTCTACCTGTGTAGCAAAACCCCTTCTTATACGCTGTATATTCATTTATAAGTTGGCATGCTTAATTGTGACAGAAATTGATTCGTGGAAATACTGTTATCAGACCTGATCAAACATGAATAATACTGCACAAAAAAACTCATTTTCACAAGCATCTCTGATGAAAGACGGCAGTTTGATTCTTCTCTTTTATGTTCTCTCTTTTTCTAGAAGAGGGTAATTCGAGCTCATCTGTTTGGACAAAATGATTTTTCTCTTCTCTCTGGCATTTTGACCTTGAACCTTTAGACCTATGTAAAACAAATTTTCTTTCAGTGTTCTTTATGTTTCTCTTTAATTTTTCTCAACATTTTAAATTATTTAAATGTTTTTATATAATGTCTGAGTATATTCATCATTTGACATCATTTGTCAGTGGTGGTTAATATATTTAACATTAACATTTAAGGTCCAACAGGGCATGTGATATGTCTCTTTCTGCTCCCTGTTGATTTCTTAGCACACAGCGGGCTTCAAATGTTTGTGGAATAAATGACATTTGTGTTACAGATACAGAAACACTTGAGCATCTCCTTGTTTCAGAGCACTTACCATAGTCCTGAACCCTCCAAATGCATCAGAAGGGCCCCTTGTGTCTGGGAAAGATTGGGGCTCTTACCTGGAAAAGAGAAGCCATGCATCTGTATCTCTACGTGGAGGGAAAGTGCCTTACAATCCAAGGCCAGTGACTGTTTTGATGACCCCTCCAGCTCTGAGAAAGGACACGTCTACCCAGTGTCACTTACTTTTGGCCTATGTTGCCTACAGTTTGGGTTTGTAGCTTTTTACCATAGAACGTTGACTACTCTTTGTTAAATGCCGTGTTCTGGTTCAAGAGGTGTTAGGCCTGCCCGTCCTCGCTCCACACCTACACGGATGTCTCATGGTGTAGTGCCCTTCTTGGAGCCCTGTGACCGCAGACAAATGACTTCCCTGCCCTGCTCTGCTTCCTCATCTTTGAAGTGGAGATAGGGGCTTCCCTGGTGGCGCAGTGGTTGAGAGTCTGCCTGCCGATGCAGGGGACACGGGTTCGTGCCCCGGTCCGGGAAGATCCCACATGCCGCAGAGCAACTAGGCCCGTGAGCCATGGCTGCTGAGCCTGCGCGTCCGGAGCCTGTGCTCCGCAACGGGAGAGGCCACAACAGTGAGAGGCCCGCGTACCGCAAAAAAAAAAAAAAAAAAGGAAAGTGGAGGTAGTGGTGTCTAGCTTTCTCACCCCATAGAGCTGTAGGTTGAGATAAACTGGAAAAATCTGAAAGGCTTTTTAGTTTGTAAGCTGCAACACAAAGCCAGAGTATTATCATTACTGCCATCATTGTTATTATTAGAGTTATTAAAACACAGGTGTGGGAGTCAACATCTTTTATATAATTATGTTTGAAAAGATTAATAATCTGAAAGTGAGTGACTAATACAATGCACTGTGTAGTCAGGTGTTAAGAGGAAAGCCAAGGAGCAGACCGAGGGTATGTTGTTTCGAAAAGGCAGTGTCACCGGAGCTTGAAATTCTGGACTTCACTGTCTGCCAGCGTTAGTACTAGTGAATGATGGAGAATTGTTCTTTATTTTTTTTAATTGGATTTTTTAAAAAACCACTTCTTTGTTTAACACCTTTAGGTTTAAATACAGATTGTTAAAACAGGCAATGACAATAATAGCATTGAAAACAAATGGCGATTAGCATTTGACTCTATGTATCTGATATTTATTTAGTATGTTATATGCCACTTGGTACACATACTTATTTTGAACGACATTTTAGAGCCAAATAATTATTTTTAAATTAATGTTTTTAAATTTCTCAGTTTTAATTTAGCATATGGTAAATACTGATAGATTGTAACACATAAACAAAAAGTTCTCTGGGCTTCTTAAAATTTTCTATGAGTTTTAAGTCAAAAGGGCTCCTGAGACTGAAACGCTGGAAAACTCTTGGGTTTGTGAGATCATGGTTCACATCTACAATAATGCTTTGTACTTTTGCAGGGAAATGTAGAAAACTTTGTTCCATGAGTAAATTGTTTCTTGACCAGTAGCTATTAACACGTTGTTTGATGTTGTTATGGTTGTCTATTTAGTAACTGCTTATTCTATAAACTGCTATTCTAATGTAATAAAGTAGACTGTTCTTAAAATTTCTTTGCACATTTGAGAATTTTGATAACAGGAAAAGACACGAAATTTTTAAGGATATGTTTTAGTACCTACTGTATACTTTCCCTACCCACAATCACCAATTTATGATTATTTGACAAGCATATAGATTGGTAACCAGATAAATAAGCCTCAAGACTGGAAGTAGCAAATGAAATGCTGATAACCATTTGCCAAAAGTCAGGGATTTCTATGATGCAGTCATACGATGTAATGGATACAGGAGCACTTTGAGTAGTAGATTAGGCTGAACAAATATATGGGATTATTAGCACTACACTTGTGGGTTGTAGTACTTTGCTCCATTTTATATTTTTTCACCTGAACTTTTCGTATCTTAAAGCAAAATGCATTTTTCATTTACTTTTTTGACAGCAATTAAAATACTTGTGTATCTGTTGAACTAATCCAGTTAGAGAAAGCTCTATGTATGGAGAAAGAGTTAAGCATCAAAGAAAACAGGAAGCAAAAAGGGAATATTCAGGGCTTCCCTGGTGGCGCAGTGGTTGAGAGTCCGCCTGCCGATGCAGGGGACGCGGGTTCGTGCCCCGGTCTGGGAGGATCCCACATGCCGCGGAGCGGCTGGGCCCGTGAGCCGTGGCCGCTGGGCCTGCGTGTCCGGAGCCTGTGCTCCGCAACGGGAGAGGCCGCAACAGTGAGAGGCCCGCGTACAGCAAAAAAAAAAAAAAAAAAAAAAGGGAATATTCAGGTCTGTGTTCCATTTCAAGTTATTTCTTGTATATGGTAGAGCTTGAGATTAATTTGTTTGCATATGTATATCTAATTGTTCTAGCACAACTTGTTGAAATGACTATCCTTTCTCTACTGAATTATCTTTGAATCTTTTTCAAAAATCAATTAACCATATGTGTGGCTCACCTAGTGTATATGTAGGACGCTGTTCTTTTGTTCTGTATGTCTTTCCTTGAGCCAACACCACACTGTATTACTTACTGGAGCTTCATACTAAGTTGCTGAAATCAAATGAGTCCTTCAACTTGTTCTTTTTCAGAATTTTCTTCCCTATGCTTATAAGGACCTTATATTCAAGGTGCTTTGAACATGCATATACACTTTAAAATCATCTTTTCAATTTCTACAAGAAAGTTTACTGGTCTTTGACAGGGAATTACATTAAATTTATAAATCAATATTGGGAGAATTGACATCTTAACAATATTGAGTCTTCTGATCCATGGACATGATTCTGTCTTAATTTACTCAGATCTTTAAAAATTTCTACCAGCAATGTTCTGTAGTTTTTAATGTATAGGTTTTACTCATATTTTGTTCACCTTATCCCTCAGTATTTCATATTTTTTGATGCTATTGAAATGTTATTTTTGAAGTTTCTTTTTTTTAACGCATGTGCTCTTAGAAATACAGTTGATTGTTGTGTAGTACTTACATCCAGCAATTTTGCTAAATTCACTTGTTACTTCTGGTGGCTTTGTTGTAGATTCCTTGGGATTTTCTAGATTATTCTTTCTTTAAATAAAGGTACTTTTCCTTTTCCAATCTGAATTATTTTAATTTTCTTCTCTTATTGTGCTGGCTCTGTCCATCCATGTCAGTGAGTAGATGTTCCTGGTTATGGGGGGGAAATGATACAGTCTTTCACCATTAATTGTGATGTTATCTGTAGATTTTTCATAGATGTTCTTTATCAGATTGAGAAAGTTTCATTTTATTCTTATTTGCTGAGAGTTTTTATCATAATGAAGGTTTAATATTTTTAAATGCCTTTTCAACATTTATTCAGATGATCAATCACAAGGTTTTTCTTTTGTAGTCTGTTAATGTAGTGAATAACATTGCATTACTTTCAAATGTTAAGCCAGCTTGCCTTCTTGGGACGATCCATACTTGGTGATCTTGTCTACTCTTGTCTAGATATTGCTAAATTCAATTTGTTACTATTTTGTTAAGGACTCTTTCATCCTTGTTCAGGAGGGATATTGAGATACAGTTTTCTTTTCTTCTAAAATCTTTGTCTCATTTTTATATTAGGCTAATGAAATGATTTTGGAAGTGTTCACCTCTTCTCTCTATTCTGGAAGAGTTTTTTAAGAATTGGTGGTATTATTTATGCCTTATGTGTTGGGTCGAATTCACCAGTGAAGCCATTTAGGCCTGGGGTTTTCTTTGAGAAAAGTTTGTAAGCTGTGAATTCAGTTTCTTTAATAGATAGAGGCTTATTCGTGTTGTCTTTTTCTTCTTGAGTGATCTTTGGTAGTTTGTGTCTTTTAAGGAAATTGTCCATTTCATCTGAAATTCAAATTTATTAATATAAAACTGTTGGGTAATAATTGTAGGATCTGTAGTGATGTCACTCTTATTCCTGATGTTAGTAGTTACGTCTTCACTCTTTTTCTCGGTCAGTTTGGCTAGGGGCTTATCAATTTTATTGAGCTTTTCAGAGAACTAGCTTTTGGTTTTATTTCTTTTCTCTGTAGTTTTATGTTTGTAATTTCACTGATACCAGCTCTTTAGGATTAGTACATGGTATCAGTCAGAAAGGCGGTATTGTCTCCTTGCTGAATTTGTGCCGATAAACAGCAGTTATACTCCCTTTTCTTTATGGTGCTGGTGGGTCCTTTGTGATTCCGTATTTTCCCTTATATTATAACATGACTTTGCCTTTACAAGTCTTGTTTGTTTCACCAGGGTTGAATTCCTTAAGGTGAGGGGTTGTTTCATTAAGCTCTGTTTCCCTGGCTGGAGCACAGTCCTGGCACCTGGGCAGTCACTGTAGCAGGATGAATGGGCAACTGAACACGTGAGTGATGGGGAGAAGGGCCGTGTGCGAAAAGCCTATTTTTGCCTCTAGGGAGGTGATTAGAGAATTTGGGGAATGAGTCACTGTGATATAGAAGTAGTTACTTGTGTTTTAAGTGCAGATGTGTGGTATTTTTAATATTTTAGAATGTATAGTTTAAGCAAGTAAATACTCCTTTTGAAATGTAAATATGTGCTGTGGAGAACTGTGCTCCTTCCTAGGGAAATAAAAGTAGACTCTGCAGATAAGCTAAGGGCCAGGCTGGGGACAGAGCTGACAACCTCCAGCTGAGGGGCGCGTTTAACCACTGATCTCTATTAGCAGGAATTGGAGGAAAACTGCAGGGAAATGGAAAGGTCAAGCTGAAAAAGAAAAAAAAGCTCATCAAGAAGATAGATCAAGGAATTGAAGGAAACTCTCTTCAGAAGCATTTTTTAAAACAAGTACCAGGGTTTAAAAAAAAGTAAATGTCTGCCATGTTGAACTTGGCGGAGGCTAGTTCCTACTGCAGCCAGGGACTGCTGGGGGAATAGTCCCCAACTTCACACCCGCACACCCTGATAGATATATGTGTTATCTCGGGCCGTGTCGTAAGCCACCCCAAACTTAAAGTGGTTTAGAACAGTGTGTTGTGGACTCGCACGGTTGTGTGAGTGACGGGATTCGGCTGAACAGCTCTCCCGTGGAGTGTCTCATGGCGTGGCAGGTAGAGTGGCTGGGCTGCGGTCATCTGAAGGCTGGACGTCCAGGTGCTTCCCTCCCGCAGCTGGCAGGCGACGCCAGCTGTTGGTGGCTGGGACCTCAGCTGAGAGCTTAGCCCGAGTTGTCGGCCATCTAGCCTACTTACAGCCTCGCCATGCATGGCTTGGGCTTCTTAGAGCTCCGGACGGGGTTGCCAGAGGGAGTGTGAGCCCTTCAAGAGGCTGGGCAGGACCTGCAGCGCTCCTTATGACTAGACTTGGAGGTCCTGGGGTGCCACTTCTGCTGCATTCTGTTGGTTGACTAAGTCACTGAAGTGAGCCCAGATTGAAGAGGAACGAATTAGCCCCCCATGTCTCCATGGGGGGAGTAGCAGAGATATCGCGGTCATCTGCGTTATTTGAACTGGGATGAGGACAAACAAGGTTTCAGCATTTTACAGGACATGCTGCTCTCTAGAGCACACGGCACGGTCCAGTTAGGGTTTTCCTGCTTCACCCCCGTGCTTAGCTCTGAGTGCCCTTTGGGGGCTTCAGAAAATCAGTTGTGCTGTCACCAGTGGATATGGCAGAAGTGTTCCACATGTCCTGATGGTAGAGTTATAAGGGTGTTTCCGGGAGGACAGTATTTCTCAAGACCTTAGCAGCAACCCTTCTGCATGCCTTTTCCTCGTCTTTATTGCTACATTTTAATGGCTGTTCTGAAGGCTTTCAAGGTTTGTAAATGTTTGCTCTCTGTTGCCTTCAGTATAAGCTTCTTGTGGTCTGTTACTAATAGGAAGCAGCATATGTGAGAGCTCCTTTCTTGGGCTGGGAGAGGGAATGAAAGGCACACATCCTGTAAGTTTATTAGGCCAAGTCTATACAGATGAAGTGACCCATCGGAAGAAACTGATGATGTTTTAATGGAAATGCATATGAAAGCAACAGTCATTTATTAACATCTGCTGTGTGTCAGATGCTGTGCTTAGTAGTTGTTTTTTCCCCCAAATAGTAGGTATTCCTTTATACACTGAACTTATTTTTTTCAATAATCATGAAAAGTAGGTAGTATTTTCTCTATTTTTAAAAGTGAGTAAAGTTGTAACCAAGTGAATAACTAACTTACTTGAGGTCATGAGGGTAGAAATTGGCCATTCATTTTGTACTATCCTATCCAACTTCTCAAAAATACATTATTATTCTGTTAGTAATCAGGTCATTGTCAGATGATTTACATGTGATGGTAAATCCACTGAATCACCATGGCACCGTGAAACTGTGTACCTTTTCTTTATGTTGCGCTGTGGTTTGTGGTTTGATTCTTAGGCTAATGTGTTCATTTAAGGATATTTCATATCTCTATGAAGGGAATGAATGGGCTTCAAGATGTTCACAAACTCAAAGATGAAAAAAACCTGGTTGTGTTCTATCCATATTGTATTGCTCTGTGGCATTGAAGCCGTAGTACATAAAACACACTTTCTTTGGGAGTTTTGGGGGGATGATAAAGAGAGCTTTTGGTCATTAAGAAATGTCTCAGCAGCCATCTCCTAAGTGGTTCATCCGCCCTACTGAGTTGTTCCTCCCCGGTAGACCCTCCTCTCTAGGGCGGCCAGAGTGATCTCCCAACATCCAGACCTGAGCATATAATTCTTGTGCTGAAAACCTCTCAGCAAGTCTTAACTTGCCTGTCCATCGCTGACCCTGCAGTGGTCTCGAATGAGCTTTTGGGCTTGTCTTTCACAGCCTGTGGACCCCCAGCCAGAACACTCATCGCCTTTGCTGTAATTGTCTCCCTGATGCCTGCCTTCCCTGCTCTGCCTTAAGTTTCGGGATCACCGAATCTCTGTCTTGTTTCTGGAAGAACTCCGCAGCCAGCAGAGCCCCTGGCATGCAACAGGCTTTCCATACATAGGTGAACGGAAATGATTTTGAGGGAGTAGGTAAAGATTATACTTGTTTTCTTCCGCTGTTGTTTGTTTTGAATATAAGTACACATGTGTTCATCATTTCTTCATTTAGTCGTCTAAAATACATTGAGCATTTACTCTGAGGTGTAGAGGGTATGGAAGAGGTAAGAAAGACATTATTAACCTGTCCCCAGGTGCAGGGTCTGGAGCTGGGAGAAGACACGTTACTGGGAGTGCCGTCACAGCGGGGGCTCCGGCGCACCTGTTTCCCTCTGTGTTGGACGGGCCAGGGTATTTGAAAGAATCCACATTATCATAAACTTGGGGTAGTTCTGTTTCAGAGTGGTTCTGTTCATTGTGCTTTACTCTTAGAATTGACTTGCTTTTCCTATTTCTCTTACCCTACAGCCCACAGGTCAGTTTTGGTGCCTATTCTAGCAGGCGGGTACCTGACTGTGCTGGAAGAAAGAGTTGGAAGATGGCAAAGAGCTTTGTGTTTGGGAAGCGTAGATATTTACAGTGTCTTTTTTGGGGGGGGAGGGGTATCACCTGAGATGTGCCTAAATGAAATATAATAGCAACATAAATAGGTAACATAAGTATCTACTGCCTGTCGGGCATTGTTTACATTTGTTTTCTGTTTTAGTTGCATACCACAGTGTGCATATTAGACATCATTATCTACATTTTGCCAATTAAAAGATAGAGTGTCAGAAATTAAGTAATTTGACCACAGTCATGCAGCTTTCTGTGTTGGAGATATAATTCAAGTCCACTTAACGCTTATTGTTAAGTTGATTTTTCTACTGATCCACTTTCTTGCTATTAAAATTCCTGAATTCTTGGCTATTTGTGTATGTGTTTATCTATACAAAAAGGAAATTGCAGTTCTTATCTCTAACTTTGTCTTTCATTATAATTTCCTGTTTTTGAAGATACAAAATTTTAGATACAGGATATGGCCAGCAGGTCATCTTTTTGTTATGGCATAGTGTTTACACATCTTAGTTTTTAAAAAGTATTAATTTTTACTCCAGAGACACATCAGAGTGCCTTAAACTCATTTATCTTACTTACTTTCTCTTCCTGAGTTTTTAACCTTGCCTGGAGGGAGGAGATTTACTCTGGATTTTATTTGATCAAAGAGACTTTCTATATTAGGTGGCAAGGAAAAATATTTTTTAAATAGTTTCCTTTTATCTTGTTCTCCTCCCATGCTAGAGTTCTTTTCCTTTTTCTTTTTTTTTTAACATCTTTATTGGAGTATAATTGCTTTACAATGGTGTGTTAGTTTCTGCTATGTAGCGAAGTGAATCAGCTATACATATACGTATATCCCTATATCTCCTCCCTCTGGTGTCTCCCTCCCACCCTAACCCTATCCCACCCCTCTAGGTGGTCACAAAGCACCAAGCTGATCTCCCTGTGCTATGCGGCTGCTTCCCACTAGCTATCTGTTGTACATTTGATAGTGTATATAAGTCCATGCCACTCTCTCACTTCGTCCCAGCTTACCCTTCCCCCTCCCTGTGTCCTCAAGTCCATTCTCTACATCTGCGTCTTTATTCCTGTCCTGCTCCTAGGTTCTTCAGAACCTTTTTTTTTTTTTTTTTAGATTCCATATATATGTGTTAGCATACGGTATTTGTTTTTCTCTTTCTGACTGACTTCACTCTGTATGACAGTCTCTCGGTCCATCCACCTCAGTACAGATAACTCAATTTTGTTTCTTTTTATGTCTGAGTAATATTCCATTGTATATATGTACCACATCTTCTTTATCCATTCCTCTGTCGATGGACACTTAGGTTGCTTCCATGTCCTGGCTATTGTAAATAGAGCTCATGCTAGAATTCTTATCCCCTTTATGCTGCCACAAAATTAAAATGAAAAAGAATTGTTACACTTAAAGTTTACCTTTGTTAGTTCTGTGATAGAATTAAGACTATTATTTAATGGCTACAATGACTTTCAGGATTTTTTAATAGAAAATCATGTTCTCATACTTAATGATACTATATCTCTTTTATTACTATATCACTGATCCTAAAAAATCACTGCAGCTAAGGAAGGTGAGACTTAGCCTCAGAAACATGAACAAAGGGATTTCAAGAAGAGATGAAAGTTAAGTCAGAAGGAGGACAATGGCAGTCGGGAAGAAATGCAGTTGATTGTGAGGTATTACAAGGCAGGACCTGGTAGTAGTTTGGCTACAGTCTTTTGTTTTTTTTTTAATGGGTTAGTTGAAAAGGAGTAATATTGGAGCACTTACAGTGTGGAGGAGACTGTGTTTCCCCACTGTGTCACTCAGGGTCCTTTGTTTTCAAAGAACGGAAACTGACCCTGGCTGACCAACAAAAACTTGAATTTGTCAGAGGATTTGAGGAGTTCATAGGGTTGATGGAAGATTAGAGGTAGGTTTTGAAATGGGCAGGGAGAAAGGCCACTCAGAAGAGGAGTTGTCTGTAAAGGAAGCAGAAGTCCACCCCATCCTCTTCTCAGAAGGCAGTTAGTTTCCCATCGTAGGCCTGGGCTGGGCTGGCGTGGGAATAGAGAGAGAGCTCGGAAAATATTTACTAGAATAAATGGAATGAAAGTCAGAGAACTTGTCATTTGGTCAGGGTCACTTAATAGTTCATGGCAAAAACCAACAGGGAACTCATATCTTACAGTTAAGACTCTTGTATATTCATTTATTCATTTAATACTTGCCATATGCAAGACACTATCCCGAGTACTGAAATTTGGCCATGATTGAGACAGATGTAAACAATTATGGTAAGTGTTGCAAGGTAGCATGGGGTGAATGCTTTGGAAGGATGAATAAAATGATTCTCCAGGAATTCGTGGAAGCTTATATTAAGTGTATCACGCTTTTATCACATGTGGGTGCAGTACCTATTACTTTCACTTACTAGCTCCATAGACAAGAAGGTACCCTCCTTTGCTTTTCTACCTCCCTTAAAGATTAAGACAGTATATTTAAAAGTGCCAAAAATATGTTTGTCTGCTTTTCAGGAGGCTGTCAATAAGTGCAGACATTTAATTTATCAAACAAACAAAAACAAAAACAGCACTGGCTGAATTCTGAGCCCTTTTTTTCTTTTTTTGTAATGTTTTCTTTCTTAGAATTTAGGGTCTTTGAACACATTCGGTTGGTGACTCATGAGCATACGTAAAGGTGTGATTCCTTGGCATTCAGACTTTTGAAAGCCCACGTAAAATATCAGTCATAATTCTTGTCATTGTTGGTTCTTGTTTCATGCAAAGTTTTTTTCTTTTAACATGTTATTTCTATGACTTGTAAAAATCATTTCTGGAAGAATCAGGTGTAGCAATTGAGCAAGAAACTTAAAAGGTATCAAAGAATGTTTAGGAGATCTGAATGCGTTGGAAGGAAACAGGCATGAATTCAACAGATTTAAGCTAGAAGTAGATTAGAGGAAAAGAAAAATGAAGTCACACATTTTTACCCATCCTTCAGTAAGATTTATATCTGTTTTACCAGTTAGTTATAGCTTATCATGTTTACCAAACATGTAGCTTATCACTCCTTTTCTTCCTGTCTTGTAGAAAAGTTGTAGTGTGGGGATTTTTTGGTGGTTCTTTCAGAGATGTTATATAACAGAATTTTCTTTAATATCTTATTTTTCAGTCTCAGAGTAAAATGACCTTGTATTTACAAGAAGGCATTGCGGGTGCTATTGTGTAGTAATCCTCACTTTTTTCGGTGTTCAGCCCATGGCCTCAGATTTAACGTATAATGTGTGAGTTTTTTCATTGAAATTCATACCAGCACATCTTGCACTTTTTGCATGAGTTACTGAAGTTTGAAAATTTGCTTCACTCTTCTGATGTAGGTAGTTACAAGGGCCTGTAGAGGGTCTCAAGACCCACCTTTTCTTTATCATATTTTTTCATTCCTGTGCAGCTTTTATGTGACATCTTTGTCTGTGAAAGTAGCTTAACCTTAGCGCGAACAGCTGCGGACACGGAAGCACCAGTTCCGACACAGTCGCCGTGGGGCGCTGCCGTATGAGGCCGCTTCTCCTCTTCTGGACCGTGAAGGCCTTCCTGCTCCTGCCCCGTGTCAGTGCCTCCTGAGGCTCCAGTCCTGACAGCAGAGCTGCTCACCCAGCAGAGTGCTGGGGGTCTGTCTGCAGTCTCCCCGCCTTCTCAGCCACGTCACCAGGTGCTCCCGCCTTTGCACCGCGTGGGTTTGTCGCACTCTGCTGCTCGGTGGCTTTGCAGAGATCACCACGGCCCTGTGTGCACGGGGCGGCTCGTGCGCCCGCCTGCGTAGGGCTCCCCTGCAGGGAGCCAGGCCTGTTCCTTCAGGCCCAGCTGAGGGACCGCCTGTCCGGAAGTTCCCCTTGATCTGCTGACGTGGAAGTGTTTACTGTGTCCTGTAAATTTTGTAATACTTCATTTGTACTTAAAATGTAAACTTCACACCGTGAGTAGCCACGTCTAGGCTTTCCTAGAGTATGTATTTCCTGAGAGTAGGGTCGGTATCATTGTGTCACACAGTAGCGTGCCCAGCGCTTGTTGAGCCCGGCGGCCTGGCTCCAGAGTCCGTGTGCACTTGTCCAGCTGCTGCCCACGGACGGTAGGTGTTTGCTAGGGAGCGCGGCTGGCATGCTGTCCGCACTCAGGAACTGGTTGTTGAATGACCAAGAAGTGTCCGAACTTCGTGGCACCTCTTTCTGCTGTCACAGGCCTTTTCACGTCCTGTCTAGTGTTTAGCTGTATTCTAGATCTGTGCTGGGGTGGCTTCTAGCCACTTGGGGCTATTTACATTTAAATTTTAATTCCCTGCGCACATGTAGAATGACTGTGTGCCGTGCTTCTAGCCCGGGAGTCACGTGGCAGACCTGCATCCTGTGTCAGAGTCATCCCAGAAGCACAGTTTTCTGCACACCTTGTGCAAATAAATGCACGGTTCTGTGAGCTGTTGCAGAGCAAGTGTCCTTTACCCAGCACACCACCCTCTCTGCTCTGCGGAGGGAGCAGATCTGCTTTTCCTACGGAGCCCTGAGTTCAGAGAGCCGGCCGAGCCCTGAAGGGCAAAGGGAAGGTCTAACCTGCCAGCCCTCTGTTAAGTGCAGTTGGAAAGCTTCCCTGTAAGGACCGATGGCCCTGCAGCTTGCTTACTTATCCCACTTAGAGGGACCCTCCCTCCCACACAGGAATCCCCTTGGGGCCCTTGCTGTGGCCCCACGGATATTTGCGTAGCTCTTTCCGGTTGTGGATGGTTTTTCCCGTGGTCTCAGTTTCCACCTCAACTATGTGAGGTAATAAGGAGTCCTCATTTGACAGGCAATGAAATGAGTTTCAGAGAGAGGATAAGCAACTCACCCAAGTGAACCCTAAGCAAGGAGTGAGTTAGGACGGAGGACTTAAGGCCCTCCGACCTCGTGTTCAGAGAGCCCCTGATTTGACCGTTGATGCCCAGACCCTGCCCAGGGGCGGCACGACCACGAGTGACCAGATTTCTCACTACAAGAGGATCTAGAGGACTGTGACTATGATTTCTTCTGATGATCTTTGCTTTAATCATATTAATATTTAAATTTTCATTAAATTTGTATTAGCCTTCTCTTCATATATGCCTCTGCTTGAATCAATACACAGAAATCTGGAGTGTGCAGGAGGCGAGAATTTGTTGTGTGCGGCGTCGAGGCGGCGCACTTGAGGCGTATCATTAATCCCCGCAACTCCAGACGTAGGTCTCAGTATCCCTAATTGATAGTCCAGGGGACTGAGAGCCCACTGACTCTCTTAGTTTCTCCCAGTGTCATAGTGTAAGTAAGGGCTGGTCTGTGATTTGAACCCATGTTTTTATTACTTCAAGTCTCACTAAATTAAGCTCTTCTTTCCGTATTATCATTAATTTATACACTCTCAATGCAGGTGTCAAAAAGCTAGACAGTCGTGCTTGTCTGCAGGCTGTGGGTTAATGGGCTGCTCTGGGAGTGCCATGAGCAAAAACAGGCGATAGAATAACTTGATTAAGCCTTCACTTAGGGCTATTTTTGAACTTTCCTCTAAGCAACTTAATTTTACATTCATTTTATGCTCATGTTTTGGCTTCATTTGTTCCCAAGCTTGAGATCATGGAATTTAAAGGACTTGGCTGGTTGTAGCATTTGTATGTAATACCTGTAATACAGTTTCTTTGTCAGAGGCATAATTAACAATATGATTTGAACATTTCCTGCCTTGTGGTATTCACAATACCGGACTTAATTAGTTTGTAAACTTAATTACTTCTTGGAATAGCAAATGTTTTGAAGATGATAAACACTTTTCCTCTGAATAATGTGTTGAATGGTTATATATTCATGGAAATTTACTCTATGCGTCTCAAATTAGGATGCTGATAGGTCTGCTTCTCAAGGTAAACATCACCTGCAGTTGCATAGTCCCAGATTACATTGTCTTCCTGTGCTTTTCACAAGGGAAGTCAGAGATGTAGCTCAGATAGTTCAGCCTCCAGGATATTCATTATGGTTACCCTGAATAGAGACCGTCTATGCTAATGGCATTACGTAGGTGCCGTTTTCCCAGACTCTGATGATCATCATGCTATATGCTGCAGGCGGAGTGGGGAATAACAAGCACACCACTCCCACAGTACCTGAGTTACCCACTGTTCTCAGCCCTCCAAGATGTGGTTGAGACCCAGGAAGCAAGCGAGAAAGCGCTCTCTCAGCAGGGGAAAGAGATGCTGCCCAGGAAGGCCTTCTTACCATTCATAAATCACTGGTCTGAAAATGTTTATTTGGTCTGAAAATGTTTATTTGTTATTACAATATCCAAGTAATATTGAACTAGAAGCATCAAATAAGAAGGTGCTGATGCCATTAGATTAGTGACTTCCAACCCCCAGAGTTGGGGATAGGTCACACAAACCTGGGTTTCCCCCCATTTTTACACACGAAGAAAGGAGGGCTCAGCGAAGCTAGTGACTTGCCAGAGACTCTCCTGTGGTCAAGCTGGGGCTGCCCCCCGACCCCTGTGTCCTCCTCACCACTTCACTGCCTGCCTGGTTTGTGGCTGATGGGGGCCCAGCGTAGCGCCTGGCACATAGTACTGAGACGTCCAGCCTGTGGATTCCAGGGACTTACCAAGGTGGTATGTCCATCATTGTCTAGTCAGGTAAACAGGAATCACAGCAGGCATTTTAACAAAGGAGATTTAATATAAAGGATTGGTTAGGTAGATGCTAGATGAGTGAAAAAGCAAATGAGGAATACTGAAGTAACAGAAATAGTAACAGAGGCTCTGCCGCGAGCCAGCACCCTCAGGGCTGGAGACACAAAGAGAAGACACGTAGGAGGAAGTGTTCTGTGGAGCTGGGACCAAGGCCCCTTGAGTCTGGTTACTCAGGAGCTTGTAAAGGGAGCTCAGAGGGCTGGGACTCGGGCCTCTGAGGAGAGGGTCCTGGCTTACTGAGGAGGTGCAGAGAATGGGGGGGACATGTGGAACTCAGTCATTGCCAGAATTTGGAAGCCCTGTTGTGTATGCTGTCAGGAACTGGAGCAAAATGGAAGGGATGGTACCCCTGCCGCCTCCTCTGGCTCCCCAGATGCAGAAGCTATGGGGAAGCCCTGGCAGCGGAGAAACGGGGCTTGCAGATTCCCTGCCCAGCCTCCCCGACGGTGTGTGTGGAGCTGAGAGATGATAGTTCAGTAACTGGCACAGATGGTTGTTCTTGTGGAAATGAAAGATAGACGACTTCCGCTTTGCTTAATTCGAGCCTCGGGGGTTCTTAAAAGTTCATCCAGTTCATCCAACTGGGCTTTTCTGTGAAGAATATCATTGTTCATTCTCGCTCGCTCAACAAATACTTTGTGAATGCATGTTATATTAATGATGCAGAACCAGGTACTGGGCATGTGAGGATTAATAACGCAGTGTTATGTGTATAAGAGCTAGTCAGTGAGACAGATGACAGGGACGTGTGTAAATCTCAGGGTCGAGAGGAGCCTTCAAGTTCAGCTTGCCATCAGGCGTTTGAATCCTCTCTAGAACATTCCTGCCAAGGGGGTCCAGCCTGTGCTGGTCAGGCTTCTATAGCTGAACTTAAAATCTCTTCAGGATAGCTAGTTCCCTCTTCAGAAAATGCCGTTCTTAGAATCTTCACCTCTATTTCTGCCTTTTGGTTTTAATTCTATGCCACTGGCCTTCTTACCGACCAAATCTAATCTCTCTTGTGTATGACATGCAGAAATAATTGTATATAACTTGATGATTCTCTCTTGAATCACTGATCCTTTTAGGATAAGCATTTCAGTTATTTCAGTTGGTTTTTTTAGGTAGCACTTTTCAATTTTTTGCCATTATTTCCTCCCTTATAGAGCCTTTTAGACTTCTCTTTTTTTCTCTACCCCTCCTCCTCCTCTCCTCCCCCTTCCCCGATGAAATAGTGATACTTTACAGGTACTGTCTATCTGATTATGTATGGGGACCATTTGGTGAGCCAGTAACCATGGTTGCTGTGAAAATTGGTAGATTCTTGAAAGTCTAGGGGAACACTTCTCTGGATTCCTGTCCACTCCACGTTATTAGTCTCTGTGTTCTCATCTTAGTTTCTTACTCGTTCATAGAATTGATCAATAAATTATCCCACCTCTATGTTTAAGAAAAGAGAATAGAGGACAGTCAGACATCAACCTAACATGCTAGTTGTTAGTTTTAGTCAAAGTAATGCTCTGTATTTATCCTTTGGTTGTGTCTCATTTACCTGGATAGGCCATGCGGTGCAGTTCTGTGAAGTTAAAAGTTATCTGTATTTTCAGCCTTAAAATAGATGGCCCAGTTGTCAGTAGATTTGACAAGTGGAACCCACTAGAGTGCATGATTGCTTAACCAGGTACTTCATGGTTGAAGGACAAAACGAAAACAGAAGAATGCTGTTTACTGGCCTCAGTGTAGTTATTTTTCTGTAAGACCTTAGATGATTTTAACGTACAGCTGGGTCTAGAATGTGAAGATCTGTACGTAACTTGACAAATCCCATTAAGAAAACCCCCAGTGGGAATGTCCACCGTGGAGAGATAGCATCTGACTCACAAGGAGAAGGAAAACATGAAATGTGACTGGAGAATGACCTAGTACAGATAACACATCCTGGCTTTAAATTGATGTGGGAAGGTGTCCTCATCTTCAATACTTGTATGTACCTGTGTAGAGATATATCCTGTCCTCAGAGGCTGTGGCTATTAAATAGTGTGTACAGCTGGATTGTTTATCAGTTTTAACTTTCTATGATGATTAAATCTAAGTGACAAAATGTGTTTCTGCTGTAATTGTATTTTGTTTTTAAAAAGTGTTTTATGCTTGTTTGGCAGTTTTTAGGTAGCTTAGAAGAGCATTGAGTTGTGAGGGAAATATAGTATTCTAGGCATCTTGTATGTTTTGTACTAATATCAAGCTGCATTTTTTTTAGTGACGTTTATTATTCTAGCATATCTCTCACGATTTCATCAATATGCCTTTTAAACAGCATCAGAGTCAGTGTTCTTGGGGATCTGGTTGCAATCCTTGATCATGCTGTTTATTTTTAGAATTATTTTTATAAAGGTGAACCTGTAAGTAATCACTGTGTGAAAAAATATGATTTAATGTCTTAAAGATTATTTTCCCCCAATTATTCTAGCTCTTTGCTGCATAAATAGGGACTGGCTATGATTCTGAAACTGACCTAAAAATGTCGAGCCAAAGCATGATCGTATCCTACTTTGAATTTATTTTGAACAGTCTGTCACACCCATAGAGTTTGTATTATTGTATATCTAACCAATAGAAAATAATCATTGGTAATCTTATGAGATATGAAAGTAACGAGAGCAAGATGCTTGTATTGTATGGTTGTTATAGAATATCATTAGTACAGTCATATTTCTATCTCAGAGTGTGATAATGCCAGCGGGATAAATGAGAAAGACATTGAATCTTCACACAAAGGAAATGGGTTTTATAATGAGTGCAGTCTGAACAGAACTAATCTCTTTCTTGGATCATTACTTCACCTAATCATAAAACCTTTTTTTAATTCAAATCCTTGCAGGGTTCTAATTGGTGACCTCTGGAGCCTGATAATTGTTTAAGATAGCTGGTCTTTTGCGGTATACTTAATGATGTTTGCAATGAAAAGTGAGAAGTGTGGTTTAACCCTTAGGCAGGTAAAACTGAACAGTAGATTTTCCTTTTTTGTGTTTAGTAGTTAAACCCATTCCTCCTCCCAGTAGTTACTGACTTAAGTCATTATTGACTTAAATTAACCTGAGGTATTGTCGTCTTCATTTAGTCTGTGGGTTTACCGAATCTTCATTTGACAAATGCATTGGGATCCATTAAGAATAATCCTGGGCTTCCCTGGTGGCGCAGTAGTTAAGAATCCGCCTGCCAATGCAGGGGACACGGGTTCGAGCCCTGGCCTGGGAAGATCCCACATGCCGCGGAGCAGCCAAGCCTGTGCGCCATAACTACTGACCCTGCGCTCTAGAGCCCACGTGCCACAACTGCTGAGCCCATGTGCCTAGAGCCTGTGCTCCGCAAAGCCACCGCAGTGAGAGACCCGCGCACCACAACGAACAGTAGCCCCCGCGCGCCGCAACTAGAGAAAACCCGTGCGCAGCAACGAAGACACAGTGCAGCCAAAAATAAATAAATCAAATAAAAAAAGAATAATCCTGAATCTTCTGGAATAGCCAAGGGATTGGTCAGTTTGTGTTGGTTGGCAAGAGCTCCTAGCCTCTTCTTTCTCTGTTGTCTAGGTTCATCTTTCTGCCTTTTTTGGGTGATTTAAGTAGAAGCTGAGACATTTCTTTGCAACCAGTTTCAATAAATACTTATTTCAGAACTTTCCTTACCACCAGATGAAAGTGAGTCAAGAGAGAAATTTGCCAGTGTTAACCATTAGGACTGGTAAAACTGGGGGACCCTGAGCCCTGATCTTTTGTTGTGCTTAGAAGCATCCTGGAAATTAGTTTGCACTGCTGTACTTTTATTATGCTTTTGTCTTCCTCTGTTGCTCCTGTTATGTTTCTCAGTAAATAGCGGTCATTCAGTGAATGCAGTTGACTACTGACTATTCCTATAAAATTCTGTTCATATATTGGAGGTGGAATCTAATCTGTTATGTTACCTGTTGGCTCAGAAGGTTTTGTTTTGTTTTGAAGTGTCGACAAAAATCAATCAGTCAATCTGAAATTTTATTTGAGCCAAATTGAGGGTTATAACCCAGGAACAACCTCTCAGAAAGTTCTGGGAACTGTTCTTCCGGTTCAAGCTCCAGAGGTCACGTATGTAAACCAAAGCACAGTTATATACGTTTTTGAGACAGAGGGCTGTATTCTAAATGATGTATTATTGACAGTTTACACAATCCAGATCCAAGCTTACAAAGCAGGTAGTGGGCCATGGGTCCGCGTGACCCCTTACAAGATTAAGAAGGAAGGTTATCTTTTAAGGAGCTGTCCTGTTGATTCTAGAATGTTGCTCCTTATGGCTGAGCAGGTATTTCTGCCAGGGGGGAGGTTTGGTTGATGCCTAATGCAGTTACACAACACACAGTAGAGGGGGGAGAGGAGGCCAAAGGGCAGAGAAACATTTTTATGTTTCAAGTTTTCTTTTCTTGCCATAAAATATGAATTTTATTTCACAGAAGCCAGTTGTGAGTATTCTGAAGGAGAAGCAAACCTTTTGAGAGTCAGACAATCCTGCAGTCAAACTTGAGCGCTGCCACTTATTAGGCGCATAGGAGAAAAGGGGATGATAATTCCTGTCCCAACACGCTGAGAAGTTGTGTGGACCTCGTGTATGCAGAGTCTCCAGGGTGGTGTCTAGAATATTGTAATTGTTCAACTTGTTAGATTCCTTCTACCAATTTTAAGGAACATCTCACCTCTGATTTACATTCCTTGGTGTTAATGGTTTTAAAATTATAAAAACCCTTTGCAATCAGAAGTTTATTTTGAAAATTGTTAGACTTTAGTACCAAAATCCAGTGACCTCCTCATTTCTGAAGGTCTTTGAATCTTTCTCCTTGTTTAGATGATAAATTTACATGTCACTGGGGCACTGAATGATCAACGTGTCTTATCTTTATATTTTTCTTTTTTCTGCCATGATGCCTTTTGTTTGGTGAATGACTGCATATATTTAAGGGGATGAAAAGGGGCCAGTACACTGGAAGCATTTTTTATCTCTTAAAAATAATTTGATAAAATTTGTTATAATAATTCTGAGTAGTGCTCAGAACTTTTTAGTTACCTGGATTTGAATTTGTAGAATCATACTGCTTTCACAAATTCTTCTTGAAATCCGTTCTACAGTGAGATACGTGTAAATCACTAATCACAGTTTAGGCTTTGTGTTAGGTAAACAAGAATAACCTGTATTTGCATTATGTGTTATAGTTTTCAAAGCACTTTGATAAACATCATTTCTTTTGATACTTGTAATAACTTGGTTAGTTTTCCCCCAAACTAAGTAATAATCCAAAGAATTTTTTCTCACTCAAAATCAAGATCCCTTTACTACAGTGAGACTAAGAAACTGGAGGGGAGCATGGCTTTAGGAATCAGATACACTGGGGTTGGAATCCTAGATCCGGGTCTGCTCTGGGATCTTAGCTAAATCACTGGATTCTGTAAGCAGCTGTTTCCTTTCTGTAAAATGAAGATTACATCCCCTCTGCTGCATGGTTACAAGGATTAAATACCTGGACAATAGTCAGTAAATAAATTCCAGCTGCCAGTATTATTGTGTTTTATATATATATATATATATATATATATATATATATATATATATTTTTTTTTTTTTGCGGTACGCGGGCCTCTCACTGCTGAGGCCTCTCCCGTTGCGGAGCACAGGCTCCGGACGCTCAGGCTCAGCGGCCATGGCTCACGGGCCCAGCCGCTCTGCGGCATGTGGGATCCTCCTGGACCTGGGCACGAACCCGTGTCCCCTGCGTCGGCAGGTGGACTCTCAACCACTGTGCCACCAGGGAAGCCCTATTGTTATTTTTTTGTTAATTATCCATGATGGGTAGAATTACACTTGACTATTGAACAACATGGGTTTGGACTGTGCAGGTCCACTTTACACAGATTTTTTAAAAATAGAAAATAATGGTTTTCTCCGCAGGTGCGGAACCGTGGATACAGAGGAACTGTGGATACGGAGGGCCAACTCTAAGTTGTATACAGAGCTTGAACGGTGGGGAGGATCAGCGCCCTCGACCCCCTCCTTGTTCGAGGGTCAGCTGTAATTCCTTCCTCCCTCGCTCCCTCCTTATCAATCTTTCTTCCTCCCTGGAGGAATTTGACTGTCATTTCCTTGTGTGTATGTTTTAATTTTATGCATTGTGTATGTATTTAAGGATACTTTGCATACAACTATTAGCACTGTCTTGTCTTCATAAAGAGAGGTTTACTTCCAAGCATTTTAATATTTAAAGTATTGACTGTTTTTTTGCTCTCTGGATGATATATTTTTGTGTATTTACGATGAGCTATTCTTACTAGATAGTGGTATGCATCTCTATTCTGCTGTGCCATTTATTTCTGTTTATGGAAGATTATTTGCAAGATCGTGAGCTGTATGAATCGGTCTAGTCTGGGCAGGTTTTAGTGTACTCAACTCTGGTTTGAATCTAATAGGTGTTCTGTTAGGTTTGGATTGCTTAAATAAAATAATTCCTTTGTGAAAACATTTGTCATGTTGGAGGTTAAGGAATATTTTCTCTGACCAGAAGGCACAATAACATTTTAGTAATCTGTCAAACAGAATTTACAACGGCTGTGAACACTATATATATTTTAAGATCATTTTAAATCCTCCAACTAGGCTCTTGTATTATTTTTTCTTTTTATTTTTTGTGGTACGTGGGCCACTCACTGCTGTGGCCTCTCCCGTTGCGGAGCACAGGCTCCGGACGCGCAGGCTCAGCGGCCATGGCTCATGGGCCCAGCCGCTCTGCAGCATGTGGGATCTTCCCGGACCGGGTCACGAACCCGCGTCCCCTGCATCGGCAGGCGGACTCTCAACCACTGTGCCACCAGGGAAGCCCTCTTGTATTATTTTGAAATAGCTCTCTGAATGCGGAGCATGTAGGTATTATCATTCTGCTTATGTGGACTTCTTGTTTCATTATAGATCCAGGCTAACCCCTGTCCTTTAGTAAGTTCACACATAGTTAAGGTCCTTGGGAAAGGGCGGGGGGTGGCTTTTGACCATATTACTGTCTACCCTAGTACTTAATTGTGCAGGCTGATTTGTATTATTTATACTTACCTGAACCTTTTGTGAATTTTTATTACATAGCTTTTAAACAGCTAATGAAACAGCCTTTAACGTTAGCTGAATCTTAGCATGAATCCTGCCTTGGCCCTTACGAACTGTCCAACCTTTGGCAAGCTTCGAACCCATTTGAATCCTCGGGGTCTTATTCTGTAAAATGAAGGTGATAGATCATAAGTTCATTAGAATAAAGAGAGACCTTAAGTCAAACATTCAGCCTTTAACCTGGTGAATCATTGTCAACAAAGCCATAATAATTATTATTTACTTAGTACTGTCGTAATAAGTGATCTCTAAAATAATTTTTGTTACTTTTCAGTATTTTGCTGTATAGTATTATATGTGGTGTAAGCCCAAAAGGAAACTTTTGTATGTATCGGAGGCATCAGACACTCTGTTTAAAGCTTCCTTCAGTTACCAAAGATGTGGGGCTGGATTGCTGCTTTTTGCCTCACCAGGTCCTCTTTCACCCTCCTCCGCTCTGTGCCCGGGGCTGATGTGGGTGCCTGAGGAGTGCATCAGCAGACACTGTCACCTTCTGGCTTCTGCTTGGGGTGCCCCTCCCCCGTGGAGCCACCAGCAGCAGGTCTGCAGGAGGAAGTGAGATCCCAGTGTGTGTTCTCTTTGGCTTCCTCCCTGTTAGGTTAGCACAGGCTGGCTGCTTCCTCTGGGGAAGTTACAACCCCTGCCAGGCCGCCCTCTCCATGCAGTCTTTTCCTTCCCTTGCCCCTTCCTGCTTCCCAGCTTTGTTAGGACCACGAAAGGAGTTAAGTGTGGGGAGGGCCCTGGCAGTCTGTTGGAGAAGACGGACATTTAGTAGGAAGTTAACACCTGTGGTGAGTATCATGCTGAATGCTGCGTTGTTTTGGGTAGCTAGTCTGGGAATTCAAAGACAGTCTTTCTAGGAAGTGGAATTTAGGCAGAGGCACCAAAGAGAAGGCTGTTATTCCGGGGAAAGTCCCCAGAAGCGTTTCAGTCTTGGGGAACAAGCGCAGAAGCCTGAACCTCGGTGAGCTGGTGCTTTAGAAGCCGTGAAAAGCTGGGCTTTAGGGGTAGAGGGCAAGGGAGGGGAGAGGTGTGCAGGGCACGCCTGTGTGTTTGCTCTAGCCGGGTGTCCTGTGGGCTTGATGCCTCCTCTGAATACGAAGGGTTTGCCTCTCTGATGGCTTTCTGTCCAAATAGAAATAAGCCCTCTAGTTCCATCCCTCATGGGTTGTTCATGGGACAGATTGTCTTATCATCCAGCTGTGATGTCATCTGCGCTCTCTCTCCACGTTCCATCCATTCCATTTCTGCTCAGGGCGCCCTTTCCTTGAGGATGGTGCTCATCACGTCACTCCTTAGCTGACAGCTTTCAGTATCTCCCTGTTGTTTCTGGACCCTTAGTATACCAGTGTTGACATTAAGAACCTGGCCTGCCTTTTCATGCGTTTGTCCTCATTTCTCCTCTGTTTTGGCCGCAGAGAACTACCCACTCTTCTCGCCCTGGTTCTTTCTGCAGGAACCCAGGATGTGGGGTGAGGAAATGGAGCCCACGTCTCAGCTTATTCGCTGACAGGCTCTGCAGTGGCAGGAGCGCGTCATGGTTACTTGTGTGGTTTATTCTATTCTGTACTGTTAAAGGAGAAAAGGGGGAAAAAAAAGTAAAACTCCATGTATCAACTCTACAGTCTAACTGGTCAGATGAGGGAATGTGAACTGGCGTTACCCAGGGTTACTTACTTCGGCTCTTTGCCTGGCAAACTCTGTTCCTCATCCTTTAAGAACTTAGCACGCATTTGCTAGCTTTTTGAATAATTTTCCAAGTTCCAAAGCTGTTAGTCCCTTTTCTGCAATACTGTGTACATTATATTAAATTCGTCTGTTTACATGCCACAGATTCTGTGTATTTTCTTCCCAGCACCCAGTACAGTTTCTCCAGTGTATCAGACCTCAGTCAGTGTTTTTTGGATAGATACCTGTTCCTCTCTCCCTCACTATGTGAACCCCATTGCATTGGGAGTATTATTGGATTCTCAAAATAAAATATTGTGCATGTAGTTTCCAGAAACACATCTGTTGCTTCAAGTGGGATAGGCAGTCCAGGTGAATTCCTCATCACAGTTTCAGTGAAAGAATATTTTAATGAAGAACTTAAATGAATGATCAAGAGAGAGTCAAGCTCTGGATTTTCAGCTAAGACGCAAAATATAAACATGGCGATCTCTGTTTACATTCTTATTTTATTCTGTTTCAATATTTTAAAAAAATTCTGCTGAAGTATTTAAAGATTTAAAATTTGAAGGGTAAAATACTCACATAATTCAAAATTTTAAAACAATGTAAAAGAGAGATACCGCGAAAGTCTCCTATTCCTGTTTCTTTTTTTTTTTTTTGCGGCACGCGGGCCTCACGCTGTTGTGGCCTCTCCCGTTGTTGCGGAGCGCAGGCTCCAGACGCGCAGGCTCAGTGGCCATGGCTCATGGACCCAGCCACCCCGCGCCATATGGGGTCTTCCCAGACCGGGGCACGAACCCGCATCCTCTGCATTGGCAGGCAGACTCTCAACCACTGCGCCACCAGGGAAGCCCTCCTATTCCTGTTTCTTATCCACTGCATTTCCCCCTTGACAATTAATCGCTGTTACTCGTTTCTTATATAGAAGAAGTGAGCTATTTTCTGTGCATATACAAGTGAATATGAACGTATATTCTTACACTGTTTTACACTGTATATGTGTGTACATGTACTAAACAGTTATTTGGTGGAGACCTTTTCCTATAAGAACATAAAGAGTTTCCTGATGTTGTAAAGTAGCTGTATGTGATTTCGTTGTATGGCTGTGCCCTAGCTTAGTAACCAGGTTCTTAATTATAGACATTTAGATGATTTCCATTGTTTTGCTATTAAAGACAGTGCTTTAAATGGATAACTTTGTATATAATATTTTATAATCTATCCAAGTATATTTGTAGGGTAAATTTGTAGAAATGGAGTTGCTGGGCCAAAGGAAAATGTCAATTTAGATGTGCTTGATTCTGTGAGAGAATTTCAGCAGTTTTAATGAAAATTTACTAATTTTTTTATATTGGAAATTTAACTTATTTAAATTCAAAGATTATTTTGCTGTGTTTTAGAGGATGAGTGGATTTTAGTATATTTGGTAGGCTAAAATGTAAGTGGCCATTGCTTAGGGAGGCTCCATACGGGACCAAGAGAAAAACAAAAAGAAATGGAAAAACAAAAGCCAAAAAAGACATAACTGACACTAGATTTCCAGGTTGACGGAAATTTGGTGTCCATGGTTTGAAAACAGCATTTTAATCCCCTCCATCATCTAAAACCTAATCACACTTTGCTTATTATTTCTGCGCTGGGAGATGGCACTGGTACATTAAACTGTATGTAACAAATGTAATCTAGGGATTAGTGAAAGTCAGATCCCCTATGTGTTCCACCTTGAACATCTGGCTGGATTTTCTATGGTTGGCCGTCATATGCTCCAATTTACTAAAAGGTTAAATCCACCTTGGGTAGGTGTCCAGTGCCTTCGCTTCCCTAAGGGGGACCGGAGGGGTAGTAGCCTGAGTTTTAGAGTATGAAACTCCCAGTTAGGGACAGTTTCAAGATTTCATTAAATCATCTTGTGCACTTCCTGTTATTTTGCATTTTACTTTATTGGACTTGATAAAAACATCAACCTACTTATAATCTTCAATCAAGTAGAAAATGAAAATTGTTGATTGAACAACGCCTAAAAAAACAGAAGTTTTGAATGTTACCACAGGAGGTCACAGGGGCCTGAGCTGTGCTGAAAACCAGATCTGTTTGATGCCAGGGACAGGGATGGGGCTCTTTCCATTGCTGTGTGGTGTGTTAGGTCCAGTACATGCAAACCTACATGCTTTAACATGCCATCAGGCTTTAAACTTTGTTCTTAAATAAATCTTAAACAGTGAAATATTATATTTCAACATATTTCAAAGGTTACTTAATGTAACAGCTAGGTATTTTAGCAATATAAGATTTTCAAAGTTGACTGGAGAGGAAATGAGGTATTTTATATATTTTTTCTTTTAAATTTTACTTTCCTCTTTAACATCATAGGCATATCTCAAACTTTAATGTAATATATGGTAAAATATAATTTTTTCTAATTTTTTAATCTTACCTTTATGACTTTCCATGTTACTTCAAATGTTAAACGTCACTGATGCAAGGAATAACATTTTGAGTGCCGACTAGGGAATTAAATATTAAATTAGGCATCTAAGTTCTCAAAATTAAAAAAATGCTTTGTTATTTAAAAAGAAAATAGGTAGTTAAATCTATTTTGACACATGTATTCATAACATTAAAAATTCTTTTTTCTAGGAAGTTTCAGTGTACCTAATTTTGTTAAGTCTTCTAACTCGCTAAAGGTATTCCCAATTATAGCATAAATGGATAAATAAAAATAAAATGTGGAATTTATTTTCTTCTACTACTGATTAAAGCTGAAGTCAGTGGAGCAGGTGACATGTGACTTATTGCTTTTTACTGAGGAAAACAAAGCTAATTTAGCTCATATCCACCATTAGTTCTACAATTTTCAAACACATTGTATATGTGCATGCCTGTGTGCTGATTTATTCATGGAAAATTTCTGAAAGAGTATATAACATTCTGTATTATTACCTCTGGAGTATGGGTATGGGAGAAACTTTCTTTTACTTTTATATTCTATGATACTATTTTAACTTTTCACCATATGTATATTTTACTTTTATAGAAAAATGTCAAAATTAAAAGTACCCTTGAAGAATTTTTTCCAGCAACAATAACAAGAATTATCTATGTAAATGTTTACATTTCACATACTTCTGTTTCAGTGGATATTGTTCCCATGCAGATTCTATATAGAATGATCAGTTTTACAGGATCCAAACTTAGGATAATACAAGAAAGCAAACAAAATGATCAGCTTATTTGGAGACTTAGTAATTATCTTTATTTTTAGAAGCTTTGGTCGGAAGCTGCAGAGCTGAGCTAGAAATGATAGTAGAATTGTGCATGAAGTGCTTTGTGAGTATCGCGGTGGGAGGGACTGATTTTCCCACTGCTGCTGCTGCCCAGTCGAGGAAAGGGACCGTAACACATAAGAAGTAGTGTTTAATGTGGTTGAATCTCGAAGGAGAGGTGTGAAATTGAAATCATCAGAATAACATCACAAGAAGAGAAAAGAGCATTAACAAAGCCATGAGCTTGTAATTGGGCTTGTCACTTTTGAGGAGGGAGGATTTGGTTGGGGAGGTGGACGGACAGAAGGTTGTCCAGGGCTTTTAATGCCATCTTAGAGAACCCATTCTTGATGGGAAACGCCTTGGAGAGCCAGGCGGGGTTTGATCAATAGGGATGTCAGGGCTTGGTAACGGTGAACTGAAAATAGTTTCTGGCTTTTCTTTGCCATTTGATCAGCCTTTTCCTAGGATTACAAAAGGCCCCAAAGAAACTATTTTTATGTTGGTGTTTGTTCCCTTCCATTAGCTTGGGCGATTGAGATTTCACATTGTAGTGCCCTGGTATGTGCGTTTTCCCGCTGTGCTGGTGGAGAATCATCGATACAATGGGACATATGTCACGGCTTGAAAAAACTGTAGCCGTCTGAAGTCCATATTCTGTATTTGGTTTCTTGCCAGCATAGAGCTACAGCCTCTGGAGTTCTAAGTCAGACACTTCACACTTACCTGTTTTTCTTCCACAGAAATAGAAAAGTTTCACAAAGGAGAAGGCAAGGATGAAGAAAAGTACATTGATGTGGTGATTAACAAGAACATGAAGCTGGGGCAGAAAGTGTTGATTCCTGTGAAACAGTTCCCTAAGGTAAGACCGTGAGCCTGCACTGCACGCGTGTCAGGCCTTATCACAAGGGAGCGCACGCTCAGTTTACGTTCTGTTTGGTGTGTTCTTGAGGTGTTCTCCCTTAGCACGACGCCCCAACACACACGCTTTTACAATCAGGTGAAACCTTATTTGGTGACTCTGTCCTTTCTCTTTGACTTTGGCGTGAGTTGCGGAGCCCTGAAATGTATTCTTCTGAGTTATGTTTTGGACTTTGGACAGCCTGTTCAACTTCTTCCTGCTGTAGTTTCTTCATTTGTAAGATAAGGCTGGATTGATAAGAAATAAGCTTATCCATGTTAAATGCTTGGCATAGGGTTTGGCACATAAATTATTAAAATAGTCCCTAATTATTCTAGAAAAAAGTTTGATTTTTATTCACTGCAAGTGTTATTTTATGACATTTGGCACAGTTACAATAGGTGCTTTAAAGTCTAATTCTAAAATCTGATCATCTCAGATTTGGCCTAAATTGATCTTCTTTTTACTCTGCTTTTCTTTTTTCTTTCCTCTGAGTGTCCGTGTACATGATTTATGCATACTGTTGTATATATTAGTAGTTAATTTCTTTTGATTGCAGAACAATAATCCAATACCTGAAAATACCACAACGTATTTATCCATTTGCCTGGGCAGTTTTCAGTTTGGGGTTATTATAATTAAATTGCTGGGAACCTTTTCGTACATTTTGTGACCCTACGTTTTCATTTATTTTTAGTAAATACTTAGGGTTTAAATTGCTGTGTATTTAGTTTTACAATAAATTGCCATACTTTTTTTCCCAAAGTGGTTGTATTTGTGACATTTCTAGAACAGTGCATGCCAAGTTGTGGTTGCTCCATATATCTAAATCCATATTTGATGTTGTCAGTCTCTTTAATTGCAGCCATTCTGATAGGGTATTGGTATTTTCCTGTGGTGTTAATTTGCATTTCCCTGTTGATTAATGATTTTGTGTACTTCTTCATGCACTTACTGACCATTTACATATATTCAATTTTGAAGTCTCTTTTTAGATCTTTTGCCACTCCCTGAGTGGGCAGTCTGTCTTCTCATCATTGAGTTGTAGGAGCTTTTTTTTTTTATATATCCTGGCTACAGATCTTTTGTTGGTTATACGTTTTGTGAATATTTGACTCCGTCTGTGGCTTGCCTTGTTATTTTCTTAACAGAGTTTTGTGATAAGCAGAAGTTTTAAATTTTGATGACGTCTAATGTATCAAGTTTTTCTTTTATGATTTTACCTTCTGTCAACTAAGAAATCTTTGCCAGCCTTCAAGGAAATGTTAGAGTCCTTTATAAGTTCTAGTCTCCTGTGTTTCCCCTAAAAGCTTTACCATTATAGCTTTTAATTTTACGTCTGTGATACATCTCAAATTAGTTTTTGTGTATGGTGTGAGAAAGACAGTCAAAATTTATTTTGTCTTCATATGGATATCCAGTTTTTTCAGTACCATTTGTTGAAAGATATTTTCCTCCCACGGATTGTGTTGGCATCTTTGTTGGAAATTGGATGACTATGTTAAGTGAGGGTCTATTTCTGTACTTTCTATTTTGCTTCATTGATCTATTTATGGATCATTATGCCAGTACCATACCATCTTCATTACTGTTGCTTTTTATAGTAAGACATGAAGTTAGGTAATGTATTCCCTTCAACTTTGTCCTTTTTCAGGATTGCTTGCATATAGATCCTTTGCAATTCTATATAAATTTATTGTTTTATTTTCACAAAACATTCTGCTGGAATTATGATTGCAGTTGCATTGAATCTGTTGATCAGTTTAGGGAGTTCTGACATGTTAACAATATTAAGCCTTCCCTTCCTTGAGCATGATATATCTTTCCATTTAGATTTTTAATTTCTATCAGTAGTGTTTTGTACTTTTTAGGGTAAAGGTCTTGTCTTCTGTTGAACTTATTCCTAAGTGTTTCATGTTTTTTGAACACTCTTGTAAAGTATTTCGAAATCTTATTTTCCAATTTTTTTGCCTCTAATATAAACTTTTGCCTCTAGTATAAACCTTGTATTCTGCTACCTTGCTAATAAATTCACTTGTTCTAGTAAGTTGTTTTATAGATTCCTTAGAATATGCTATGTACATAATCATATCATCTGCATAAACAGTTTACTTCCTTCTTCCCAATTTTTATGCTTTTTATTATCTTATTATTGTATTGGCCAGGATCTCTAGTATAATGCTTGAATACAAGCGGTGACATTAGGCAGTTTTCTCTTGTTCTCAGGCAATGTGGAAAACATTCAGTATTTTACCGTTAAGCATGGTAACAGTTGTGAGGTTTTTTTGGTAGATGACCTGTATCTGGTAGAGGAAGTTTTCTTCTATTTTAGTTTTGCTGAGAGATTTGATCCTGACTGGGTGATGAATTTTGTTGAATACCTTTTCTGAATCTATTGAAATGAACACAGAATGTTTCTCCTTCATACTGTTAATATAGTGAATATTATTGATTGATTTGGCTAAATTAAACCAGTTTTGCATTCTTGGGTTAAACCCTACTTAATGATGTATTATCCTTTTTATACATTGTTGGATTCAAATGCATCTCTATTCATGAGTGATAGTGGCCTATAATTTATACACACACACATAGAAGTGTTCTCCCCCCCCCCCCCCGCAAAGAATGTATGTCAGTTCGGTGCTATTGTTTTCTTTATTATTAGGTAGAATTCACTAGTGAAGCTGTCTGGGGCCTGGAGTTTGGTGGTGAAAAACTCTTTTCAAATACATATATTTATATATGAATCAAATATAAGTTCTTCAGTGTCTTTAATTGACAAGGCACTAATCAGATTTTCTATTTCATCTTTTGTGAAAATTGTTTTGTGTTTTTCAAAGGATTTGTCCATTTCATCATAATATTTCAGGTATTGCTTCTTTAAATACTTTTTCTGATCCTTTCAGTCCCCGCCCTTTGAGACTCTAATTACAGGTACTTTCAACCTGTTGATATTCTCGAAAAGATTCCTGTGACTCTGTTCACTTTTGTTATTAGTTTTTTCCCCCTCTTCTTCAGTTTGGATCATTTCTGCTGCTGTATCTTAAACTCATTGACTCTTTCCTATGTTATCTTTATTTTTTGGGAAGCCTATCAGATAAAATTTTTATATCAGGTATTGTACTTATCTGTTTCAGAATTTATATGTGATTCATATATAAATATATGTATTTGGAAACATGTTTTTTTCTTTGTCGGGATTTTCCATTTATTGCAGGTGTTATATTATCTTGTGTAATTGAGCACAGTTAAAATAGGTGCTTTAAAGTCTCTAATTCTAAAATCTTAGTCATCTTAGATTTGATGTGAATTGATACTCTTTTATCTTGATAATGTTATATTTTTCCTATTTTTTATATGTTGAGTAATTTTGGATTGTATACTGGACATTGTGTTATATTGTGGAAATTGGATTCTGTTATGTTTCTTTGAGGGGTGTTGATATTTTTGGATCCAGATGCAGAGTCTGTCGGATAGGAGTGCAGAACTCAGTTTACTTCTCAGTTTGACTTTTGTGTTTATTTTTGGCATACGTGATTGACAGATTTTATACACAAAATTTGGGGCTCCTCAAGTCTAACTCTCATTTCTAGTATACCTCCCACACATTTCAGCACTATGGTTGCCTCAAACTCTGCTGCGCAGCTAAAAGCTCTACAATCAGTGAATTCACCCAGCCATTCCCTTCTTCTAAGTCTTGACTCCCTTGTAGAACCTCCTTGTTTGTGAGCATTCTGTGGAGGCTTTAGATGGTAGCTTTTTGTATTTTGTTCAGCGTTTGAGAGTTTACAGTTGTTTACCTAGAGACAGTCAGCCTGTTAGGAACTTACTCAGCCATACTTTCAGAACTGAAGATATATAATACATTTTAGTAAACAGAAAACTGTTATGAGCATTTTATAGACATACTAATAACTAAACACAGCATGGATTATGGAAACTTTTATAAATGGATTCACCAGGCTTGATATGCCCTATATACTCAATATGCAGTAGGTAGAAAGATGCACAGACACCATCCCCAACTTTAAAGGGTTCATAGTCTGGTAGATGATTAATCTGAAGTTAATACTCTGTTGTGTATGAGTTAAGTATATGAAATAAAACCTCAAATGTTGTTTTTCAGTGTCAGCTTTGATGCGAGTAGGGGAAGACGAATTACAGTTTCTGTGTCTCACAGAGAGCAGAGTCCATGTCAAGTCCTCATAGCGTCTGAAGTAGGCTGCTTAGAAATCTGCTTTCAGAATGCTGAAAAGGATGTTTCTGCTTAGCAAATCGAGCATTTGAGTTTCAAGCCAGCCTTGTGTAAAGGCTAATATAGGACTCACATCAGTTCTAAGAAAAAGCTTTCATGCTGGTGTCCGTTAATAGGCTGAGATGGAGGAAGCTGGCAGTACTTGCGCCTCTGGAATAGCAATGGGCAGAGGCAGCTTGGTGTGGAATTGAGGCTATTGTACACTTGCAGCTTCTGGGGCAAGAGAGGAGCGCTGTTTGTGAAACTCCAACTAATAAAATGATTTCCATTAATTGAGTAGTAATTTCTCTTAATGAACCATTTCAGCACTCTTTCAATGGTAAAACACTGAACATGAGTCTTTAAGTATTCAAACCCAAAATATATTTGCTCTCTTGAGCATATGCGCAAGCTTGTAAAGTGTGAAATGCAAATAAACACTGTTTCATGATTTTTTTTTTTTAAAGACTTTAAGCTATAGAAATTGTCCTCCAAAGTTTTCCCGTGGGTAAACCCTAACCCTTGGTTCTGGGCAGTGACTCGATGTAACAGAGTTAACCTAAGTGCCAAATCAACATTGGAACAAGGCACCCTGTCTGTGAGGACCTTAAATGCCTTGTGGTTTAGATTTTACATTGATTTTTTTCTTTTTTAATTCACTGTTTCCTTCATCATTGATCCCATCTATCCATTCATATACTAACATTTATTGAGGGTCTTCTCTGAGCCAGAAATTGTGCCTGGAAAACAAAACTGATTAAGACATGTTCTTTTGTCACAAGAAGCTCTCCGTTTTGTGGGGAATACAGATGAATAACTTAATTTTGTATAATACAGTGTGAGAAGTTCAATGTTGGGGTGATCTAGAAAGACAGAGGATCACGCTGACAGTGTCAGAGAAATCTTCCCTAAGGCTCTGAAGGAGCTGGCTGGTTAGGGGTCAGAAGTAATACAGGGTGAGCTGGAGGGGTGGCCATGACAGGGGTATACAGGGCAGAGGGCATTTGAGAAACTACCAGTCATTGTACTTGGCTAAGCAGGTTAATTTCAATAAGATGTGCAGGTTTTTATTGAGGATTTATAAATAAAGTGATAAGGGAGCAGTGAATGGGGGCTTGATCCCTCATCACTTTACTTATATAAGGTAGGGTTGGCCAAGGGGGTGCTGTGAAGTTAGAACAGGAAGTGACCTTTGAGCTGCTTCGGAGTATGAGGTAGGTTTCTCCAGGTGTTTAATTATTGGAAACTATTTCAGGAAATGGAATGCCGTATGTAAAGTCATGCTAGGGTAAAAGAAGGCTTATGCACCGTTTTAAAAAGTCAGTTGTCATATGAAATTGAATTATATCTCTATATATCATTATGCATACATGCTCTACTGCTATGGTAAGATTGTCTTTATTATACTGTTAAATAAAAGAAGGAAAAGCAATATGTAGGACAGATGAAACCCTAGTTGAACATTTATTTTAAGAAAAACTCACTTGAGTCTTACTGGCAGTTATTTTCTGGAGGGTAAGGATCATGTGCTCTTTTCTACTTTACATGTTTCTCTACTTTAATGTTTTAATAATAACTTGCTGTCACTTTTATAATTAGGATAAAAAAAAAAGATTCTCATTTTTGGGGGAAAAAAGTGCCCGAGATTGTTAACTTAGGAGATACCTGTGTACTATGATTATGGTTTTTAAGATTTAGTGTGCTGAGTTAGATTCTACAGGTTTAAATTAGATTTATTAATTTTCATAATTTGGTAATTGTTGTCTAATCTCTCAGCATTCTGATGCTTACATATTATTTTCAGTAACTTTATATTAGGCAATATGGGTTCTTACTTTAAATATTTTCCTATTTTGTGCATATTTTAAATTTGATATATTTGCTGTCTCACAGAAGTTCTTTGGTTAAGAGTCTTTGAGAGAGAAGAGCGAAGTATTTATAAAACAGGTTTCCTCTGGAGTTTGAATTAAAGCTTGAGAAGCTTTCTTTTTAAAGTTGGCTTGCATTTTTCCCCTGTAGTGAATTGCAGACAATTAAAAACCCACGAATTTATTACTGGGTGGAAGGAAGCCTATTCCATAGAAATCATCATGGCTATCAAAATTTTCCTAGAATGGTAGATATTTGACAGTCATATCGGTATGTTAAAAGTTGCCTTTTCTGTGACTCCTAATTAATTTTTGGAGGCAAATAATGTTTTTTCAAGAGGATTCGTGTGAGAATCCTTTTTATTTTTGGTGTCCAGTTGATAGTTTACCTGTAGAAATAAAGTGATAATGCACTTGTTTGTTAGTCCTTACGTGCCATTGCCGAAATCCACAATGCTGTCTAGGGGGGATTTTGAAACTTGTTGGTGTCGAGGAAGCCTGATAATAAAAATCATCACTTAAAGACACATGTGCTTATGACAAGTCATGATCAGTGTCCCTCCTAGTATTCATTACATCTTGGACCCTCTGGGGAAGCAGAAAGGCCACTCTGGAACATAGAGCCTTAGGAAAATATCTTGGCCCGCAGTCCATTGCTTCACTGAGCACCAGTCCCCTTCCAGGCCAGGCCAGCCCTCTCCCACCTTGACAACCCGTGTCTTACAGTGGGAGCGGGAGCAAAGTGCAGCTGTAAGTAGAGATGAGCCTCTTCGAGGCTCCTTTTGTTCTTTTCTCAGCGATCTTCTCTGGGCCCTTGAGATCTTGTGATACACGCCCCTATGTCATGAGAATTAGAAAGTTAAGCTGGTATTTGTGAATATGATAGCTTTCAAAAAACATTATGAAGGAATTTCAAATCTTATGCTGTGACTTTTCCCTTCTTCTCTTCTAAGATGCTTGATTATTGACCCAGAAAGCAGCCCTTGAACTTAAAGTTGTTAAGTGGACTTCAGAAACAACAATGCATATATTAAGGGGCTTGTTAAAGAATTTACTCACGTTTTTTTGGGGGGGATTATTGTTTTACTATTACTATTTTATTGAGTCAAATGAGTAATTACAAAATTTGGTTATATATAGGTCCCCCCACATCTCATTACATTTAAAAGAGTAAAAATGGTACCATTATATGTACTTTGGTCACAATGCAGTACATTAAGAAATTAAAGTCTGTGATGAATATTGTTCTGTGTAAATCTTTTATTACATCACTGCTTATTTTTGATCGGTGATGGAGGATCGATCTCTTAAGTGTATTGCTGAGCGAAAAGGTAAAACAGCTTTAGTGCTTAGCAATATATTACTGGCTTAGATGTGTTAAATATTATTGGACTGCTTATTTTGGCTCTGGGCCCCATGAAGACCTCCCAGTTGGATCACCTGAAAATTGCACAGCTGTACAGTTGGACACAGGAAATATGAACAAAGCTTATAACCCCTCTCTTCTAGGATTCCACCCACTTCACCTCCATCCCCCCACAGTGGAGTAAAATGGCAGAAATTCATTAAATGGCCCAAACTGAACTTTTATCCGAACACATAATTGACACACAATTACATGAAACAGAGGGCACTTAGTATATACATTGATACTGAGACAGTTACAGAGGAGAAAGCAGTCAGGTTTAGAAGTCAGCCCCTCTTTGTCATGCCTACTAGCTCTGTCGTTTACTAGCTTTCTGACACCAGATGTGTCGCAATTTCCTCTCCCTCCCTCCCTCTCTCTCTCTTTCTTTTCTTTCTTTCTTTCTTTTCTTTCTTTCTTTCTTTCTTTCTTTCTTTCTTTCTTTTCTTTCTTTCTTTCTTTCTTTCTTTCTTTCTTTCTTTCTTTCTCTTTCTTTCTTTCTTTCTTTCTTTCTCTTTCTTTCTTTCTTTCTTTCTTTCTCTCCCTCTCTCTCTCTTTCTTTCTCTCCCCCCTTCCCTCCCTCCCTCCCTTTCTCTTTTCTCTCTTTTTCTCTTTTCTCTCCTTCTCTCCCCTCTCCCCCTCCCCCTCTCTCCCTCTCCCCCTCCATCTCATCAGGCTAAACACCTACTGGACCACCTCCACTTGGCTATCCCGCAGACTTCCTATATTTGATGTGTCCGTAAGTGAACTTCATACCTCTTCTGGGCCAACCTGGACCTTTCCCTGGGCTCCTGTTTTAGTGACTGACTGACAGCCCCTGTATCCAGGAGCCCGTGCCTAAAACTAGCTTGTCATTTTTGTCTACTAATTTCTCCTTCATTTACCTCTCCCCCTCCATTCTTGAAGTGCAATGACATAAGCATTTTATTACTTCTACTTCTAAAGTAATTCACATCCATTTCTGTCTGTTCATTCCACTGCCACTCCTTACTTTAGACCGCTATCATCCATCACCTGGTCTTTTGTAATAGCCTCTTATCCAGTTTCAAATCCTCCATCCCATTCTACACACTTGAAGCCAGGCTCTTGCAGTCTGGGATTTTCTGGATTAACAGTTTCAAACTTAAGTATATACGGGCTACATGGCTTGTTTTATTTGTTTTGCTTTCCACCCATCCCCCACCCCTGCCCAAAGAATATAATCCAGCTTTGAGCATATAGAGATTAAAAAGTACATAAAGTAGATGATTTCAGATGGGGTGTCACTGTGTGTGTGATTTTGCCCATGTCATCTCCTGAAGAAGTTACTTGTGTACTTTACTTGATTGATTTTCAGGGTTGCTGATGTCTAAATAAGTAGGGTTGTTTACCGTTTAAAAGTAGATACTGTGTTAAAATTACAATCAGTGGAGCAATACCAAATAATCTCAACCACTACCAATAATGCTTAGTGATTTGTGGTTGACAAATTAATAAATTTAAATAATGGTATTATATAGCTCTAATATGTTGCAATAATTTCTGCAACAAAGAAAATCAATAAAAACTATGTTGGGCTTCCCTGTTGGCGCAGCGGTTGAGAGTCCGTCTGCTGATGCATGGGACACGGGTTCGTGCCCCGGTCTGGGAGGATCCCACATGCCGCGGAGCGGCTGGGCCCGTGAGCCATGGCCGCTGAGCCTGCGCGTCCGGAGCCTGTGCTCCGCAACGGGAGAGGCCACAGCAGTGAGAGGCCCGCGTACCGCAAAAAAAAACACCCCCCCCCCAAAAAAAAACTATGTTGACTAATGCCATTTGGTTAGGGGCAAAATAAACGTTAGTTTCACAAGTATGTATTGAGAAATCATTATGCAGGAAGGATGATGAATAAAATACGGGTCCTAATTACTCTCCAGGGATTTACAGTCTAACAGGAGAAGCAGAGTAAATTTTACTAAATAATGTAAAGACTGAACTAACATAAGAGAGGTAGATGGACACTGCAAGAGTTTAAAAGAGTGAGGGAGAGTTATTTCTGGAGAAAGAATTACAGGTGGAATTAAATGTAGTTTGTAAGTGTAAATTCAGGATGTTAACAGGCAGAGATCAGGGGGAAAGACAGAGTAACTCTTGGGCCAGGATGATTTAATTATGGGGAATGGTAGTTTGTAGCATTCGTTGGAATGGTGATGACTAGCATGGGAAGCCTTCAGTGCTGTACTTGCGCATTAGATTTTTATATGGCCTAGGGAGCCCTGAAAGATTTATGACAGATACAAATAAACAAGTAGAATATATAGTAGGAAATGTTCTGCGTTATAAAAGATCTTACCTTGTTTTTTTGAGTCCTCAACACTTAGGAATGATCGATTTAAACACAAGTTGGAATGACTTTTATTCCCGAGAAATTCAAGTTCCCATGTAAAAGTGATGGTTATTGTTAGAGGTGATTATCAGAATTGTGAAAATTATTGTCAGTGATCCAAAGCTTGGCTCAATTACTAACGATCCTAAGAGACCAGTGTTCTGTTACCGGAGAGGCTGCTCCGTTTCATATGAACGCCACGGTCCCAAGTCTGTTGTTAGGTTTACTACTGCTTGGAGTTTTGCATTTATGACATTGGCTTAATTCAAATGAGATCAGTATTCTGAATACCAACTAAAACGTGGATTTATTTAATTAATCCTTGTGTTAGTGGTTAAATTATTGGAACCTCAGATGGCTCGTAAAGCTAGTGAAAGTAGTGATCTGGTCTTTTCCTTTCGAGAGAAGAAGACAGGTAAACAAACCTCGTTTATTTTCGTTTCATTCTTGCCGTTGGGCAGGAATTAGGTGCATGTGGAGGTGAGGAACCAAATGTGTTTCCTGACAGTGTAATTCTTTCTCTCCAGTAAGGTCTAGAAAGAGAATATGGGGTGACGTTTTCCAAAAAGGGATGTTACGTCCAACCTTACATTTGGGTGCTAGAAGAACATGCTAGAACTTCTATTTTAATGTGTGTATGTAGCGTATGGTTTCCGCATCTCAGGCACTGTTTTAAGGGCCTTACGTGTATTAACTTTTCACGTGTTAATCTTTATAGTTTTAGGAGGAAGGAATGATTATCTCCTGTTCACTTATGAAAAACTAAAAAACAGAGACATTAAGTAACTTGCTAAATGTTATTACACAGTAACAGGCATTTGAACCCCAGAAATCTGGCTCCAGAGCCCATGCTCCTGTTCAAGAGATTAAGCTTTATTAATATTTATTACACAGATTAACGCTAGTACTGTTACCTGGCACGTGTGAGTGCGAGACAGTTGTGTGCACAGTGAGACAGGATGCTGGAGTGGAAGAGGGGATTCTCCGAGGCAGAAGCTCCCACCAAGTTTTAACCACTCACTTGCTTTCAGTAATTGGGGCAGATAGCTGTGTATGTGCCTGGGTATGGGTTCTTGGATTGCGTCTACTAGTTTTAGTTAACTTAACTTTTTCAGTGGACAAAGAGTGTTGCCAAAGAGACTGCGACTTCAGGGCCACTGTAGATGCAGTCGAAATGAGCAGGAAAACGGCAGAGCCACTCCGTCCCCGTGCCCAGCGCAGGCTCAGCACCAGGACAGGGAAAGAGCAGCTCCTGTCCAGATGGGCGTAAGAACAGTCTTTTCAAATTGGGACTGTTATTCTACATCCAGTATCGTTAATGATGAATCTCTTGACCTAAGTAAGGATCGAAATATTATTACCCAATGGTAGATCAGGTGTAGAATTTTAAAATAAATAAATGTATACATACATATATATGCATACACACTCACATCCATTTTATGTGCATATAAACTGTGGTGCAGGGGCCAGGGATCCTTCTTGGCTGCCTAACTTAAGATCTGGAACATTGGGCGTGATAGTCTGTGGGGAACACTTTGTCGCCATGGACTGCACCGGTGGACCTGCTTCCTGTCACCTCCTTCCTTTCTCACAATTTATTAGCTCTTCATTAAACTTGAGACAGATACTGTATCCAAACAAAGTTTTTTTTATTTCTTTATATCCTCTCATTTCTCACATCCTACTTCAGACGTACCTCTATAGAAATGAATTACATTGTTTATCTATTACAGTACCTCCTTATTTTAGTCTTTGTCAGATGCCTTTTTAATCATTTTTAATAAACATGTAGATTTTATACGACGCTCAATTACAAGATGTTGGACAGTTAGGACCATGTACCCAAAATATGCCTCCTTCCATCTGTGCCTGTGTGGTATATTTTAGGGTTCGTTTTAATTAAATCTTGGGTAGTGATTGGTACATTCTGGACGTTAACTTTCATTATTCACGTTCAGCGCATGAAATGCTGCTTTTGCCTGTTGGGAGCTAGTGCTGCTCTCGTCTGTGGCTGAGGTACACGGGGGGGGGTAAGTCAGGGTCTCTGCCCTCAGAGAGTGCCGCCTCCATCCCCTCTTAAGGAAGGGAAGGTGATTGCTAGGCCTAGAAAAGACCGTGATGTTTGAGGCTCTTAAAACTTTTTTTTTTTTTTTTTTTTTTTTTTTCTTTTTGCGGTATGCGGGCCTCTCACTGTTGTGGCCTCTCCCGTTGCGGAGCACAGGCTCCGGATGCGCAGGCCCAGCGGCCATGGCTCACGGGCCCAGCCACTCCGCGGCATATGGGATCCTCCCAGACCGGGGCACGAACCCGTATCCCCTGCATCGGCAGGCGGACTCTCAACCACTGCGCCACCAGGGAGGCCCCTAAAACTTTTTGATAAATGACTGCTTCGTCGTTTTTTGTCTGTGGCACTGCGCCCCCCAGTGGCCACTCCCTGCCTTCATGCCCTGTATCCTGCGTGCCCTTCCCTTGAGTCTGTCCTGACCCTGCAGCTCCATTTAACTGACAAGATGTGAACTTCCAGGCTGGAACTTTAAGGAAGCCTGACAGCTTCTGCTTTTCTGACCTTGGAAGACATATACCATGCAAAGGTCCTATCACCCTGAGGCCACCATGGGAGGTGGAAGCTTGGGATACCCAGGTGGAGGAGAATCAAAGCAATAAGAACTGAGGTCCCCATCTGACAGCCACCACCAACTTAAGAGACATGGGAATAAGCCGTCTTGGAAGTGGGTCCTCCAGCTGCAGTTGGTCTGACTGTTGCCACATAGAGCTCCCCCCAGGGCTCAGATTGCTGAATTGTGAGCAAATAAATAAAATGGTGGTTGTTCAAGGCCATTACATTTTGGGTTAGTTTGTTATGCAACAGTAGATGCCCAAGATGTCATTAAAGCATAACCTAGTCCCTCATTTTCTAATTACCAAGGCAGGTGCGGCTGTGTGTATGTCGGCTGGACCGGGGTTTTAGGGTCAGGTGGGAGGATGCTGAGGGGGAGAAGGGACTGTAATGGACCAAAGGAAGCCGCTTTTAGCACATGAGATTTATCCCAGACTGTTCTGTCGATGAAATAGTGAAGTTCATTTAAGAACAATAACTAACGTACAAGGAGCGTTAAGTAGTTCATGTTATAGTCAGGAAAGATACCGGAGCGCTTTTGAGCATTTTTGCCATAGTGAACAGGAGGAACTCTACCATTGAGAGGACTTGATGTTTTGAAATTCCTTTCCTTTTGTGCCAGAGGGTGTTTTGACTTTATGTTACGGCTGATACAGCCATGGCCTTTTAAAAATAAAGCAACGATAGGCAGAAGACCAGGTTCCTGGACCCAGAATTTATTAACCTGTTCTTTTGCTTCTGTTGATCCAGTACAAGTTTTCTTTTTTTGAGTATTACTGTGTGTGTTAAGGCTGACGACCGGGGTTAAGATGTGAGGATTCCACAGTTGAGGAAAACACATTTCCTCTTCCAAGGAGTACAACCTGAAAGGAAATGTTTCAAACCATAGTTTGGTAAGTGGGAGAAGAGAAGGCAGGAGGAGAGGGAGTGCGGGGGGCTAAGAGTGTCGGGAGGTGCCTGGAGGGGCCGCCCGGGCCTGCCAGACTCTGCTGAGCCCGGGAAGGGCTGGCTGTGCTGCGCTTGCTCTTTACGAAGAAACACTGAAACCCTCTTAGACTCCAGATGAAGTCCACGCTCTTAGCCTGGACGGATGACCCTGCCTCTTACTTCCCCAGCCTAGTTGCTCCGCTCCAGCAGGCTGGCCATCTTCGTATTCAAAGAAGGTCCTCAGTGCCTGAGGGCTTTTGCACTTGCTCTTCACAGTGCAGGAAAGTCTCTGTTTCCAGATCCTTGCGTAGGACGCAGCTGAGCTGACCATCACGGACCAGCCTGGTCTGCCGTTGCCCAGCCCTCCACGATCACCCACGCTCTCTGTAGTTGCCTTCTGCCCACCTCAACAGACGCTTAGCAGTAATTAACAGACATTGTGTCTGCGCTTCTGTTTCTCTTGTTTGTCATCCGGCTCTTCTGTGAGCAGATGGGGCTCGGTACGGATGCGGCCATTGCTTGTTTCTGTTCTTCACCCAGCACCTAGAACATGTTTGCACCAGGTCACCAGTGTTGTAGCGAGAATAACACTTCCTGAGGGCTGGACACTGATCTCAGTACATGTTTTGTTGATTTTGTCAATATTTTAAGAAACAAAGCAAAGTGGGTTTTGTTGCCCTTCCTCCTGCAGATTAAGGCTTTTGTTTAGGAGGGGAGATAGGGGATATGGCTCTGAGCAGATTTCAGTAGAGGCTGTTTTCCTCTCCCCCACTAGCCAGGGCAAGTGGTCTCAGGATTCTTCCCTGATCTTCCCTGTGAGCACTTGGGGGTTGGGTGGTGGTGGTGGTGGTGGTGGTGGTGGTGGTGGTGGTGGTGGTGGTGGTGGTGGTGGTGAGTTCCTGCAGGAAAAACCTTTGAGAAGGTATCAACTCTCTTAATTCTGGGCTTTTGGTCTTCTCTGCTCTCATGCTCGTCCCCCGTCCAGAGAAGCAGATGCTTGAGTCTTATCTCTCCCCGCAGGTGTCTGTACTCTCTCCAGTTGTGTGGTTAGTGTTCGCCTTGGCACTTCAGCATTAGTTTGTATTCTGTTCTGTTTTCTTCCTGTTTTAAGGGTGAGAATGATGTTCTTTACAAGCTCTACATCTGAGCTGAAATGGGTAGGTCTTGGAACACGGTAATTTTGAGAAGCTGAAATGAGTCCAGAATGGCTAAAGTCAAAAGCAGGAGAGTGGTGAGGCTGGGGAGGTGAGCAAGAGCTGTGCTGGAGAGGGCCTTGCACAGCAGTTCCAGGGCATGAGGACTTACTCGAAGGGGAGTCGGACAGTCCTGTTTGAAACAGAGATATAACAAGGTCACCTTTGGGTTAAGACCTCTCTGCTGATCCAGGGAGATAGAAGTGGATACAGAGATGGAATTCTGCAGTGGGCAAGGTGGGGGATGGTGATGGCGGGACTAGTGGTTGTGGTGAGGCTACAGGAAAATAGGCAGGTTTAAGAGAGATTTAGGAGGTAACATTGTTACGATGTAATTCACTGATTCACTGGACATTGACTGAATGCCCTCGCCCCACAGGTGTTGGATCAGTGACTGCAAAAGGCCTCGTCACTGCCCTCGTGGAATGAATGTCAGGTTTCTGGCTTGAGTTGCTGCATGGACGGTAGTGCCATTTGCTGGGAAGAATAACATGTTTGCTGCTGCTACGTTGGCAGAGATTACAAGTTCAGTTTTAGTGTTGAGTTAGAGGTTGATAAAGCATCCCTTTGTTAGACTAATCAACTTTTTGGTGAGCACCAAATTAAGGGAAACGTTTTAATGGAAACAGTGACATGTCCTTGATTGAGGCTTAGTTGTTTATGAAATGACAGCTTAACTGTAATTGTCCCCATGGAACAGTGTCATGTCACAAATGTAGTGTAGATCAATTAAAGCTAGTTCTTCCTTGATCTTTACTGGGGAAGAACATAATTATTGGATCTTATCCGTTATGTGGTAAAACGCAAATATACTGTATGTTGGTTTACCATCTTCATCATCATTTGAAAAGTTTCCTATTTACAGTTGTAACATTTGTAATACGATAGTATATTTGTCATATAGTAATTGGCATCTGGAGAAAAATCATTGGTCTTGGAAATAACACTTTTACCTTCTATTCAAATCTGCGCACAAATGAAATCATTAGTAAAAATGAAGGCTGGAATGTATTAGGTTCTTACTGTCTGTCTTGCCAATACACTCATCAAATAGAGAACAAATCCTGACTTGAGGAAGGACAGACTTTGTATTTGGAAGGGTTTCTGGAAGATCAGGGAAAGGGCTGCTGTTGTCACAGGGAGAACTCTGAGCCTGAGGCCTGTCAGCGTCTCAGAGGTCAGACCACAGCGAGAGTGGACGAGGCCGGGAAGGTGCAGGACAGGATGGGGAGCAGGAAGGGACGGGCGGCAGAGAGTGTCTCGCCCAAGGCTGGTCCCTGCGAGCAGAGGGCCTGTCGCAGAGGCCTGTGCCGGCCCAGGTTGCCTGTGTGAGGAGAGCGCAGAAGCGTAACTGAGGTCTGACCGCGTCCGTCGGGTTAGGGGACGTTCTCTGATCAGTGGAGACAGAAAGAGCAGCTGATCCTTTATGGCGCAAAGAAAGGAGGGTCTGTGCCCGGCCTAGAGAAGCAAGGGGCCGCCCGCGTCTGGGGAAGAGTAGTTCTCCGCAGTGAGCCGCTCCCAGGAGTGCAGAGTGTGCGCGGGCCCAGGTGACGTTGAGCGGGTCCCAGCCCTCAGCGCTGCACGCGCTACCTCTTCATCTCACGATGCCCCTTCAGCGTAACGACCCCCGTGAACCGCAGCCGTGGTAGACTCGGTGGGGCTGAGGACACTGCTGGGGTCACACCGCGGGCGAGAGGGAGCCCTCGACGCGCCTCAGAGGTCGGGAGCGGGTGGACCGGACCCTCGGTGGGTCGTAGAACTCGGCAGATCGGAGGGCTGTGCTGCTCAGCTGCTCATTTAAAGTCTGAACCGTGCTCAGCCCGTAGGCCCTGTCGCAGGTACAGGCCGTGGTGGGCTTCAGGGGTGCGTGTGTCGGGGGGTATCTTCTAGAACCCCTGGAGGAATTGAACTTGTGATCTGAGGGGGACAGCAGCTAGGGCTTCGAGCCGAAGAAGCAGAGTCAACAGCAGGGCTGTGGCTGCTCCTTTCCGCCAGCGGGGCTTCTGAACAGGCACGACTGACGTTGTACCCAGGCCCCCTCCTCGCTGTGAAGGGCGGCCCCATCCCTGCTGATGTGTGACCGCTGGGCCTTTGGCCACTAATGCAGTGGTGGCCCACGGTCACTGTCACCAGGTACTCTGGCCACCTCCAGACGCCTGCCGGGGAGGCGACGCAGCCTGCGTGGAGACCCCCGTCAGGCAACCAAGCCCGTCGCCGTTGTGTGGCTCAGCTGTGCAGACGGTCAGCGTCCACATGCCTGGTTCTGCCTCACACCCCGACTCCCAGACAGAGCTCAACCCCTCGACACACCTGGGTGGCCTGGGTGCGGCCGTGTTGTTCCAGGTGGTGGCTTCTCGGCAGCCTTGTACATGTACAAGGTGGGCATTGTTCACCCCAATTTATGTATGTTCACGATAGTTAAATTCATCCATTCATTACTTACTGATTTGTCAGCACAGAGAGTGCACAGTCTGCCGGCTGCTCTGCTAGGTGACTTTTGTGCATTTTCGTATTAATTCATACATACATCAGGTGCCCGCAGTAAGCGGTTGACCCCCGGGTCGTGGATGAGGCGTCTGCGACTCACGAGGGTAACTTGACCCGGGCGATGGAACTAATATGCAGTGTGTGGTGACAAAGAGAGCAGAAGTGCTTCCGAGGGTCAAGATGCGCGTTTGTATACTTTTTGTGAGCAAAAGACTAATAGAAGTTAAATGGAGAAAGAAAACTGCAGATAAAATACTCTTCCTTCTTATATGGAATCTCGTGGTTTTATGTTTTATCAAGTGACTTTGAGTAAATCATATCATTCTGTGGACTTCAGTTTCCTCAGTATGAAATTAGATGTTTGGATTGGATGTTTTCTAAGGTCTCTTAATTTTTATTAATTGGGAGATATTTAACTGTTACAGACGTGATATAAATATGGTTGTTTGAATACAAATTAATTTTTATGCTATCCTTGAAACCTGATAAAATGAATATAAGTGAATTAAAAAGGCAACGATCTGTGAAGATAAGAATGGGAGTGTGAGACAACAATGGACAAACGATGTTAGTAAAATCTGGTGCTGCACTGTATTTACAATAGCCAGGACATGGAAGCAACCTAAGTGTCCATCGACAGGGGAATGGATAAAGAAGATGTGGCACATATATACAGTGGAATCCTACTCAGCCATAAAAAGAAACGAAATTGAGTCATTTGTAGTAAGGTGGATGGACCTAGAGTCTGTCATACAGAGTGAAGTAAGTCAGAAAGAGAAAGACAAATACCATATGCTAACACATATATATGGAATCTAAAAAACAAACAAAAAGGTTCTGAAGAACCTAGGGGCAGGACAGGAATAAAGATGCAGACGTAGAAAATGGACTTGAGGACATGGTGGCGGGGGAAGGGTAAGCTGGGATGAAGTGAGAAAGTGGCATGGACATATATACACTACCAAACGTAAAATAGATAGCTAGTGGGAAGCAGCCACATAGCACAGGGAGATCAGCTCGGTGCTTTGTGACCACCTAGAGGGGTGGGATAGGGAGGGTGGGAGGGAGGGAGACGCAAGAGGGAAGAGATATGGGAACATATGTATATGTATAGCTGATTCACTTTGTGATACAGCAGAAACTAACACACCATTGTAAAGCAATTATGCTCCAATAAAGATGTTTGAAAAAAAGAAAAAAAATTTTGGTGGCTGCAAAATACATGGATAAATGGTAATGACTTTCTCTGGTAAAGACCAGAGAAAGCAGAATCCTGAGCTAGCAGGGCAAGAGAAAGCCAACCAGAAACGTGCTTGTCAGTGTGGGAAAACCTCGAGAAGACTTGGGAATTGTAGATACCAGTTAGCTGCATGTGAATTTATGGGGTGGAACTGACAAGAGGGAACTTGGTGTAAAGTGTGCATGGAAGTAGTTAGACCCCTGGATCCTCTCCCCAGCTGAGAAACCCAGGCGTCTGCCCTTCTGAACCTAGCAACAGATGAGAGATTTCCTGAAGAGTTTGAATAAGAGAAACTTTAGGTTCTGAGACCCAGATGGATACAGCTGAGGGCTGCAGTGAGATGCCACACTGAAAATGTGGGAATTATTTCCTTTAAATAGAGGTGTGTGCGCTTCATAATGGGATTCTTCGTATTCTGGCAGCCAGGCTTATATACCTCCTCCTAGGAAGGTGGGGAATTCCTATTCAGGGAAATGCCTAGCCCAAGGAAAAAGAAATACAGATATTGATATTTGAGTAGCTTTGGGTGAGAAAACTGGGCTGCTGTGTTGCAGTGAATTGTTATGTCCAGTTGTCAGATTGCATGTATGAAAGCAGAACATCCAGTTAGCCTGTTAGAGCCTCAGTTTAAAATTTTTAGAAACAAATAGCAGAGGATTACCAGTCACGTGAGGAAAGGCCATAGTGTAGCAAGAAACAGAGTCTCAGAACGTGGAGGGTAAGGGGAATCTGTGGGAAGAAGCAGGCTCTGTGAGCTCTGCGGCGTCCGGGAGGGGACAGCTACCGCCACTGACGCCGCAAGAGGATAAGAATTTGTATCACTTCCATGAAATGTCTCCAAAGTGCCATAAGGAAGGGACAGATATAAGAAAATGCTGTTAGTGGTGAAACATGTGGTGGCAGAAATGAGAGAATCAGTAGATACGTATGAAACGTAATTAAATCTCCAGAAGGTAAGACAGAGAGAGGTGAAGGAGAGAGGAAAAATCAGAGAAACTTAGAGATCCAACTCAGGAGGCCCAATATCTGATAGTAGGATTTCCAGAAAGATAAAGCAGAGAAAACAGGGAACAAGAATGAGGGAGGGTGGGTTGAGACATTGATTCCCACCCCCCACCTTGTAGTGTTATTTGATATTTTAAACTCTGTAGACCTCACTTCTATATTTTTTAAGTAATTTACTTAAAATTAAATTTAAAAAAGCAAAAAAAAATGACATGTAAAGGTTAAAAATAGATCATTTAGTTTTTGTTGAAGACCAATAAAATTGAAAGTGGGCAAGGAAAAAATACCATTTTGATTTTTTAAAAGTACATATTTCAGGAAAATTACTTTAATTACCATAGTTAGAGACATGAGGAACGATTTTCTCTTAAAAATAGCAACAGCACAGCAGTGGCATGGCTCATGGAAGGTGGCGGATATCACAGCAGCACCTACATGAGTTTGTGATCAAGAATCCTGCCAAAGAGAAGAGTTTCTCTCGTGGTAACTAGGGCTGACTTTCTATTTGGAAGCAAGAAGAATTCATAATTATTGGAAGGCTTTTAGAAGTTGTGTGAAATTCCTGTCAATAATTATTTCATTCAGTTGTATGTATGTATTCTCTATTAATGTGCTAAGCATTGTTCTAAATGATTTGATTATGTTGACCCGTTTAATCCTCAAAATACCCTGCAAGGGGAGGTCCTGTTGCTGTTCATCATTCCCACTTTACAGATGAGGAAACCAATGTCTAGTGACCCCGAGCCCAGGGTCACTCAGCAGGAAAATGGAAAAGCCAGGTTTTACAACCATGGCAGTCTATCCTCAGAGTCCGTAGTACCCTTAATTAATTCACTGCTACTCTGCATGCTGAATAAAGAACCCTCCGCATCCAGGCTAAATAGATAGGTGGATTTTGTCATAAAGCTTTGGTCAGCCACTGGAAGCGTAGCACTCATCTAGGACAGTGCACTCAGTGGTTGATTAACCGAGGCTTAAGTGCTGACCAGGTAGAAGAACCCAGACACTCCATGGTGACCAGTTTAGTGCACATTATAGGACACTTGGTGTTGTTTTTCCTTACCAGCAGTCTAGTTCCAGCACTGTTGGTGGTTGATACTGAATGTGTGCTGAAATTGTCAGGATGGCAACTAAGGAATTCTGGGAATTAACTTCATTTATTGATACAATTTGTAAAATACAGCCATCACTGAATGATTTGGTAGAAAGAAATACATCTTTGTTTGTTTGTTTGTTTGTTTTAGCCCTGTTTTATGTGGTTTGTGGGAAACATAGGGTGACGCATGTAGCAGGAACTTAAATACTTGTCACTAGTCAATGATGTGTAGCATACTGACTGCAGTGTTTCCTAAAATTCAAGAAATAAATTATTTTCCTCAGATATGAATGTTACAAATTTGTTGTTTCGTTTCTCCTAGTTCAACTTTGTGGGAAAACTTTTGGGGCCACGTGGCAATTCTCTGAAGCGCTTACAAGAAGAAACCTTGACAAAAATGTCCATCCTTGGAAAAGGCTCCATGAGAGACAAGGCAAAGGTAATACTTACTATAAACAATGGCTACTTTTTTAGTCACGTTATATAATGTACTTTTAGATCATCCATGGTATTAGTATATATGATATAAAAGCTAACTAGGACCTCAAATGAAATTATGTGAAAATGCTACATATAGTGATATATTTGTGATACTATTTAGAAAATTCAGTCACTCTGGCCAGTTTCAGAATATACAGTATCTTAAACCGAAATCTGTAACTATTATTTTTATTTATAGAGTGAAATTGTAGCACCTGTGCTTTTGATTCTAGAAGCAATACCTTCTAGAAAGTACAGTGGTGTTGAAATTATCGTGAAGAGAAATAAAAGTTACCTGTAGTCTCACCATCACTGTGTGCATTTTCGATTGGTACTTTCAGGTCTCTTTTCTCCGCCTGTGTTTCATATTGTTGACTTTATAAAGTATAGGCTTTTATTTGCTCTTTTTGCCTTTCGTTTGATATCCTATGCATTTTACCAAGTTAAAAGTGATTGTAAATGTTTTCATAATTACTTCCTATTCTAACACATAGTTGTTCTTCGTGCATTTATTCACATAACTGCCTCCTCTTCTAAATAAGCTAAACTTACCGAGTTATTTTTATTGATCACTTTCTTAAATAGACCAATTCTGAAGGAATCTTCACATTTCATAGTGTGCTGTCGCTTATGTTGTTCTATTATTACTTCGTTGTTCCCATTATTAAAAGATTTATATTACAGAGAACAAACTCCACATTGAGTGATCACTTTCCATGAAATGATTGTGTCAGACAAAAAAGTTATTTAGACAAAATCCAGCCTCCTCACAAAAAAGTCCATTTAACAATAGCTTTTATAATTAAAAAAAAAAAGGTCACCGTTCGTTTATTGAACAGCCACAGTGAGTCAGGCACTCTGTGAGACATTTTACATGCATTACTCCATGTTATCCTTGGAAAAATGATGACAGATACATAATATTTTCCTTAGTTTATGTAAGAAAAGTGAGATTCAGAGAAACTAAACATATTATTGGGTTAATCAGGGAAGTTCATTATATTATTTGACTAAAACATGGCTATATGTCAGACTCATATGGGATGCCGTTTAAAAATAGAGTCCCGGACTTCCCCAGTGGTTAAGATTCTGCACTTCCACTGCAGGGGGCATGGGTTCGATCCCTGGTTGGGGAACTAAGATCCTGCTTGCTGCACAGTGTGGCCCCCCCCCCAAAATGTGTGTGTGTGTGTGTGTGTGTCTGTGTGTGTGTGTCTGTGTGTGTGTGTCTGTGTGTGTAGAGTGAGTGAGTGAGTCCCATGCACCAACCTGTTTAGGGTGAAACCTCAAAATGAATTTCCAGTAGGTGTTTAAAAGATTCTAATGCATGGCCAGGTTAGGTTGACGGCTCACTAAACATCACTGTCTCAAATGATGTTACTCTGATTCCCTGACTCATCTATTCTGGCAGTAGGAGCAAGTGGAACTATGTATTGGTCAGTTGGTCAGAAATTATCTGTATCTTGTTGGAAAGTATCCCATCCTTGCTGCTATCTTAATGAAGTTTTCAGGAAGGCCATCTGGTAATGAGGTCCATGATATGACCAGTGAAGCCCATAGACTCTGTGCTGCTCTTGTTTGTTACTAAGGGAGTTCCTTGGTGAGAAGCAACATTTTGTGCTATGGCGGCAGTGATCAGGGCCCCCAAAGATCCTTTTACAGGTAGAAAGGAAGCAGGGAAGGCAAGTCTTTAGCCAGATTATGTGTCCAGAAATAGCAAGTGCCTGGCTGTGCGTTTAATGAAAGGGATCCTAAATAGCATCAGCTCGCTAGCAGGGCTGCGTGGTCCTCCCAGATCATGTTGCCATTTTAAGGGCTGGTGGGTCTCTGCTGCTGGCGTATTAGACAGTCAGCAGTGGCAGTAGCCTGGAATCCTTTTTGAGGGGAATCCGTGTGGTGGAGTAACGCATAACCGCTCTCCCTGTGAGGGTGGGATGAACTGGGAGATTGGGATTGACGTATACATGCTACTACATATAAAATAGGTAACTAATGAGAACCTACTGTATAGCACAGGGAACTCTACTCAGTGCTCTGTGGTGACCTAATGAATGGAAAGGAAACCAAAAAAAGAGTGGATATATGTATACATATAACTGATTCACTTTGCTGTACAGCAGAAACTAACACAACATTGTGAAGCAACTGTACCCCACTAAAAATTAAAACAAACAAACAAACAAAACAAGACCTCTTTCCCTGTCACCATAGGTACTTTGTTCATGAGTCCTCTGAGTGGCAGTGAGGCGGCTGGGGAATGAGGCGCTTTGACCTCTGCTGCAGTGGGTCCCCTTGGCTGCCTGGTCACGAGTGTGGGCTCTGCCCCACACGGGGCTCCCTGTTCTTACACACTCGGGCCTCTTCCCAGACCACTTACCACCCCTTCACTCATCCTCTCATTTCTGTGTCCTTGACCACATGGGTCAGCAAGTCAATAGGGGGATTCTGCAAGTGGGTGGTCATTTACATCCCATCAGGACACCTAGAAACCGAGGATGTAGCATAGTCCATTGGGCCCGCTGTCAAGGGCCTAGGAGCAGAAGTCCTTCACCTCTTGACCCCTTAAACCCCACTTCCATCAGTGGCCTTCAGTGGGGCAGCATTTGCTTAGAGCCAAGCCTGTGAATCCTCAAACTGCGTGAGTATTTCTTCATCTCAGTGTGCAATCATTCCTTATTGGGAAGACTGGGAGGAAGTGTCCAGTGCATACACACCGGGAGACGTTACAGTTTCTGTACTCACTCAGCCTTCTCCTCTAGATTTAGCCTAGCTCTTTTGTTCTCTGCATCCCTGGGGCAAGCAGGGATCTGATCTTAGGCCAGGAGGTGATAAAGGGTAGCAGTAGTACAGCATGAGAATTGTCATCTCCTTTCAGGGAACTACCTTGGCTGTTCGAGGCAGGCTTCTGCCAGTGTGGAAGGCTCAGTGGGACTTCAGCGTTCGTATACTCAGGAGTTATTTGAATCTTTCCAAATGTTGCCAGTCCAGCTCTCAGATTTTCACTGTCCTCCGGACACCGTCCTAAGTCTCCCATAGCGATGACCAGGCAACGTGCTGGTCGTTAGCACACGCCTGAGCTCTGCCTGGTCTGTTGACTCCGTCAGCCTGTGGCCATAAGCAGTAAAACCTTCCGGGATACTTCTGGCTCTTTGGGCCTTGAACTGATAATGCCAAGTGCTGAGTCTGTCATTTCCTTCTTCAAGTTCTTCAATACAGTAGAAACAGCCCCTTTCACCCTACCCGGCCCACCATGTCTCCTTCTCGCCCGTCATACTGTGCCAGGTGGTCCATCAGTTACACCTTCAAAAGCATTTCACTGACAGTAACCACAGGTGATCATTGAAGTAGACAGGTGTCCCATCTGCTGTATCGTAATCAGATGCTCACTGCCTGAACTCTTGAATACTGATTTCAGTTGATCCTTTTTACTAATTTTTAGTCTACAGAAAATTCTCAGTCAACAGTGTTTATTTCTAAAGAGATTTCCATTCCACAGTATTAAAATCTCATCCTTTTAGATATTCAAGGTGTTCACCATTTAAATTCTAATGTGAACGTAATTCATTTTCTTTTTGTATTTGCTGCACTGATGATATTATAGGGGTCATTACTGACATGTATCAGGTGGTTGTGTAGCATAATAATCACCATAATGCTACGGTCTGTGGAGCCTTCAGTTTGTGCAAACATGCTAGACGTTTTGCCCACCTCATCTATGTTATAGAATAATAGAATAATTAATACTGTTGTTAGGTAATAATAGTTATCATTACTGTATTTATCATTGAGTGCTTATTACGTGGTAGGCATAATTCTAAAGACTTCTTGTGTCTTCCAAATTACTACAATTCCTTTATTACTAATAACTCCTTTATTACTAATAATGACTGTTATAATCACTCCTTTATTACTACAACAACCCTTTGAGCAGTAGGTACTACACTATTATTATCCATTTTAAAATCACCTCTTCAAGATGAGGATAAAGTAATGTGACCAGTTGTTGGATTTGGGGTTTGAAAGCAGCACTTCAAACACAGTCTGTGTTCTTCCCCAAACACTGCATTGCCTCTCATCATTAACCCAAGAAGTAACCCGGTCATAACTGCTCAGTCTATGGAGCTGTGTGACAGCTGTGGTTATGGTAAGAAGGCCTTCCTTTTCCAGCTTAGGTTTGTAATAGCAAGGAGAATGTTTGCCTGTGAATCAACAATTATAATCTCTCATTAAAAGCATTAGTTTGGTGCATATTAGAAAAAGATAAGAAATGTTCATTTCAGTAGTTCATGCTTTCTAAGATGAACTACTGTGCACAGAATCCAGTTTCTAAAACTTCAGCTGTGAAAGGCAGAGTCAGATCAAATGATTGAAAATGTTCTGATTAGAACAAGAACTAGTCCACCGTTGGCATGAAAGAATAGTCATTTTCTTTTTTTTTATATTTATTTATTTTTGGCTGCGTTGGGTCTTCGTTGCTGCGCACGGGCTTTCTCTAGTTGTGGCGAGCGGGGGCTACTCTTCGTTGCGGTGTGCAGGCTTCTCATTGCGGTGGCTTCTCTTACTGCGGAGCACGGGCTCTAGGCATGCGGGCTTCAGTAGTTGTGGCACACGGGCTTCAGTAGTTGTGGCTCGCGGGCTCTAGAGCGCAGGCTCAGTAGTTGTGGCACACAGGCTTATTTGCCCCGTGGCATGTGGGATCTTCCCGGACCAGGGCTCAAACCCGTGTCCCCTGCATCGGCAGGCGGATTCTTAACCACTGCGCCACCAGGGAAGCCCCAGTAGTCCTTTTCATACTTGACAAATTTTGAAGGAAATGCGTAGGATATTATGGTAGCTTATGTTTGCTCTCCCTTCAAATATATTTTTCTTCTTTTCTTTCAGTTTCTGGCCCACTTTCCATAAATGTGAAGGAGACTAGCATTTACTGAGTGCCTGCCACGTAGAAGGCAGTATCCTGGGCACTATATATACTGTCTCCTGGGCCAGGCCTTTACACAAGCTGCCTTTTTAGTCTTCTCAGTGGACCTACATTAATATACATATGTTAACATCAAATTGATTTTGCAAACTAAGTGTTGGATTACATATAATCTGTTCAAACTCACACACACAGCTGGTGACCACCATGGCTAAAATTCAGGTTTATCTAACTCTAAATCCCCTGCCCTTTTCATGCTCTATATTTTGATCCGTGTTTTCTTTGTAAAAATTCAGATTAATTAAGTAACAAAAGTTGAAGCCTTAAGGGGTGAAGTCAAGGGGGTGTGTGCCTCCTTGTCCTCTTGGCTAATTTTGGAATCAACAGGTGCTGTTGCCAGGAATCCCTGGGTTCTCTCTCCTACAGGGTGGGTTTCTTGGAGAGGCTGGAAGGTTTCCTTCCTTTTAGAAGTCACTCTAGGTATAGGTTCCTACTCATCTTAATCTCTCTGTCTGATTTTAATGTTGAGAACAAAGACTATTTGAGAAAGACAAAGAACCAGATTCTGTAATTGCTACTCTAACAAAGGCTTGTTAGAAAAAGATAACGGAGCAAAGTTAGTGGTCCCTTAATGATCTGCGTTTTTTTGCCCCCTGAATTTCATTATATCCACCAAAATTTTTTTAAACGTTTCGCATAACCATATAAAATCCTATAACAAAAAATTTCATTTATTCTATTCATTGTTTTATTCTGTATCGATAGAGTATAGTACCTGGCATGTAGAAATGTTTTTTGTATGAATGAGCAAATGAACATAGAAATGAATAAATAGTATTTACCTATTCATTCAAAAATATTTGTTGAGCATCTACTATCTACCAAGCACTTTTCTAGAGAAGGAGCATGCAGCACCAAACAAGACAATCATGGGTTCTGCTCCATGGTGATCACCTTAAGTGAGAAAAATTAGAAAATGGACGAGCAAAAAGTAAGGCATTTTAGATAGTGGTAAATGCTTTGTGACAGCTCAGGGGCACACAGGGTAGCCAGTGCAGAAGTGAGCTTGGTTGCTTGGCCAGTCTGAGGAACACAAAGCGGTTCTCTGGAGCGCCTGGAGGGGTTGGGCCGGGGAGTCTGCGGAGCCCATGGCCTTGGGGAGATGGCCGGAGGACTCCTGGGCCAGAGGCAGGACTTGAGACACCTCCCACAGCAGCAGGAAGCCTTTGGGGTTTCCATAAAGGCCTGGGGACAGCAAGATCAGATTTATGTTTTAAACTTTCTTCCTTAGGTGATGTTTGCTGTTGGGTGAACCTTTTGTGATAACCACGTGCCAGATAAGCTTGGGTAGTTTTTATTTTCTTTTTCTTTTCTTACAGTGACACCCTTTTAAACATGATTTTTCTTTTTTCAGGAAGAAGAGTTGAGGAAAAGTGGAGAAGCAAAGTACTTCCACCTCAATGATGATCTCCATGTTCTGATTGAAGTGTTTGCCCCGCCAGCAGAAGCCTATGCCCGGATGGGACATGCTCTGGAGGAAATCAAAAAGTTCCTCATTCCTGTTAGTACAGTTTTTCTTGATAGTTAATTTGTACTTTAAAGTCCTCCCTTTGTTTTAATCCTTGACAGTTCTTATCAGTGATTGTTATTTGCATAGCGCTTTGTCTGTTACAGTGTCCCTGTGAATTACTTGGCATCATTCCTTCTTTACCTGTGAGGCCAGGGATTTCTAAAGAGATTAGGTAATACTGCAAGAAAGTTGAAGAGCACAGTCACTGGTGTGCCTTTGGGGTCTCAGGCCCTGAGCCTTGCTGTGACACTCAGTCAGTCACCTCACAAGTTCGTTGCTCTCGAGCGCGAGCTCGTTGGTGCGGTCCACGAGCCGAGCGCTGTGCTCAGCGCTGTGCTCGGTGTTGGTGTGTCGCCTGAGTAAGCGCAGCCCCGCAGGAGGCTTGTGTGGTTTAGGGGAGCGGAAGCACCTGGTTTCTGTGCAGCGTGAGGAATGTGTGAAGGTGACGGAGCCGCGGGCCCAGAGAGGAAGGCACTGTGCGGGGGTTTATGTTTTGTTCACAGTTAATGGTCTTTTTTAGTCCTTTTCAGACACCCTGACATGGCTGAGAGTGTGATAATTTAAAGAGAATATGTCCCTATTTCCATCACAAAAGTTAATTTCGGTCTTTTGTATAATTGGCATGTTCTAGATTTAACAAACAGACACTTGAACACTTGGCTCTTCAGACAGTTTGTTTCAGAGAAACTGTGGCATCTGCCAGTCAGCTGTCTGGGGTCAGACTGCTCAGCGATTCCCAGTGGTGTAGTAGATTGACTTACCTGCTGTAGCATGTGTCATGATGACGTTACCTGTGAGGAAGACTGTCCTATGTATAGGGAAAGGACGTCTTAAATCATGATTGTCTTGGAAGAGCCAGGGCGTAAGACTATATTAAGTGTTTTAATTGGGGAGCTTAACAGAGTTTTCATTAGTTCCCTCAAGCCAGTGTGATGATCCTATTATCCATTTAGTTTAAAAACAGAGTTTTTGAGTGCCCTCTATTTGATAGACACATGTGCACTAATAAAAGACATGGCCCCTGCCCTTATGGAGTTTATATAATGGGAGAGACAGGTAAGAATCAGATATTTATAAAAATGACTTTAAAATTGTAACTCGGACAAGACCAAAGAGAGGTTTAATGTCCTTGTGGTCATTCAGCGTGGACGAGGGAGTGCCGGCTTAGCCAAGTAGGGCAGACTCTGTTCTCCAAAGGTAGCAGTAGCCGCCCTCCCACCCCATCACTTCACACTCTTTCACCAAGAGGTAGGCTCCAACTTCTTTCACCTTGAGTCTGAGCTGGCCAGAAAACTCTGCCTAACCCAAGGTCGCAAAGAATTTCTGCTGTGTTTTCTTCTTAATGTTTTATGGTATTAGCTCTTGCACTGAACTCTATGATCCACTTGAAGTTACTTTTTGTGTATGTGTTAGATTAGGATCTAAATATATCTTTTTCTATGTAGATATCCAGTTGTCCCAGCACCATATGTTAAAAAGACAATTCTGTCCCTATTGAATTGCCTTGGCACTATTGTTGAAGATTAACTGAATATAAACGTATGAATTTATTTCAGAATTCTCAGTTCTGTTCCATTGATTGATATACCTGTCCTTACGCCAGTACCATACTCTTAATTACTTCAGCCTTATAGCAAATTTTGAAATCCAGGTTGTGTAAGTTCTGCAACTTTGTTCTTCTTTTTCAAAATTGTTTTGGTCTCCTTTCTTCAAAATTACGTGAACATCCTTCACTGGTTTTCACGGCTTTCCCCATCCTAGTGGAACTTATGCATCATCTGGGCTGGGGAGGAGGGGGTGGGAGCACTCCCAGACAAGATTGCCACAGACTCCCACTCTTCTTTCCAGAGTCCTGAAGTGGTTGTTTTTAACTCTTTGGTCAGCTTTTATTGTTGCTTTTTATGGAAAGGCTTTGTTGAGCTCCTTGCTTAGTTATCCTGAAAGTCCTGTGCTCTCTCATAGCCTTTAATTTTTTTTTTTTTTATTGACTTAGGTTGTTTTGGATCTCTGTCCGTATGAGCATATGTAAAGTTTCATTTCATTCTTTTTAATGTCTGCATAATATTTCATTATATGCGTGTTCCAGAATTTATTTAATTAGTCTTCAAATAATGGACACTTACTTCTTACAGATGATAATTCAAACAGTGATCCCAGGATTAACCTTGGACATAAATATTAGCATATTTGGGCAAATATGTCTGAAGAGTACATCTCTGGCTAGATAGAGAACCCACTGAGTTTTTAATAAATTACTTTTTTTTTTTTTTTTTTGCTGTATGCGGGCCTCTCACTGCTGCAGCCCCTCCCGCCACGGAGCACAGGCTCCGGATGCGCAGGCCCAACGGCCATGGCCCATGGGCCCAGCCGCTCCGCGGCACATGGGATCCCCCGGACCGGGACACGAACCCGCGTCCCCTGCACTGGCAGGCAGACCCCCAACCACTGCGCCACCAGGGAAGCCCTAATAAATTACTTCTAATGATTTTATTTGAAGACTTTTTTCCTATTCTCCAGACTAACACATTTAGATAGATCCTAAACTTACTGGCTAGAGAAATCCCATTTACACATATTTAATTAGAATTCTAATCAATTTTCTACTCTTCATAATTGGTGACAATGTTGGTGTTAATGTTATAATAGTTTCACTTTTCAGATGGGGAGTTGAACTGATAATTTACTAATGGCTAGTTTAAAATGTAAAATTGTAAAAATAATTTAGTCTGTAAGCTACCATATGTGATTTGGTTTCCCTACTGATCTAAAAACATTATTTCAAAGACCAATAAAATTGTAACTACAGTGTGTGTGTCAATAGTGTCTATCTGACATCAGAAGGAACAGTTACCTCACATTTAAAGAAGTTGTCTAAAATCACATAGCTGGTCAGCCTCATTGGGTAAATTCAGGCTTAACCTCAGAGGTGATTGACTCAGATTCAGTTTTTTTTGTTTTTTGGGGGTTTTTTCCCTCCTAATTACACTATCTGCTGTACTGTACTTTTACACAGATGATGTTTAAAATAGGCTTTAATTGTAGTTTTCGTGGCACCATTGTAAATCACCTAACTTTACTTAGAGCAATGCTTTTCTTTTTTTTATTTTTCTTTTTAAATTTTTAATTGTATTTTTGAATAAGGCCTCAGTTATCTTCTTTTCCCATGAATCAGTTTTAACCACATACAATTTTGTGTCGTGCCTCCTAACACTTTTCAACAGGGCCAATATTTAGCATTTAGGTAGCACATTTTATTTAGAATGTGCTTTACAAATAATTTATTAATCACACATTTTTAGTAAAATGGTAAGGAGCATACTCTTAGTAGGCAGAACCCACCACGGATTCAGGGTTATCTGCCGGGAGCCTGCCCAGGGCCAGCCGTGATGACACACCCTTCTCTGTAATGTGTGGGGCCCCCCTTCCCACTTCTGTATCCATATCTTTAACTTCTGAATTTCCAGTTCCTATGTCTGATTGCTCTAGAAAAGCTCAGTTTTTGTGTGCCATAGACCATTGCAGACTCGACCTGTACAAAATTGTTAAATCATGATGTCACTTTGTTACTCTCCTTGTCTTCCAGAAACCAGTCAGACTTCTTGACTTTGCTCATATACCCCCATATCCAATATTTTACCATTTCTAATAAAATTAGACATTATAAGTAACTCCGTATCTACCTTTCACCATCCTTCCCGCCACTTCCCTACTCCAGGCCATCTTTACCACATACTGGGATTACTTAAGTGCTTCCATCTGGTGTTTCTGCCTCCAGTGTGTTGTTTTTTCCTTTTAATACCTTTATTGAGATATAAATCACACGGCATAAAATTCACTCATATAAAGTATACAGTTCAGTGCCTTTTAGTATATTCACAGAGTTCTGCAACTGTCCCCCTCATCTATGCTGGGCCATTTGTATTACCTCCCAAAATGAACCTTGTAACCAACAGCCGTCACTCCCCATTCTTCTCCCACTTTCGGCAACCACTAATTAGTTTTTGCTCTTTTTACGCAGCTTTTATGGAGATGGAATTCAAATACCATACAGTTTACCCATAAGGTATACAGTTCATTGGATTATTGTATATTCACAGTTTTGTAACCGTGACTACAAACTGGTTTAGATTTTTATCATCCCCCGAAGGAGCTCCATACCCATTAGCAGTCCCTCCCATCTGGCTCCCCTACCTTCTCACACTCCTCTGTCTTACATAGCCACTAATTTCTCTCTCTAGATTTCCCTGGGGTTTTTTGACATTTTGTATAAAACACGTACAGTATGTGTAGTCTTTTGCCCTGACTTCTTTCACTTAACATACTGTTATCAAGGTTCATTCAAGTCGCTTTTTATTGCTGAATAATATTCCATTTTACGATATACCACATTTTATATGTCCACTCATCAGTTGAGGACTTTGGGGATGTTTCAACTTTGGGGCTATTATGAATAATGCTGCTGTGAACATTCATGCACACATTTTTGCATGAATATATGTTTTCCTTTTCTCGGGTATTACCTAGGACTGGATCTGCCAGGTCATATGGTAACTCTTTGTTCAGCATTTTTGAGGAGCTACTACGTGGTTTTCCGAAGTGGCTGGACCATTTTACATTGCCACCAGAAAGCTGTAAGGGTTTCAATATCTCTGCAATCTTACCGACATTTGATATTGCTTATCTCTTTGATTACTGCTATCCTAGGGGGTATGTTCGTGGTATTTCATTGTGGTTTTTGTTTGCATTTCCATAATAACTAATAATGTCAAGCTTCTTTTCTTGGGCTTACTTTCTATTTTTCTTAAAGAGAAATGCCTATTCAAATCCTTTATCCTTTCAAAATTAGGTTATGTGTCCTTTTATTATTGAGTTGTAAGAGCTCTTCATGTATTATGAATACAAGTTGCTTATCAGGTAATAGGATTTCAAAATATTTTCTTCTATTTTGTGGGCTGTATTTTCACTTTTTTGATGGTATTTTTGTAGCACAATAGTTTTAAACTTTGACTTGGTCCAATTTGACTGTTTTTTCATTTGTGCTTTTGGTATCTTAGCTAAGAAATCATTATGTAATACAGGATCATGAAGATTTACTTTCATGTCTTCTTTCAAGAGTTTTACAGTTTTAGCTCTTACATTTAGGCCTCTGATCTATTTTGATATAATTTTTGTGTATGGCAAAAAGTAAAGGGCCCATCTTATTTTTTTGATGTGGATATTCATTTGTTACAGCACCATTTGTTAGAGACTATTTGAAAATCAATTGACTATAATGGATAACTGGGCTCTCAATTCTATTTCATTGATCTTTACGTCTATCTTTTAAGGCAGTACCATACATTCTCCATTACTATAGCTTTATAGTAAGTTTTGAAATGAGAACATACCAGTCTTCCAACTTTGTTCTTCTTTCTTTAGATAGTTCTGGCTAAACTAGGCTCTCCGTAACTACTAGTTGATTGAGTTGTAAATAGTAATGCCCATATATCAGTTACGTGCCATTTTAATTTTATTATAAATATTTCACTTGGAAAGTATGCACAGCAGAAGGAGATATGGCTGACTGTAGAAAATTCTGGTTTACTGTTTGTTATTTTTCTTTTTACAACAATTTATTGATAAATTGTCATTTCAACAAACTCAAGTCTTGTTTTATGAATTTAACTATTTTCCTTACCTTTTTTTTCCTATCAAAAATTATTTGCTTCTTGTTCTAAATTCTTTGTTATCTTCTGTCTTTTGTGTAGGACTATAACGATGAAATCAGGCAAGCACAGCTCCAGGAATTAACATATTTGAATGGTGGTTCAGAAAATGCAGATGTACCAGTTGTTCGAGGGAAACCTACCTTGCGTACAAGAGGTGTACCAACCCCAGCAATAACCAGGTAGGTGTGATTAATTGACTTACCTTTTTGTTGTTAGATTAGGGTACCATGGCAACAGTTTTTAATGTTTCCTTTATTAACAGGCAAGCGCCTTTACCAGTGTATTGGTACAAAGCCCATAGGAATGCATTCAGGCAATATGGTATCGTATTACGAGGATTCACTGTGGACTGAGGTATTCCTGGGCTTAAATATAACCTGTACCACTTACTAGCTAATGACTGTAGATAAGTTTATTTAATCACCCTCACGTTATTAATCCCCTAATTCTTTGAATGTTAAGTCATAGCTTTGATGCGCAAACAGAGATAGTGGAAGCTTAGGTTTCCCCAGTGAGCGCAGACAGTACCAGACTAGTTCATTGCCGCATCTCCAGTGTTGAGCAGTGTCAGGTACCAGGTGAGTGTCCCGATGCTTGTTGTCCTTTTATGCCGTGTAAATGCTCTGTGGTATCTGAAACTCCTAAGCTTGTCCAGGCACACCGAATTTTTATTTCTGTCTCGGAATCATGACTGCTTTTATCATGAAAAATATGTTAATGAATTCGTAAGTCAATTGAAGCAAACTGTAAATTGAGACGTGACTCTCAAACTTATTTGAAAATTATTTTTAATTTTTGCATTTTTGCCCCCAGAAGAGCTCAGTGGAAATTAGTAACACAGACTTGTTTTCACTGGTGACCATATATATTTTTTCAGGTAGAGTTTTGCATGAAGTAATTTAAAATCGGTTTCTTCCATTTATCCAAGTTCATTTGGAGGAATAAAAAGTGAGCCCCCTGCTGAGTGCTGATCGACACGGTGTCAGAGCAGTTACAGACGGGTGTTATTGCAATGGAGAAGGACCACAGAGCTGGGCATGGTATCGGGGGGGTTTTCTCTGTAAAAACAGGCTAATAAGAATAGGATTGCTGCTGCTGATTTAATGAAATAATTTATGTAGCTGTTCAGTAAACGGTAAAGCTCTATCATTTCCATTTCTCCTGTTAAATAATTTACTTACAGTCGTAGGAAATTATGTATTTGCTATATTCGTTTCCAGTGGCTGTTACAGTGAATTACCACAAGTTTGGTGGCTTTAAGCAATAGAAATTGGTCATAGTTCTGGAGGCTAGATGTCAGAAATCAGCTTTACTGGGCTAAAATCAAGGTACTGACCGCTCTCCCCCTGGAGGCTGTAGGGGGGAATCGTCTTGTTGACCCTCCCAGCTTCTGGTGCCTGTAGGCCGTCCTTGACTTGAGGCCGTCGCACTCTGCTCTCTCTCCTTCTTAGCGCTGCCTTCTCGAATCTCCAGTTGCCTCCCTCACATGGGGACACATGGGATTGTATTTAGAGTCCACCCGGATGATCCAGGATAGTGTTTCCATCTCAGGATTCTTGACCTAATGTCACACCTGCAAAGACCCTTTTCTCTACATCAGGCAACATTCACAGAACGAATATCCCTTGGATAGAGAATATAGATGATAGAGCACGTGCAGTGCCATCATTTAGGGGATGCCCTGTTCCTTAGACCAGGTCTTCCATTTTTACTGAAGATAATTTCTAATCTTGTTGTCTCATTTTCAATTAAGTTGAAAGTGTTATGTTATGAATAGACAAAGAAGGCAGAAACTTTCTGTTTTGAGGGAGTGTAGTATCTGGAGAGATACCTCCATCTGCCCAGATGAAAAATTATTCCTCTTGATGACAGCCTATACCCTGCTTGCCATTTTAAGCTTTTCCATTGCCTTGGTGTAGTGGGTATTTTGGGATGGAATTACCATTCAGGTCACACTTCAGACCCAGTGGTTCTCTTGTGGAGCAATGGCTGGTTCGTGCTGATCCAACACCTTATGCGGGGCACTTCCGCCTACCACGTGCCAAGGAGCCAGGCACCGCCTTCTTCCCTCCATGTGATTGTGGGCTTGCATGGCACCAGATCGTTCAAATACTCTGTCTTCTACAGTGTGAAATTCATGTTCCTCTAAGAGGCATTCAGTTGCCCTTCTGTATTTTTTCTTAAGACCTCTCTCCCAGTTGGTCTTTGTTCATTACTTTGCCATGTTTCCTGCTAGCGTCTGCCTCCCCCCCGACACCGCCACTGGGTTAGAGGGTGTGATCTGCCCTTCCAAACCTTTGTTCACACTGCTCCTGTGTTTGCAAGTCTGTGGTTCCGCTCTCTAACCCTCTCACCTGTTTAAGTCCTACTTGTCTTTACATCCCGAACTGAAACTCACTTTAACAGACACTCGCATTGTGCCTACTGCTGACTGAGTGCTTTCCGAGCACATCACGGATATTAACTAGGTTAAGCCTCGTAACAGCCCTGTGAGGCAGGCACTGTTTTGCTAAAGTCACCATTTCACAAATGAGGAAACCGAGGCCAGAGGAGTCAGTTACTTGCCCCAGTCACTCAGCTGGTGATGTTTAGAGCCTGGCTGGAATGTAGGCAGTCTGGTTCCAGAAACCATGCCTCTCCCTCTCTTTGATCCTTCCCTTCTGTTTTTATCCAGAATCTTTTTTTTTTTCATCCACCCATTCTCCCCTTGCAGTTTTTCCATAGAACTTTCATTCTGTCACTTTTCTTATATTTTGATTACAGCACAGTTAATACAAACTACGATGAAAAGACTTATATTTTTACTACTTTTTCTCATCAGATCACATATAGTAACTTGCTAAGTTAATGTCCATCTACCAGAAGAAAAATCAATTAATATGGAAAATAATTAGGATAGAAAATTACAAAAATCCTAAGGGTAAGATTAATACACAAAAAGGTACATGTTATTTTGTAGGGTTGGCAAAATTGGTCTTCAGATTATGCTTTGAGCTCTCTAGTGGCCAAAGCGGAGGAAAATATGGTTTTAGAATTCACAGCATCTGAATGGCTAAAAACAGTCATAAAACAAAAGACAAATGTACTTATTGCAGCCTAGCGCTTTCTAGTCCTGGGACCACTGGACGGTCATAGATAGATCCTTGCTACACCCAGTCCCTCAGTAAGTCATTTTGATTTTAGCTCTAAAATAAGCCTTAAATCTATTTTTCTTTGATCACCTTTTCCACCCTGCACTCCAGCCAGACTGGTCTCCTTTCTGTTCCTTGAACAGGCCAAGCTCGTTCCTTTCCCTGTCCTCTGCCTTCACTACTCCTCCTCAGAAGGCCTGTCTGCAGTTGCCTGCCTGCCCCTCAGCGTCCTGTTCTCAACACACACAAGCACCATGTCAGAGAAGCCTTTGCTGGTTGCCTTGTTTGAAGTGGCCGCCCCATAACCCAGAAGCTGGCCCACAGCACCCTTCTTGGTTACATGGTAGCATTTATCAAACTGAATTTACCTTTCTGGCTTGTTCACTTTTTCATTGGTTACTCCTCAGTATTATGTAAAACCTTAAAGGCACTTGTGTCCCTAATGTTTGGCATATACTCAGTAAATACCTGTTGAGTGAATACAGTACAGTCGCAAATTCTTTAGACTCTTCTGATCAGGTGTTGACCATTTACAACATTTTTTGTGAGTGTAGTTCTTGTCGTCACGTGACTAGATTGCCAGGGGATTAGCTCTTTGGCAATGGTCACATGGACAGCAGCACTTTGGAATTTCATAGCAGAGCAAGTCATTACTGGAACCTTCATGAATGTTCCCCACTGTTACCACTTCAGAATAGCTTTTTGCTGAAAGATGTAAAGGATCTAAAATTAAATCCTGCAGAAGGGAGAAATAAGTATTTTAATAAAACCTTTTCATTCAGTTTCAAATGAGAGGACTAAACTTACTCCTTTTTTACTTAGGAGATAAGGAAGTTTCTTTACTTCCATTCTGCCCTGTGCAGCCCTGTCGTACGTCACCTCCCTAACTCGCCGCACGGACCCCAGCGGAGAACACATCAGGGAAGATTAGGACTGACGCCGCTCCAGGCAAACTCTCTGTTTAGCCCTGTGGTTTTCTCCGTAGGGTCTCCACCACATGTATTGCCTGCCGCCCTGGTGGTCTGGGCTGGACAGTTCTGAGCCCTCAAGGATGCTCCCTTCCTTTCCCCTCTTCAGAACAGCTGGCTGGTTCTGTGTTGCTTCTCCACTGGCCTTGTCTGGCCCATCTGGCCCTTTCCCCAAGTAGCAGGCAGTGTTCTCTCCCTGCATTTGTTACCAGAAAGAGCAGGAAGAAAAAGTGAACAAAGCAGATGAAGCCTGTCTTTCTAAGTAGTAAGTACGCATTCACCAGCACTGGGTGCTGAATGTGGTGGTTTTATTTCAACTTAGGACATGAGGCCGACCCATTCACTCAGCTTTTATCAGCTTTCATCAGATGGGGAAACTTTTCAGCTCCAGTTTCTTTAAAGCGTTTGCCTTCCCCTTATCTCTTCTTTTCTTGGACTGCGACCCCATGTGAGATCTTACGACTGCACGTCCCAGACTGTATGCCAGGGTGCTGGGATGCTGCCTTGCACTCACAGGGCTGCCGTGGAGAGTTTACAGTTTCACGGGACCACTGCAGTAACCGGCAGCTTCCAGACACTGCATGAACCATCAGCTTAAGTTAATCATTTATTGTTTTAACACTCGGTCATGCCCCACTGATTTCAGTGACATCATATCTTTGTAAAACCGGCATCTCAGCAGCTGCTGTGATAAATATTAGGTAGCCACAGTTGCTTTGCCTGTTGGGCAGAGCACGTGACTTCCCAAAACCAGGGGATCAGATGGGACTCGGTCACTCTCATTTTCTCATCCACACTGATTTTCACATGGTACCTATTCTCTTTTTAAAATGGATTATGAATAATATCATAGATGCTAAGATTGTTGACAGAAAATGATACATTCTTCTCCACAGTATGTGAGAAATGTTATCGGGAAAGCTGAATAGTTAATATATGGGCCATAAATATTTCACCAGCATATGATATGATTTATATTTTTCTACCAATCTCTATTAAAAAGTCCTTCTTTATCATTAAGGAAAGGCTGGATATAGGAAACTGATAATATATTTCTTTTTCTACTAGCCAAAATTATAGGAATTTCCAATTTTAAAAACCCATTAATTTGGGATGTTACGTAAACTATATGATTGCCTCCTGGATTTACCTTCTGAGGACCTCGTACCACCTGACCTGTCAGAACAGTCACTCTCCTCTCCTTCCTTCCAACTCTCTGTCTACTGTCCATGCCTCTCTTAAAACCCTGACAGTGGTTGACCACACACGTGCCCCGTGCCCCGTGCCCCGGGCAGACACTAGAGGACGTTCCTTGGACACGAGCTTCTCTGCTTCTCTTGCTGTAAGACCTGGACTGCCCCTCAGTCCTCAGCATTCACTCCCTTGGGTCCACATGCTCTCTGAGAGTGTGTTAGTGCAGCCACGCTGGAGTTGATTAAGGGGAGGCAAAAGGAGAAAAACGTGTGCTTTCTTTTAAAATCACCTTAATAGACTTTGGGAAGGCAATAACTGAGGCAAATAATGTGGCAAACAGCGAGAAAACTTCTGATAAGAACTTGTAACTTAAGTGCAGTCTGGAACAGACACGTGAGAAAAGCTACTGAGCACAGTTCTGCTTACGGTGCATCAGCGCAGCCTGAAGCCGGGTGTGGGTTCCCGGTCCTCCTGTCGACTCCAGTGCCGGCTGAAGGAAGGCTTGGATACCCATCAGGCCAACTGACTTTTCCCAGAATAATGTCAGGCAAGTGCCGCTGACAGGCTGCAGTCCTGTAGGGTGGAAGGAGCCCGTGAATGTTTCCTGTGCAGTGGGCGTCTCCTCCCCTCCCCTCCCCTCCCCTCCCCTCCCCTCCCCACCCTGGCTCTTCAGAAGTTTTAATCTATTTTTTTCCTCTCTGGCCATCAGTCAGTTTCTCGTGTTAGGTCATTTAATGTCACACATTTTCCTGAGCTCTTTCTCTGACAAATTGAAGTTGCAGAGATGATGACCAAGTCATTGTCCTGCCGTTCTGGGATTTTTAAGGGGAAAGTCAGAGAAACAAGTAGTTTTGGCAGAATGGTTGAAATAGAGCACGAGGGATATGAGGAAAAGTGAAGCGGAAGCAGAAACGACAGCACAGATCATCCTGAATGGGGAGCGTGGGTACAAACACACTTAGGATGAAGGTAAAGTCATAAGGCAGGGTAGTGCCAGAGGGAAGTCGTCCCACGCAGAGGGGCAAAGGCTTGAAAGCAGGAAAAATGGGGCCATCTGCCTGGAGTTAGGGTGTGGCTATGGGAAAATCAGAGTCACCCCCAGCCCCTCCTAGCTGCGTGGTCTCAGGGAACTTCCCTCGCTAAGCCTAGTTTCTTCGTCTGTAAAATGGAGATAGGACGTTGAGCACACATTAATCCATATCCTACTTAATTTTTTAAATGTCTCATTGAAGCCCAGACTGTGGCATGATTCCTTTTCTGATTACTCAAAATGATCCCTCACTAAAAATAGAATTCCTGTAGCACAGATATTTGATCAGTCCTTGGGCAAATTGCACATCTCTTCTTAACTCCTTTATTATCAATTTCGCTGTCATCACAGAGGAAGAAGACTCGTGCTGCATAGTTCCTGAAGGCAGAAGTAAGGCTGATGCTTAGAAATGATAAAGATTTTTGCTATTTTTGTTTATAAGGAAAAAAAGTAAAAACATGCTAACAATCGGAATTGGAAGACAGTGACAGGCTTCAGAGTACCGAGCGAGCTCTCTGTCTTCAGGGGGATACGTCCCTGGATGAAACGATAAGTTTCTTATACTTTTAAGAGGGTGGACTCTCTCACACTGTCTTACGTTGTCAGCAGTTTTACTAGTAACCAGTTTGTAGCTTGTTGGAGAAGAAACAGATTGCATTGGGTTTCTTACAGACTGTGTACAGTGTAGGATAACGTAACACTTACTCAGTCTTTTTTTTTTTTTTTTTAAATTGCATTGAAGGTTGGATGGTTCGCAGAATAAAGAAAAGAGATAACCGACAGGTTTCATAACAGGTCTCTAACCTCTGGATCCAAGCTCCCCACAGCAGCACTTGAAATGCAGAGTCTCAGTCCCCAGCCTAGGTGTACTGATGCAGACTCTGCCCCGAAACCAGGCCCCAGGTGATGAGCGTGCACAATAAAGTGTGAGAGGAGAAGCACGGCCCTAGACCCGCATTTCAGATGATCTGGAAAGGTGGTCAGAGAGAGCGCCGCCTGAGCCCTCTATTCAGGACTTCTGGGCTCCATCCGCCCCAATGGCTTCTTGTGTTTGTTCTGAGGGATTATGACCATGGGCTGCGTTTACCTCTCCCTTCTGTCCAGCTTCTCGTTCCCTTGTCAGCCTCTGGCAAGAAAAAAAGTATCTCAGTGATTAAGCTTTCAGAGAGGTGAAGGAACGTTGTCACATGTCTTAGGGATCCTATAGAAAAATAAATTAGCCCTCAGGTCATTGCTGCATCAAGTGTGGATCCTCGATGGATCTCTGGGAAAGCTTATTCTTACTGTGAGACCGGCTAGACCTTGACACTAGGTCCGGCAGGCACCCCCTCTGTGATCAGCTGTAGGCCTTTCTCTTCCTGAGGCCCAAGCGTCCCCTGTATTTCCCAAGGTCACCCAGCTGATAATGCTGGAGCTAGCTTGAGCTAATTCCACGAAATTCATTGTTTTATCATATACTTTTGCTTCTCATAAAATATACAGACAAAAGCCAAACAATGTGGTATATATACTCTTACTCTATACCACACTGCATCACTGTTGCTAAATGTATGAAATGTACATAAACGTGCTGCTGCTGAATGGATGAAATGAGCACAAATGCGAGTTGTACCTTCTGTCTTCTCTCTCTCCTCACCCTTCAGTTAGCAGCCAAAAGGACAGTATTCAGGACAGAGTCCAAGTGGAAGTCCACATGATAATGACCACTTACTGAGTGCCTGTTTTAGCTTAGGCACTTGATGTAGTTGTAAACCTCACAGCTGTTCTGCCAGAGCTAGATGTTATTAACTGGACTTGCAGATGGGAAACCCAAGGCTCAGCAGCCCAGTGGTGACAGGACTAGATTTGAGTACTGAGTGTGGGGGTGCTGGAACCCACGTCACGTGCTTTTCCATCATAGCCTAAAACCTCCTATTAATATATAAACTGAATAATTAGTTCCTAATGGACAATACAAGAAGTTATTGATCATCCAAAGCACTCTTCCCATGGAAAAAACTTTTCTCAGTTATTTTCACATCTGAGTTTCAAAACCAGAAACCAAGGTCACCCTGCTGAAAAATGCAAACAGAAAGAACCATTACAGTCACACCCCTTTGCTTATGAAACTTTCTACTCAGATGTGTTATGTTTCTGCTTTTCCCTTATCCCCGTTCTGAGCAGTGTGGCACCCAATCCTATCAATTTGAATCAACTTTTCAAGTAAAAAATAAGTAAGTCCCCATTGATTGTTGTTATAAATGTCATCCACCAGACACTTTTCTGTTCTCATCCCATGTTACCAGCCCTGCTGTTCAGCTCTACCCTGAACTTGATTTGTAGCGCTGAGTGAGCACTAGGCAGTGCAGCGGGACCTGCACGTTGGCCTGTCACTCCGTCGTCCCTTCCTCTCACCAGAGACCACTTACAGCGGTACTAGGACTGTGCTGCTTGACACCATTCCCATGGGATTTCAGACTCTTAAAAACGAATCTTCAAAGTGTCTTTTGTAGACAAGTATCCCGAGCTACATATGTCAGATGACTTGTCTAAAAGTCTGTAACGGATTCTTTAGTATGAGTCCATATACCCAGTGGGCACATAACCTAACAATGTCGATGATGATAAGAAAGAATGGTGAGCTTCTTAAATATAAAGTAATGTCTTTCAGTATGGTAAAAGACATGAATTTATTGAAATACTGAATATTTTGTGATCGATATAGTACCTTGGACGGCAGGGATGGGGTATTAGATAAAGAAGCAGGAGCCTTATTTAGTTTGAATACACACCGATCGACTGAAATATCACAGATGAGTTAGATGTACCATAAGTAGTAACTACTCTTTTCTCTAATCACATTGAAGATTTTTCTAGATGTATACCAGAGATAAAAAGGTGAGTAAGACTATAGATATTACAGTGTCTATCAGTACAGTTCAGGGAGATTGAAATTTATCTAAGTGGCTGATATTCATTGAGTAGGCAATGGGCTAAATACCGTGTTACGTCCTGCCATTTTTCCTTCACCATAACACTAAGAAATGGGTTCTGTATCCCATTTCACAATTGAGGAAACTGTCTTGGAAAGTTCAGACTCTTGATTAGTTTGAATGTTAATTGGAAGGCAGAGGTAAGTAAGTACAGTCAGGAAATCAATCTGAATCCAGTGTCCTTGCTCTAGGCCACCGATTTTATTGCACCGATTTTTATGACCTAGTATGAAAACAAAAAGAAGAAGATCTAACTTACAGTGCTCAAAAAAGGGATAACACAAGTTGCCTAAAGGTGAAAGTCATGGATTTTGACAGTTTTGAGAAGTACCAGTCAGGTTTTTTGTAAGATGTCCCTCCTTTGGGATTTGTCTAATATTTTTCTCATGATTAGCCCAGGGTTATAGGTTTGGGGAACAAAAACTGCAGAGGTAAAATGCTATTTTTATTACATATCATGGGAACATACTATTCACATGACTGACCACTATTAGCTCATTGCTTTTTGTTGCTGAATCATATTCCATTATATGAATGTACCCCAGCTTGCTTATCTATTCACCTATTGAACAAAGGGCATCTTGGTTGTTTTAGTGGCTAATTTCAAAATTTCAAATTTCAGGTATTCATTGCAGCTATGTAGGAAGGCAGTTGACTTATTAACTTTGTATTCCAAGACCTGTTTCATGTGCTTATATTAGTTGTAGTTTATCGTTTGTTCGTATGGTTGCTTTGTTTTGTTTTGATCTGGTTGATTCTTTGGGAATTCTTACATGGAAATGTCACCTGCAGACAAAGTTTTGTTTCTTCCTCCACATCTTAAAAGTTTTATTTCCTTTTCTTGTCCTACTGAATTAGGTAGGACTTCTAGTACAGTTTTAATTGGAGTGGTAAGGCTGGACATCCTTACCTTGTTCCCAATCTTAAGGGGAAAGCATTCAGTCTCTCACCGTTCAATATGATGTTAGTTGTAGGTTTTTGTAGATGTTCTTTTTTAACTTGAGTAAATTTACCTCCGTTCCTAGTTGGCCGAGTTTTTATTGTGAATGATGTTGCATTTCATTAAACACCTTTTCTGCTTTACATGACCTTACGATTCTTCGTAAGCCTTCTTGGCGGGCTGGTCACATGGATTTTCACTAACGCTGAAGCAGCCTTTCATACCTGGCACAAATCCCATTTGGTCGTGACGTGTTTTATTAATACATTATTAAATTCAGTTTGCTGCTGTTTTTGAAGATTTTTGCGTCTTTGTTCATGGGAGATACTGATTTATGGTCTGCTTGCTTGTTTGTTTCATTGTATAATGTCTTTAATGCCTTTTACCTCCCCTTGGACCACATGTCTCTTCCTCAGGATGTCAGACACCACCTTGCTCAGCCCCCTGCCACCCTTCCTCGGCTTCTCTGTCTCCCAGCCCCTTGACCCGTTGTGGCTTCCACAGGTGGACTTAGGAAAAAAATCTTGGGAGGTGCCTCCTGTGACAGGTCCCCATAAGGGCTCAAGACCAAGTGGAGGCCGGTCACTTCTGTCTTCCCCGGTGGCCCAGGCCAGTCCCAGCCTCTGACTAGTAATGTAGAAATAATTTTCAGGAGGCACATCCGGTGACCACCCTCAGAGAATGAGTTAGGAAATGTTTCCTCTGATTTTATTTTCTGGAAGAGAGTGGAAAACTGGTATCATTCCTTCCTTTAATATTTGATAGAATTCACCAGTGAAACCTCTGGGTCTGGTGCTTTCTTTTTTGGAAGATTATTAATTAAATTTCTTTAATAAACATAGGTTTATTCAGATTATTTAATTCTCTTTGTAGGAGATTTGGTCATTTGTATTTTTCAAGGAATTAGTCCAGTTCATCATGGGCCTAGAGTTGTTCATCATCTTCCTTTTTTATCTTTTAATGTCCTTGAGGTCAGCAGTGATGACCCCTCTTTCATTTATGATATTTTTTTTTTCTTGTTTAGCCTGTCTAGAGGTTTATTAATTTTATTGATCCTTTCAAAGAACCAGCTTTTGGTTTTGTTAATTTTCTCTGTTGTTTGTGGAGTTGGAGCTTTCGGCTGTGTATTTGCTATCCCAATCAAACAAGAGAAGAAGAGAGAACCGGTCTGTAGGCAGCCTCATCATCTGCTTGGTTCTCCTTGTCTGGAGGACTTTGTCCGTAGGAGGTGGGTCAGGCTGTGCCTTTATTTTCTGGTGGAGCCCAACTTCTGTCCTCGTTTCTTCATGGGACTTGCACACTTCCTCAAGTTTTAGCTTATGTCGGGCTCTTCTGCCTCCTGTCTTCCTCTCTGACTTGGAAGTCCCATATTTTATGTTAGAAATACATGAATATGTTGAATTCTACTTCAGAAAATATATGGGTTTATTTAACCTAAGAATGATGTTTTCAGTCCCTAGGTAGTAGGTACACTATTTGGGAAAGTTCATTTTACTCCCTGTCTCGTGGAATCTGATGTATGTTTTGGTCCCGGGTTTGCCAGCTGTGTGTTCTCAGACAGTCTTAAGATCTGTTCAGGCCCCTGTTTCCTTGTCCGTAGACAAGCCAGGTAAGGCCCGAGTCACAGTGTTGGAGTGAGGGTTGGCCGTGACCCTGGCAGGATGTGATGGAGGAGTGCTCGGTAGATGCAGCCTCCCCAGATGTCAGTTTCCTATTCTGTGTCCCAGACAGACACTGACTCTTGGGGTTTCTTTGATGTTACCGTATTTATTGTTGCTGGACTAACTGCCTAAATGACTTAATTTCCTTCCTTTAGGTAGGTACCTGTTTCTCATTTGCTTTTAGTTTTCACTTAGCATATGGTTTCCTTATTTCTTTTTACAGAATTATGGAACACTGATTTTTGTGAGGTATAAATGCATGCGCACAGTGGAATGCTAGAGAATACCATGAGTATTGCTAATTTGACCCTCTTGCTTGCAGGGGAAGAGGAGGAGTCGCGGCCCGGCCAGTGGGAGTCGGGGTCCCGCGAGGGACGCCGCCTTCCAGGGGAGTCCTTTCCACCCGAGGGCCAGTGAGTCGAGGAAGAGGACTTCTCACTCCCAGAGCAAGAGGCGTCCCCCCAACTGGGTACAGACCTCCACCGCCGCCCCCAACTCAGGAGACCTATGGAGATTATGTAAGTGGAGGTGTTCTGATGATCTGTGACCCAGACGTAGCGTCGGGTGTTGTGACCAGTATCCCTCACCTTGCTTTAGCTCTTTAGCAAACGTTTCTTGAGTGCTAAATAAGTACTTGGTACCAGAGGCACAGAAAATGTGAAAGAAATAACCTCTTCGGTCAAATAACTTAAACCTCAGATATGGAAGATGAGTTTGGGTGGTGGCTAGGTTCAAGACCAGGATCAAGGAGGCATGCGGGCAGGCCCCCCAGGCATGTAGCGTAGCATTCGTCCACGGTCCTTTCCAGGTTACCTCTGAGTGAGTCAGTCATTTAAAAAGCAGTTGCCTGTGTATACCACGCTGTGTTTACCCTTAAGTGTTTCCTCTTAAGCTGTGCTGCTGAATACCGATTCTTAGTGGAAATTCTTTTCAGTGAAGAAAATAAAAGTTCCCAGTTTTTTAAATTAATGCATTATCAGTTTTTCCATTTATCATCCCATAATTCTTTGATATGGTTCATAGACTTATTTAACATAAGAGAAAGAAAATACATCCATGGAAAATGGGCGGCAGGGGGTGGGGAGGGCGGAATCTTTAACAAGAATACAGAACCCCTGGGATTCTTTAATTTCTTTTTTTTTAATTTATTTTTTTATTTTTATTTTTTTTGCTTTATAACAAATTTAATCAGTTATACATATACGTATGTTCCCATATCCCCTCCCTTTTGCGTCTCCCTCCCGCCCTCCCTATCCCACCCCTCCCCCCTGGGATTCTTACTGGAACTTTCTGGTTAACATAAATGAGGAAGGTAAGTACTGGATAGATGTTTCATACTAGTAATTGAAAGTATTAAAGAAAGAGTATATGAACTGTTGTCAAAGAAGGGGGAAGCAGTGACAGGCCTAAAATGCCAGAACCAGTAGGTTTTCACGTCTCCCTTTACTGGAGGTCTCTTGCTAGGAGCTCAGCACCTCTTTGCACAGTTTCTGGAACTTGCAGTAATCCCTGCGCCACAGACAACTTCGTCAGTGTCATCTGCAGCCACCGAAGGAGCTGAGTCTTTGTCCTGGTCATACTGCACTTCTTATAATTCCCTAAATGTGCTGCGTCCTCTTAGGCTTCCAGAACTTTCCTCGTGTGGCAGCCTCGGCCTCGAGTGCTCCTCCTCTCATCTGGCTGTTTCCTGTCTGTCCTTGCAGACTTGGGTCAGCTGCTACTAGGGGAACTCATGGGAGGCAAGAGCTGGCCTGTGGAGCACCACCGCAGTCTCCCACCTGACTGTGGCCGCTGGCGGGGCAGGGACGGAGAGCTGCACCCCTTTGCACTGGCAGAGCGCACGCTGGGAGCTCAGCGAATTATATTCTGAAAATAAGTGCCATGTGGACAGCTTCACCATTTGGCTGTTCACTTGGGGAAGGCTGTGTCTGTGTCTCGGCTCTGTGTTCTTTACAGTTGGACGTGGTCCTGTTTACTAGTATTCTTACCAAGCTGGCAGTTGTGCCTCAAATTCATCCACAGAATCTGAGTCTTATGAGAGTAGCAGAGACTGAGGGAAAGGAAACGTTGTGAAATGCCTTTGAGGTGGCCCGCTGTCTGCTTTTCTCCACTTCGGCCTGCCTTGAGTTCTCTCAGCTTTGGATGCTGTACATGTGGCTGGATGGTGTCACCGTAGTCGCCAAGGCAGGGGGTGTGGGAAACCTGGATCCTAGGCCCCCCTGTGCTATATATAAACATGGTACAAGTCAGGCAAGGTACTTAGCTTTTTTTGGCTAAATCCACCAATCCACCTGTCTCAGAAAGAGCTAGTGCCTTCTTTCCATACATTAATTCATCTTTCCACTCAGCAAAGATCGATTGAATTCCTACAGTGTGAACCAGACACACACATCCTCTGTCTCAGTGTGTATACCCTGGTGAGTCTCGAATGAAATTAGATGAATAGAAATAAAAAATTTCTTGAAAAGTTAAAGTCGAGGGGAGCAAAAGGAAGAGAAATTCAAGGCACTTGGTTTTTCTGTGTTTAGCTCTGAGTTTTATTGATAAGTGATGGCAAAGGCATGAAAACAGTCGATTTGCAAAGTATTCTGTTGAACTAATAACACCCCTTCCCATCCACTACCACGGCTAGTGGGCTGGTGGCCGTGCCGAAGGATATGTGTCCTGTCACGAGCAGACGAGGGCTGGAGGGCTCTGAGCAGACAGGCAGCCTGCATCGCGTGAGCCCACACTCACGCCTGGTGCTCTGCAGGCACGCGTTGGCCCTGAGGCTGCGTTTCCAGCACAGCTCGCACTCATTCTGCCACACCACAGCGTTGCCTTCACATAACAGACGGCCACGTCGGCTGTCTTGCTTATAATTTGCCACTGGTCTTAACCGTTGGAGATGCCAAAGATTACTCTCACTGTACGCTTAGCTTTGCAGCATGGGAAGGGGAAAGAAAACCTTTAAAAAATTATTTTGTTTCTTTGCTTATTTCTAGGATTTTAGATCATGTGGGTATACTACAAAATATCCAGCGTAGCCTGGGTCCTGGACCACCCCAGCAGGGTTACTCATTCACGTGGCAGGTGGGAAAGTTGAAGCGGGTCTTCTTAGAGTATGCTAAAATACCTATTCCATTGGACTGGAATAATCATAAATTAGACTCTAAACTCCATGGGAGTAGGGACCCCCGACCCCACCCCCGCACCCACTTTTATATTCTCAGCACCTAGTATAACGTCTAGCACATAGTCGGTCCTTAGTACATGTTTGCTGAATGGATGAATATTCTCAAGACCGAGTTTTTAAAAATTGCCCCCTGTGGAGAACCCACCCCAAATGCCTCCTGTGTGCTATGTCGTTTTTAGTCACTTAGCGGTTTATGTCTAACTTATTAGCCTGTCGCTGTGTAGTGCAGTCTTCACTTAGTATACACGTCTGTTTCTCAGAAGATTGTAGACTTGTCAGGAAAGGCACTGTGTCTCGTAATTAGTCTCTAGCCACTAGCGTAGTTTCTGGCACATTGTAAGCACTTAGTAAATGTTTACTGGACTAGACAACCCTGCGCAGAGACCAGGTGAGTTTTCCTAACGAAGGTTGCCATTGATCTTTTCTAAGTCAGTTACTGTAACCATCCCGTGGGAAGAATATGATAGTTGGCATTTGAAGAAAGATCTTCCCTTCCTTATTCTTGTGCTCAGAGGGCAGTTGCAGGTTACAAAGACGTAAGACCGATTCTGTGTAGCTCCTGAAGACAACAGTCACGTATTATAAGTCTGATCTCAGTATGAGAATGAACTTTCAAGAAGGACGTAACATTTAATGAGAAACTGCTCTCCGTGAGGCACTTTCTTATATGTCATGTCGTGTTGTTCTCACAGCCACTCAGAGAGGTATTGTGATCCTATTGTACAGGTGAGAATTTCAGGTGTGGGAAGTTAGTGTCTTTCCTCACGTCACAAGGGTGATACAGGAGCAGATGCAGGATTCACGATGCAAGGCCTGTATTCTATCTTGAACAGCCCGTGCTTGATTGAAACCAGCGCTCTGCGAGCTGAGGTGATAAGGCCTCCTCACCTTTGGGGAAAGTGCAGCAGATCCTGTACCCTGCTGTTAGCAGGAGTGCAGCAAAGGATGGCAGGAGATTATGTAACCTCTGTGGTCCCTTGCAGTTTAATAATTCTCTGGTTAAAAGCTGCCTTAAGTAGGGAAATGGAAACTGAGAACCATTAGGAAGAATGGGATGGGTTAGGATTTAAAAAATAATAATAAACAAAGCATTATTACATTGATCGGCAAAAAAAAAAAAAAATGAAATGGCGCTTTCACTGTTTAAGAATTTCTGAGCATCTATATCTCTAAAAAAGGCTTGTCATTCCTTTGGAACTCAAAAATGTAATTTTTAATGATTTCCTTGAAATAGTTTATAGTAATACATTTTCTGTTTCTATAGAACTTGTTGGTTATATCTAACCAATTCAGTTTACTTATTTTAACTCTGATTTAATTAACATTTAGTATCTGAGGCCATTATTTCCAGAATAAAAGATGCAAAGAAATCATATCAGTTGCTTATTTAAACGAAAAAGGGGATGAAACGTGTTCTTTCAAATCCTGCCACAACTGGTGCTTTTTTGAGAAAGTATACATTTCAGTCCTTAACATACTCAGTGTTCTTCAGATTATGTACACTAAAATGAAGGTATTTCAGTACAGTTTTAGGCCCGAGAAAAAACTCAATGTATGGTATATGTTAATATTATTTTTAGTAAATAGTTATAATATGCCCATTATAAAAATGTTCCCTATTAGCCCAAGCAAGAAAGCCTGATAACTTAAAGGTATTTTCTTGTCAGAATGTGCCTATTGAAATTGGACTGATTTTTCTCAAGGTGAGTTGGTGAAGATAACTTGATCATTTACAATGTCATCTGAGCCAACTGTTCTTCATCGGAGTCACTGTCACAGAATATCCCCTGAGTATGTGTCATTGAGAAGAACATCTGTTAGCAAATCTGTTCCACTGTGAGAACGTTATTATCACAAGAGGACATGTAACACGCAGTAGCCATTTGAATAGTATAGGCTCCCCGCCTCTCCATGAGCACTGGTCTTCTGAGGATAACTCTAAGAATACAAGGCAATTCAGCACGATTAGCTTTTTTCCAAAAAGGAAGAAAACATAATAGATGTGTTTTCAACCATTTGAGTACAAACTGGGACCTTCTCCACTTTTAACTTAGTAAAATTAGATATAATTACAGTAACTTCTCATCTCTTCTTCGAGAATAAGAAGCACCTCTTTCCCAGAATGGAATTGATTCATTACTTACATCCAAATAATTAAATAGCTGACAAATAATTAGTGTAACCCAGAATATATTCAATGAGATCACTTCAACATTCAAAATGTCATTGCAATTACACAGAAGGACATGTTTGATGCTTGCTGGCTGAGCCCAACTTACATAGGAATTTCTAAAGTGAAGTCATTTTTTATAAATTGCTTTAGGCTCCACATACAAAGAAAACACGAGCGAAGCACAGTCGGCCCTCCTTTATCTGCAAGGTGGGCATCTGCAGATTCAACCAACCACAAACGGGAAATATTTTTTTTAAAGTTCCGTAAAGTTTCAAAATTGAAGCAAAACTTGAATTTGCCCCATGCAGGCAACTGTCTACATAGTATTTACATTGTATTTACAACTATTTAAATAGTATTTACATTGTATTAGTTATTATAAATAATCTGGAGATGATTTTAGAGTACAGGGGAGAATGCATAGGTTAACTACATAACCGGTTTATATAGGAACTTGAGCGCCTGTGGATTTTGGTTCCGAGGGGGTCCTGGAACCAATCGCTCGTGTATACCAAGGGATGACTGTAGCTGCGTGTTCCCCAAACACTCAGTCTGGTTGTTTTATTTTACTGTCTCTGAAAAATCTTGTCCATTGCCGTCATTTCACGTGACATTTGTGTGTTAGTGACTACTAGATCTGCCGCTCCTCCGAACTCTCTCTAGGGCCCCTTCCTGAGTCCCTCCCTACAGGCCCGCAGCTCCGTGCAGGCTGTTGTGTGGCCTGCAGGGGCCTTGTTCCTCCCAGGGCCCTTGTTGAGGGAACAGCACCACCATGAATCCAGGCGCCCAGGATCTCGTTCATTCGTCGTCATTCCCTGCATTCACATGGTAAACACGGCTCACTTCTTCATGAATAACTGTTTGATCTCCAGTTAATCTATGTCACAGCTGCTTTAGGGAAGATGCTTGTCCTCCTGCGTCTTAGGAAACATTCTTGCCGACCTCCCCGCACCCAACTCCTGTGCTCTGATGATGGCCTCTCACAGTGCCTGCACTTTCCACAGTTGGTAGTTACTTGTTTGTATATCGTTTTCGCGTCTGACTTCTCGCAAACTTTAAGTCTTTGTTTACTCTTTTATTCCTACCACCTAACATATAGTAGTCCCTCAGTAAACGCTGGTTATTTCTTTTTATTTTAATTTTTAATTTTATTTATTTTTTTATACAGCATGTTCTTATTATTCATCCGTTTTATACACATCAGTGTCTCCATGTAAGTCCCAATCTCCCAATTCAGCACACCACCACCACCACCACCACCCCCCGCTTTCCCCCCTTGGTGTCCATACGTTTGTTCTCTGCATCTGTGGCTCAATTTCTGCCCTGCAAACCGGTTCATCTGTACCATTTTTCTAGGTTCCACATATATGTGTTAATATACGATACTTGTTTTTCTCTTTCTGACTTACTTCACTCTGTATGACAGTCTCTAGATCCATCCATGTCTCTACAAATGACCCAATTTCGTTCCTCTTTATGGCTAAGTAATATTCCATTGTATATATGTACCACATCTTCTTTATCCATTCGTCTGTCGATGGGCATTTAGGTTGCTTCCATGACCTGGCTATTGTAAATAGTGCTACAGTGAACATTGGGGTTCATCTGTCTTTTTGAATTATGGTTTTCTCTGGCTTTATGCCCAGTAGTGGGATTGCTGGATCATATGGTAATTCTATTTTTAGTTTTTTAAGGAACCTCCATACTGTTCTCCATAGTGGCTGTATCAATTTACATTCCCACCAACAGTGCAAGAGGGTTCCCTTTTCTCCACACCCTCTTCAGCATTTGTTGTTTGTAGATTTTCTGATGATGCCCATTCTGACTGGTGTGAGGTGATACCTCATTGTAGTTTTGATTTGCATTTCTCTAATAATTAGTGATGATGAGCAGCTTTTCATGTGCTTCTTGGCCATCTCTATGTCTTCTTTGGAGAGATACCTACTTAGGTCTTCTGCCCATTTTTGGATTGGGTTGTTTGTTTTTTTCATATTGAGCTGCATGAGCGGTTTATATACCTTGGAGATTAATCCTTTGTCTGTTGATTTGTTTGCAAATATTTTCTCCCATTCTGAGGGTTGTCTTTTTGTCTTCTTTATGGTTTCCTTTGCTGTGCAAAAGCTTTGAAGTTTCATTAGGTCCCATTTGTTTATTTTTGTTTTTATTTCCATTACTCTAGGAGGTGGATCAAAAAAGATCTTGCTATGATTTATGTCAAAGAGTGTTCTTCCTATGTTTTCCTCTAAGAGTTTTATAGTGTCCAGTCTTACATTTAGGTCTCTAATCCATTTTGAGTTTATTTTTGTGTATGGTGTTAGGGAGTGTTCTAATTTCATTCTCTTACATGTGGCTGTCCAGTTTTCCCAGCACCACTTATTGAAGAGACTGTCTTTTCTCCATTATATATCCTTGCCTCCTTTGTCATAGATTAGTTGACCATAGGTTCATGGGTTTATCTCTGGGCTTTCTATCTTGTTCCATTGATCTATGTTTCTGTTTTTGTGCCAGTACCATATTATCTTGATTACTGTACCTTTATAGTATAGCCTGAAGTCAGGGAGTCTGATTCCTCCAGCTCCGTTTTTTTCCCTCAAGACTGCTTCGGCTATTCAGCGTCTTTTGTGTCTACATACAAATTTTAAGATTTTTTGTTCTAGTTGTGTAAAAAATGCCATTGGTAATTTGATAGGGATTGCATTGAATCTGTAGATTGCTTTGGGTAGTATAGTCATTTTCACAATATTGATTCTTCCAGTCCAAGAACATGGTATATCTCTCCATCTGTTGGAATCATCTTTAATTTCTTTCATCAGTGTCTTATAGTTTTCTACATACAGGTCTATGGTCTCCATAGGTAGGTTTATTCCTAGATATTTTATTCTTTTTGTTGCAGTGGTAAATGGGAGTGTTTCCTTAATTTCTCTTTCAGATTTTTCATCAGTAGTGTATAGGAATGCAAGAGATTTCTGTGCATTAATTTTGTATCCTGCAACTTTACCAGATTCATTGATTAGCTCTAGTAGTTTTCTGGTGGCATCTTTAGGATTCTCTATGTATAGTATCATCTGCAAACAGTGATAGTTTTACTTCTTCTTTTCCAATTTGTATTTCTTTTTCTTCTCTGATTGCCGTGGCTAGGACTTCCAAAACTATGTTGAATGATAGTGGTGAAAGTGGACATCCTTGTCTTGTTCCTGATCTTAGAGGAAATGCTTTCAGTTTCTCACCATTGAGAATGATGTTTGCTGTGGGTTTGTCATATATGGCCTTTATTATGTTGAGCTAGGTTTCCTCTATGCCCACTTTCTGGAGAGTTTTTATCATAAATGGGTGTTGAATTTTGTCAACAGCTTTTTCTGCATCTATTGAGATGATCATATGGTTTTTCTCCTTCAGTTTGTTAATATGATATATCACATCGATTGATTTGTGTATATTGAAGAATCCTTGCATCCCTGGGATAAATCCCACTTGATCATGGTGTATGATCCTTTTAATGTGTTGTTGGATTTTGTTTGCTAGTATTCTGTTGAGGATTTTTGCATCTGTGTTCATCAGTGATCCTGGTCTTTAATTTTCTTTTTTTCTGGTACCTTTGTCTGGTTTTGGTATCAGGGTGATGATGACCTCATAGAATGAGTTTGGGAGTGTTCCTTCCTCTGCAGTTTTTTGGAAGAGTTTGAGAAGGATGGGTGTTAGCTCTTCTCTAAATGTTGGATAGAATTCACCTGTGAAGCCATCTGGTCCTGGACTTTTGTTGGAATTAATCACAGTTGCAATTTCATTACCTGTGATTGGTCTGTTCATATTTTCTATTTCTTCCTGGTTCAGTCTTCGAAGGTTATACCTTTCTAATAATTTGTCCATTTCTTCCAGGTTGTCCATTTTATTGGCATACAGTTGCTTGTAGTAGTCTCTTAGGATGCTTTGTATTTCTGCAGTGTCTGTTGTAACTTCTCCTTTTTCATTTCTAATTTTATTGATTTGAGTCCTCTCCCTCTTTTTCTTGATGAGTCTGGCTAATGGTTTATCAATTTTGTTTATCTTCTCAAAGAACCAGCTTTTAGTTTTATTGATCTTTGCTATTGTTTTCTTTGTTTGTATGTCATTTATTTCTGCTCTGATCTTTATGATTTCTTTCCTTCTTCTAACTCTGGGTTTTGTTTATTCTTCTTTCTCTGGTTCCTTTAGGTGTAAGGTTAGATGGTTTATTTGAGATTCTTCTTGTTTCTTGAGGTAGGCTTGTATAGCTATAAACTTCCCTCTTAGAACTGCATCTTGCTGCATTCCATAGCTTTTGGATTGTCGTGTTTTCATTGTCATTTGTCTCTAGGTATTTTTTGATTTCCTCTGTGATTTCTTCAGTGACCTCTTGGTTATTTAGTAACCTATTGTTTAGCTTCCATGTGTTTGTCTTTCTTACGTTTTTTTCCCTCTAATTCATTTCTCATCTCATAGCCTTGTGGTCAGAAAAGATGTTTGATATGATTTCAATTTTCTTAAATTTACTGAGGCTTGATTTGTGACCCAAGATGTGATCTGTCCTGGAGAATGTTCATGCACACTTGAGAAGAAAGTGTAATCTGCTGTTTTTGGATGGAATGTCCTATAAATATCAATTAAATCTATCTGGTCTATTGTGTCATTTAAAGCTTCTGTTTCCTTATTTTCATTTTTGATGATATTTCTATTGGTGTAAGTGAGGTGTTAAAGTCCCCCACTATTATTGTGTTACTTTCGATTTCCTCTTTTATAGCTGTTAGCAGTTGCGTTATGTATTGAGGTACTCCTATGTTGGGTGCATATATATTTATAATTTTTTTTTTGTTGTTGTTGTTGTTGTTTTTGTGTGTGAGGTACACGGGCCTCTCACTGTTGTGGCCTCTCCTGTTGCGGAGCACAGGCTCCGGACGTGCAGGCCCAGCGTCCATGGCTCACGGCCCCAGCTGCTCCGCGGCATGTGGGATCTTCCCGGACCGGGGCACGAACCCGTGTCCCCCGCATCGGCAGGTGGACTCTCAACCACTGCGCCACCAGGGAAGCCCTATTTATAATTTTTATATCTTCTTCTTGGATTGATCCCTTGGTCATTATGTAGTGTCCTTCCTTGTCTCTTGTAACATTCTTTATTTTAAAGTCTATTTTATCTGATATGAGTATTGTTACTCCAGCCTTCTTTTGATTTCCATTTGCATGGAATATCTTTTTCCATCTCCTCACTTTCAGTCTGAATGTGTCCCTAGGTCTGAAGTGGGTCTCTTATAGACAGCGTGTAGATGGGTCTTGTTTTTGTATCCATTCAGCAAGCCTGTGTCTTTTGGTTGGAGCATTTAGTCCATTCACGTTTAAGGTAATTATCGATATGTATGTTCCTATGACCATTTTCTTAATTGTTTTGGGTTTGTTTTTGTAGATCCTTTTCTTCTCTTGTGTTTCCCACTTAGAGAAGCTCCTTTAACATTTGTTGTAGATCTGGGTTTGTGGTGCTGAATTCTTTTAGCTTTTGCTTGTCTGTAAAGCTTTTGATTTCTCCATCGAATCTGAATGAGACCCTTGCCGGGTAGAGTAGTCTTGGTTGTAGGTTCTTCCCTTTCATCACTTTAAGTATATCATGCCACTCCCTTCTGGCTTGTAGAGTTTCTGCTGAGAAATCAGCTGTTAACCTTATGGGAGTTCCCTTGTATGTTATTTGTCGTTTTTCCCTTGCTGCTTTCAATAATTTTTCTTTGTCTTTAATTTTTGCCAGTTTGATTACTCTTTGTCTCGGCGTGTTTCTCCTTGGGTGTATCCTGTATGGGACTCTCTGCGTTTCCTGGACTTGGGTGGCCATTTCCTTTCCCACGTTAGGGAAGTTTTCAACTATAATCTCTTCAAATATTTCCTCGGGTCCTTTCTCTCTCTCTTCTCCTTCTGGGACCCCTATAATGCGAATGTTGTTGCATTTAATGTTGTCCCACAGGTCTCTTAGGCAGTCTTCATTTCTTTTCATTCTTTTTTCTTTATTCTGTTCCGCAGCAGTGAATTCCACCATTCTGTCTTCCAGGTCACTTATCCATTCTTCTGCCTCAGTTATTCTGCTATTGATTCCTTCTAGTGTATTTTTCGTTTCAGTTACTGTATTGTTCATCTCCGTTTGTTTGTTCTTTAATTCTTCTAGGTCTTTGTTAAACATTTCTTGCATCTTCTTGATCTTTGCCTCCATTCTTTTTCCGAGGTCCTGGATCATCTTCACTATCATTATTCTGAATTCTTTTTCTGGAAGGTTGCCTATCTCCACTTCATTTCGTTGTTTTTCTGGGATTTTATCTTGTTCCTTCATCTGCTACATAGCCCTCTGCCTTTTCATTTTGTCTTTCTTTCTGTGAATGTGTTTTTTTTTTCCCACAGGCTGCAGGATTGTAGTTCTTCTTGCTTCTGCTGTCTTCCCTCTAACGCTGGTTGTTCAGATGGATGGACAGACATGGATGGATGGATGGATGGATGGACAGACACACAGACAGATGATTGCCTTAGCCTCCTTAGTCCCACCTTTGCTTGTTGTCCTGCCCTAACCCTGGGTCCTTCCCTTAAATGATGTATTACTCATATTACTCCTGGTGTACTTTCTGGTATCTAAAGTCTGATGATGCTACTGCCCTGCCAGCCCCAGAACGTAAGAACTAGTTCAGAAGTTTAGGAGGATAAAGTTGAGATTCTTCTGAGTGGTGTCTGAAGGCTTTCTTGACTGCCCTCTTCAGCCTCGTAACCCCCTGCTCTCCCCACATGATCGTTTTATTTCAGTCAGTACCTGTACTGCAGTTCCTTACACATACCAGGACTGTGTGGCCATCTGTGTATGTGCTGTTGCTTCTCTTCTTATGCCTTTTTTTATTCTATCCCTACCAATTCTTTTTACTATTTATTCTTCAGCTGTGAAGCCTTCCTGGTCCTCCTCAGGCACCCCTGGGTGCACGTGGTGCCTGCCTCAGTGTCTGCTTACTTGTCTTTGTTCCCTGTAGGCTGGATTTCTTCAGGGCAGGAACTGTGTCATTTTTTTTTTTTTTTTTAAATCTTAGTTTGCCCAGAGCCTATCACAGGGCCTGACATTTTGGAGATACTAAATAAACATATGGAGGATGGCTTTTATTAATGCCAGCTAATTCTGTCATTCCATGTGTCACGTGCCTTGTTAAACATACTTAGTGAGATAAAATTAAAGGCAATTTTAGCAAACATTTAGTGACCTAATAAATAGGAAAGACAGTGCAATTTAATAAAGAGGATAGTATTCTGAGATGTCAAATACTTGGTTTCTAATCCTCCTTATTGTCTGTATCACGTCTACTTTTTTCTTCTGTAAACTATTTAACCTTTTTAGTTTCTTCATGTGCAAAATGTAGGTGATGGTACTTTACCTATAAATCAGCAGGTTAGAGCAGATGCTGTTCTAACCTCTTTTCCAACTTTAAAATTCTATAATTGGTTGTTTTCTGAAACTTACTTAGTTTCCACTCACCCTAAACATGTTCTTTTAATAAGAAATTGTATTTTCATCAAATAGAAATCTTGATATTGAAAGAAAAGTCACAAAATAAACAAAGCAGGCATTCTAATGAGAGAAACAAGCTAAAGGTGAATGTCTCTGAATCTTTTGAATTCTGAAACAAGTTTTGAAAAATAATTTTTAAAGTGAGATCTTCTTTTAAATGCAAACTCACCTTTCAAGATGTATAAACTAGAATTGTCTTAGAAATTTTAATCATATTATTTTTTAACTCATTTAATTATGGTTGCATCAGCCTTCTATTCATGGGAGGTATTTACCATTCACTAATATCCCTTGGTATCTTAATATTGTGTAATCATTCTAAGCTTTTGAGCCTGAGCTGATGGGTTAATCACCTTTAAACATACGTACAGTGAGGCGTTCTAGATGAAGTCGTACGAGTTCATCAGAATACGAAAGCTCTCTTAGGTACTTGAAATGCTCTGATTATCCAGCTGTATGATGTTTACTGAAGAGAATGGGGAATTGTCCTCAAACCACCCCATCTGGTGTGGCAGTGCCTACTTGAGCGAGGCGGGGGATGGCTGGGCACACGAAGGACTTTTACATGTTTTCGAGAAGGTTGTGCAGGCTCCTTGAGCCTGCTGGGCCATAAGAAGTAGCATTGCCAAGTACATCTGGCTGGAGCACCAGGCGCTTTTCTCTTCAGATCCTCCGATCAGGGCCTCCGCATGGGGGATGTGGTGTGCAGTGGAGCACGTGCTCCCCCTGTGCTTCCCCGTACGCTGCTGCCCCTGCCCTCACAGTGCTGCCGGGTGGTGTCTTCTCCCAGACAGGAGGAAGGAAGGAAGGTCACTAAGCCACAGACACAGGGGATAACCCAGCCTGCACTGTGCAAGGGTGGACATCCCGTCCAGTGGCCTGCAGGATGAGAAGTGGGTGAACTGAGATTGGATCCCGGGTTCCCTAACCTGGGGTCTGAAGCTTTGATTCACAGTGTTCTAACTTGTGTAGTGTTTATGACCTAGAAGAATTGAGAAAATAAGTGAGGAAAGAGGATAAGAACCAGAGCTGGAGACACAATCGTAACTGTATAGCAGAGGCATCCCTAGCCGTGGACCTTTCTTCCAGATTGATGGCCTTATCTAGTCTGTCTGACTGACTGAAGAGGATCCTGAGCTTTCTAGGTGCTTCTCTGTAAAATCATCAACTTCAGTCTTAAGGTCAGAAGTTGCTGCTTTAATTTATTATATGTTTGGAAGGACAGTATCTGAAGGAGATGGCTTCATTTGGAAACAATCGCAAAAGCGTAGAACAGTATTCTCCTAACTGTTTTAGTCTTCTAATAGTTTTCTGATTCCGTAACCACAGAGAAACAGTGTACTCTTCAGCTTTTAGAAGTTGATGGAAGAAAAGGCAGCTGCCATTTGTTGGGTATTTACTTTATAGAACATATTAGTGTGCTGGGCACTTCTGTGTCATCTTATTCAATCCTCACTTCAGCCCTGTGAGGTAAACGTGATCACCAGACCGTTTAGCGAGGATAACTAATTTTTCCCAAATCATACTTCTAGTAACTAATGAAACCCACATGCCCTTATTTTTCTTCACCAGCACTTTTCTCAGCGCTTTACGTGGATCTGTCATATCCTTAAAACACCACATGAGATAAATATCCATACTTTCTAGAAGTCATACAGCTGATTGGGGCAGAACTAGAATTTACAGCCCAGCAGTCTGGCTCCAGAGCCCACGCTCTTAACCAAGATCTGGTGCTTCCTGGACAAGTCAGTTTCATCTAATTTAAAACTCTGTTTGTGGACAGAGAAACTGACAAATGAATGGGAAAAATTACTTAATCACTTCAGACATGAGGGTTCCTATGCGAAACTTAGAGCACGAGACCCATGATTGGTTAGTAGTTGGTTTTACTAGTCCTTCTGCAGCTACTGGAGGGTGTGTCCTCATAGGACTTCTGCCATTGGCTAACCTAACCCAAGTGTGAAGGGTCAAAGAGACAGTTTAAATGGGAGCAGAAATCTATACGTTGTGTTTGTACACAAAGACATGCCTTTCCTGCCTGTTCTCTAGCATCAGACTCATTAACTCATTAAAGCTGTAGGAAAAGAAACTTGTCTCAAGAAAAACACAGCTACCACCATCAACAGTGTCCTTGTCTATCAAATGGCTCCGCGGGGACCACCATTTCTCCGTTGGCCCTAAGAATAAACTCATCTGAAATTTTGTCAACTAGGAACATCAGTGAAAGCCTGTAGGGAAAAACCAAATATATCTTTAAAATGTACACATAATTCTGTAATGTAGACTTTGCTTAAAGACTCAGGGACGTCACATGCCTTGTCATTCTTCTGAGAGCTCACCTGAAGTTTTAATTGTATGACTAGTCTGGGAGTTTCGGTCCAGATGAGAGTTGTACTAACGGCAAATTTTCCCATTGCAGTGACTACTGGCGTAATTTTTTTGACAACTAAGTAATCTCTAAACTGCTTCAATTATATTGTTTTCCACAGTGAGAAATTTAATTAAAACAGTTACAGATTGTGAAAAGGTTATTTATGAAAATGCATTTTAAATGTGGATTGAAAAGCCTAGGGACACCTTCCTATTTTAGATAAAAAGATGAAGGTTCTGTAATTTTTTATATCCATTTTACTGGAAGCAAGAATAAGAGCAGTGTGCAGTTTACTTGAAATGTCTATCAGGAGCTTCAAGAGTCTGTCTCTTTCCTGAATTGCTTGAAAAGTTGACCTCTTTTAGAAATGTAAAACTTTAGGAAATAATGTCAGATTTTAAAGTTGTGAATATGAAGGGATTTTGTTTTTGTTTTTCCTCCTTTAAGCAAAAACAAGCCCCCAAAATGTGCTTTATTAAGGGAATAGAAGACTCTGAAGTGGCAATGTCTCTAAGGCATGGAGAGCAGATTCTGGCTCCCTAACTAGGCTTGCCCATCCACGTAAGGTGAGCGAGCGATTGCAGATGAGCTCATGTGAGGGGCGTGTCCCGTCCCGTGGGTGAATCAGGGCAGCAGCCGGGAGGGGAACTTGAGAACCACTAGACTAGTCCTCTGTTACAGTGGATTTCCCACAAGAACCTGCCATCTTCGTTTTATTGTTTTCCTTGAGCTTTTCACCAGCATGCGTAGAACTCAGTCCTCACCTGCAAGTAGACCAGAGTCTACGAAGGAACAGTTATCACCCTCACTTTGAAGCCTTTCACAATCCCCTGGAAACGTCAGGTGGTCGTTATTTGGATCCACGTGTGTACATCCTGTTTAGGGTACTTACCTTAGAGTGAGGTGATCACGCCTTTATTTGTCTTACTGTTTCCCATTATATTTTAAGCTGATGATAGGGGCCATCCCTTTTTATCCACAGAGCCCAGAATTGAGTAAGTAATCAATGTTTTATGTCTTGATTCACAAACAAAGCCCAGAGATTATTCAGGCGAGGAACACCTGCAGTTGACTTACATGCAGAGTGTTTGGGGAGGACGGAGGAAGGGAGGCTAATAACTGCTTGGTGGAGCTGGGAAGACTCTCCAGAGGAGACTGTGTAATCCAGACAGGAAAGGGGCTGGCAGCACTCAGACAGGGAGAGCTGGGGGGCGCGGGGGGCACTTCCCGTGAAGACTCACGTGACATTCAACGGCACAGGCACATGCAGGTGCAGGCGTGTGCAGGGACAGCCAGAGCGCTCTGCTGGTACAGTACTGATGAGGTTTACTAGTGTCTTTTTTATTTATACCTTTATTTTTATTCTATTCAGTTTGTTTATAGGTAGAATAGAGCTGAGGTACATAACAGTACATGGAATCTTGAAAGATACTTTAGGGCTAAAGCAGTGCTTCCAGTCCCGTGACGAAGGGGACTTGGGGAGTTCATTAAGGTACAGGGTCTGACCCTCAGTTTTATAGGGTCAGGCAGAATATCAGTGGTTAAAAGCAGAGTCAGGAGCCGAACTCACTAGTTTGAAATCCTTGCTGTGCCTTTAATTGCTGTGTGACCTTAGGCAAGTTGCTTAACTGCTCTGTGCCTCGATTCCTAATCTGTAAATGGAAATATTAGTGCTTATCACATGGGGTTGTTAGGAAGATTAGGTAAATTAACATATGGAAAGTATTTAGAATAGTGCTTGGCACATTAAAAGTAATATTTAGTTCTTCAGTTTACCAGTATCGCTCCATCTTTCAGGGCCAACTCTTGCTAACTGTGCCCCAAACGTTAATACATGAAAAACAAAATATCCTGTACTATTCACACCCACCAGGAAGATTAAAGTTAAAAAGATAGTTTCAAGTGTTAGCTGGAATGGGGTGCTATAGGAATTCTCATCCACTGTTGTGGGAATGTAAGTCGGTACAACTGCTTTGGAAGAATGTTTGGTACCACATGTTAAAGCCGAAAACATGCTTCCCCAAGAGCCAGTGATTCTGCTCTGGGAAGCACTCAACAGAGACTCATACTTGGATGCACCACAAGACGTGCCGAAGAGGCATGTAGGCAAAACTAGAAAGAAGCAAAGTATTCATATCTGGGGTGGATAAAGAAGTGGTAATACAACCATACAGACCAAGTTTTCAAGCAGCGAGAAGGAACCGGGGGTTGCTGCCTGCAGCACCGTGGACAGATCTCACGGGCACGCGAAACCTGGCCCAAAGGGGTAGCCACGCTGGTTCCATCTCTGTGAAGCTCGAAAGCAAGGTAACCTCCCTGGTGGTGTTGAAACTCAGGATGGCGTTCCTTTGTGGGGGAGGTAATAACTGAGGACGCGCACAGGGGGAGCTTCTGGGGGCTGTTGATGCTGCCTTTCTTGATCCGGGTGCTGGTTACACAGCTGTGCTCACTTGGTGAAAATTCACTAAGCTGTGCACTTAGGATTTGTACCTTTCTATGAATTATTTTATGCTTGAATAAAAATGTGATCAATCTGTGTATTAAAAACATTGTATTAGACCAGATTCTCTTATTTATAACAGAACAGCACGTCTTCCTTCAAGCAGATTTGTTCAAGCCGAACAAACCTTCAGCACATCTGGTCCCTCTGCTGTTAAACCAGATGAGAATCTGAAGGTTTCTGGGTGAGTCTAGAAGCTGAGCAAGGAGCAATCTTAATACTAACATTATGCAACTCTGCTAGTTGATGTTTTCATCGTGGAGAAGCCTCTGCACCATGAATCAGGTGTGCATCTAGGTGGGCCAGGAGCTCCTTCCCCTTCGTCACGGGACTGGAAGCACTTGCTGCCTCTCTCCTGGCCAGTCATGTCAGAACGCTTGGAAGGATGAGTGAACCCCTATAAATCCGTCACTGCCAGCCAGGCATCCACTCAGGAAGTACTTATTGAATGCTTTCTTGTGCCAGGCACTGGGGACACAGTAGTAAACAAGGTAGGCAAAGCCCCTGTTCTCAGGGGGACTACATTTCCAGTGGAGGATATAGGTAATAATCAAATATATCGGGTATTGATAGGAATCAGCTGTCAGACCCTTTTAGCATTTCTGGCTGATTTTCCCTTGGGGCAGCCTTTCTCAACTGGGGTTCCAGAACCCACAGAACATGGAAAATGATGTGCATAATTCTTTCCTTAGCTTCCCAGGGATGGTACAAACGACTGCTGTTCTAGGTGCACAGGAGAGAAGTGAACTCACTTTATACACAGTGGACACCTTAGGGCACCCGGGCTTCACTCTCTGGTGGAACCCTGGTTGAGAACAGCTGTGAATGCTTCTACCAATTCCTGAAGAGGTAGCTGAGAAGCTGAATTGAGCCTTAAAAGAAATGCAGAATTTGGGAAGGATAAAACAAAATAATTGGAGTTTAAGGCTCCCCAAGTTTGGGTTTAGGGATCTGATTAATCCCCTAGGCTTTGGATCAGAACCCAGAAAAGCTATACTCCCAGAGGAGGGCTTATCATCTCAGTCCTGGGTGGGGTGCAGGTTGCCAATTCTTCTGTCCTCCACCAAGAGTGATACAGATTCTCTCCAGAGAAATAGAAGAGTGTAGGCCTTAAATTATTTCTCTTAATTTTTCATATGTAATTGCAGTTAATCAAAAATTACAGGCATACAAGATGAGGAAACAGTAAAAAACAGACCACGATAGATTCGTATAGCAGACGCAAACTTTAAAATAACTCTGCTCTTTATAATCACGGAATTAGAAGATAAACTTGATGATTTAAGCAGACAACTGGAAAATATAGAAAACAGCTCTTTTGGAACTGAAAAAAAAACAACAAAAACGGAATGGTTTTAGTTGCAGCTTAGACACAGATAAGGGAAGAAATAGTGTACTGGAGGTTAAACCAATGAAACGGAAGGACAGAAACCTGGCCGACACAGAAGATCGCATGAGGCCCAAAAGCCTCCAGCGGCACCTCGTTCCCTTCAGGCCCCAGAGGCGTGACGTGGCGCCCGCACTTCTCCCCTGGCTCCCCCACTCTGACCTCCCCCGCTCAGGCCTCTGTGCCTGCCGTTCCTTCCGCCTGAGTGCCAGCACAGCTCGCTGCTCCGTTGGCTCACATTGGTCTGCGGTCCTTTCTGTGAGGACTCCTCTGGCGCCTGTCCGAGATCTCCAGTTCCTCCTGGCTCTCCCCGTGTCACGCACTGTGTGTGTGAGGATTGATGTTTGTCTGCGTCCTCACTGGAATGTAAGCCCCATGAGGACAAAGGTGTTTTGTTTTGTTTGTTCAACACGATATCCCCAGGGGCTTGGAAAAGTAGGCATTCAACAAATGCCTGCTTCCTGGGGAAGATGGCAAAACCGATACAAAAATCCTTAGCATGAGTTACATAATGTGGGCGGCCGTAATAAAAGTTAGTTATCCCCCTTTTGCTCATCTTTGTGGAATTTCTGGTTTAATTTTATTTTCTTTAATTTCCTACTTACAAGTTTTCCCTTCCCTTTGTGGGATTTCTGGGTTAACCTCTTTGTTATTTTATTTTCTGTATTGTATTATATTGTATTTCTTGTCAAATCTAAATAAATCTAGTTCTATCTCAGATACAGACTGAGAGAAGAGAAGACTTTCTGTGAATAATTGATGTAGATGTGTTTTTAAAAGCTGTGTTCAGATGTGGATAAAATTACAACTACTGTTGGTCAGCCATTCCTTTATCTAAAAACCACAGTAGTCATTAATACTAGTATTTGCAGAATGAAAATGTAGATATCACAGTTTAGGTAACATTTTAAGAATTTATCACATTCAACAAAAGAAAAATACCTGGATAGCTCTGATGTTTCTCTGGCCTAATAGCTTGAGAGTGTTAAAGGGAACAGGTCTTCAACAAAATGGAACTAGCTTTATTGGGCAAGAACTGTGCCAGCTTTCATAGATATTTTTTTTGGTTCATCCTCCCACAGCCATTGGAAACAGCCAGGATGTGGATTATGATTATAACATTGAGGTGGAAGGAGGGTAGGTGATTTCCCCGAAGCCACACAGCCAGTTAAGAGGCAGGGCTGGGATTTGAACATGGGCATCAGACTCCAAAGACCGAGATGAAGAAGTTATATGAGTCTCGAAGCTGCATAATAGACTCCTCACAGCCACAGATCAACACGTGGGGATGCAGTTTGATTGTTGTATTATTGATGTCTTATTTAAGTGATTATGGGGGACAGATTCTTATTTAGCATTGTTATTAGTGTTGTGATTTTGTCCTTAATTGTAAAATAACTTGGCTATGTGATATGGTCACAGTCATTGCTGATACTCAGTGAGAATATTAGTACTTTTCAGAACCCCAGCAAGGATGAATTTCTCAAAAGACTATTTTTAGCTAATGTGTGTGTTTTATAAACTCAAAACAATCATGGTAAGAATAAACTTAAATAATCTTTTAACACTATATTTTATGTGAAAACTTTTTACATTTTGAAATGACCAGGTTTCACCCTGGTGAGGTGGTGTGTAGTCAGCATAACCGTCTCCTTTTAAAAGGACTCAAAACCTAAACATTATTTTCAAATCACTTTTGTAAATTCTCTGTTTAAAATGGTTTTTCCCAGCTTAAATTTTATGCTTGATTTTACTTGTGACAGAAATAGAATTAAATGCTGTTTCCTTTATCCTAGAAAATCTTTTCTCTTCAGAGCAAGATTTCTTTGGTATTGGGCCATATGTCGGTGGAGTTTTCAGGTCAGGAATGGCAGATGAAGAGTCTCTACCTGTGTTAGGGCATGTTTCGCCATAATGTGACCCCCCTGACACCTATCAAGTGTCCAGGTCACCCTGTCGGTTCCATTTAGACATCTTCCTTATCAAAGACAAAAACTCAGAAGTGGATCTTGATGAATAAGTCTCTTACAATGATTCAAGAATGTTTATTAATATACATTTATTTCTTGTCCATCTTTACTCTTTTTAATAATGTTCTGACTTTCAGGAATAGAATACAGAGGGTTTTTTTTTAATATTTATTTATTTGGATGTGCCAGGTCTTAGTTGAGACACGCACGTGGGCTCTAGTTCCTGGACCAGGGATCGAGCCCAGGTCCCCTGCATTGGGAGCGCGGGTCTTAGCCACTGCACCACCAGGGAAGTCCCGAATACAGAGTTTTACTGGGAAATTTTTTTCCTGAGGGCAGGGAATGTAAGATGGATAGGTAATGTTTGAAAAAAGAATTCAGGTGAGGTCTCCTTATCAAAATTTACACTATTTGAGTAAATATTGCATTTTACACTGTAGCACATCTCCTCAATTCGCATTCATCTTAGAGAAGCTATTGCTATGTTTCCTGCCACTTGGTCTTTAATTAGTTCCTTTCTTTATTTATTACTGTGTTCCCGACATTGAGAATACAAGAGAACAAGGTCTGTTCCTTCCTCTTAAGGACCTTGTAGACCAGGGGGAGAGAAAGGAGGCAGAGAAATAATTGTGGGCACTGTGTACGTGCAAGTTATCAGTTATCAGGGAAGCACAGAGAAGGGACTGATAATTCAGCCTGGAGTCTCCCAGCGAAGGACCTAAAGAGGGAACACCATGTGCGGAGAAATTACAGCATGAAACAAACAGGCTTCCTCAGGGCCCTTAACGTGTTAATGAAGCTTACAGTGCACTGTCTCTCTCGTAGGAACCAGGAGAGAGGAGTGGAGATTTGTAAGCCAGGAAGCAACAAGCTTAGGTTTGCATTTTAGCAGATAATTCTGAAGAAAGGATTAGATAAGGGAGTACTAGGCAGCTTCTGAGTGATCCTGATGCAGTCACGTTGGGAATGTAGAGGAAAGATATGAGAGAGAAACAGGAGATAAAGAAAGATTGACTGGCAGGTGGAATGGTGGTGAGATGGGCAAGTGGAGGCATGGATTCTGTCCAGGCCAGGAGTCCTTCAGAGGTTCGTGCAGACGGATGGTTTCCTAGCACTTGGTTAGAGAGGCGCGCCTGCAGGGCTGCCTCACTCACAGGTACAGGACCCTGTTTTTAAAGTGCAAAGAAGCGGGATCTTTGCAGTGCATTTTAACAACATAAAGGAGCTCTGTTAAGCTTCTTCCAGAGGAAATTCAGTTACATTGTTTAGAATAAAGGAGTTTATTGTGCCCATGGGTTGTCTGAGGAGTGGCTCCAGAGATGTGTAGACAGGCGGAGGCAAACTCGGGCTGCTTAGAGGACCCGGTGCAGGAGGGGTTTGGTGTGCTTTCCTCGGGAGCGTTCAGTCCAGCAGTCGATAACGAGCATCTACTGAGTGGTCCTCATTACACTCCAGCCCTGCCATTACTCTGTGCAAAAGAATCAGTGCCCCACAGTCCGTGCTCATAAAAAACAGTAGGTGAGGGCAGAGCCAGTCAGTCGTTCCTGTACAGTAACAGCGGCACATGTTGGTCCATTGTTGGCATAACAGGTGTGGTGGACTCTGCGTTTGTGGGAGAAACAGAGGAGGAGGTTCATTGGAGCTTCATCGTGAAAAATTGACTAGGCAGAGAAGGCAGGTGCAGAGACTGACAGGGAACAGCATGTGAGCTGGAAGGAACTTGCACGTGAAGGGCCGGACTCACTGCAGAACAGGGGGCTGACACAGAGACTTTGTGACATGTGAAGGGGAATGTTTTCTAGGAGAAGATGGAAATGCGAGAAGTTCTGCAAAGATGTCAAGTGTAAAAAGAAATCGTTCAGCACATCTGAGCTCTGCCGACAGTGGAGTCCTGAGTCCCCATCCCAGGTCCTGGCACTTTTTAAGAGTGGATTCTAAGCTTCTCTGTGATGGAACTGTTGATAGGTCAGCAGCATCCCCGCTACACTAGATGGATGATTGCACTCGATTATTTGTGAACTTGTGACAAAGAATGCATTCACTCTTCTTTAAAATTTCTAACTAGCCTCAGAAAAAATCTGAAGAGGAATTTCATAATGTCAGGTTATTTAAAGGAAAGCAGCCAGTTGTTGGGAACACTGGAAGATAAGAGCATTAGGAGAAGAGAGATGGAGAGAGAGAGAGAGAGAGAGAGCTGCTGTACCTCATCCCCCAGCCCTCAGACGGAAGCCCTCAGGCAGCCCGCCACCCTCCTCCTTCCTCTTCTAACCATTCGCTGATCCTTTGCTGGCTGACCTCCCCACTGCTCTTAGCCAATGACCTCATCTCCTTGCAATAAAATAGCAGATAATCAACAAGAATCCCCTCCACTCCCTCTCAGAAACGTACACATTCACCTGCAGTCACACTCCCTTTTCTTCATTTATCTGTCACACTCTGCTTTATGCTTTCCTATATTTTTCACGTCCTGTCCATTGAACAAACAATACTTGTGATGGAAGAGGCTGTACCCCCAAGGCCAAATCCAACTGTGAAATCATCGTCATGAAAGAAATGTTGTGAAAATTGCATTTTTAATCCTTAAAATCTTCACTGTAAAATATGAAAGTCAATAATTCAGTGACCTAAACAATTTGAAAGTTCAAATAAACTAGCCTTGTAATATCGGACAGAATAATTGAACAAGGAATGAATGCCCTAAGTGTAGGTTTTAAATAGTCTACATTTCAGTTACTTAGGAAAATTCCAGTCATTTACTGGAGTTTAAAGAGTCTTGATTCTTTTAAATAAGCATAGAAAGAGAATTCGGCATGGGGGAAGCCATATTCTTTTTAAGCTACTAACAAATTACTGAAGCAGCCATGGGCTCTGCATTTTGCCAAGCCACATGCTCAAGGCAATGACCTAGTTGCAAGTCCCACCCTCCAGACTGACCTTCCCGGCTCCACGCCCACACAGTTTCCAGAGAGAGTCCTGAAGTGCGGAATCTAAATCCACACTCCGTAACTTGGCCACGCGTGGTCTGGTGCACGGGTGTCTCCGGCTCATTGCTCTCCCCTTTTGTGTGCATTCCACAGTGTGCTCACCTGAACCCTGGGTGAGAAGGGTTCTTGTGTCTGTACCTCCATTGTCTTGCACCTGCTGTTCATTCCGCCGAAGTTTTAATAAATTTTCCCAGCTACTTTTGCTTTTCTCTGCTTTCAACACTTCTGGGAAATTTTCTTCCCCTTTCCCTTTCCCAGTGCCACCCCGGGTGCTTTCCTTCGCCACAGCATGTGACATGTTGCCTGATCGTTCTCTTCAGTCGCCTGTCATCTTCATCCCGCCAGCGTACTCACTAGACAGTACACCCCTTTCCCGCCACGGTGTCTAGCAGGAGTGCCAGCCACAGGGTAGGGGCTAAGTAAAGGATTTTGGGTTTTTTTTTTTTTTTTTTTTAATGCGGTAAGATTACTTTCTTTTTGTTGAGACGCTAGCTACTTTTGTTAATTCACCGGAATTGTAATATCTGCAGTTTGCTGCTTACAACTAAAATCATCTCAAATATTTTTGTTTGTTTGAATCTTATCTGAGAGCTTTCTCCTCCTTGCGTTGGTCACTGGAAGATCATAGCTGTATTAGCAGCCTGCCTTCAGCTACTACAAGGGACACCATGGCTTACCAATATGTTCTAAGGATATTCTTGACTTTTATTCTTCCTCTGCCCCTATTTAATGACTATTCCTTTTAGATTCTGTCCACGTTCAAAGTTCTGAACACATAGCTCTTCAGCAAATATTCAGTTCCTCCTTTATGAGAAAACATTTTAAAAAATTTAAGGTGGTCACGTACAAATTGTATAAGCCTTACCCCTGCAAAGATAGTATCATCCCTTCAGCTTGATAGTCGTCTTACAAGATGGAGCACATTACAATATACCTTGCTATTCAGATACTTTCGCTTTTCTAAATCAAATAAATGGAGGTATACTATTTAGTAGATGCTTCTTAAAAGAGAGTAACTAAGGTCATCACTTTAAAATCAGTCATTTGGCTCCTACCGTCGTGTGTAGTGGCCGCTCATGTTCATCACCTGTGAGTCTTACCATTTTAGAAATCCAGGAGAGAGGTCGGCAAGGGTAATGCTTTACTGTGATAGTTAATAATATAAGCTATTCTTTATAAAGTTCTTACTACATGTCTGGCATTTTGCTGGAATACATACATATGTATATGTAATTTCTCACCCTTTAAGGATACTTATTAAGGATTCACATTTTACAGGTAAAGAAACAGATTCTGAGGAAGTGGATGAACTTGACTGAGATCAGTGACAGTAAAACACAGAAGCCCATCTGACTCCACCTCTTTTCTCTTACCCCTTGACCACATTTCTCCACTTCAAAAGCTCTGGTGATGATCATTAAATTGATTACCATTGATAATACTGATGTTCCAAAATACTTAGATTATTTCCTGGCTCTTTTAAATATTAAGTAAATACCAGTAAGTCCAAAGTCACTATGTAATTGATTATCCCCAGAAACTTAGAAATCAGTTGTAGGGTAGGCTTCACACTTTCATAGATATAAATGTCATTGAACAACATCTCTAATTTGATCTTACAGAATGATCATTTCTCTGGACCTTTTTCAGTTCCAAAATACCTTTAAAATAACCGTAGTTGTACTTGTTATCACATCTGAAAAATGTCCTCATAGAGCTAGGAGGATGGCTTTAGCTCTTTTGGGGTTGTTTTTTATTGTTGAGTTATGAGAGTTCTTCATATATTCTGGACACTAGACCATTATCAGATACGTGATTTGCAAATATTTTCTCCCATACTGTAGATTGTCTTTTCACTTTCTTGCTGATGTCCTTTGACACAGAAGTTTTAAATTTTGCTGGAGTCTGTTTTATTTATATATTTTGTGGTTGTTTATGCTTTTGTTAGCATATCTAAGAAACTAATAACTAAGGTCACAAAGAGTTACACCTGTGTTTCTGCTGTTCAACCTGGCTAGTGAATTTTTCATTTGAGTTGTTACACTTTGCACCTCAAGAATTTCTTTGGATTCTTTTCTGTATTTCTTATATCTATATTAATATTCTCTATTTTGGTGAGGCATTGTTCTAATACCCTTCTTTAGCTTTTTAGATACAGGCTATCATTTAGTTCCTTGAATATATTTCAAATAACTGATATAAAATCTTTTTCTAGTGGGATGAATTGGGAGATTGGGATCGATCTATATACACTAATATGTATAAAATAGATAACTAATAAGAACCTGCCGTATTAGCACAGGGAACTCCACTTCACTGTACAGTAGAAACTAACACAACATTGTAAAACAACTATACCCCAATAAAAAATAAAAATAAATAAAGTCTTTGTCCAGTAAGTTCAGTGTCTCAGCTTCGTCAGGGATATTTTTCTATTGACTACTTTTTTTTTTTCTCGTGTATAGACTATACTTTTGTTTTTTCTTTGCATGTTGCATAATGGTTTTTGTTTGTTTAAAACTGGACATTTAATATAGTGTGTCCGTGTGAAAATCAAATTCTCCTTCCTCCCTAGGATTTTTTTTTTCTTGGTTTAATTACTTTTCCAAACTAATATTGTAAAGTCGATATTTATCATGCGTTGCCACAGAAGTGTCTTTTCTCTCTTACCTTAGTGGTCAGCTAATGATTGGACAGAGATTTTGTCAAATGCTTGGAAGTTAAGTCTGTAGTCTTTACCAAGAGGCTGTGGGGTACCTGCTGGAGCTTGTCTTCAACACTGAGCCAATCAGTTTACAACTAACTGGCTTAGCCTTGACTTTCCTTCTTATACTGAACCTCAAGGTCAGCCAGAGGAGAGAGCTCAGGGCCTTCTCAGGTCTGTCCTGGGCAAGTACATGGCACGGTAGCCTTTGAGGTTCCAGAACTATGTCAGAACTTTGCAGCGCTCGTATGGACATCTCATTCCCCCACTTTTCCTTGTAAGCTTTTGGTTAGCCTGTTATTTGCGCCAGTTTTTCTCCACCACTTCAAGCAGCTAAACTCATAAACAATTGCCTCTAATTATTTTCTTCAAATACCCAGAGGGAAAAGACTTTGTGCACTGGATGAGCTCCCAGTCAGGTTAAATAAAGGCAATCCTCTGGGAATGGGGTTTTGAAAGCCTCCACCCTGCCCTGCCCCATCCAGTGACCTCCAGCCTGCTGGTTTCCTCCTTGCTGGATTGCGGCTCCTGCAGAGCTGGGGGTGAGGGGTGGGCATAGGACCGAGCTCACCCTTCATTCCAAGGTGCAACCAATTTTTTAAAAATAAATGCTCCCTAGATCTCTGCAAGCCTTTGGTTAACTTCCAGGGATCTAAAAATGTTGATTCTAACAATTTTTGTCAGTTTCTCTCTGCTTTTTCAGGAGAATTTTTGGACGTTCTTACTCTATCATTTTCACTGATGTCAGTTTTATATTTTTCCTTACATTATAATTAGATATATAGTTAAATGGTAGCTGAATTAATTCACTAAAAGCAGAATGCATCTTCCTTTCCAGAAATTTCTCTGAACTTTTTTGTACTTCTCCTGTTACATTTTAGGACTATGATGATGGATATGGCACTGCTTATGATGAACAGAGTTATGATTCCTATGATAACAGCTATAGCGCCCCAGCCCAAAGGTAAGAGTCAATCTTTATGACCAGACCCCATAGCAGACACGTGTGCCCTTCCACATTTGCTATGCTCTGGGAACAGGATGATGATTGGCCAGTGACGGTGATTTGACTCGGCCTGCTTTGTTGTTGTTTGTTTTCATTGGAGAAGCACTATCTGTCCTACCGAATAGCATGTATTGCTCTCAACTTTACTGTAGTGCTAAAGCAATGAGTCTTGGAAAATAAAATTTGAAATTTTATTTGCTCTAAAATTTTAACTTAAGCATTCAGTGTATTCTAAGGAAGAACAGTGTCTCCCAAGTCTGTGGCTCTTCCAAGTCCTAAGGCCCAAAGTCATCTCAGAAATGTGTAAATATCCCGCATGGGCAGTGCCTGGGGATGGAAGTGACAAAAGTTTTTTTCAGTGTTCATAGATCATTTCTGTTTCTTAGCAGCAGTGCTCCTGTTTTCTAACAACTTCAAATTCCTATTTGTGAAAAATGAGTGAGTTCTAATTCGTTTTCTAAAGAAGTGTTGACTTAGAAATGAGTGTCATTAGAGGGAAACACAGCTTCATAGTTACGTCTTCTGATAGGAGACCTTGATGTCCACTGATATATGAAATCCGTGTTCTGTTCAGAATGTTTTTCTAAATGCCTAGAAACCTCTTTATGTTGAAAATTCTAAGTGGTAGACAAAGACAAACATACGCAAACCAAAATACTGGCTTTATGAAGCATAAATAAATATGGACTACATGGTTATTTCGATGAAGCATAAATTCACTTTTGAACTCATTCGGGGCCAGGCAAGCTTTGAACAGACAGGCACCCTGGTACTGAGGTTGACAGGGATATAATTTTTTCTCTTTTTGTTCATGCTAGATTTTTTACTTATATAATTTATAACAATTAAGTAGCCTTTAAACTTTGACTCCCAACTGGTCTTCTTTACGGGAAGCCTTGTGCATGGCGTTTGCATCCTTGCGGGTTTTGGCACGTCCGGGGGTGACTGGCACACAGTGGACGCTAGACAGGACTTTACGTGTCTCACCCTGTACAGGTGTCCCGGCAATGTCACAAAGTATGTGGGGCTGTTCCCGTTATACAGATGAAGAGAAGGAGCACAGAGCGTAAGATTAATTAATTAGCCGGAAATCACACATGGAGTGCAATCCTTTAAAGACTCACACGTCTCATTTAATCTGAACGGCAACAGCAGGAGTTAATGTGCCTGTTTTACAGATGATGAAACTGAGGCTCAGAGAAGTAAATAACTAACCCAGAATGTGAACCAGACTTGGAAAGCTTGTAGTCTTCCCACTTTTAGCTGTGATAACGTATTAATGTGATTGATCACAAGCATTCGTTCCTTTGGTCATTTATTCATTCAGCCAACATTTATTAAATGTCCACTACGTGTATTAAATGTAGGCACTGTGCTCGATGCTGGATTACAAAGATTATTGAGACAGGGACCCTCTCCTTGGGAAGGTCACAGGCTAGAATGAAATACAAATATTTAAAAGCAATGTAATATGGTAATCCCATGAGAGTCTGAGGGAAAACACAGTATTTCCATAAGAAGACAGTGCTCAAGTCTGGTTGGAAGCCCTGGGGACATTTCACTGGGAAAGTGAAGGGGAAGTAGGGGTCACCAGGGTACAAACAGGGAAGGACATTTCCCAAAGCCAGAGCAAGGCACAGAGCCTGACACCAGAAGTGCTGCCTGAGCTGGAGGGCGTGCCGCACGGGACAGGTGAGGCAGGAGAGGGGGTGACCGCATCCTCCCCAGTCTCAGGGTGCAGGCTCCGGACCACTGTGGGCGGCAGCAGGGAGCCAAGGGAGTGGCGTGTTCACACCTGGATTCGGAGAAATGCATTAGAAGGCAGTAGAGAGGCCAGATTGGCAGATGGCGAGCCTGGAGGCAGAGACCCATTAGGAGGCTGGCACGTTCCGAATTATAAGCCCTTTAAATGTCCGGAAGACTCACGTGAAAGAAACACCCTTCATGACAGCCAGCCCACCTGCCCAGAAGTGGTCTTTTCAGTGCTACCTGAAGGAGTTACAGAGAATTGCATGAGAATGCCACACGTTGGCAAGTGTGGAAGTCACTGTTGGTCGGTTATTCTTAATATTCATTTAATCCTCATAACCTGTGAACTAAGCGTCAGTCCTTTTAAAGAAGAAAAACTGGTTTACAAAAATTAGGTAACTTGCCTAAGATCATGCAACTTACAAGCGAAGGGGCCCGACTGAGCACCTCGGTCTGTCTGTCTGTCTGTCTGTCTTCCTCTGCACCATCTACTGTAGATCACAGTGAAGCAGCTATGTTATGGAACAGCGTGAAGAAAGGGTTCCAGGTGCTGTAGTAGTTTGCTAGAGTTACCGTAACAAAATACCACAGACTGTATTTAAAGCAACAGAAATTTGTTTTCTCAAGGTTCCAGAGGCTGGAGGTCCAAGATCCAGGCGTTGGCAGGTCTGGTTTCTTCTGAGGCCCTCTCCTCGACCCTCAGCTGGTGGCCGCCTTCTCACTGTGTCCTCTTGCGCGTGCATCCCTGCTTTCTCCTTGTGTCCAAATTTCCTTCCTTGTAATGACAGCAGTCAGATTGGACTAGGGCCCACAGAAGGCCCCATTTTAACTTAATCACCTCTTTAAAGATGATTGATTGTCTCCAAATACACATTATAAGGTACTGGGGGTCAGGGCTTCAACATATGATTTGGGGGGAAACACAGTTCAGCCCATAACATGCACATATGAGAACATCGGTTTAAGTGCAACACTATGTATCTCATAATTAGAAATCTAGCATAAACCAGTTAGGAGAGCAGATTTTGAAATCACCCCCAGGATTGAGTAGTGGGTGTTGACCAGGAAATCACCATCACTGTCATCTTCAGTAGTGAATGTTGGCTGTGTGCTTGGTGTACTATACCATGGGCTTCACGTAGATTCTCTTTCCCCTCTCAGCATGCCCTGAACTATTGCAAAATTCAAGTCTAAACAGGTCATTCCCTTGCATACAGGTTCAGAGAGGTTAAGTCGCTTATCCAGACTCAGAAGGCTGAGCAGTGGTAGATCCGCATTGGCCCCAAGCATCCTCGTTTGTACTTCCATAGCCTTTCAACTCTCCTTTTGTCACGGCTTTGATTTCAGTTACTGAAACTGCTTCCTATTAATATTTTCCGTATACAGTATTCAAAAATCTGATACTTTGTAATGTTTTTAAGTCCCTTAGGAATCATGCTTTCATCTGAACTGGAACTGTTGCCTTATCAGACTGTGGAATGCCTTAATCAAACCTAAGAATTTCACTTATCCTGCATATTAATGTTGCGGGCTAAGACGAATGAAATTAAGAACTTTGTTTTTCCAATTTTACGTGAGATCCTTTCAGCAAAGAACATTCACGGCCACTGCTTTCAAGGAGCAAACAACCTAGTATCCACTAAGAGATAATACCATGTAACACTTGATATTCTGGGGTCTAAAATTTCTTGGTTTTTATACTCCAGGTTCTTCTATAAAATTTATGTCAAACTTCAGTAATTCTCTCAATTCAGAATTTGAAAGTACAGTCTGTGCTGTAGTTACATAGTTCAGCGTTACTGCAGAATTCTTTACTTGGTCTCCTTTTAGATTACAAGCTGTTCTGAAAATGTTCTTTGACACGTCAAGACGTAGTGGAAAGAGCACAGAGCAGAAGGTATTAGGACCGCGCTGTCCACCTGGCAGCCTCCAGCAAACGCACCTGTTGAACGCTTGAAAGGTGTCTAGTCCAAAGGGGGACGTGTTGGGGGTGTCAGGCACATACCCGATTCCAAAGGCGGTGTGGAGTGAATAAAGGATGCAAAATAAATACACGATTAAGATCAACATCACCCGTTTCTTTTTACTTTTTGTTTAAATGTGGCTACTAGAAAACTCTAAATTACAAATTTCCCTTGGACAGCGCAGAGTTAAAAGACGGCAGTGTCTCTGGCACCAGCACAGGGGAGCTGTGTCTCAGGGTCAGGGCACCGCACCCTCGGGGCAAGCAAGTCAGCTCACCAGGAGCAGAAAGAGAAGTAGAGAGTGTCCAGTTACACTGATCCTTTTGAAACTTCTATTTTGAAGTTTTTACTATGTTACTACCACTGTAGCACACGTTACCCATAAATAGTTTCCGTTACAAGCTCAAAAACCATTTCTTTCTGATGCAGATGTGTCATCATAAACGTCTGCAGACCCAGGCCGCAGTGTAAGAGTCTGACAGAGCTGCGTTTGGGTCCCACTTTAACGCTTACTGGTTATGTGACCGTGGGCAAGTTATTTCACCTCTCTGAGCCTCCATTGGTAAAATGTGTAACTTGGTTTTTTCTTTGGAGGATGGACCTGAAGGTTGAACAAGACAGGAAAGCCCACAGCCCTAGTGAACCGCATGGAGGTAGGTGGGCTGCCCAGCGTCTTCTCTGTGAGGGACTAAATGAGACCTTCCCCGGTGTAGTTCCACATTCCACCAGGTGGTTAGCGTAGCGCTGAGGGAGCCCCAGTGCCCGCCCTCGCCCGCAGCTCTGAATTTCTTCTGCATCCCATTTTGCACCGGGATGGCCGCGAGAAGCCGGTGCTGGTAAATCTGGAAGGACCAGGGAGAATGAGAAGGGAGAGAGGGCAGCCTGTGGATGCTCCGTATGATGTCAGCCATACACTGGCGAGAGCGGGTGAGCAGCCGTAGCCTTTCCAAGGGTGGGCACTTAGAAACAGGAGAGACCGAGACGGGTGGCACGGCTGCCACCAGTGTCGTCACCTGTGTGTGAAAGGCCTCTCTCAGCTATGACTTCTACGCTTCAGGCACTGTAATCATTTTACAACACTGTTTTGTTGCAGAAAAAAGTTTCTCTCCGGAGGTTTTACAAATTAGGAATTTTTTCTCCCAACTTTCAAATACCCAAAAGGAAAATTAGAGTACAAGTGAGAGTCCCTACATAGAAAATAGAAAATTCAGCATAGTTCAGCTACGTTTCCCCATCGATGTTTGTGATGGCCTCCACAGCATAAAACAAAATGTAAAACAAAGCATTGTTTATCTAACTTCACACATTTAATGAGCAACAAGCTGTCATCTATTACTGAAGAGAAATATGAACTATTCTTTACAATACTGGAGTTATTCTAATATACATTGGCTCAGAAATAGTTATTGATTAATTCCTATGGACACACCGCTCTGGAGTAGCTGTGGTGAATTAAAAAAGAGCAGGTGATAAATGGCCTCAGACCTCAGGGACCTGCACCTGCCCTGACATGACTAGAGCCTTCACAGAACTCATAGTCTGACTCCTGGAAACCCTTTGTAAATGTATCTATTTCATTCTAAACTAAGTGGAATTAGTTTTCATTTGATGTCTTATTTATAATCCTAATAACAGTCACAATTGTATAGCATGATGACTATACTTAATAATACAGTATTGAGTTCTGGAAATTTGCTAAGAGTAAATTTCAGGTGCTCTCATCACACGAGAAAATGGTAACTGAGAAACTCTGTTAATTATCTTGACTGTAATAATCATTTCACTATGTTTTTGTACCTTATGTACAACTTTTATTTCAAATTTCACAATTTTTTTTTTTTTTTTTTTTGTGGTACATGGGCCTCTCACTCTTGTGGCGTCTCCCGTTGCGGAGCAACAGGCTCTGGATGCGCAGGCTCAGCGGCCATGGCTCACGGGCCCAGCCGCTCCGCGGCATGTGGGATCTTCCCAGACCGGGGCACGAACCTGTGTCCCCTGCATCGGCGGGTGGACTCTCAACCACTGCACCACCAGGGAAGCCCCAAAATTTCACAGTATTTTAATCTGTGTTTCCAAATAGTTGTAAATTCTCCAAGGAGATACTTGATTCCTCTGATGATCAGTCGTAAAGAAGGTAGAACAAAAAGGGTTTCCAAAAAGTGCTAATAACCCCCTGAGCATAAGCGGGCGACTCTGTAATAAAAAGTTTATTTTCTGGCGGGTTTAATGTTGACATGCTCATTTCCCATAGCACTTTGTGGCCTGACAGTACTTTCGAGTACCTATTTCCTTTCATCCTCCAGAATCTCTATGATTTTCCTGAAAACACTTAGAAATACTGAAAAAGGGGATGAGAAATCATAGCTGCTAGTTTTGGAGAGCCTGTGAAGTCTAGCACTCAGCCATCTGCATCCTTTCTATACGTTATCTCCAGTTTTCACAGTGGCCCTACGTGCTCAGCTTTTCCACGTACAGAAGTTGAAGATGTGACGTTTAGCAACTTTCCCAAGCGTACGCTGCTGAAGAGTACTGAAGCTTAGGTTTTTGTCTGACTCTAAAAACCATTATCCAGCTAAAAAAATTTTAACTGTAAAATCATTGACTTGTTTTTGTGACAGAACACCACCTCAGCCCTTTCGTCCGAATAGGCAGAGTAATGGAAGCTGTCAGAAGCTACGAGTACTCTTGGTGTATTTTCAGATGCCAATTCCAAGGAGGGCAATGAGACAAAAATTAGTGTTGCCGTATGCCCAGCTGTCTAGTTTGCTGTTGCTTCTGTTGGCAGCTTTAGCATTGTATGTGCAGTAATGTCTTCTTAAAAGCAGACTTGTAGAGGTCTGAATATAGTTTGGAATTTTCACTTTGGAAATGATGACCTGGTGTTTAGTTTAGGATGTAACATTTAAACATCAGTAGTCCGGAGCCTGTGCTCCACGACGGGAGAGGCCACAACAGTGAGAGGCCCGCATACTGCAAAAAAAATAAATAAATAAAAATAAACATCAGTAAAACTGTCTTTTGGAAGATATTGCTGTGTTGTATCAGGGTTGGCTGTTTTGGATTTTTAAAAGCAGTAATGGTTTGGCCTGGATTAACCATGCCTTGCAAAATTTTTGTGAAATATACTTTTACCTAGCCTGGGTTTTTGGCTACTTGCAGCACAAGTACTGAAGGAGTCTCTTAGCACAAACTAAGCCGTATAGCTATTGACAGACAGATACTTCTAATACAGTATTATATAGACATTCACCAAATAACAGAGACACCAACCCAGATTATACTGTAAAACTGTAAATATCTAAATTCTCAGTCAAGGACCATATGCTAAGAAAAAACAAAGAGATGGCTATAGTGAAAATGAAGCTACAACCTAAAAGGGAAAAGCCCAAGGGCCAAAGTTTTAACATGTATAAGTATTGCTGTTAATAATAATTACTATGCACTGACCACATCTACCGCAGCATTGGTTGTATTTAGATAAGTGTGTGTGTGTGCACATGTCTCTGTGTGTATATGTGAGCGCATGTGCACACGAGCATGTATTATCCCCTCTGGTCTTAATTTTAACTTTAAAAGGTGGATATTCTCATCCCCATTTTTTTCTTGAGAAAACTGAGACACAGAGAGAGGTTTAGTAAGTGGTCTGAGTTACACACTTAGTGACGTTACTCGTCTCGGTCCATTTTCTTTCTACTGTTGTCGTGCTTCTCAAAGAGTCGTACACCTATCACTGATGTTTCCCAACATGATTTCAGGTGGTACGTGGCCGACTTTTTTTTTTTTTTTTTTTTTTTACAGTTTTAACAATTGATTTTAAAGTTACTGGAAAAGTATAATTACCATATCAAGCACATGATTTTATGAATAGTATTGCTATAAATAAATTACAGTAAGTTTAAGTTAAAGTAAAATCAATATAGGGAGTAATACGAAGTCACTAACAGGATGAGTGGTGGGCATGGATGGGAAAAGTCCTGAAAGTGGTCCATGAAGGGCCGAAGTTGGGCAAACGCTGCCCTCAGCACTTTCTTGTTTTCAAGATTCATTAACAAATTTTGAAGGAATGAGATATCCATTGAATGCTTATCAAGTGTCAGTTACTATATTCAATGCTCTCATGCCTATCATTTCATTTAATTCTGTAAGATTATCAGGTTTTAGTTTTACAAGTAAGGAAACTAATGCTCAGAGATTTCGAGCTTGACCAAAGTCACATGGCTAGTACGTAGCAGGCAGGCCTCATATCCAGTTAGTTCTCTTTACGATCAAGGTCTTTTGCTTAACCTGAAGGCAACTAAGATGGGGGGGTGGGGGGGAGTTCCTCCAAATACAGAGGATACCAGAACCCCTGAATTGGCCACGTGGAATCTTCAGCCACGATCTCTCCACAAGTGGATGGAGCGGCCGCAGGGCAGAGGCGCGCTGATGGCCATTGTCAGCTCACGCTTTCACGTCCTCGAGATCGATCACTGAGGACGGTGGAATAATGGTCGTCCACCGGGGAGATGTACTACGTCGTTTGGGTTTAGCACTGCCATCTGCTTAATAGCATCAAGGAGACGGCAGTGGTGCCTACGATCGCCCACTCATGGCGGGGACAGATGCTGCGGGGAGTAGCGGAAGCATTCCCGGGAACGGGGCTCCTCGCCGAACTGTAGACTGTGTGGCAGGCTTTCGAAAAAGTGGGTTTGTTGGTTATCACACCACCAGTTTAAAGTCTTCACTATAGAATTTTAAGTTCTGTTAGATAAGGATCTCCTTGGTGAATCTCCCGTGTTTTCTTTCCCCATGTTTCATACATTCTTGAAACGCATTTTTATTAGTTTGAGAATAATTTTCCTGATGAATTCTGCCCTCTTTCTAGTGAAAGAAAATGATAGAACTTTTGTATAATTCTTGACTCTCACAGTTAGTCACATGATTTAGTTAAAAAGACCTGTGGGCTGTGAAACCACACAAACCTGGATTTGAATCCCAGCTGCGTCGCTTCCTTACCTGTATTTTTGGGGCCAGGTTACTTCTTCGAGTCTTCGTTTCTCATCTGTAAAATGACGGCAAGAGTATTTGACTTGTGAGATTGTGAGTAAATGAGATAGCAGGTGTAACGTACATAGTAGAAGTTCAGTAAACTTGCAAAGGTAACGTACTGGGTGCCGCACGCTGTTCTAAGCATTTTACAGCCTTGTAAGTAGGTTACTATTATTATCATCCCATTTTATAGATGAGGAAATTGAGGCACAAAGATTATGGAACTTCCCTAAGGTTACTGGAGGGCAGATGCTGGGGCTGGCATTGAACGCGGGCAGCCTAAGCCCTCTGCTGTACTGCCTCTCTATGTAACCTGTTCTTACCAGTTTAGTTATCCCATCTAGCAACTTGTACAGTCTTTTCCTGAGGAAGACTCCAGTCAATAAAATCTCAACAAAGAAACAACCGGCATAAAGTTATACATGCCGTTTTGATTCCCCATTTGTGAAATAAAAACTTATTAAAGGCTTCATTTAATTTAGGTTGTTTAGAGTTCTAACATGTTTGGAAGCACAGACTTGAGGACAAAGCTTGAAGTAACTTGTGAAGAATGATTTATAGTAGAGAACGTCAGCGTGCTTGTATTTCTCAGAATCTAGTCAAACCTCATTTACTGGACTCACAACTCCAGAAGCAGAAATAATTCGCACATGATGTGGATGGTGTTTTTCCCTTTTCTTTGACATCGTGAAGGGATGTGTTCTTTTGGAAAGTAATTTACAAGTGTCCATCAAGACCCTTGAAAGTGTGTTTGTAACCTTTGACCCAATATTTGCACCATAAGTGCCTGAACTTAGTATATGAGTGTTTGACAGTGTAAATATATTTAAGACCTCTTTAAAAAGAACAAGCAGTTTCTGGCAAAGTTCAGGGAAAGTAATATGGCACTTTAGATATGGGGGAAAAAAAACAACCTGTGCATATCATCTTGGCCAAAGTAATGTAGATAAAACAGCACCTCAATTAAGGCTGAATCCAAACTTGGTTAAATGAGAGTGAAGGGCGGGAAGGCCTGGGTTTGCATCACAAACTCTGCCACTTGCTAACAGTGCAGCTGCGGTCAGGTTACTCTACCTGTGCTTCAGGTTGCTCATCTGTAAAACGGGGATGATGATAATAGTAACCACCTCTTAGGTTGTTGTCATGTTAAATAAGTTAATATTCAATATGTGGAAAGCACCTGGCACTTTGTATATGCTATCATTAGCTATCCTTAAAATTCTGTAATATTTTATCTAAAAGCCTTGGGGCTGTAAATGTCTTAGACGTAGAATTTTTGAATTTTGGAAAGATAGTGTGTTACATTCCACGTGTTAATACAACTCTGGGCGAGGGGTGGGTGTCTATTTGTGGTTCTCCAGGACAGCGACTGCCCCTTGGATTATTTGACATTTATGATCAAGGAAAATGTGATTACAGAGGGAGGGAAAGCATATATGGCAAATTGAAAAACAAGGGGATTTCTGAAGGGGAGGGTGGTCGGTGTTCAGCCTTTGCAGTTTGTAATCCTACCAAGTATAACAAATGGTTGGTGCTAGCAATTAATTTTTAAACAGTACAGATTTAAGGATTAATAACAGGACTCTCCCTTCTATTAGAAGCTATTACGTTAGCAGGGCCTCTGTTGATCTGGCCCTGATCTTTCTCTAACTCATGTCAAGTCACCCACTCATACGATCTAACCTTATATTGAATTGTTCAGTCATGACTCATTTATAATTTGCTCAGTTACACACAAAGTAGATCTCAAGGCATAACTGTGGGAGTAAATTTAATTTCGTCAGATTCTTCCTGGCTCCTTCAATCATTTTCTTTGCTTACACCTTTTAAAGACGTTGCAGTTATTCGGCACATTTCTATAAAAATTACACGCAGTGTTTTTTAGACTTTTCCACAATGGTGCAAACAGGATAATTTGCTTTTCTTTACATTTTAGTGCTTGCTAGATTGCTTGCAGCAGAGCAGAGGTTCCTTGACTCGGTAGTTAACCTCATCCCACAAGCTTCCTTGATGCACTCCCTGCCCCTCACATCCCCTCCCATGTTGACTAAGTACTCAGCCAGTCTTCTGTGTTTCCACAATACTGTATGCTTGCCTCTGTTGACCACTAGTACCTGCTGGACTTGAGAATCTCTCTCCTTTTTATACAGAGAGGCCTTCAGTGGCATAAACCCTCTTGTATTTATCCTTTTATCCCCAGTACCTAGTGCAGTGCCAATCAGAGAAGTGACCTGTCTGTGTTTTTCACTTAAATTGATAACATTCAAGAATCCTGCATCTGTTCTAAATAGAAGTCTGATACCATTGAACGTGTAATGTGAAAATGCAGGTAAGCCTCCTTCAACTTGGGCTGTATGGATGAGTCACTTATACAGCCTAAAAAAAAAAAAAAAAAGTAGGTGCCCAAGCCAATCTCCTGTTTACTGTTTTTAATCTGACTCTTTGGATAGCACAGCTATCTGAAAAATTTTAAACTCTACAGTCAATTTTTATGAGCAACCAAGGTTGAGAACTACTCTTCTTGACTAGTAAGTACTATGCAAATGAGATATTATATATAAAGCACTTTTCAGAGTGCCTAGCAGATAATTGCTAAGTAAATATTTGTTTCCCCAATAAATAAATCATTGGCATGTCTTCCATTCATTCATTAAGCAAACTATTGAGTACCTACTGTGTGCCAGCAACCATCCTAGGTGCTTGATAAGTACCAGTGAACAAAAAGGGATAAAGAATGTGCCCCTGTAGAGCTTAAGTTCTAGTGATGGTCATGTTTAAATATGGCAGTTGTGTTCAGCCTTCTGAGAAGATGATTTAAGACTTGAAGGAGGTAAAAGAGTTTGCCTAAGGGTGTACCTGTGGAAGCAGTGGTCTGTGCAAAAGCCCTCAGATGGGAGTGTGTCTCGTGTATTCTGAAATCCTTGAAGTTTTAATTTTCTTCCATTTGAATTTGTAATTTCAACTTCTCCTAACAGAAACCTTGAGATTTCACTTTGGAGTAAGGTATTTTTGAACAATTTGGAAGAAAATGTTTTAGCATTTCAGGAATGTGTTATAATAACTTTTTCCTATCTACAATTACTCCCAGTATGATTAAAGGAGCTTGCAAACTTAAAACTGTGAAGTTACAGGAGAAGGCTGTGGCCTGTACATGCTGATATCTTGGCCTGTAGCAACTTTGGTAGGCAGAATAATGGCTCTCAAAAATATCCATAGACTAATCTTCCAAACCTGTGGATATGTTCTCTTGCATGGCAGAAGGGACTTGCAGGTATGATTAAGTTAAGAACCTTCAGGTTCTTTTTTGAGCGGGCCCATTGTAATCACGAGGGTCTTTAAAAATGAAGGTGGGAGGAAGGCAGAAGTGTCAGAGGAAGAGGTGGCTATGGAAGAAAGGTACAGAAAGATGCAGTGTTGCTGACTTTGAAGATGAAGGATGAGGGCCATAAGCCAAAGAATGGGCCGCCTTCAGAAGCCAAGATGGGTAAGAAAACAGATTCTCCCCTAGAGCCTCCAGAAGGGAATGTGGGCCCACCAATACCTTGATTTAACCCAGGAAGACCTGTGTGCAACTTCTGTCCTATAGAACTATAGCATTATAAAGTATGTGCTGCTTAAGTTGCTACGTTTGTGGTCATCTGTGACAGCAGAAATAGAAAACTAATAGGCAACCAACAGCCTGACAGAAGAAGAGAGATGTCCTTTACAGATGTAAATCTTATTTATCTAACTCTCTGTCTCTCTCTCTCTTCCTTTTCATAAACGTCCAGCATTCAATTATGAATAAAAATTATGTAGTAAGAAAATATGACCCAGAGTCAAGAGAAAAAAATAGTTCGTCAAGAGAAACAACCCAGATACTAGAGTTGTCAGACAGGGTCTTAAAATTGGTATGTTCAGTATGCTAAAGGATATTGTGCGAAAGGTGGATAGCATGAGTGAACAAATAAGAATCTAGCCAAGAGAACTGTTAAAAAAGAGCCAAGTGGAAATGTTAGAATTGAAAAATTACAATGTCAGAGATGAATAATTATTTCAGTGGGCTTATTAATAGATTGTACACCATAGAGGGAAAAGTAAGAGAACTCGAAGATAAATTAATAAAAAGTATCCAAACATGCAAAGAGAGAAAAAAATGAAGAGTAAAAGGAAAATTGCATGTGAGATCTGCAAGATGAGGTAAAACAGTTTATCATGTTATTGGAATTGCAGAATGAGAAGAAAGTGTAGGGTAGAAGAAATAACGACAAACCTTTCTAAAATTAACAAAAAACACCACCACACAGATCCACGAAGTGCAGAGAACCCTAAGCAGGATAAATGTGAATAAAAACACACCAAGGTGTAACATATACCAATGGCTATAAAACAAAGAGAAAAGATTGAGAGCAACCAAAGGAAAAAGAAATATAAATGTAATCAAAATATAAGATCTTTTACATCAGGTATTTTCACTTAGCATTATGTTTTTGAGGTTCATCCACATTATAGCTTTTATCAGTATTTCATTCCTCTTTATTACCAAATGGTTTTCCATTTATGGGTCTACCACATTCTGTTTATACATTAACTAGGTGATGGATACTGGGTTTTTTTTTTTCACTGCTTGGCTATTGTGAATAGTGCTGCTTTGAACATTTATGTGCAGATCTTCATGTGGACTTGTGTTCTAGCTTCCCTTAGATAGATACTTAGGAGTGGAATGGCTCAGTCAAATATTAATTGTATGTTTAACTTTTTAAGAAACTGCCAAAACTGTTTTTCGAAGTAGTTGTACCATTTTAAATTCCCACCAGTGGTGCATGAGGATTCTTAAGGATAATTTTAACCAAAATGTTCAAGACCTCTATACTGACAACTATTAATAAAACGTTGTGGGCTTCCCTGGTGACACAGTGGTTAAGAATCCGCCTGCCAGCGCAGGGGACACGGGTTCGAGCCCTGGTCCGGGAAGATCCCACATGCCGCGGAGCAGCTAAGCCCGTGCTCCCCAACTACTGAGCCTCCACTCTACAGCCCACAAGCCACGACTACTGAACCTGCGCTCTACAGCCTGCAAGCCACAACTACCGAAACCCACGTGCCTAGAGCCGGTGCTCCACAACAAGAGAAGCCACCGCAATGAGAAGCCCGCGCACCGCAACAAAGAGTAGCCCCCGCTCGCCACAGCTAGGGAAAGCCCACGTGCAGCAACGAAGACCCAACACAGCCAAAAATAAATAAATTTAAAAAAAAAGAAAGTTGCTTATAGAAAGTAGTGAAGACCAAACTAAATGGAGAATACCCCATGTTTTTGAATTGGAAGACTCAATATTCATAAAGATATCAGTGCTCCCTGAAATTATCTGTAAATTCAGTACAATTCTAATAAAGACCCATGAAGGCTTCTCTCTCTCTCTCTCTCTCTCTCTCTCTCTCTCTCTCTCTCTCTCACTGGCTCTCTTGCTCTCTCTCCCCCCTCCCCCCCCCCGCCCTCTCTCTCTCGCGCGCGCTTTTTTTTTGGTGCAAAATGACAAGATGGTTCTAAAATATGTGGAACTTCAGAGGACCTGGAATAGCCAAAACAACCTTGATAATGAAGAACAAATTTGGAATACTATACTGACTTCCAGATTTATAAAATCACAGTAATCAACACACTGCGATACTATGAAAGGATAGATCACAGGTCAATGAATATCCACAAATGGACTCACACTTAATTGCTTTCAAGGGCTCCAGAGCAATTCAGTGGGTGAAGAATTGTCTCGTCAATAAGTAATACTGTAACAATTAGATATATGTGTAGGTGAGGTTAGCTTTGATTGCCCCCCACCAAACACACGCACCACCCTCACACAATTTAGATGGTTCATGACTTCAGGTTAAAAGTTAAATTTATAAAGCTCCAAGAAGAACATATTGAAAAAGACACAAATCACAGAAGAAAAAAATTTACAAATTTAACTTCATCAAAAGTTAAAACATCTCCAAAAAAAAAAAGTTGAAACATCACGTAATCAGAGGACATCATGAAAAAATACATAGATAGGGCTTCCCTGGTGGCGCAGTGGTTGAGAGTCCGCCTGCCGATGCAGGGGACACGGGTTCGTGTCCCGGTCCGGGAAGATCCCACATGCCGCGGAGTGGCTGGGCCCGTGAGCCATGGCCGCTGAGCCTGTGCGTCTGGAGCCTGTGCTCCGCAACGGGAGAAGCCACAACAGTGAGAGGCCCGTGTACTGCAAAAAAAAAAAAAAAAAACAAACAAAAACAAAAACAAAGTAGGTATTCCTATCTGAATTTCCTAGTGTTGAATTTGAATTTAAGTACAGTTGCTATAGGTAGTATAAATTGTTTTAATTCTACTTATTTGAAGAATGAGACTGAATAATTTGATACGCAAATTGATGCAAGTTAGTGTGCTACCAGGGTCTCCAGAAACACTGAAACAAGGGTGCTGACTGTCCCCTACAAAGTCACATGGGTTGCTTCCACACTCATATATGTATTTCACATGCATAAATAGTGTAGATCACAGTCGAATATCCTTAAAGAGTAATGGACAATGGCTTTGAAATCTAACTATTCGAAATCTAACTAACCGATCAATCACAAATCTCCCAGAAAGGATACCTCAGTATAGCAGGTGGAGGAGTTGACTGAAAAAACAAATTCAAGATGCCACGAATGAATCTCATTAACAAATGATCCCATGAAATACTGTAAACTGCTTGTAAAGTGTTGATGGGCTGTTTTCGAATGCTATTGAAAGAGCCAAAGAATCCAGTATTGAAAGCTGACATGCCTTGGCACTCAGTGTAGTTGGACTTGGGTACTGACAGAGAGAAGTACTAATAAATAGGCCAGTGAACCCAGTGTCCATTTTGTTCTCTGTCCAAAAATCTTTTTATGTGTTTTAAACTTGTAGGTACATATTTCATTGTTTAGAGATTAATTGTCAGCAGCCTTCCCAGCCTCCTTCTGAATGGTGACTCACCCCTGACCCCCTTCCCACTCTCAAGACTTGCCCTGCAGTCTGTGGTGACAGTCGTGTTCTGTCACGTTCCAATTTGCAGTTTTGATACTTCATGCAAAGAATTCTCAATAACATTTCTTGGGATGTCTAGTGACGATATATGTTACTGGTAAATTTTTAAATTATCTTTTGCCAGAAAAGTGTTATAAAAAATAAGTCTGTTCCTTTCTGGTTTTCTCATAAGAAATTTTAGTTCTAAATGTTGGTGTTTCAGAGAAATTAAATCATTGTTGAAAGTAACAGCTATAGTAGAAGTACTGAAGCTTGAGTCAAAGACAGGTCTAACCTTGAATCGCAGCTCGGTCATTTAGTGCGTGACCTGGAGCCAGCCACCAGTGAACCCAGTGGATCCTTGTGTTTAATTAATAAAGTGAATGGATGAAATAGCACTTACTTTCCTGAAAGTTAAAATTATGAAATTGCAGAGAACTGTGCAAATAGAAGGAAATTATTAGTTATTGTTGTTGGTATTTCTGTTAGACTTGTATCACTGAAGGTACATTCCTCACTCTAGCAAATAAGCAGAAATAGATTGTATAACATCCAAATAAGACTCTGGGGAAAATATTACTCATTTAGAAAGAACCTCTACTTCAATAATATTGGTAACAGCTGTCCGTGAATAAGAGCTTAATATATGTATGTAACACATTATCTTATTTAAACCTCACAACAATCTCATGAAAGATTTATTTTTAAATGTATTTTACAGATGAGAAAATTGAGTTAACGTTGCCCAAGCTTAACACACAGAGTACATGCTGGAGCCTAGATTCTGACGATATGTGTTTGCTTGACTCCAGAGCCTGATTCTTAACTATTAATTCTATATTGTCTTCCAAAATGATTATAATAAGACGAGAAACCTGCTGAAAAGTGAAAATGAGTATACAGAGTAAATTTAGCATTGCATACACATCACATCACAGACTCGGTACGTGTTGGTGTGAAACGCACACCCTGAGTATCACTGAAGCCTCTTTGCGTGCGTGCCTGCCTCAGGTGTGCGGGAAGAAGAAAAAGGCACAGAGTGAACTGAAGAGACTCTTGTAGACAAAACTCTTTTCCTTTTACTCTTTTGTTTTTCTTGGAATATAATCAAAATTCATAGTTTTTTTTAAATTGTATAGAACCATCTGCAATCTTCTAAGCAACTTTTGATAGAAAGAAATAGCACAACAGAGTGCTACAGCTAGAGAAGAGTAGCTTACAGAGTGCTGTTAAAATAAGCATAACTGGCTATCCCTGCAGCAAAAAAATACAGATACTCAGCATCCCTCATTTCAGAATTCTTGTACCACCTTTTAGGACTGGGATAAGCTCTGAATTAACCATAAATTCAAACGAATTAGAGGTTTCGTCTCTCGTGCAAGAACATTAGCAGCTGCAGGCTAATGGAGAACTCTTTGTAGTTAACTAAGGACCCAGGCCTCTCCCTCTGTTTTCACTATCCTCACCGTTGCCTTGTGTCCTTAGGCTCACCTCGGTCTCAGGGTGGCTGTCACGGCCCCAGCCACCAGGCTGGGGTTCAGGCAGGAAGAAAGAGGAAGAGGAAGCCATGCCTCCTGGGCGGGTCAGCCTTCTGTTAGGGAGTTTCCTGGAAGCTTCACTTCCTGAAGCTCACTCCTATCTCGTTGGTGGCCTTGTCTGCAGAAATGGATGAGAAACGGGGTTTTGTGGATTGATACGTTATCACTAGCACTTCTCCCTCAGTCTCACAAGGAGTCTTTTGGTAAGAAAGAAAGGGAAAGTGCACACTAAATAGGCAACAACTGCACATTGATCCTTCCCTTTTAACATACGTGTTAGCTTTCTTCTTTTAGATTTGTTTTCCTTTTTCTGAAATACAATGTACATACAGCAAAGAGCATAAATTCACACTTATCTGAAGCATGTACATAGCTGAGTGAATGTTTCCAGAGTATACACCCACGTCACCAATGGAGCGATTCCAGCACCCAGACAGTTCTCTGGCTTTTTCTTTTGACTGTGGGATATCTCACTTCATCATCTCCTTTTGTCTCCCTGAATTGCATGGCTTTTCGAAAAAGCACCCGAACATATTTCTTACTATTCGGCGAGTGTAGTGATTTGGTAGTTAAGTTAGACAGTGGTGAAAGTCACCTGGGGGAGTGGGAGAAACTAGCCTTGCATCCTGACTCCCCGGCACTGGGGCCAGTCACTGCTTTCCCGTCACCGAGGCAGACCGAGTGTTGTTCTTCTGCTTGGGATGCTTTTCTCTTCCTTATTGTCTGGCTCTTCTCTTAGGTGGCAGTTTAGACCCCAAAACTGGTGCGGGCACCCCACCCCCGAGTTCCTTCAGAACTCTGGGCCTCTCGGGATCACCGTGCTCCACTGGCCTATTTACGGTTGTCTGACTTGCACACTAGACCAAATGTGTTTTATCACAAAGACCGGATCCTGTTCACTGCTGCAGCCCCAGTGCCCAGCACGTGGTAGGTGTTCCAGAAATATCTGCTGAACGGGTGTTGAAACAAGGTGATATCTGAACTTCATAAATTCCTACCAAGAGCATCCTTCTCAAGAGAGTGTAAGAAGTGAGGGTTTTCTCTCTTAAATGGTGGGAAAATGTTGTTTTTAACCTAAATTTATAAAATAGAGATGATACCAGATTGCGAGTTTGTTTTAAATATGAGAGAATTTGTGTGGAGTACCTCGCACAATACAAGGCTCCGACTAGGCATTTGACAATATCTAATAGATACTATTGGGTAGTACCTATTGTTAGTGTTAGGTTAGCTCTTGTTTGCATGCCTCTGCCCACCACCCGATGCTAGTAGTTGCCGTAGGTCCTTTAAGTTAGGTCTGCCAGTCACTGCCGAGGCATGTGCTTCAACCTGCTGCATGATCGGTCTTCCTGAGCGGTCTCTCACAGGAGGTGGTACCCTCGAGCTCTGAGGAGAACAGAGTAAGAGAAAAGGATTCTGAGTGTCTCATGGGAGATTAAGGTTAAACATGGAACTTTCTGGCAGGCCGGTCCACGTGTGTTACTGTGACAGGTTATTCAGACTTTATTTCTGAAGTCTTTGAAAGCACGAGGGAATCATTCTCTCAGATGGTTGAGACAGTTTGGCCTGAAGCCCGGAGGATGGATCACATGACTTCTCAAGGCCGATTTCTCCCCTTTGATCAGGCAAGTACCAGTAAGTTCCTGCACTTTATATAGTGAGGTCAGATTGAGACGTTTTTCACGGTAGAGGTGGAAGATCCACCGTAAATGGCAAACCGCGTGTCTCTGATTCTCTGGCAGACCTACGTGAACATTTAAAATCTCTTTATTTGACAAAGTAATTGTTCCATCTGAAATGAGGCTTTGCAAACTGAATTACAACACCAGGGTTAAGAGCAGTCTCCGCCGTTTATTCTGTGCAGAGGAAGTGGCCGGCGGCGAGGGGCGCCGTGTGCGAGCCCACTGAGTCACTGCTCACTCCCTGTCGCCCTGTCACGGGAGGCGCCGCTGCACTCCTCACCTCCTGGGCAGCACACACTTCATTCCCTCGTTCCTGTCACTATTTTTCTTGAGCACCTTTTACGTTTCAGACTCTTGTAGCCGCTGCACCTCAAAAAGACTCAGCTGCCTGTCCAAGATCACGCTACTTCCAGATGGAAGCACAGATTCAAAACTAAGTGAACCTTTAATCCGGGATCCGAGCTCTCTGACCCTTTGCACGTATTCCCTGAGGGACCGCATCCTGCCTCATGCTTTGGAGTGCCTTCTCTATGGTGACGGCTGCAGATTCATGCTTCCAGTTCAGACCTCTCGATTTCTCTTCCCAGCTGCCTCCCGGTGGACTCCTCTGGGAGGTCTGGGAGGCCCGTCAAACCTGGCCTCTCCCAGGCCAAATCCCTGATGGCTTCCCGCCCGGAGCTCTTTCTGCCTCAGTCTCCCCCATCTCAGGAAGTGGCAACATCGTTTCTCCCTGGAGCCGTGGAAACGTCCAGTAACTTCCCATCTTACTCAGGATCAAGAAACCAAAGCCTTTCAGTGGCCCGCGTGACCCTGCATGGCTCACGTGACCCTGCATGGCTCACGTGACCCTGCATGGCTCACCCCTGCCTCCCCCTCGTCCCCTCTGCGCCAGCTGCGCTGCCTTCCTGGTCCCAGATGGACCAAGGATGTGCCTCCGTAGGACCCTGGCGCTTGGTAGTCCCCAGCCCAGGATGCAGTCCCTCAGGTGGCGTCTGCTGTGTGTGATCAGCTGTATCACATCTACAGACCAGTCATGTGACAGGCCTGAGAATTGACCATTGAATTTAGCAACTTGGAGTTCATTGGTTACCTTGACAAGGGATGAAAATTTGAAGACCAGTAGTGGGCATGATGGCAGTGTACTGGAAAGGATGGTCAGCATAATCCTTTTGAGGGAGGGAGGGAGACTAGAGAGAGGAAACTGTAGTCTGAGTGGAATATACGAAATGGGAGCGAGGTGGGGGAAGACTGAAGTTATCAATGTGACAGGATCTAGGATGTGACCTGGGAGTTGGTGGCTAAAGGAGACTAGAGACAGGATCAGTGGACAAGAGTGGTCCAGGGACTCGAGAGACCAGCTTGTTTGAAGGATTGTCTGCCTGCATATGGAAGCACCAGGACTTAGGATGGCGATGCTACCGGGAGGTTCAGAGCTGGGTGTTTGTACGGAGGCGTGGAGCATCCTGGTCTAGAAGTGGCAGTGGTGTGTCTGTGGGGGGGCGGCGGTCGCGAAGAGAATGCTCACCCCTCCTGCGCTCCCAGTGGTACGTGGGCTGTGGGGCGTGGAGAAGAGGGCAGGGCTGCCAGGCGAGAGCTGTCGTTAGAGGAGAAGTAAGTTTCCATTGAGGAAGAAGGTGAGAGAGTGTCCGCAGAGGAGGCTGAGAGTGTGTGAGGGGTTTGGCCCACGACGAGCCATGAAGGGGTTCCAGGGGGCACGGTCGGGGTGGAGGTGAGGACAGACGGGGGCGGGCAGAAATTTCCAGGTACTGGAGAGAAAGAGCACCTCGTGGTCTGGAGTTCCCCGAGCTACACAGATACAAGCAACGGGCCTAAGGAGATTAGTGCCGGTGACTTTAAACTAGAAATGCGTGGAGAGGCTTGAAGAGGTTGAAGGGATATGGGATGGATTCGTGTCAGGAGTTCCTTCTTAATCCCGTTCGTGGAGCCACAGGGTGATCTGAGAGCTCGGCGTCCTTGTCCTCCTCTTGAACGCCTGTCGGTGGCCTGGGGAGGCGTGGGCTTGGTCCCAGCGCTGCCGTTTGCTCCTTGCCCCCCCCCCGTGTTTCTGTCCAGTGCTGGGCCTATTTCTTGACTCTGGTTGATGGGATCGAGAACCTCCAGGAAAGCCAGGAATCATGCTGAACGTTTGGACTTCCTTCAACCCTGATATGGAGTAGAACGCAGAGGACAGATAGAAGGCCTGGGGAGACGTGGCCCTGGTGCCAGCGAGGGGAGCCCATTCTTGATCTGTTGAGGGAGGGGGCTTCCCTCGACCCCTCGTGATGGAGTTGAGGCATGGTCAGCCGAACGCGTTTTCTTGCATATTAACAATGTTGTAAGTATTGTACACATAAAGGAAGACACTTTTAGAATTTTTCCCCTCTGCCATATGTTGGGTTTTTAGTTTATCCTTGGGAAGTAGGACACGTCTTTGGTTAATAGACATTTGAGGTGCGCGAAATGAAATGCTGCAAAAACAATTCAGATGGAACTGACAGGTACGAGAGTGGGGTTCAGCTGCTCCCAGCTTCTTGGTTTGATGACAGTCTTGAAATAAATAATCAGAAACTGGGTGAAATGTTAGCAGATGTCAGTTTAAAGTTTTCACTTGTCAAAACTAAGATTGTCTTATCACCAAACCATTGCAGGACCAAATTATGCTACCTTTTATTCTCCTGTTCATTGGGAAACATTCCTCACCCCTGATTTTTTTATGCTGAACCATGTTAGAGCATTTCACAGATGGATTTCCAGTCGACACTGATGTTCATTCCTGCTCACTTCATTTAATAGAGAGGACTTAGTCTGGTCAGAAAGCACTTGTTTGACTCCTGTTTATAGGTCTCAGTACCTGTCACTGACAGTTCCAAGCTAAACAGTGGGGACCTGTCTCAGTAAAGAGAATTCTTCTCCGCTTTATGAAGGGGTCACTCTCATTGTTCCCGTGCAACAAAGATAAAATTTTAAAGAGCATCGCAGCTCTATTTGTCTAAGGAGCCATTATGATGTAACTTCTGACCTTTGGAAAGAAGACTGAGGTTCACTTAATTTAGTGCTGAGTTTTTCAGAAGCATTAGCCAATTTATTTTCAACAAAACGAGAATTTATGTTGACTGCTTGTGTCCAGATGCTGTACATGAGCCACGGAGAACGTTAGGGCTGCGCAGCGTCTGGGCAGTCCAGCGCAGTGGGCTTCGGCAGGGGGAGGGGCACTCGGACTCGGTGGGGGCGGGCAGCTGCCCCAAGTCTGCCCGGCCCTGGGAGGCCCAGGTTTTAGACTCAGATGTCTTGACCCGTATTTGGCAAATGACATTTTATCAAAAGCTTCGCTTCTAAATTTCTATCCGCAAGACGAGAAAAACCTTCTACTTTAATAGCGGCTCTCATATGGAAAGCTATTAAATCTTAAGAGGTAGGGATGCCATATTTTTTTGCTGTTGCTTGTTTTTGCTGGATTTTTTTCCTTCTTGAATATGAAGGTCTCTCTCTGTCCCTTTTTCAGCTAGTCCCTCTTTTCTTCTCGCCATAAATGTGTATAATACCTGGATGGAAAATTAGGACTACAGAAAGGGAGAGGAGGAATTTGAGACCAGAGAGAGAACTAGGCAGTTAAACAGTTTGCCGTGATCGTATGGCATTGGGTTTCGCGTGGACCCTGACTTCTGTCTCCGAGCATGAAGAGGCATCCCATAAGCCCCAGGGGAGCGAATAGGACATTCTGGAAGAGTGGCAGAGCAGGTGGGAGTCAAGCAGGAACCACCGGATTAAGGGGGCCGGGCACGGCGAGCGCCGCCCGCCTCTAGCGTGGGTAGGTGCTCAGCACAGGGCAGAGGCGTGTCCTGAGCCTTGAGCACAGCTGCTGCCCCGATGAGCTGTGTGACTCTGGGAGGGGGGCACCCTCACTGAGCCTCGTCTGTCAAAGCACCGAGATTCCACGTAGACCCGTGAGCTCGTGCCTGTGGAGGAGCTGTCAGGACGGCAGGGGTCCAGCTCAGGACAGTCCACTCCTCTCAGGCTCCCTCCCTTTTCCCGAGGCTCTCTAGGAGTGAGTGCCAGCTCTCAGCTGTCCTCGGAAAAATTGCAGATCGCCACCTGGTCTAATAGGTCAGCCGTGGGAGGGACTGCTCTATTCCTGGGCTCCAGTTAAAGCAGCCAGTGGGGCCCCCAGCACACTCCAGGCCAGAAAGCTCACACCGTCACCGGCATGGTGCAGTGTGTTGATTAGCTTCTGAGGACGTGATGAAACCAGGATAACAAGAATCTGGCCTGTGTTCGCACAGGGAGGAGGCATTCTGTGCTGAGGAACATCCCAGCGCAGGCCTTTTATCAATGCTTATTCACCCCGCTTAACACGAGTCCTTACAGACGCTCGGCTTGCAGCCTGCTTCCGCCTCTGTGCCCGGCACGCCGCGCCCACCGCTCACCCCGTCTTCAGCTTCACCCGGGCTCTCAGAACATGCTCAGGCATCGCCGTCTTGTCCGGACACAGCAGAGGGCGGAGGCGCCCCTTCCTCTGCACCCAGGCACTCAGTTCCTGGAGAGCGAGGGCCCGTGGGGGCCAGGAGAGGGGTGAGACGCGGAGGGAGGGCTGTGATGGGGACACAGCCAACCCTGGGAGGTGGCAGTGCGCTCTGAGGAAGCGGCAGTTAGGCTAAAGAGTGGGTGGGAGGCGCTTGGAAGGAGAGGGAAGGGGAACATTTCTGGCAGAAGGCCGAGCCGTCCCCCCAGGCCTGAGGCAGACCGGCTCGCAGCTCCCCGCCTCGGGCCCTTTCCCTCATAGGACCTGCCTCCTTGGGCTGTAGTCAGTGGAGTTGATGATTAGCCTCTGGTCATATTTACCCGAGAAACCAAAGGTGGGAGGAGAGGGCCAGGTGTGGGTCTCGCCAGTTGTGTCCCCTGTATGTTCCCCGTGAGATTTTAGGCTGGCGTCCCAGCTGTTGTGATCTGCGGTATCCTTGCCTGTAAGATGGGCACGGCAGCCCTGCTTTCTCACCTCAGGAGCTGAGGTGACGGCTGCTCGCGGGGTCTCGGAGCTGGTGCAAGGCTACACCCACAGCATGGATTTTATTACTCACTCCGTGGCTTCCTAGGGTGTTAAACAGCTGAGCTGGATCATTTTCCATTTTGATTAGAATTTCTTACTTGATTGCATCAAGTTGGAATAATGACAATGTTTATTTCCAGGACAATCCAAGATAACAAATTCAGGATGATTGTTTCCCTACAAAATTAAGAAGAGTGGGAAAGGGGAAAAAAGCAGGAGAGAGTGCCTGAGAGCCCTCCTCAGATACTCAGAATAGCATTAGAAACTAATGCTATTAGTTTCTATTAGTTCTGTTAGTTTATTAGCATGACCCACCGTGGTCGAGTTATCCAGATTTTCCACAAATTCGTTCCTGTAAAGGGTTATGCCTAATTCACATACTTCGTGTGTGTGTAGCCTGTTTTGCATCATCTACAAGATGGCCGTGGTGCCAGACCCCCTCCCTCCCGGTGTCTCAGGGATGTTGTGCCTTGGAATACAGCTGTGCCTGTGCTTTGGAAAGATTCTTGGCCTCTGTCCTCACAGACTTGGCCAGGGCTGGTGACTGGACCGCAGGGGCCTTTCCTGCCCCTGTCACACACAGTCCTCCTGCTGGGCAGCCACTCCCGATGGTAACGGGATGGTGCTGGGCAAGTAAAACGTTTCATCCCGTAATGTTGTTACTTTATTGTAAAGTGAACTGCCCACGGGTCACACAGCATCGAGTTGTCTGGTCCGTAGGTTTGTGCCTTCCATGAACTTTGCATCGGTTGGAAAGAAGCCGTGGCTGTCCTTCCTCCTGTCCCTCACACGAGCCCAGCCCAGGTTCCGGGTGCACAGGCTGTGATTGTCCACCTCTCAGGCCACTCATCCTTCCAGGACAGGGACTCTGCATCCCTCAGGCACCGTCGGCGCACTCCCTGTGGGCCGGCCAATTGCTGCGGTTAAGGTGTCAGACAGATTTACTGTGAATTAAAGTCAGGGGCCACAGAGGGGACTGTGATAATTCTAAGGCCTCTGTCTTCTCTGTGGGAATTCCTTTCAGTGTTTATCCCTGCCCTTTATTAGTTATCTTTAAGTTGTAGAATTCTTCCTCGAGTATGGTTTAAACTCACAGGCAAGTCAGTTTGTCCTAACTGTGTTTTCGTCTTTCTCTGCTTGTTTTGTTTTGTTCGATACAGTGGTGCTGATTACTATGATTATGGACACGGACTCAGTGAAGAGACTTATGATTCCTACGGTGAGTAAATGGCCAGAGTGGAGCCATAAATAGAAAGGTCATAGAAACAGCTTAAAGATCTCAGGGGAAATTCATACAGACCGAAATTGAGATAGCGGCTCCCTCTCGGTGCATCTGTGCTTATCTAGCTATTTTCAGAAGCTCCTTAAGGTTTAAATTTAATATTTAAAGAGGACTAAAGACTTGCAGAAGATTACAAGAATTCAGATTCTAAACTTAGATTTTCTGTTTGGGATGACTGCCATGTGCTGATTTTCTCACTATTGAACAATTTGCCAAACTGCAGACACTTGATAGAATGGGTCTCTTTGAAGTGTCTTTGCTTCTTGACAGTAAAGAAAATGAAGCAATTGAGACTACAGCCCTACAGTGATTCCACCACCCCCATCTTGATATTTTAATTTATTCGCGATCTCAAATCCTCTAAAAACATTAGGGTGGGAATCATTCAGTAAAGGTTACGGAAGCACTGAGCCAGGAAGGAGATGCACAGCTCTCTCAGACTTACAGGGAGACATCGAAACCCCACTTACTTCAGTGGGAGCTGGCTGAGATGCCGGGGAACCCATGTCCAGAGTCTCAATATGCAGAAGGATGACAGGTTTAATTAAAAGAATTGGCGGCAGCAACTTAACGATACTAAGAAGCTCCTTTGCCACGGGGCAGAGATCAGAGAATGCGAAGCTTCAGTCAGTTGCAAAGCTCTGATGAATGCTTCGTGCCCAGTGCAAGTGAATCAGGATTCTCGTTAAATGGGTGTTATGACATTTCTCTGAACATAACTGAAAAACCATTTTCCAGTGTTCCTTTTGAAGTGCATTTTGTTGTATCACCTGCCCCAAGCCTCGATGACGCACCTTGGTTTTTTCGTTGTCGTTGTTATTCGTTAGAGATGCTTAAGAGAAATACCTTGGCTTGCTGAATGCTGTCTACTTAAATTGATGCAAGTTAGCTTGAGGGAATGACGTTGATTGCATGTTTGTATCAAATAAGAGGTCATTTTCAGCATTTTTTCCTTCACAGCTTTTTTAAATTGGTCTCCGTGGAGGCATGGCTTTTAAATCGCTGTGTGTTGCAGCACAGATGTTAACTGTTTGTTGTCAAAGACCCGCAGATCACTCACTGAGGGCCCAGAGATGGGGGTGATTGAATGTCCCTCTGTTACAAATAACATCGTTCGGTATGGATTTAGTATTAGGATGAAAGCAATTTGACATTATGTCATTGAGATTATTTCACATCCAGGAAGTATTTTTGAGGCATAACTCTCCACCCAATACAACTTTCATTTACTCTTTCTTTGAAGGACCTGTGAAGAATGAGGCATCATTTCCCCCGCCCAAGCTGCCCGTTTCCATTTTGCGCTCCAGTTTTCTCTCCTTTTGCCTTCACAAATTTTTATCTGTGTTTTCTTTGTTTTTGAAGAAGAAATCCAAGTGACCCTTTTCCCAGTCTCTTTCCCATCCATAGATGTCTTCACGTTTAGCAAGAGGCAGTTCAATTTGCTGCTTGAGTTTGCGAGCATTTGTTAAATGAGTGGCCGAAAGGAAGTTCCTGCAAAGTTGGTTGCCATTTAAGATACAAAAATTATTTGTCTTCCCAGGCTGGTAGGATTTGCTAGTGAGAGGACCATTTTCCATTGTGTTCATAATTTTTTTTTTTTTAAAGCGAATTCCCTTGGGTTTTTTTAGGACCTCGGGGGATACATACCTTCAGTATGGCATCTACCACTGGTTCAGGGCTAAGTTAGATTCTGAAAAATGAAGCCAGTGGGATCTCTGGCAGTGGTCTAACTGTGATTCATCTGACTGACTTTAGGGCAAGAGGAGTGGACTAACTCAAGACACAAGGCACCCTCGGCGAGGACAGCAAAGGGCGTCTACAGAGACCAGCCATACAGCAGATACTGATTGTACTGTCTGATGTTGTGACATAGCCAGTCTCCACCAGTCCTGTATACTGTTCAAAGTAATTGTTTTCTATGAACAATCCCTTTTTAAATAAATCAAAATGCTTAACATCTGAAGGGATGGAATTTAAAATTACTTTGTTGAAACATCAACCTGGGCAGAAAAAAAAAAAAGACATGTAAAATTTTGTTATTTCCAGTCTGTATATGAAAAAATAGGTCATCAAAAGGAAAAAAAAATAACTTTGATTAACTAGTGTTAAACAAAAAAGATAGGTTTACTAAATATGTTAATCCATCCTTTTAACATAAGCCTCACCTTTCATTTTAAAGGTTTCCATAGAAATTTAGTTATTTTATCTTTCAGCCATATGCTAGTTGTTTTTTTTTTTTTCTCTTGCCAACGTTCGTAAAAAGGGAAGCCAATTACAAGTGCAAATAATGTGGTATTCTTTTGTAACTCAAGTCTTGAAATGTTCTGTAGTGTTAAGCAAAGTCTCCTCTTGCTTGATACTAAATAAACTTTTGAAAGAAATTTTGTGTGTGTGAGCTAACAATTTCATGTCTCTCTTATTTAAAAAGGCCTTCATAAATAGTCGTAAACAGGGAAAGGATTCATTTAACAACGCTTGTCAAAAAAGAGTCACACTAAACATTGTACAACTTATTTTAAAACATGGTATAAAATTAAATGTACCATTATATACTCACCGTAGATTTAAATGCTGTTTAAAGAGTCCAAATGGTATCAAGCTGCTTGAGTGGCACGTTAAAAACTACGCAAAACCAAATCTTGTTTAAAAACTGGTTTTAAAATAACTACTGATTTTCTGAAAAAGATGTGATCAGTTTTCATCTTGTTGAGCGTTTTTTCACTAGTGCAACTTTGGATTTTTTATGAGAATTTTGGTACCTTAATGAACACCTCGCTCCATGCTGGAAGCAATAAGCACAAAGCTTTTAAAGACATTCTGACTTGACTAATTGAGGTCGCACTCGCCAAGGCTGAGGATGTGTAACCCTTAAACGGTCTTCATTTTCAAAGGTAAATAAATCAAATAAGATTTTAATCTCACTTAATTTATCTTAATATAACTAATAAAACCAGGGAGGTTACAACTTAGCAAGTTTCATTATCCATTTTAGAAAGGTTTTAAGATCACCTAAATTCTCATTTTAAAAAGTTTAATTTGTTTTAGTAATCTAAAAAGCCTTAGTTTAGTCAGTTTAATTGGGGCCAATTATTCCCTATTAAACAAATGTAAAACCTCATAACTAGTTGTTTGTAATACATTCTTTGGTTAGTAATTGAGGGCACTTCTTAAAACTGACAAATATTTAATAAAGTTTTTCTTTAATCATTTGGCTAAGTTTTTTTAAATTGTAGATTATGTAAAATGTTTAATTTTTATTTTCTGAGGGGTCTCCTTCTCTTTGAGTAAAAAGGTCTTTTCTTTTGTTAGGAAATGTTGGCCATCTTGGAAGGTGAAAGGAAGGTTGTGTCCGTCCAGCAGACACAGGTGAGTGCCTTTGTTCCAGTCATTTGATGTGCTTCTCTGAAGTCGCGTGGAACATTTCCCACCCTGTTCCCACCACCAGCACTAGTGACTGTGGCTAACTAACTTCCTGAATGTAATGTAAGCAAGTCAGACCCAGGGAGCTCTGCGTAAGCTGCAGAGGTGGGAGGCTCGGCCATCACACTGTGTAAGTTAACTCCATTACTTTCCTCAGTAAAAACGTAACAGGCTAGTCGGTAGCATGAAAAGGTTTTCAAAAGTATCAAGTGAAAGAGCAGTTTACTGCTAGCGATCCCATCGTCCAGTCCCAATTTTATTTTTTAAAAATAGACTGTATATATTCTCTCTATATATATTCATAGGCAAAATATTACATGGATGTGCTGGAAATTTTTGACAGTAATCATCTTAAGCTTGTGAAAGTATGATTTGTGTGTGTGTCCTTTTCTACTTTGAGTTTTCCAAAACAAATTATTGCTTTTAATAAGATAAATATGATAAGGTGTATTTTATACTTATTATTATACTTATTATTACTCTTAGGAAGAAAATAGTTCTGTTCACTCCCATAAATCAAAATAAGTGTTCTGGGTTTTTTTTGTTTGTTTGGTTGGTTTTTTTGGTGCTTCTCTACTTGTACAGAAAGGGAATGTGATATATAACATTTTTTCAGTTCGCGACGTTATATTGAAATTTTTTTCACTGTTTTCTTTAATAAGTAATTTATTTTTTATTTTTTTTAGGAATTGGCATATTAAATAATAAGTGTAGGTTTCTTTAATCAGAAATTATGGACAGGTCCCTGGAGGGTAAATCCCCAGATGGTCTTCAGAGCTAATTCATAGGACTTGTTCAATTTTATGTTTATTTTCATTTATTAAAGAATCCACAGCTCCATTGGACTGTAAAAAGGGGTTGTGAGCCAGAAAGGTCAGGAACCACCAGGAATGCTCTTGGACAGGAGTTCTTCTGCTTGGCTTTCTAGGGCTTCCCTTATTCGGCAAATACTCTACTGAGCCTCATTTCTCCCTGTTTCAATAGGAGGACTTGCAGGCGAGCAGCCTTCTCCTGTCCCTAAGCGCACACTGCATCCTTCCCAGATCTTTCCCCTGGCCTTTGTCTACCCCCTTGGGATTCGTTTATCTTCTCATTTGACAACGTTTACTGAGCGCCAGTTCTTCCCCAGATACAAAGGAGGCAACAGGAACACAAAGATCTATAGGACGTGGACCTTACGCTCAAGTAGTTCAGCATGGATGGAGGTGGTAGGTGACACACCAGCACTTGCTGCCCCGGGCCTTTGCCCCTAGAAACCATGCCCATCCTTCAGGACTCGGTCCCACGCCCTCCCTTCCGTGTCTTCAGCAGTGAAACCGCGATCCCTCCGTGCTCTCTGAAATAGTGTGCATAGTTTATACTTCTTCATTTTAGTATTGATACCATGTGACTTAGATTGGTTATAAGTTGCCATTATGACCAAGCCTGTGCTTAATCACTTTCTATAAATGATTTCATTGAATCCTCACAATGATAAGAAGGTGAGTGTCATCTCCATTTTACGGAGGAAGATGCTTAGGCTTCAAGAGGTGAGATCACTGTGTAGGATCCCAGGCCCTATGACTGGTAGAGCCAGTTTTGGACTGTCCACTCTGATCCAGAGCCTTTGTCCTAACCGTGCTGTTACACTGTCCGCTCTCTGGGCTAGCACTCGCTCTCCCTTTAGATTAAAGGCTCCTTGAGGGCAGGGGCTAACTTTTATGTCGCCTTGTATTCCTAGAAGTGAGCCTTAACACACTGACTGTTGGCAGACGTCGTGATTGATAAGTAGCCCCTCCGTCTCTGTCCCACCCTGCCCCAGATTCCTCCCTGGAGAGACTCTTTGGCTGTAGTCAGGTTCTGAATCATGCTTTGTTCAAGATATTGCAAGTTGAATAAGTATCAACGTTCATGCAGACACGTTGGCTGAGCATCTGCTATGCTGCAGGCAGTGGAGACGCAGTGGGGACAACAGTCTTCTGGGGAAGTGGGCCAGTCAGGCGCCAGTGACTGGGCGGCGACAGATGTAGCGTGGGAGAGACATGGACGCCAGGCGGGGTGGCAGAGGTGGGACGGGTGCCAGCAGGGCTGTAAGGACCAGTAGAAGGCAACCACATAGGGAGGGTCTTCCTGGAAGCAGTCGTACCTAGCTCTGTCATTTACCAGCTTTGTTACTTAACCTTACTGAACTTCAGTCTCAACTGCAGTTTCCCCATCCATCCATACAATGGACACAATAGTGAAATCTACCTCAGTATAGCTGTGAGGATTAGAAGCATGCCTGGCACACACCTAGGTGCGTGCTCTTGCTTGTTGCTTTATGCAGATATTTGGATTATAAGAAAACACAGTTATCTAGGAAATTTTGATTATTTAGGTAATTAGAGAAAGCTCTAGGTGATGCTGTCTGTGTGGGCAAGGGGCACAGAATGAAGGATCTTGCAGGTCCTGCTAAGAAGCTCAAATACAGTGAGCCCACGCTGAAATGTAATAAATACCCTGTTCACCATTGAGCTGGCCCTGCTGCATCCCCCTAGGCAGAGATGGTGCCTTTTTCAGCCTGCGTTCCAGCAGGAACTTTGTACAGACCTCTGTTTGCACTGGTTATTGATCTGATAGCCAGGTGGTGAGAGCCTTAAACAACGGGGGCCTAACCTTTCCATCCTTTTGTTCCAGCTCTTAGCACAGGATTTGGCGGCCGAAAGCGCTGAGCAAGACAGTGGATGTGAAAGAATGACATTGTCAGTGTGAGCGGTATGATTCCTAATGGGCAGTGTTAGGGATGCTTAGGAAATAGCTCACAGAGACCCAAAAAAGGAAGAAAAAAATCACTCATGTAAATAGGAATAGTCTAACTCAAAATTAGACAGTGACTCTAGGCACTGTGTACAGAGAGACAGGTCCCAGAATTTAAAACAGATGATTTGAAGAAAAAAATTAAAATGTAGTCACAAATCTAATTAACCGGGCTTCCCTGGTGGCGCAGTGGTTGAGAGTCTGCCTGCCGATGCCGGGGACACGGGTTCGTGCCCCAGTCCGGGAAGATCCCGCATGCCGTGGAGTGGCTGGGCCCGTGAGCCATGGCCGCTGGGCCTGTGCCTCCGAAGCCTGTGCTCCACAACGGGAGAGGCCACAGCAGTGAGAGGCCCGCGTACCGCCAAAAAAAAAAAAAAAAAATCTAATTAACCAAGTTAAGCCGCTTTACAGGTTATATGTGATAAGTATAAATAATAAAGTTGGTTATTTTATATGCAAACCATATCTACTATTTATAGTGATGTACTATTTATACTGATTTGTGTTGTAGGAATAGAAAAGAAAAAATTCATCATTATGTTTCAGATAACAAAATCTGGGCTTCCCTGGTGGCACAGTGGTTGAGAGTCCGCCTGCCAATGCAGGGGACACGGGTTCGTGCCCCGGTCCGGGAAGATCCCACATGCTGCAGAGCGGCTGGGCCCTTGAGCCATGGCCGCTAGGCCTGCGCGTCCAGAGCCTGTGCTCCGCAACGGGAGAGGCCGCAACAGTGAGAGGCCCGTGTACCGCAAAAAAAAAAAAAAAAAAAAAGATAACAAAATCTACTTTATGCTTGATTCTGTTTCCATCTTTGAGGAAGGTTGTGGAACATTTTAAAATCTGAATTCCATCCTCCCCCTATCTAATGGAAAATCCTTTCCAATTGAAGTTGATTCTGAATGGGATTCTTATTCCAGGAATCTGGCTGTCTTTCAGGGATCAGCACCGACTGCTGTACCTGTTTTTCTTGTCTTAGCTTGAGTCCTTCCCGGTCCGGCCTGCCCCTCCAGCCGCTCCCCCAACCGGCCGTACCGCCCTCAGCCTTGCTGTGCTCCAGCCTTGCTCTCGAGCACCCTTCGTGGTGCTTTGGTATCTGCGCCATTGTCTGCCTGAAATCACATTTCCCTACTCTTCTCCCCAGCTCTCGATGTAGCTGGTCAGTACTGGTCTGCCCAACTTTGGAGTGAGACTTGAAGCATCACCTCGCTCAGGAAGTCTTCCTTGGCCCAGTGTCTCCACATCTCCCTGGGTGCAGAATCCCTGCCGGAGGGCCCTCACCTGCAGAGTGGGGTCCTGCAATTGACCGTTTCCTCTCCTCTCCATCCCTCCCCCCCGACCCCGAATGTGAGCATCTTCAGTGCAGGTACCGTGGCTTAGCACAGCCGTCATGTATGTGGTGAGTGAAATGAACAAGGTGGCGTTGTGTCTCCTGGTACGGGACAGTGGATTAGGACTTCACCGGCCTCATCGGGTCAAGTTAGAGTCATTCTTCCACTGGAAGAGAATTTCCCAGGTTGTTAAATGTTGCCGTTCGCGTATGCACGTATGTAAGAGCTCACCCGACCACCACGGCAAGATCCACGCCTTTCCTCACCTCCCCACGTCTGCTCCCTGCCGCACTTCCTAGCACCTACCAGGCTCTCAGACGCCACCGTGACGGGCGCAGGGCTGGAGGTGCCCTCCTGAAGCCGGGTCTCTGCTCACTTGTTGACGCGTTTGTCTTTCTCACCAGTGGCATCACTTCAGGTTCTTTAAAGACGGAACCACGTCTCATTTGACTTTCCGTCCAGATCCCAGCGAGGTGCCTGGCGCAAAGCGGGGACTGACAGTGCTCACTGAGGGGCGAATGACTGAATGAATTAATGAGCAAACGACGATGCTGTAATTCTTAAAATACTGACACTGAGCCCTTCTCACTGTTAGTTTGGTTTATCAGTGGAAATGAGGTAATTGACTTCTGTAACCATTGGCTTTTTTAGTGGAAAAGGAGAAGTTGGAAAACAAAAACATGCCCTTAATTTAGTAGGTGATAGCATGTGCTCGGTACAAAATCCAAAACTTTGGAAAAAGGGTACAATGAAAAGTTGGTCTTAATTCCCACCCCTGCCCTCAAATGCCCAGAGGCAGCTGTTGGTCTTGGTTGTTTTTTTTTTTTTTTTTTTTTTCCAGAGATAGAAAAACACGTGCTTTGCTTCTGCACAGACTAATGGTTACTGTTTTTAACATACAGAACAGTACACTTTTTTATACCTGCCTTGTTTCACTTTAGAGTATATCTTTGAGTTCGTTTTCTATCGTTTTAAATTCTAAAGGTGTGTTTTTCTTTTTATTGGCTGAATAATCTTTATATGAACGCACCATAATTTAAACAACTGTTGACACGTAGTTTTGCTTCCAGTACTTTGCATTCATTAAAGACAGTGCTAGAAAGTGCAGCCCTTCATCTCTGTTCTTGTGCACGTTCACATACATCTGTAGAATAAGATTCTAAGGTAGATCTATTGAGTCATTACATTTTCTTAGAGTTATTACTGTATTGCTCCCCGTAGAGGTAATGGTGTATCTTAATATGCTTTTCTGAAGGAAACTTGAACCCTCGGTGCTATACTCTCCATCACCGCGTACAACTGTTAGCACCTGCGGCGGGCGGCCACACAGAAAACTCACCCGCGCAGAGTGGGTTCACAGTGGTCTTTCCTTCCCACGGAGGTGGGCATGTGGTAGGTTGGGTCCCCGTGTGAGCGAGTGAGTGAGGACGGCTCCGGGCGCTCGGCTGTGTCCTACAGGGGTGGTGGTGGCTCCCGCTGGTCTCCTCTCACTCCTGGAGCCTCCTTTCGTGAGCCGATGGATTCTAAGGCCGACCTGCAGCGGCAGGCCCTGTGCTCAGCACTGTGGACGCACCCGGGGAAGGAAGGCCTCTGCTCTTAAGGGACCCGCGGTCTCTCTGAGGAAGCCGGACCCCAGCTGGCCCTTCTGTCCGCCGTATCTTTGCCCACCGTCTCCTCTCCTCTGGGTATCCAGAGCCTGCCGGTTCCTCAAGATCTTCTCTCTCTCCTTCTGCCCAAAGAACCCTTGTCTCTCTTCACTCTGAGAGTACTGGCCAGTGACACCCAAGTGGCGAACCCCTAATTCTGATCTGCTGATTGACGTGTGGGTTGTCCTGCAGCCCCGGGGAGTCCTCGGGGGTCAGGAGCAAGTCCGTCATGTGTCATTTAAGAGCACGCAGTGGTCAAGCCATTCAAGAAATAGGCACTGATGAATTTAACAGCGCCCTAATGAATAGATGCACTGTATTCGCTGTTTCCTTTTTTTAAGTATTAGCCTTTACAGTAACTGTCTGTGTCTGGTTTGTCCTGGCACACCGGTGCCGTGTGCGGGGGCCGAGGCTCACTGTCCCTGGCTCCACGAGTGGTCATGACAGGCAAGGTGAAGGCAGAGGGTGCACAGGCACAGGTCACGAGCTCTGGCCGAGGAAGGGCGAGGAGGGCAAGGCTTCACAGAGGAGGAGAAACCTGAAGCGGGCTTTACAGTGAAGTCGAAATCGTGAAGCAGACACGGGAGGAGGAGATGTCAGAGTTGCCAGGCTGGTGCAGGTCGGAGGGAGGAAGGGAGGGGCCTCGTGTGTCTGGGGACGAGTAAGCAGTTGCTGGGAGCTAAGGGGCAGGTGCCGGAGGGGGGTGGGGGTGGGGCGGGAGGGGTGGGGGGCTGGGTCACATCACAGGGAGCCTCCTCGAGGACGGTCCCCCTCCCCCTCCCCCGCGCATCTGGGACCAGAGCAGTGAGGAGCAAGCGTGGCGAACGCCATGTCTTCTCTTGTGATTAGGTTCTGTTTTGCGTTTTGTTTCCTTCTGGTTGCCGCTTGGGTTTTGAAACAACCGTTTTGTTGTCATTAGCACATCAGAATATATTGTTTGGTGTTAGTTAGTAAATAAAATTTTGTTTAAATATACCTGAAAGCTGAGTCTCTTCTCAGGTGGCAGGAAGGCAAGGACAGCGCCAGTGTGTATCCATAGGAAGTCACTGCACATTTTAGTACGGGAAGTTCCGTGTGAAAAGAGGCGTGGCCATCCTGAAAGCCTCCTACCCGTACGTGTCGTGACGGGGAGGAGTCTGATCATCACCATATACTGTTTAATCATTCATCTGCCTAACTGAACACAAATATTGTATGTCCTTAATCTCTACCATTCTCTTTTGTATTGTTTTCCATAAGTATTCTCATTTCTATCAAATTTCAGTTTGCCTGCTTCCTCTGCCTAAATCCTGCCATTCTCACCAGAGTGTAAATAATTTGTTACTTGAAGTATACAAATATATATCACTTTCCTCTCTTTCAGGAACTTTCCTTCCAATTATGGACTGCTTAAGAAATAATCAACTCACCAATGTGCCTAGTCAGTAAATGAATTCACTTGAGAACTTGAAAATCATCTCTCTTTTTTTTTCTTTTTTGTACAACTTTGTGTTTCATGAAATGTTTTATAAAATGCTATGCTTTTTAATTTGGAAAGTCTGTTTGAAAAAGGGAAAGAAAGTCAGTCTCTTTGTCTCCTCATAACAGAAAACAAATGATTTGTATATTGCTTAACAAAGGCTGCCTATTTCAATCTCTTCTACTTTAATATAAACTAGAAAAACAAAGGCTTGTTATTTCAGCCCAGCTCTAAATTCTGCACACTGGAGAACCATATATGGCTGCAACTCACAGCTCACAAGAAGTCAAGCCTCAGCACAAATTCCAGCTTTGAAAATGATTTATCCAACTCAATTATGGACCAATAAATATGAACATGTTATGCCAAAAGTACGCCGCCACATAAAAGGTTAATTATAAAGGCCTCTGTGGGAAGCAGGGGCACTGTCAGAATAGAAACCCGATTTTCATGCCTCTGTAATTTGTTGTGGAACATAAAGGTCATCATCCCCTCGGACAGTATTATTCAGTTCCTTCTCTTTTCATCACTTGCTGGTGCTTTGTGATTTTAATTCAGTACGCCCCCGGAGGATGCGTTTTATTCCTTCTGCTAGAAGCTCACACAACACGCTTCCTAGCCTTGGAATTTCGGAAACAGTCTTGTGCATCGTTAAATTGTCACTTTCTTACCTCAAAGACACATTCCCTCAAGGCGTTCACTTTTTACAGGGTACCGTGGCGGGAGCATTGTGTTAAAAGCACAGAACAACTTCTGATAGGTTTGCTTTTCCTTATCCTCCCATGATGCCCCCCAAAGACATGGTCTTCTCCTCCTGCAGTGGGCACTTTCGCGTTTGTCAGATACGTGTTTCTCCATCTCAGAAGTGCAAGGAATGAAGGCCCGCGTCCCAGAGGGCCGCGGCAGTGCCGCAGTGAGCGGGTGTGGGTCCTCACAGAGCACGGTCAGCAGCCCCCCTGTGTGGAACTAATCCTAAACAAGCAGGAACTTTAGGACGGGAGCCAGACTGTCCTAAGTGGGGAAGAATTTGAGCTCCCTTTCTGCCTGCAGCCTTTGCCCCTCCTGAGCTGGGGACCCAGTCATAAAGCTGCAAGTGAAATCCCAGGGATTCGAACTGTCCGACTCACCTCCTGTCTGTGCCCCCTTCTCCCAGCCTCGCTTGCTGCCTTAGTCTTGGCCTGATGCTGTGCCGCCTGTATCACCTAAACTCAACTGAGCACACATTTACTGAGAGCCTCCTACAATGCTGGGCGCCGCCCTGCGTGTGAGAGCACAGGACAGAGCAGAGGGGCTCCTGCCTCGAGCGTACATCCCAGTGGGGGGAGCCAGACCATCACCCGCGAACCAGAGGACGCCAGGCACTGACAGAGCCGGGGGCGACGGCACAGTCACGGGAAGAGGGCTTAGACTTGGCTTTGGGCCATAAGAGAATAATAAGGTGATGTTTCAGCCGGGACCTAGAAAAGCAAAGAAATGAGCTACGTCAAGACGCTAACAGGTGCCAGGATCCTGAGGTGGGAGCACGAGGGCTGGAGGAGCCCCAAGGATGCAGGAAGGAAGTCAGCGCAGGGGCGGGGCCCGGGTGTGGAGGGCCGTCTCTGAGCTTTACTTCAGAGGGAGCTGTCGGGCACACTGAACCGAAGAGGAACGCTATCCATCCGACGCACATCTCGACAGAATCACTTGGGCAACCACGTGGAGAAGAGGCGGTAGCGGGGCAAGGTAGGGGGACCTGTTAGAAGCCCCTGCGGGGAAGGTCAGAGGGAATGCTGGCAGGGCCCGGGGTGGCGGCCCTGCAAGTCCGGAGGACTGGCCAGACTTGAGACACACTTAGAAAGCAGAGTCGATAACACTTAGTCTACAGGTTGGATGTGAGGTACAGAAAAGGAAGGGGTTGGATGATGCAAAGATTTTGATCTAGAGCCATTGGGAAAAGAGAAACTTCTTTCTGAGATGGGAAGATTGTAGAAGGGACCGTTGAAGATACAGATCTGAAGTTTGAGGGGAGATCTCGGCTGGAGATGCGACTTTGAGAGCCGTTAGAATGTAGATGTCTTGTAAAGGTATAGCCTGAGTGTGGACATCAGAGAACAGGCCCAGGGAACATACAACACGTACAAGTCAGGGAGATGGCGAAGAACCAGAGCCCAGGAAGGAGCTGCCAGGAGGTGGGAAGAGAACCAACAGTCCTGCCCTCGACAGCATGTGTAGAGAGGGTTTCCCGGAGGAGGGCTGTGACCCTCTGCTGCAGGGGGCAGGTGACATGAGGAAGACCAGACACGGTAGCCGCGTAGAGGCCGTGCTGGCCGTGCTTTGCTTCAGAGTGAGGCCTGGGCAGATTCAGGAGAGAATGGAGCAGGCAGACCTCAGAGGTGCTGGGGGTTCGCTTCCAGACCACGCAGTAAAGGCAACAAACACTACAGTAGTAAAGTGAGTCACAAAGGTTTGGGTTTCCCAGTGCGTATAAAAGACTACGGTGCAGTGGAAACATGTTAAGTGGGCAACAGCATCATGTCTAAAAAAACAACATACACACTTTAATTAAAAAAGACTTTATTGCTGAAAACTGCTAACCATCACCTGACAACGCAGGGTTACCACAAACCTTCAATCTGTAAGAAGCGCGGTATCTGCGAAGCGTAGTAAAGCGAGGTCCACCTGTGTAGTCAACTCTTCCAAGGAGTTTGCTTTAAAGTATCGCTGGAGAGGGCTGTGGCCTCGAGATGAGAAATTTGAGAGCGTGGGAGAGAGTGAGGGTGCTGGGGAGACGCCCCGACAGGAGCACAGGAACGGGCCTGGCCAACAGCAGCGCAGATGGCGGGGATGGGGCCGGGCTGGGAGGTGGGGACACCTCGGCACGTACACGCACCGGGGCGCCTGCTGCCAGGGCTGTGTGACATCGCCCTTCAGAGGCGCGGCCAGCACCCTTGGGGCGCCCGCGGCTTCTCCGATTGTCGCCCAGGCCCTCCGCCTTTTGGCCCCTACCGACCCTTCCAGCCTGAAATTCCCCCTGTGACGACCATCCTCAGGTGGCTTATTCTGTATGCCAGCTGGGGGCAGGGCCTGGCTCCCCACTCGGCCGCCCTGACCCTGCGCACCGTGTGCCCCCGTGCGTCCCCCTCATGCAGGGCTGCTCGAGGCCCTTCGCCCGGACCGTCGGTACCCGTTCATTGTGTTGCACCTCAGCACACGCGTCCTGTCGGCCTGGTCACCTCTCTGCTTGCTCCGTGCTCCCTGCTGTTTCAGGACGTGGCAGGGAAAAGGAAATGATGAGATACACACAGCTCAGAGCCCCGAGGCCTCACTGCGTGGCCCCTGGGGAGGGAGATCTGGGACCTGTTCGCATCACAGAGATCTGGAAGCGCTGAGATTCTGCCAACTCGTGTGCCTCCTTTAAGACTTGGTGCCAGAAGCTCTGCCCCAGAGACCCCTGCCTGGTGGTCACACTGCGTTAGAGTCACTGGCCTCCTCGTGGGTCCTGCGCTGGCTTCAGGGCCCTGCAGGCCCCACTTCATCCCAGGTGACAGTGTCCCCAGCTCAGCCCCGGGCCCGACCCCTAACGGGCTGGGGAGGAGGTGTGAGAGGGTGCGGTTAGCCCTGAACAACTGGACAAAAGTCTTTCGATTTGAAATTCCACTTTACTTTTCTCCAGCTAAGCTGGTTTTGGTCCGTCTCAGCGGGGGTTCCTCCTTGGCCTGTCTGTCAACAGCAGCTTTCAAGCAAGGCAGGCTGAGATAGCCATTCTAGTGTTTGATTTTTAAAGGATCTGAGCGACTTCCCATGGTTTTAAAAATAACAGCTGATGGCTTTTTCAGTGTGTATTTAACTGTCTTCAACCCTTAGAGCTAGCTTTTTAAAGGGGTGCCTTGGTGGAGTTGTGAAAATCACGACCACGACGCCGAAGGAGCTCTGCTTTCTGCTAGTCCGACGGCCCTGCCTTCGGTGCGACTTAAATCTTGCTAAGTGGCCCAGGCCTGGTGCTTTTGCATTGCATGATGGGAAGCTCTGACAAATGGATGCTTCTTTGCAGAAGCTAAGAGCTTCTTGTCCGTGTTCTGGCTCCATGGTGATTTCCAGAGTCCCTCCCTGGGCCGCCTGGCTGTGGCCCCTATCCCGGTGCCCACGTCCGCACCCACCTCCCTGGGCCGCCTGGCTCTGGCCTCTCTCCCGGTGCCCACGTCCGCGCCCACCTCCCCGGGCCGCCTGGCTGTGGCGTCTCTCCCGGTGCCCACGTCCGCGCCCACCTCCCCGGGCCACCTGGCTGTGGCCTCTTCCCGGTGCCCACTTCTGCGCCCACCTCCCCGGGCCGCCTGGCTCTGGCCTCTCCCCCAGTGCCCACGTCCGTGCCCACCTCCCCGGCTGCCTGGCCCTGATGGCTCGCTGTCTTTGCTCTGCCCTCACCCCAAACGTTCTTCCTCCAAACTGTCCCTCATTTTGGCTCAAGGAAGTGACCCAGCACAGGGCATCCTCTGGAGGCACAGCGCACTCCCTGCAGCCCATACCTGGGTGCACTTGTTATCAACTGTCGTGCAACCGACCACCCCAGGACTTAGCAGCTTAACAGAACAAACATTTACAATGTCACACGTTCCCTGAGGGTCGAGAATCAGGGACTGTTTCTGGCTCAGAGTCTCACGAGGGTGCGAACCGTCAGCAAGGACTGCGGTCCCTGGAGGCTGGAGAATCCACTCACCGACTCACTCACGGGGCTGCTGGCGGGAGGCTCTGGCCCTTGTCCCACGGGCCCCTCCACAGGCCGCCCAAGGGTCCTCACGACACGGGGGCCAGCCTCCCGCAGAGCAAGCGGTCCAAGAGAGAGAGTCCCCCAGCGAGGGGGCCACAGGCTCGGCGCTGATTTCAGAAGTCACATGACGTCGCTTCCTCCACAGACCTGTGGTCCTTTCCCACCCTCCCCGCTCCCCCCCACCCCCGTGGGATAGTGAGGCGGGGGAACTGCTCTGGGCTTCCCCCACCCCAGGGGGGGGTCACTCCCCCACAAAATGGGGAGAGTCGTGCCCCCCTCCCGGGGATCGTCAGGAGGAGGCCTGGCACGTGGTAAGCTCTCGGCAGGTGTCAGCTGTGCACTAGGACGGGAAGAACCCTGACGCGCGCGCATGCGCAGAGGCACTTCCCAGGGGGACCGTGGACGCCACTCTCCGCCCCTCCCCAGGTTGAAGAGCCTCAGCCTTCATTTCCATGACAGTCACCTCCTGAGGGCAGGACAAGGACTCACCCTCCCCACGACACTCACCACGATAGCAGGCGCCTGTGAAATGCCCGCCAGGTGCGAGGGCCCCTTCCACCCACCAGCGAGTGGTCCCCCAGCTGCTGGGCACGCACTGGGCGCGCCGGGTGCAGCCTCTGCAGTCCTCAGGTGTGGGTCACAGCCTTCCCTTGACCCTTGCGGCCCCGAGGGGGCTTCGGCCCAGCTTCCCCGCTGGTTCCAGAGCCATCACTCCCAGGACCCCGGCCCCCTGGCCGCCGGTTGGGCCCAGCCTCGACCGGGCTAACCAGCCAGGAGCAAGAGGCTGCCCACCGAGTGACTCGTCACCCACTTCTCCCAGTAGCAGACCACCGCGGTTCCAGACAGAGGCGCCCGGCCCCGTGGGTGTCGTGTTAACCCCCGATGTCCTATCACCCTTAACCCCTGGCTGCTTCTCCAGAGCCAGGGCCAGGCTTCCCCGTTCCTGTCCTTCCCCATCAGCTGCGCCATGTGGAAGCTCTCTGAGCCTCGGTTCTTCCATCGCTAAGACGGCGATTCTCTGTCGCCACCTCGGGGTGCGGTGGAGGGACTCTCAGAAGCCAGCTGTTGGGGTGATAGGGTGGGGCCGGAGGCGGGCTGAGCCCCTGCACTGTGCGGGGTGCGGGGCGGACGCGCCCACCCTCACGTGGGCGGGAAGATCACACAGGGTTTCTAAAAACCAGAGCCCCTTTAGCTCTCCGGTCTAGCCTCACGCGGTATTTCTGCTCAGCAAAATGCAGCACGATCTCCCCAAACAAAATGCTATGCTGTGCTCATTCCCTCGCCCAAGGCCGGGCCCCTGGGGAAGCCGCCGGCGGCTGTCGAGGGGTCATCAGCGTCAACACCCAAAGCGAATCATAACGCAACGGTCCAGGCAGAGGGGATTGGATCTGCTTCCCTTTGTGGGCAGGAAATTCATGATTTCCAAAGATGATGTTGCAGGGGGCAGGATCCAAAATCTTCCAAAGAGGGACGCCAAGGGCAAGTCCACCGGGCAGCTGAGTCCAGAGCCACCTTGGGCCCCCCGTGGTCGCCGCGGTGCTGTCTGCAGAGCAGCTGTAGGGGAAGCTCCAAGCCCAAGAAGATCCCAGGAGTGTGGGCGCTGTGTAGGCCTCTCCGCCTGGATTCTCTGGATTGAAAGGGATTCCGAGTTCATAATGGGAAACCACAGACTATTTTCATGATGACCACACATGCGCTATCAGTCGCTCCTAAGGCTGTGCAGGCTTGATCCGGGCGCGCTGTTCCTTCCCTTGCTTAGCTTCTCCATCTTAAACCAAATGGTGTGACTGTATCACAGAATATTCACCTCCCTAGATACTTTTTCCTACGCGTCTATTATACTGAATAATTTAGGTCAAGCTGTAGATACCTTAGAAAAACTTCTGCATTAAATATCAAGCAGTGTGCCTATTTTCTCTGCTTCTGACTTGCCAACAAGTGGTGTTAGATTATTTTCCCAGTGTTTTAGATTATTTTCATCTGCTACCAAATAATGCTACACGATTATTTACATTTCTGATTGCACGATAAGCAGGGCACCAGCAACCTCAGCCCGCGCTCTGCGTGCCCTGGGTCTGCTGGGGCGTGGAGCCATGGAACCGAGGCACAGGCCCCGGGGTTTGCCCCAGTCCCCATGGTAATAGAAGGGGCCATTTTGATCTCCACTCAACTGACTTCTGAATTCTCCACTGGCTCTGATCTTGGACGGGCGAGATGGGGGTTTTACATCAGCTCCCTGACCACCCAGGAGTTCAGGCAGGCGCTGGATGCTGCTTCTGGCCAGGGAAAGGATTCCTGCATTTCATGGCTAGTTGCATGCAGCAGCAATTTTTTCCCCAAACAAAATCTTACCTGTATGAACAACTCATGAAATTGGAGCTGAGCTGGTTAAGGCTGTGCCCTGGAGCTCACCCAGGATGCCCCCGGCTGAGTCCTGGCAAACCCAGGCTATAGGAACAGACAACCTCGGAGGCCCCTTCCTATATGAGGCCCAATGACCCTAAGGCTTGATGATCACAGGGTCTTCTTTCTCTGGAGTTTCCTCAGATAGAGGCCTCCCAGCTTTCTAGAAGATTCTACCATGGGGTGCCCTGTGGAGAGTTACAAGTAGCAGCAAACTGAACAAAGAATTTAGACAAATTAGCCTTTTCTCCTCACATAGTGAGGATCCTGAAGCTCCCTGGCCTGGAAATGGGATAATAGTTAGAGCACTAACCACAAGCCCGGCTGAGTGTATACCCTCAGCACCCCCCTGACGTGAGGGAACTGAGGCCCAGAGAGGTTAAGGAACTTGTCCAAGTTTACACAGCCGCTAAGTGCCTGAGCTGGGATTCCCATCCCGGGCGGCTGAGTTCTAGCATCCCCACATGTGACCACCGCTCTAGAATACACACTGCGGGGTGCGGCAGCTCCACTGTGCTAACAGGGACCCCAGCTCCTTCTGTTTTTCTGTTCTGCAATCTTTTGTGGGTGGCCTCCAATCTCAAGATGGCTTCTCGGTCACAAGAAGGGCATGGCAGCTCCAGCCATTGTGCCTGTTGTCCAGGCAGGGAGAAGGAAGAATGGGGGATGGGGAGGGCAAAGGACGTGTGTCAGGGGAGACACCCCCCTTTAAAAAGCATTACTGGAGTCCCCCTACTTGCAACTGCAAATTAAAGTCCATTGGCCAGAGCATGCAGCCCCTAGGACACTCTGTCACTAACGTCTTACTTCGGGTCTCCCCAGAAGAGAGCTTCAGAGGCAGGCTTGGCTGCAGATAGTTTGTGTGTGAGAGAGCAGAAGGGCTGTGTCACTGCCCTGCGGGCTGCTAGGGCCCAGTCCCTCTGGGCTCCCCAGGAGGACACATCGCAGAATTGTCCCTCTGGAGGCCGTTTGGTGGACACTTGTGCTCCGACTCCGCCCCCCTGGTTGAAGTTTGCCCTGCGCTTGCTCTCTCGCTGTGAGCAGGCAGAGTGGGGTGGTCCACAGCTTCCTCCCGAAGGCGCTGAGACCTTACACCTTCCCCAGCTGTGTCTGCACGGTCCCTGCTCTCCCCGAGTGTGGGAACATCCAGGGGAGACCCAATGAGTCCCCTGAATTCCAGGCATCTCTATCCCTTCCCCGTCACCAAGTGCCGACCCCAGCTTCTCGTGCTCAGAGTTGACTGTCCCCATCCGTATAGTAACCTCATTCTTTGTCTGCTGGCCCAGATGCATGGGGACCGAAGTGGCCGGGCAGCGGGTGCAGTTCTAGATTCAGGGGGAACTTCACTGTGTTCCCTGGTGGGAACGCCCCCCTCTGGGAACCAGGCCACTGAGTCCAGCACGCGCCTGAGCTGCAGGGACAGAAAGCCAGTTTCCGAGGGGGTCACTGGGAGGACAGCAGAAGGAACCGGCCCTCCTTCCGACCTTGGTTCCAGCGGCTGGGCTCAGAGCCCTGTGCTTGCCCGTGGTTCAGAGCCTGGGGTGTCTGAGGGCAAAGCGGGGACGTGCAGTTGTCAAGCCGGCACACGAGCTGAGCGGCTGCCTCTGGGCGGCATGGCACACGGTGGGCCCAGGGACCCTGTGGTCATGCGCTGTTACTGGACCTCCTTTGCCCTTGAGTCTTCCACCTGGTTCTGCGCGGACCACAGACAGAGCCATCCCCGAACTGCAGATTTAAGAGCAAGATAAGGGGTGCTCTTCTAAGCCAGAGGCCAGCAAACCTTTTCTGCAAAGGGCCAGGCAGGA